>NC_031978.2:11719980-12339980 GCF_001858045.2 Oreochromis niloticus | reverse complement strand
CAGTGCAATGAATCCCCCTAGTTGGTTGGGGCATCCTCCTAGCAAAGCACATCACTCACAGGTGAAAAGAAGCAGCTGGCAGCATCATGTGTCATAGTGGTAGCACATGTCACACCCCCCTCAGGCTGACAGTAGGGTTTGTAGTATTGGAAAAGTGCAAGACTCAGGCAATGTGCCATTTCCAATTGGCAGAAAAACTGAGAAAAATCCCCTAAATGAATGGTCTATATGCAATGCAGATCATGCAAAAAGGAGTTCAAATGAGATATTGCTCTAATATCTTGTGTACAGTGTTTCTGCAAGCAACAAATGCATACAGTGTCTGACACACACAGAGATGTGTAGATTCGCCTGAGCCAGCCCAGCGTGAGGCACTTTTCATGTGAATGATTTTCTCCTTCTCAGGGTGGTGTTTTTGGATCTTGGGGATTAGCTATGTTAGTTGGTTAGCAGACACTCTGTTGTCCCTGCTCCCTCATGAGAAAGGCCAAGCTTCAGTGACATCCGCCAATAAGACCTCCACTGGCCCCTGTTGCAGTCGACACAAACCACTGCCTTCCCTCTGGCCAAAAGCTTGACCAGTGCTGATTTCCTTCCTCACTCTGCAGTCATTTATGACTCTGCCTCATGTTATCATAGCCCCCAGGTGAAGCCATGCTTCCCTGGAACGAAAGTGGGAGGGAGAGGCTGATAAGGGAGTGATGGAGGGAGAAAGACAGAAAAGAAGAGAAAGAAATGAGTGTGGAAAAAGGGAAGTGAGCTTTGAATGTGAAGATTTTAAAATCTCATCAGAGATCCTAGATGCCATTCCACCTATCCATTTTCTTCCACTTAGTGAATTCAGAGTCATGGGGGAGGTAAGCCTATCCCAGCTACTAAGAACATCCTAGCTGTTATTTTTTTCTCCTCCTCTGTCATTCATTGTAGTATGGTGTAGCTGCAGCATCAATAAACAAATTAAATGACTTGCATTTTTTTTCTTCAGATGTAAACAAAACTATATGCTTTACCATGTAAATAAAATACATTCAGGAAGCGCAATAGTCACGTTGCCATGGAATCAGTTTGAGAAATTGGGTGTTTCTGTACAGTATGTCTGTATGTACTGTAAGTATTCTTCTTTCTGAGAGATAAAGAGTGTGTCACACTTTGAGCATTGCTGCAGATATAAATATTCTTTTCTGTTTCCCAATCAGTTCCTATGATGACTTCTATATAGTAGCTAATAATCTTCCTCATTTTCTTTTTTGTGCCTTCTTCCCTGAGTGAAGCAGATGATAGTTATATTTGTATAAAAACTTGAACATGTTTAGAGACCATCCACAGGCCAGGGGTCGTTTTGTAATGGAGTGAGCTGCAGTATCCCTGTTGCAAGATCCATTTTGCTTTCCTTCCTAAATCCTACCATGTAGCCCATAATAATAAGATGTCAGGAGACAGTTCACAAATGCACGCCCAAAAGAAGAATTTCACTCCAAGTATTTTACAAATAAACCTCATGCTCTTTGCACAGATATGCACACTAAGGTAGCTGACATTTGTCTGGGTATGTTTGAACAATATTAGACTTTTTACCCATCCAGCATTTCAAATGGTAGATTAACTGGTATGTGTGTGAACATTTATAAAGAAATGAGATCAGACTAATACAAGAAAAGATCTCGGAGGATGACTTGTGTTTGACGGATTATCAAAGAATTATATCCCACTAAATTCTCAATCTTTACTTTAACCTTTTACAAAATATTAGTCAAATTCAATAACTTTTAATGGCCTTCACCTTCCTGGGAGATAATGTTGATTAAAAACAACAACAAAAGAAAAAGGGAATTACTATACAGTGTGAGCCACAATCAATCTTGCATCTATTCACAGCAGAAGAAACATTATTGAATAACAAACATTATGTTCATATATTTAAAAATATACAGGAAATAGGCTGTTGGCTTTATGTTAAGTGAAAGCCTTTAGCGACTGAGGTCTTGTTTGACCTGAGTTGATTTACGGGCTGTCAAATGTCAAGAAACTCCGGCCATTATTTGCTGGATTAGAATCACTACCCTGATTGAAATGTAACATCAAAGGATAATCCTGCAGAGTGTGCAAAGGCAAAAATATTCCGCAGGGATATACAACAGACTGAGAAATTTATATTTATAGATGCTGTCAGTGAAATATATCTCAAAGTGAGACATCTTCAAGCTGAAAATCTTTCTAAATGTAAATTTTGACATGACACCCGATTTGATGTATTACATTGAACTTTCCTGTGCAATTTTGGCAGGAAATGTGTGTTCCACAGCTCACTTTGGAAAGCATGGCCACATGTACCCACATGGAGGGCTTTTATTTAGACTGCAAACACATTTCATGCTGTGCAAAAGCTTCTGAATTTCTGTGGTGAGCGACAATAAAATAAAGTGTTATCTTCTAGTTGGCTGTATATGTAGGAAATGACATTTCTTGCTATTGATTTGGTTTTAATGTTTTAGTTTCATTGCTATTAAACATACATAATTTTAATGAAAATGTGTTGGGGGGTTTTTCATAATTGGGACGACCAAAAAAGATGGGACCATATTCTACAACACATTCCCCACCCAAACCACCATTGCCATCAGCATTCATAACCTCTGTATCATATCAGCCAAGGGCTTCTGTTTCGATTAAACTTTGCTCGCTGCAGGACGACATTTACGTGAGAGGACAGCTGATATTTTCACACCGTAATTAGAGGCATAGGTCAATGAAAGACAGAGGCAGCTGCTTCACACCCAGCTCTTACTACCCAGCAAATCAGTGCTGACCCAGCCAGCAGAGCCGTAGAACATCTTGACCCAGGGCTGCATACATTCACTGGAAGATGCAAAATAAAACTGTACGAATGTTTTGAAAATGTAAGTCTCGAAATGTTAAGAATAGGAGTTACCTCCTCTTTTTCTTTTGCAAAAAGGGCACCACTATTTTTTATGCTGGTTCAGTGCATCTTTTAACTAATGTCTTCCTTTGATTTTGAAATATTTTACACATATTTGATTAAATTGCTTGACTTGGAGGTTTTATAGTTTGCAAAATGACAGCCAAGAAGTAAAACTGCACTTTGCCTTTTTGCTAGAATCTCCATATCAGATTGGCTAAAACAAAGGGCCTGTTGATGTTTGTTACTGATTAGTTTGCTAATGTCATTAAAGCCTCTCCACTCCGTTGACTGCTTTTATTGATCTTGAAGTCAAAGTATCACATTACTAGAAAATAAATGCAAAAAAGGTTTATTTGTTGGAAGCCAATCAGGGCTATCTTTTCAAGAATTACAGAGCTGTTTTTTCTTTCATTAACCTTAATTCCAAACCTTTATTTGCATATTATTGTTAAGGTCTGCCACTTACTTAAGAAATAGCAAGATTTTTAATTTAAACTGCCTGATTACTTTGCAATTTGATTCAGCAGATACAGTTCACCGCTATTTTAATTAGGCTACCTTTGCATTACTTGTCTCAAATTGTTTGCTTATTTAGGGTTTTATATTTCACAATGTTTAAAATGATGTCTTTTTCCCAATCAGTCCTGTTGTTTTCTATCTTCCTGATGTAAACGTGACTCAGCACATCTGCCCACTTACCTCCTACGCCAGTTGTACTGGACTGAATAAAAGGCAAGTGACGTTTGAGAAGGTGATTACAACCCGTGTTTCTACCCCTGTTTCTTTCTCTCCCTCCCTCTTTCTCTCTGTGTGAGAGCTCAGCTGGGTGTAGCTGTGCTATTACCCACGACAGCGTAGACTTTTCATCAGATTCAGGAAATGTGGGGAGAAGCCATGTTGGGCTCAAGGAGGATAACCAGACGCTTAACTGACTTCAAAGACCGACACGCTGCCAAACTAGGCGGTAGCCACTTTGTAACCACCTCCAAAAAAATGTATAAGTGAGCTATAATGAATAAACTGTCAGAGCAAACACATGTGAACACACCAGTAAGCATGCTGAGGATGTCATGCCAAATTAAACACTCACACAGGTAGAAATATTAAGACGTATTAGACGGACTCCAGGCGATGATCATGTCATGTTCTAGGAACCACAGCTGTTTACTGATGAAGATATTTATCTTACTAGGCAGTCATTAATTACTGCGTATGACCATCCCTGTCCTTAGAATGATATTCTATCATATTTTTTTAAAAAGACTGAGAGATATTCTCATGTCAATAATTTTCTCATAGCAGTATACATATTATAGGTGCCTAATCATGGTATTCCAATACAAATAATCTGTGACTGTGGAGGGTTTTTTGTTTGTTTGTTTGTTTGTTTTGCTTTCGGCAGTACATTTCACTGCAACGTGTCACTTTAAATAGTGTTAAAAGCAGAACACTGACAGAGAGAAACTGGTGAATGCGCCAAGTGTAACATCTGCTTGGTGATTTTATGAATACCCTCTAGGCGAGTGTAGATGATATATGACTTTTATGTTAATATGTGTAGATTTCAGCTTACGAGTAACATAAACAGAAATAAAAGATAGCACGGGCTTAATAATAAAAGTCACCGATAGTCACTGGATGTTCTTCCAGGGATAATGATGAAAGAAGTTCAAAATTATCAGGATGGCCTACCTTACACCTTGTGCACAACTGCACAATTGCAAGATAGTTATAAATATCAGCACACATGCAGACCATGAATGCATACAATCAAAGGACCACACAAATGTCAGACATATCTTCAATATACACAAGCAATGATGCAAATGCCTAAATTGCATGACCTGGCTGTGCCTGCCATTTGAAGAAAATCCTGAGAAGTAGCAGGAATAAAACATTTGTTAGAAAAAAAGAGAAGAAAAAGCACTTTTCTAATTAGTATGCCTTTGGCTTTATGAACAGCAGTGGCCAGGAATATATTAATATGCAGAGATCTCTGACTCAAACCTGACCTTTTAAAATCCAATCAGTCAATTAAACTGATAATATATGACAAAACATATAATCAAGCAATAAAAACTAGATTAAGAGCCATAATAAAATAATTAAGTGAACTGAAGAAACGCTTATTACACGTTTATTACATTTTAAAGATGTCAACACTTTCTGTTGCTCTTACATCCTGCAGCAGTCTAATTCAGTGTCTCTAGGCATAAATGTTAAACACTGCCTCTCCAAGGCTTTGGTGCTGCTCTTTGGACGAACTAACAGACCTGTGCCAGCAGACCTGAACCAGTTTGGCTCGAGGGGGCAAACTAGTTCAGGCACAAGGCCATAAAGTTATTTTAAAGCAAGTAAAATTATTTTAAAATCAATAGAGACTGACAGGCGACCAATGTAGGGACTTAAAAAAATATGATGTGTTCTGTCCTTCTGGTCATGATAAGAACTCAGACTGTAGTTGCTCTGCTAGTCTATCTGAATATTTTAAGTAAAATAGACAGGGAAGTCAAAGTAAATACTCAAGTATGTTTGATTGTGCATCACTTTCTCTGTCACTGAAGTAGTGGGTCACACTTTAGCAATATTTGTGAGGTGATAGCAGAAGATAAATGAGCCTTACAGGATATTTAAGGATATTTGAAAGCAAATCAGTTGTTTTGTGGGAACACACAGTCAGATAAAGCTGTGTGTTATCTAAAAACATTATGAAAGAAATGCCATGATAACATCTTCAAGATGAAATACTGAAGTGGTCCTGTACGTCGATACTTGAGGAACCCCACAAAAAAGTACTTAGTTACCATTAATTGCAAGAAACAAAAACACAAGATCAAATAAAAGGAAAGCATTCTTATTAACCCAATGATTTCATCAACTGCATCAAAAACTGTGCAAAAAGATTTATTTAACTGGTCTGTATCTGATTGGAGTCAATGGTTTGGGGTTAATTTTCATTTAACCTGCGCTAGTGCATTCCTAAAAGCTGGCTAATAATTCTGCAGTATCAGCTGCATAAAAATGTGTGGCTGGGATCAGGTGAAGGGCCATGCAAAACGGCTCCATATTTTCTACTACTTTCCTGAACGTTTCAACACCAAAAAGAAAACTAAAATGTCCAGCTTGACCACACGCGGTACTCTGGGAGAATTTTCAGCTGTTGTTTTGTGCAGCTGACAGTTCAAGTAAATACAATTTGACATGCACTGTGTCTTATGTGAGTGAGCGAGAGAGCATGCATGCAGGGTTTTTGAATATGTTTGTTTGTTAAATGCTCTCTGCCTGTCAGCATTCCTGTTCCCGTTTCCGTTTCCAAGTAACTGCTAGATGCGATTAATCTAAGCTGTATTCAGCAACAGGAAATCTATAGAGAATAGATAGCCTTCTAACCAGTCCTTTGTATAATTGGCAGGTTAAAGCTCATCCTGCCACAAAGGGCATAAATGTAAATGTGAAGCTGGCATACATAAAATGTGAAGCACCAAATAAACAAAATCTCTTAATTCAATCAGAGATGAACAGTGTGAAACATACACATTTCTAAGCAGGAGAAAAGCATTCATTTCTTATGGTTAGACATTTTACCCTTATTGTTCTATTCCCAGAGGAAGACCAGAGCAACCGAATTCAGTTTCTCAAATGTAGGAAACACAAGGGCGATAAGAAGACAATATTATTTTGGGAAACTAATTTATCAGTACAGAGACACCAGAGATTTGAGGTGTAATGATCTGATTCACTGGCCATCTTGAGAAAGGTCAAGACGAAGATAAATGTCATCACCGGTGAATCCTGGGGAGTTGCCAGGACTTCAGAAATAAACACAAGACAGGTATTGACCTATGGTAGGCTAAGGCCGCCCACTGCTGCTTTAAAACCATTGGCCACTGACAGATAATAATTAAGACATCCAAAAGGTTAACTTTTATCTCTCTGGCTGAGTTAAGTGCACAACTCGTGATGAAAATAATACTACACTGATCTTGAGGTAAATCAGAAGGGATAGCTTACATAAAATGATAGCTCAAAGTGCTAGCTACAGGTACCTATAAAATAGTACATCCCATGATTTCCCTATAGACTGCATCAGCATCAACCTTAAAGCACTCTTTGTATGCTAAAGCACTGCATTAGAAGCACAGTGATTGATCTCAGCCCCCCGCCCACACTGACAGAGATCACCCTCTGTCAGTGTGGGCGGGGGCTGAGATCAATACCTAAAGTCTTGACTTTGTGCCAAGCAGAAGAAGATGGCTCAGAAGAAACTGGTCAAACAAAGGGATTGTAAGTAGGATAAGAAGAAGAGGAATGAAGGAATATAAGGAAATCATTTTGGTAGAATTTAATTTTGACCAGCTGACTTGTGCATTTAACTAATTTTAGTGTCTTTGTGCTAGTGAACACTGCTAACACATAACCCTGTTTTTCCTCCACTTAATTGTATCAGCAATGTGGTGAAAAATATGACTGCGCTAAAACAAGGATTCCATAGATGGATTATTCTTCGACTGGAGTGGCCAATAACATTTATGTTAGAGTGCCGATTTCATGATTCATGGTTTGTATCTGTGTCAGCTTTATTTGTCCCAGGATGGTATTTTATTCAGATAAAAGGGCACTCGAGGAATGCAAAGCAATAGTCATGAGCAATACAATATAAGAAATATGCACACAACAAACCAATATGCAGTAAAAAAGAGAGATCTTCATGGCTTATGATGGTAAGAACATGTGCAGGATCGTAGCCTTAAAGCAGATATAGTCCCTTAAATGCTCAAATATAGCTGCTACTCTTGAACAGCAAGTAGATAAGACGATAGATACAAAAAACAGCCATCCTGACCCTTCTATCATCGCTGTTATGAACATATTATGGCCACCATCATCATCATCATCCACTCTCTGACATGGGGGACATTATGGAAAACAAGCTACAGCCTCCTCAGCGTTTGTGTGTGGCTGAAGCAGAGGAAGAAAATGTTCTTGGTTCTATCACTCTGCATGGGAGCATTTCCTTAATCCAATTTTTGTGCACTCTCCTCCAGAGATTTCGATCAACTGCTCACAAGATCTCTGCTGGATAAATAATTCATATGGTCCTTTTGGCTTTTTCATTAAAACTGTAAACATCATCACTTAACTACAGTATTTGATATGTGACCTGAACTTGGCATAAATATATATTTATGTATGCATATCTATACTTTCATCATTATGTACCATTAAACCTTTACCATCCACCTTTAACCCGCAAAAAAGTTTTTTCAGCCCAGAATGACTCACACCTGTTTGAGTTTTACTGACATTAAAACTAAAAAAAAAAAAAAACTTCCAAAAACACTGAAGGAACAGTTTGACATTTGGAGAAATCTGCCTATTCGTCTTTGTCTGCTCAGTGTATATATAAAACATGTGGCGCAAATATACCTTTTTTCTCAAAATGTCAAACAAGTCCTTCACTGATCAAGTGTCCCCTTACGCTGTGACAGTCAAACTGTGCATAAACTAGCTTGCACAACACCTGGACTGCAGGAAGTTGCTTACTACCTCCAGCAGTAGGTGTTTGGACAAACACCAACTCTCATTTTATGAGAGTACACTGTTGCCAAGCACAGTGAAAATGAACATGAGGTGTGATTGTTCAATCGTCTTTAGTATACTGTATCATAGTGAAAGACAGCTGATGCTGTAACCAGGACTAGTTTTACTTCATTTACTGGTCGATGCAACAGGAAGGCAGCTTCTTTTGGAAAAAATAATGTAACTAAATAAGGTCAATGCAGACGGCTAAAGACAGCAACCTTAATATATGTTTTCCATATGCGTTCACCACTCACATCAATTATCCCAGCCTCTGTGACTGGCTAACTTTATAGACTACCCAATTAAACATAAAATACTACTGTGTAGTGTAATTTTAATGTTGCACTAACATGCTGTTATCAACAATTATTCTACCTATATTAATGTCTCCTCATCTATCTCGCTGTGTCTCTCTTGTGTGCACATATACGTCTGTGTTTGAATGTCCACATTATTGGCTGTAGCACAGCAATTGGTTGATGACAGTTTAATCCTAATAAATCCAGTCATCTAAATGATTAGGGGGTCTCATGCGGCAAGGTGATCAATATAGAGATAGAAAATGTAATGTGCTGTAGGCGGGCAGATCTTCAGATCCCCTTTGCTTTTAGCTATGTAAGACTACGTGGACTTTGTGAAAAGGGAAGAAATGAAGGAGAAAAGAGTAAAGAGGACTGCAGCACTTTTAATTTCTAAACAGCCTGCCTTAATGTTTTGTCAAGGGAGAGCCAATTGGTGATTCACAGTCACAAGCTTTAAATTGATTAGTCCCATAGTGAGGAATACAACAAACAATCTCCAAAGCACTCACACCCAAACACAAATCTGGTAAATGAGATGAGTATCAGTGATCAGTTTCACAAAAGTAAGTGAATCTTTACCATGTACGATAATCCCTGAAATACACAATCCCTTATTATTGTTTCTCTGTTAAGCTCTGTAGATATCAAATTTTATACATACACAAAGGCTGCTTTTTTTTAGTATAATTCCTCAGCAGTTAGTAAATAAAATCACAAACTATAATTACTGTATTAGGCTCAAATTTAAAAACCAACATTTAAAAAGTAACAGACAAAGTTGTTACATTTTCATTGGCAAATTTCCCACGTGTGGGACTAATAAAGGTTATCTTATCTTATCTTATTATGATTTTTTTAAAACAATATAGTTGTTGTTGTAGTTTAGTTTTTCAAATTGCATAACTAAACACCAACAAACCAACAGACCAACCAACACCAGTGGAAAAAAATGTTTAGATTATTCCAGATTAGTACTTTTTGATATAGTAGCTACCTTGCTTACACAGTGGGGTGTGAATGTTTGTAGTCTTTTCTCTGAGTTCTTTAAATGAAGTTTATGCTTACGTTCAGTAAGGAAGATCTATAATCACTCATCTGTCTCTGCTTTGCATGGTTTTAATTTGTTCTCTCCGTCATTCTCCCTTTAGACTCTCTTTTGTGCAGCTCACTTCCTCCCCGTCTCCACCTCAGACACCTCAGCCAGAGCTCCACTCAAGACTCAGTCTTGATCTTCACCACCACCAGCGTCTAGAGTCCGGGGGGTCCCGTCCTAAATCATATCATTGCTGAAATTTCGTCCTACCATGATGGGTCATCAGAGTCGAATCGCCAAATACATTAATTTATCTATCTCAGTAAATCATGTTCAATCCTTCCAAGTGATCTCTCCTTATTGAAATACCTGCTGCTTCACTGGGCTAGCTATAGGATCCACAATAAGGTCTATAAGTAAGTATCTCAGAACAATGACACATCACAGTGGATTTTTAATTAAACAATCAAGAGCTGACTGAAGTGCAAACTTTCAGCTTTAGCTCAAGAACTTTTACAAAAGTACTGGATAAACAATTTTGGAATTACAGTCATATATTTTACCTCCATTTACAGATCTATTTTTTATACTATACATAAAGATTGTTTTTACTTGAATGAAAATACAAATGCTGTGTTTTAGTGCTGAGTTGCTCTGCCCTAGTTTTAATTCTTGTTGTAAACCCTCCATATTTAGTCCATTCCTTTCTTTTAAGAATGTACCTAATTATTGATTTGGCCACTCTTAACCTGTTTCCTATCCCTTTGACAGGTTTAAGACTAGTTCAGCCATTGAAATCACCTCCAAATCTTTGACCTGATTAATTTATCATGAAATAATTAGTCAACAGGCCTCACCTGGTACAGATTAGCTTGTTAATTAACTGTCCAATTACATTTGAGCCTCTCAAGATTTGGGGACTATGTATAAAATGGTTTTGATTTTTAAAAATTAATGCATTGCTTTTGTTAAACCCCTTGAATCAAAGCTTAAAGTCTGCACTTCAGTCATATTTTGATTGATATAAAATCCCCTGTGGTAGCATACAAACCAAGTTTCCAAGATTGCATCAGCGTGTCATCGTCCACAAACTTATGGACACCTCATTTCCAGCATTGAAGAGTTGCACACATGGTGCAGCCATCCATGATTTCACACATTATTCACTATACAGACAGGGTGGGTAAGGACTTGGTTCGAAATCACAGTCTTTAGAAGCTGTTACTGTTACAGTTACGACATGCAACCACAAGTTGAACCCTGAACTTCACTGTTATCTTGTGCCACTTCATGTCTCACAGAAAAAAAAGAATTCCTCTTGCATGACCAGTTTAACAAAGTTACTAAAACTTACTATTTACTTAAAATCCCCATCAGTTGATCATCCACCCACACTGGGGTCTAGCTTACAAACACTATGTACACAGTAGCAGATTTACAACATACATGATGCGTACATCTTTTTTGGTCAACCTTTTTTTTCCAGCAGCATAAATGGACACATCTTGAACACAAGTGTTTGAGAACAACAACCATCTGGTGAGATCACATACTCGCTGAAGCTTTACAGATTTTTATTATTATTTTTCTTTTTATGCTTTGACAGCACAGAAAAGGTAAAACTACCTTTTCTGGTGCCAGTTTTATTTTAGGACGTCTAGTTGCATGGAAACAAAATGAAAAATAAAATGTTGTGTGGTACTTACAGTAATTCTCATACTTTTATTTTCATCTTAGGTACTATGTTCACTCTAACTTGAAGGTGTGGAAAATAAAAGGCCAGGGAAACACTTGTTGTTGGATCCATTTTGCAAGATAAAATGTTACCACCAGAGTTACTTCAGGGTTCAGTCTACTGTAGGTAGCTATACTGTATAAATCCCACAGTCAGTGTTTTGAATGTAAGATAATATTAAAGTATTCTGAAGAGTAGAATATGGTGCTAATTATATGTAAATGTACTCTGTAATTGGTAACAAAATACATTTAAAGGTGACTCTTCTAGCACCGATGGCATATGCTTGGTTTTCAGCTGCTTCTGTTTCCTCTAACCTGAATAATAACAACATGCTTCTAGCTACGCTGTCAGCTGAGAAGATTCACGCATACGGCGAACATATTATTTATGCATGGCTAAGGTGGTTATATGTACATGACTAATGTACGAATGTGTATTTATGCATTTATGTGTGTATGCAGGAGAGAAAAACCTATGCAGGATTAAATTAAATCCACGGGAAGCAGAGACCGTACCCCACATGGCCACAACTCTCAATCCTACATTAACAGTTACAGCCACAGAATTAGCAAACTGAGTCAGACCACCTCAAGCCTACAAGTACCAACACATTTTCAGATCCAGTTTATGCTCTGGAATTTCCACTAGGTAACTTTTTCAGACAACATGGTGCCAAAAACACCCACTGTCTAACCAGCAATGTTGTTTTTTTTAATCCACTCTGTGAAAAGAAGTGAGTGAAGGAGAGAAAGATGAGTGGTGCACAGGGCTACAAGTGTTTTTGAAGGTCTACAGAAAAGATGTTGGAAAAGTGGTTGGGCTAATCACAGGAGAGCAGAGGCGATAAGCTAGCTAATGGCTTTGACACTCATGGCAACATAGTTGTTCCCTTGCAACTAGCTCTAATCTCTTCAGTGCCTCTAACCCACTGGCCTCTGGAGCATAGACCTTCTTCTAAAATGACTACTTAAATGCTAGCAGATTGACAGTTTACAATATCATATTCATAACAGATCTTATCCTACCACTAGAAAACTAAATGCACTAAAAGTTGCCAAGTAAACGATATCAGTTGAGAGGGTTTTTTTTTTGTAAAACTGCTGAGAGACACTTTTAGTAAAGAACTGAGAACCAAGGAGATGGAGCAGGGATGAGTAAACTGGAATGGATGTGATCATGTCTCATGAATGATTTCTTTTGACAAACTGGACTGTGTTCATGACTTATATGACTATATCATGAATGCATTCTGATAGGTTCATCGAGCATAAACCTATTGTTGGAACGCCAAGACAATTCTACTACAGCGGCAAAAGCAAGACGCAAGTCACCAGAGCTCTTTGTGTGATCTCGTGCACGAGGGAGATGCCTAAGACGAGCGCTGTTCCTGCTGCTTGAACCCCAGTCGCTCTCAGTTAGCTCCCCCGTAGCACTGCTCTTTATTGTGGTTCCATGAATATGCATAGGTTCATTAACATATGACATCATACACAAGAGTACCTTGTCTGTGTGTAGTGTAGGTATGCATGTGTGTATGTGTGTGTGTGTGTGTGTGTCTGGGGGGGGGGGGGGGGTCAAGATGTGACCCCGTGAAGTGAATGACTCCCCTAAATCTGCTGGGCCTGGAAGTCCAGCAGTTCATCTAAACAAAAGGCACTTATACTTAAACAGACATAGATGTGTTTACCATACCATCAAACAATAAGAGAAGGTATGACCTCTCTCATGACCTTAGGATGTGTGTGCATGCCAGAACACTCTGGAAGGCACACAGAGTCTTTGCAGACTACTAAGGATCAGACATCCTATCAATATGCAATTGATTATATATCTCTAAACATAAATGACAATCCAACAATATAAACCTGACACATTCATTCACAGGAGCACATGCATTGAGTTTTTCTACAAAAATTAATTACTGTCCACAAACCCATCTTTATTTAATTAATTTTAATGTAGCTATACACTTAGCCTGAATTCAATAAAATGGGCTTTGAGGAGCTCATTTTGGCCAAATAATTATGACAGAGTCATACTTATTTGCAAGAGTCACAATTGTAGAGAGTTGCACACACCGTCACCTCTAGAGTTATTGGATTATTTCAATTTGAAAAAGAGCTATGGCATATGGCTCCTAAGGCTAAGAGCCATGCCCTTCCTTATTCTTTATGGGGTTTCTCTTTACTCTGCTGAAGTCATCAGAAGATATATTAAAAAACATAAAAATTAGAATATTCTTAAGCCATTTTCACACATGCACTGCCACCCTGAGCTTTTCTTGACATTACCAAGCGTAACTGCACTAAAAATGCAAATGTCTGACTCAGTCAACCCGACATTCACTGATCTTTACTCTGCCAGTTAAGCTAGTACAAAGTCTGTGTGATGTGAATTGGGAATTAACTGCAAGCAAGTAAGAGCTGTGAGCTAGCTGAACCACGCATAATATTTTTATATCTCCTTTGTGTTTCGTGTTAGAGAGGGCACCTTCAGAAAATGTCCTAAACTGATTCTCCAGGCCAGTGTGTAGAAACAGCTTCAGAGCACTGCTGATTTAACTTCAGACCTAAAAAATAATTTTGTTGTTGTTGTTGTTTTAAAAAAAACTGATCTTTGTGATCATAGGCTCATATGGGGAGAGATAAAATTGACAGGTAAAATCACAGAAATCAGTTTATCTGCTTTGTAGAATACAACTTCAAGTGCAGTATCATAAATATATATTGACATTTTAAGCAACAGTAAAAAAGTAACCTTCACACTGAGGCCTACATGGTTTACTTAAACTACTTGATATTCAGTGGAGAAAGATGATTGAGCCTTTATCAATTTCTGTGTTTCTGCTCTTTCTAAGTAGTATCAACAATTAAAAAAGGGCAAAACAAAAAACAAACAGCAATAGAACCAGACAAATCAAATGGATGGAGGAATAAGGTTGAGGTCATTGTTTTACATCTGTATTTTTCTGCACTGTTGTTGAATAGCTTATTTTTGTTATGACTTTCATTTCTGTCTTTGCAGCATAACGTAGGAGATCTGAGACCATCTCTAATGAGATCAACACCCCTGTGCCATCTAATCTCAAACATTTCATTAACTCTGTCTTCTATTTGGAGAATATTTTTCTTATTTCTGTGCGATTTTTTTATTATTTTGTTTACTATTTACAATTGTATTTCTTAGAAGTCTCACTTGCTGTTCTTAACATTCTGCCAACTGTTTCTCCCTAGACTTGAGGGGAAATATTTCAAAAACATCATTTCTAGGTTTTTGCAGGTTTTATCACAATTCTTTGCACTTGGAAGCTTTATGAATTTGCCCTCAGATGCTTTATGTTTATGAACATGACCCCTGGAATCCAAAAATGTGTTTTTATTGTCCAGCAGCACCCCATTGTTGCCAGAATTATGACTCTGTGGGGGCTCAAAGGAAGTGCAAGCACTACTAAATGGGACACTGACACTTTCTCTGTACAGTACATTTATTATGAAATGTGAGAATTATAATATTAACTAGATCACAAATAGAAGTCTTTGTCATTTCAATAGAAAAAGGTTAATTCTTTGGGTTAGCATGACAGTGCTTAATAGCAAATTAACACAAAAAAGAACAACTTGTGGTAGACGCATAAAGCAAAAGAGTGAGAGGAAAATAGTGAGAAGCAATTGTGATATAATAAAATCATTTATGGACAGATAATCTCAGATTACCTCCCTTCCTGACCTCACACAACAGGCCCACTGCATACTAAAACTTACCTGAGTGCCCATCTCAACAGGGGACAGAGATTCATCATTCACTTCATCACTGTCAGAAGCAGGGCTATTATTAAGTTACTTGATCTCAACACAATTCACTACACATAATTTTATTTTGTTTTACTGTCTGATGCTCATGTGCTGTTTATAAACTACTCAGGTTTGCCCGCTTTCCTTTTATCGCTACAGCATGTTACAGTATGCAGCAGTTATTTATCTGCAGGTAAAACACTTGTAACAAAAAACACTGAAGAGGAAGCATGAATGTGCCATGATGTCACCTCATAGTTTGTTTACTGCTGTTTTGATTTTTGGCTTTTTTTTTTCTTTTTTTTTTAAATCAGATGTTATGAGACGGTTGTAGATCGGAATTTATTTTTTTTATTTCCATTATACCTGTGATTTAAAAAAAATAACATTACACTGTATTACTGAAGCCTTAAAATTAGCACTTGAATTTATAAACTCATAAACATAAATTTAACAAATCAAATAAGTAAAACAAGTCTTTCATGCAATCTGCCACCCCCTATTGGTCATTACAAAAAAAATGTAAAGGACTTCCACATTGTGCGTGTATGCTTGTACATACACACTGACCAGCCACTTCATTTTATATATATATATATATATATACATGTATATGTATATGTATATATATATATATTTAACTGTTTGTTGATGTACAAAACTAACCTACCAATCATGTGGCAACAACCCGGTGCATTTAGTCATGTTAACGTGGTCAAGACGGCCTGCTGAAGTTTAAACCAAGCTGTTAGTGCCAGACGGGCTGGTGTGAATAATTCAGACAGTGGTGATCTACTGGGATTTTTCCACACAACCATCTCTAGGGATTACATAGAATGGTCTAAAAAAGAGAAAATATTCAGTGAGCAGCAGTTTTCTGACTGAAAAAGCCTTGTTGATGCCAGGTCTCAGAGACCAGACTGTTTTGAGCTGATAAGAAACAAAATGAACTTATATAACAACCTGTTACAACTAAGATATGACCAACAGCATCTCTGAATCCACAACATAAAAGCAGCACTTTAAAGCAGATGGGCTACAGCAGCAGAAGACCTCTCCCGGTGGGCCTCCTATCACTTAAGAACTGGAAACTGAGCCTACAGTTTGAACAGTTTCACCAAACTTCGACAACAAAATATTGAAAAAACTGATGAATCCTGAGTTCTGCTGTGACATTAAGGTGGCAGAGTCAAAACCTGGTAGAAAGAACGTGAACACATGAAAGCATAGATCCAACCTAACTTGTATCAATGATTCTTCCAAGCATCTGGTGGTGGTGTAATGGTATGAGGCAAAGACTATCAGAGTGTTACTGCCGACCATGTCTATCCCTTTATGGCCACATTGTATCATCTTCTGATGGCTGCTTTCAGCAGGATAATGTGCCATGTCACAAAGCTGAAAGCATCTCAAATTGGTTTCTTGAACATGAAAACAAGTTGCTGTACTCAAACAGTCTCCATAGTCATTGGATCTCAATCCAATAGAGCACATTTGGGATGTGGTCAAATGACAGAGTCATATTATGGATGTGCAGCTGACAAATCTGCAGCAACTGTGTGATGATGTCAAGTCGACCAGAATCTATGGGGAATCTTGAATCTACGCCATGAAGAATAAGGCACTTCTGAGAGCAAAAGGGGAACAAACCT
This sequence comes from Oreochromis niloticus, assembly GCF_001858045.2. NCBI lineage: Eukaryota > Metazoa > Chordata > Actinopteri > Cichliformes > Cichlidae > Oreochromis > Oreochromis niloticus. Next base: position 12,322,961 of record NC_031978.2, on the reverse strand, counting down.
GTACTAGTAATGTGCAGCTACTGAAGTGGCTGGTTAATTAATGTATAGAGTCCATGAATGTTACCAACAAAACTGGGTCAAAGTCGTCAAAGTATTAGCTGTGTAGAGACAATGGGAAAGACTTGCTCATTAATAAATATTAGGTATAATCATCAGTGAGTGGTGGTTTTAAAGTTTAAACATCATACACGTGATAGGAATTCAGAGTCGAGCACACTGCTACATTGTATCAGTAGATACATGGCGTGTATAATAAGTGGCACAATGCTTTGTTTTTTTGTTTAACACTTTTTCTGAATTGCTAATACAGCTCCCATTATCTCAACCAAATTCTGGATGTCCTAAACCAATTTACTGAATCAGTCATTCTTTTGGTAAAACAGTTTACACTCAGTTAGACACAATTTGCAGATCTCATTTCATCTTTTTGAAAAACTCTAAACACATTCTTACTCAGTGAAATACATTTTGAACAGTGATTCACTCGTGATGCACAGCGCTAACCACAGTAGGAGGAAATTAAACACAACTACAGCACAGATGTAATTTCCTAAACGCATCAACTCAAAATTGTTCACACAGTCAATATGTCAGTTCAGAATGCACAGCTAGCAAGGGTGAGCAGAAGGTCACTAGTAACAACGGATAGAAACAATGTGAGAGGTAGAGGAGAATTACACTGAAGAGTAGAGCTGAGAAAGTACTTCTTAGGTTGGATAAGAAAAGCTGGTGACTTTCATCAGTAAACTGCAGTACAGACTAAGGTTTTTTTCTTGGAACCTTCAAACTACACTCACAAAACTTTTAATCCTGCTGGCAAACCCTCATAAAAAACATCTAAACACTTTTATCTATATATTTTTAGATCAAACACACAACCAATCAAAAATAATAACACTATCGAAACCAGTGTTCAAAACATGTAACTCAAGCCTTTCCAACCTCATGTGGCTGTCTTCTACCAAAGTTAAAAAAACAGAAAAAAAGCACCTCATCACCACCTTCTTCTCTATCCTCCCCTTTATATTTAGAAAGTCGTGTGACTAAAACATCACCATCCTGTAAAGAGTCAAGATCATACTGACAAGAGAGCATCTGCAGGGAAAGAGAACAAAACCTTTCTATTTTTTTCTCACTGCAAAACACTGCATAATGAACGCTTTGAAACTCTGCCCTCTGTGTTATGATCATTCCATAGTAACATGTCTGCTGCTGCATGGCTCATCTGAAAGCACTGCTGGAGATCCTTCATGAAGAGTTTCATTAAGTCTAACGGCCAGCCAGGATTGACCAGGTGTCCGAATTTCCTTGGGGAAAGTTCCTTGTTAACACCATTCTCAACGGTGGTATATGCATCATCATGGGGTCAAAAAGTATCAGAAGATGCCACATATTTAGACTGGAAATATTATTTTTGTCTGTCAACCAAAGCAGTTAAAATATTTCCTTTACGTTATTCAAGAATTACATTTTCAGTTCGGAAACCAAATGGTTTGATTTGCAGTGATACACTATTGACCAATATTGTCATTTTTTCTTGACAGTGATTAAATATTTAGCATTTTTTAAGAGAATTTGTCTCAGTTGACCACGTTTACTTGTGTTCAGATTGCAAATTGCAATTTTATATAATTATTTACACATGAAATGTTAACAGATGTCAAGAGAGTTTCATAGTATTTGCTTTATCTCATGTTACAGACTGACAGCCTAATGTATGAATGAACAGGATTCGTGAGTGACTTATTACAATTTGATACTTAATAAATCCTTCAGGCTTAAGTGTTTGCTTGCTTATCAGCAGGAATTCAACACTTGTCAAATTCGCAGAAACTTGGCTTTTGGTTCAAGGATGCTTAAGCAGAAGAGATCCAGATGTTTGTTAACATGAGGGCAAGAGACATAGACCTCTTGATGAGGAGTGTCTTCTTTACTCACTGTATCACTCCTCGGTCTCCAGTGACCCCAGAGAGTGGAAAGAATACGAACAGTAACAACATCACCTCCACTACCTGTTGGCTTGTAATAGAAGAAAAGGGTGAGAAGTAATTAGGGAGGCTGAGTTTGTTATTGCTCCAGGGAGAACAATGACCCCCTCCAACATGAAATATTTAATGGATTATACAAGCGTCCATCCCCCAGGGAAAGAGGACAGAGATGCCCTTTCATGCAGTATGCAACCTTTTAATTTGTAATTTGTCTTGTTTTACTGAGTGATCATGTCCTCAACCTATGAGGTGAGCTAATCTGAAAGCACACGCACAGAGGTACAGTGTGAACGTCAGCGGTGAGTCATACACCGTCACATCCCTGTATATATATATATATTTTTTATAAAACAAATCAGATCTTTGGGGTTGTGTTCCTATAAACTTACATAAAAACCTGTGCAAGAACAGTTGTTTTTTTTTCACAACATGCTGTCTAAGAAAAACACAATGAGCAACATGGCTTTGTTGACATCTCTGCATGATTCATAAATAAGTGAATGGGGATGGGTGTTTTATTTACGCCCTTGTTCGTCATTTGTTCTGCTCCTATTGTTTTGAATTTTGATGCCGAACACCCACTGTGCTGTTTGCTTAATAGCTCCCTACAGCCTCGAGCTCTTTGTTTAAACGCATATATAAAATTATTAATCATCTCAAAACGAATACCTTACTTCTGTGTAACAAAATAATACTTTTGAAGCACGAGTTTGTGTAGGTATACTCGGAAGAAAAAGGAGATTTTCAGCGCTGTCTGTTTAAATGTGGAATCAAGTGTTATTGTGCAAACAGGGCTCCTCTGTGCCTCACCATGCCCTTGAAGAGCTCATGCACGAGCAAAGAGGCCTGCCATAGAGTGGTCTAATCAGCCTGTGACAAATCAGCCTCTTCTGCAGCTTGTTTTTCATTTGGATAATGCAAGCCACCTCTTCTGAGTGATAAAACAACCTCTGTGGAGTGGACTTTACACCACCAGATTAAATGTGATCACCTTGCCAGCATACCCTGGGAGATTGCCATGATTAAGAGGCAAAAGAGAATAATGATAATCATATGCAGGATAATAGCCCATACCAAATGGCTGCATGATCTGTATATAAATCACAACCCATTTCACAACCTAAAGGATGCGTTTATCCCTTTCAACGGGATTTAATGCAATAGCAATCTAATTTTTTTAACCCCTATGTGACCTAAATCATGTTATCCGTGAACTAGTTTATCATATAAATGTCAATTCCTAAAAATCTGGGTCACTAAGTGTTAATAAATGTATTTGTTTCACTTTTTTCAGCATTTTTTATTTGCCTTTAAAATCATTTGAAGGCCTGCAAACTAAAACACACACACAGCAAGGTTAAGACCTCCTGAATTTTACAATGAGGTTAATAACTCGGGGCAAATATTAGCTCAACTTCAAACAACACAATAATGACTGCATAAGAGTGGCTGAGTCAGAGAGTAAAATATTGTAAAACCACTTCACGAAACCCCCGTTCAGCGGGTGTAATGCTGTAAAAGGATGTAACAGTGTGTAAAAGCATGAGCGTTTAAGTTTGTGTAAGTGTTTGTCTTTGTGCCCAAATCACAAGCTGGGTGTGGGAGACTGAAGAGTCTTGTTGGACATAAACCATATAATTCTGGGTGTATATATCCCTTAATGAAGGCCTAATCACATCAGAAAAAGCTTATGGCACAACACCAGTACTTTATTTTCCCTCGTACGCAGAAAGGGTTTGAGATATTTATGCAGGCTGTACATCTGCCCCAGAAAGAGCAAAAACTGGCAGCATCCCATGAATTAAAGGCAGTTCATGCTCAGAGGAAAACTGTTAAATTAATTAGCAGCAACTCATTTTGTTATATATGTAATACTGGAAGAGTTAATATCCAAGTAAGACCTCTGATAGGTTTTAGCATTACCCCCAACCCTCAGGGAAATCGACCCCAGAACTAATCCATATGAGGAGGGAAATGCATGATGAGAGAAAATGTAGAAACAGAGCACATTATTAGACAGAAAAAACAGTGTAACACACGCAGCAATAGATAGAAAAGGAAGTAATGGGAAAACAAGAGGGACTGAATCCCAACATTTAGTCTATAATGAGATTGCCTCTTGAGACTGAACATGGACAAAGGAGAAGAAAATGCAAAACAAATATGAACAAATCTGCCACCAGAAAACGAAGCACTGTCTCCTTTCTCTGTTCTTGGCACGATCATCAGTATTCATCAAGAAAGATGGAGAACTCTAAATTGGAGGTTGGGGCTTCAGTATGTTCCTATCGCTATCTTGGCCTGTACATGTGGCAAGCAAAAAGAAAAACAAAAAAACCCCGAAGAAGCTGCCAAGCAACTAATCACCTATCCTGTTGTTGTAGGAAAAAGTCATCTTCCATTTTTGCCACAATTACCCAGTGTGATGGAAAGGTCACACTCATCAGGTTATATCTTGTCCTTTGTGATGAAGCATGTGGGGTAAATACCAAAGAGGCGACATCTCCATTGACTGACTGTGAATACTAGAGTGAGTAAGATGCTAAAATTGCTGCATTGTGCCAAACTGTGGGTGGGAAAAACTTTTTTAGCATCAAAGCCTATTTTAATTGCCAGGTGTGAAACATGTAATGAGCTTGACTATTGTTTTACATTGTAGGAAGGCACCTAGATGTGAGACACTAAATATATACACCAATAAATGGCAGCTGTTTCTTCTTTTTGTACATGTAACTGGGTTTAAAAACATACAATATATAGTTTGTATACATATATGAGTGAGTCATTCAATAGGTATTGTACAAGTAATTTAAATGACTAACAGATAGCATGAACAAAGAAACTCAGATGGGTAACTGGAAGAAAAACAAAAAAAAATGTTACTGCAGCCTCAAAGGTATCGAATTTATTACCATTATTATAACAGCAGATTTTTTTAAAGCACTAAATGAGCTAAATATAAAACTAATCCTAAATATGTGAAATATGTGAAAGACAGACTTCTCTGCCACTCCGTATTTGAGCATAACAAATGTAACTACAAACAATACTTCACACTTGAAAATGCCTTTATAACCTCTTGTGAAACCTCATAAACATATGCAGTCCCTACACTTCATACTTCATCAATTTATGTACACATCAGTTAACAGATGCTTTAATGCTACAACAGTACATTAGAAGCGACAACTATGGAATTTCATGAATTGTTAATCATGTTAATCATGTCTGCAGTTAATGGGACAAGCTAGAAAACTGAGCAGTAGTAGCAGCAAATGAGGATTCTGTTAAACTCCAAATGTTCGATAACGAGACAACATTTCTTCATGGAGAAGTTTAAAATGAAGTGCATGAATCACTATAATGATTGACATTTTATTTGTTAATTTTATTTGTCTGTTTTATTGTTTTTCCATTATGCCATGCATGAGGTCTTATGTGAATTAATGAATGCATTTTCAATTAGGAGGTCATGTACAAAAGCATGATAACTCCTGTATGCTTACTGTGAAGTGCAATACATTTAAACTAGAGTTTTTAATGTAATATAAAGGCTAGATTCCATTTAACATAAGGAAAATTTATAATAATTTCTAACCTCTCAAATGTATACAAGTCATAGATGAGACAAAAATAATCAATTCTTTTTTACCTCTCTAAAAACAAATGTTTTATTTATTACTATAACAGTAATAACATTACTATAAAAGCACTTTGCTGCAGCAGAGTGCTACCCTGGGTGACTGTTTTCAAGTGTCTTCTAGTGCCTGGCATGTACTGTATTCACTAACTCATGCTCGTGGATGGGTATAATCTTATCTGAATTACCCTATATGTAGTAAAAGAGAACTTCAAAGCATCTTTATTAATTGTGTGGCTTGAACTCTGGACTCGAGCGATTTCTGCTGAGTGGATAGAAAGACATCCCTGCCTTTGATCATTGCAGCTTTTAGGGGAGGGAGGTGAGGTCATTTAGAAGCTGGATCCCTACGGGGAACTAAACGAGGGAATCATCAATTCAGACAGCATGACCAAATCCTTTTGCTCAAACACTGCTGATCAGACTTAATCACTGGATTGTTATGCTGTGAACCCATGAAGAGGTTTGGAATAAGCCCAGATCCGGATGAGAGTGAGCCAGCTCCGGGGACAAGATGAGCAGAACTTTGTTCCCTGTAGTTACTGACTTCTCTAGCGGCTCTCTGAACGGACACCTATACACTTTAACTGCCTGTGTGTACAAATAGTAAATGTGCAAATCGTTAGAGAGTCAGTGGTTGCCCTAAGGTTGCAGGAGTGAGCTCGTGAGATAAAATCCTCAGGGAGAAAAAGCAGATGAAAGTGCCCACCAATGGCTAATGGTATGACTTTTAGCACTCAAGTAGGAAAGCAAATATTTTGTATACTTGAAATTTTAAGCAACGTTTGGATGAGAATTCTCTACTGGATTATTAGACTGCTACAGAAAAATGACCACAAGATTTTCATCTGTGTGCCAGTGTTTAAAAAATAAATACAAGCTTTATTAAAATGAACTTTAAAATGTCCAGCCTGTCATACTTCAAACCAACCCTCTGGTGGTGGGACACTGGAAGTGGCCTGGATTGTAGATAACAGAAATAAACTAAAAGTAAATGTTGATAAACTGTGTGTACTTGTGTATTGCATCAAACATAAAACACCAATGAATAGGAATTGTTTTTGTCTATAATTGTGCAATTCCCATCACATGCTAAAAGAAATGAATCTACTCGATATTTTTAAAGGCAAGGTTATGTCCCAAATGCTAACAATGGGCAGCCCTAGTGTTGCAGTGGCTGCAGGAAAGAATAAACTGAAATTAATTAGAAGTAAACAAATTTATGCTAATGACACAAAAATAATTACAAAAATGTGGTCGATCCTAAATCCAAAACAAAGTCAGGACTACACTAGAACAAAAACCTAACACTTACTGAAAAATATATATTAAATTTAAAAAAGAAAGCTGCTAGAAAGCTTTAGAACAAAAGGTTCAAAGACAATTTGGCAGTCCAAAAAAACAGTGTTTTGCAGCATAGTGTAGTAGCTTTGTATTACAGCTAATGTTTCTTTACAAATATAAAATCAGTCAGAAAAGAATAAAATAAATAAATAAATAAATAGACCCAATCAGATGTTATAACTTGGGACTGAATACGTATTCCGTCAAATCAATCCACTATATTCCCATGTTAAAACAGGGTAAATCAGTTACCACAGATACCAGCAGAGTGTCTAAAGCAGTGTTTCCCAAACTTTTTGAGCCAAGGCGCACATTTCACTTTAGAAAAATCACACAGCACACCACCAAACACAAATGTCACAAAAATCATATTGATAATTTTTTCCCCACGCACCAGCTATAGCGGAGTTGGCTCAGTTTGTCCCCAGTATACCTTTTTTGGTTTCTTCTGACCACTACTCATGCTAGGGCCTTCATCTGGGTCGGATTTTTCTTCAGGACCCAGGTTAAATTGCCTACTGTTTCTTTTCAAATATTTATCTATTGCTATTACGCCATGCATTGTCTCACAGCATGTAATTTCTTCTTCGTCTTCTTCTGTTTTACAGGCAGTTGACAACCCATTCAATTAGAACAGGTAGTTGTACTGCTCTCTAGTGGAAGAGAATATAATTGCTCTGCCTATAACTCAAGCCGATCACTTAGAGTACTAATCAGTAGTGGTGGGCGGATCGATCCAAATATCGATTTTATTGATACCAAGTCACCATCGGTATCGGATCGATTCTTTACTTTAAGTTCTGATCTCAGTCCATCTCACCTGCAGCGGCATCGCAGACCACGCCCCGCCACAATAATAAAGCATTTTCTATTTAATTATAAACTTTGTCCTAATTATGTCCTGGGTTTTAACTATTTAATAATAAAAAAGGAAACATCAGAAAAACAGTTAAGGTCATGAAAATTAATTGAAATTTAGCAATTCAATGACGCATCGACCTTATTTATTTAAAAGTATCAGTATCAGTAGCGGTACCTGCGATACTGGCCCGTATTTACATGGTATCGGATCGATACCAAAATATGCAGTATAGCACACCACTACTAATCAGGTGGAGCGAGATAATCTTCCACGGCACACCTGATCAGACACAGAGGTTGGGACACACTAATCTAAAGCTTACAGCTATAGCACAGACCTGTTTTCACACAGAATACATGTGACTAGTACTGCGTTAACCCCAGCAGTGGCGGGTCTAACAACTTCCCCAACTGAAATCCAACATTGTATCTTGTGCAGTTTTTAGGAAAATATCTTGAATGTATTTTTGTTTTGTTTTTTTCGTTAATTATATCATCAAGCTTAGAAAATCTTGTAACAGCCTTAGTCTGCAGGGTATACACATATGCTGATGTGAGTAATTAGGTGTGGCAAAAAGAAGTGTCAGGAAACAGAACAAAGGACAGAGTAGAACAAGCTGATTAAATGAAAACCAAAACAGGGCATGACAGTAAAAGAGACTGAAACCCTGACAGCTTTATTGCTATGAAATTCCATATAAGCATCAGTGCACTTCAAATTGATTCAGTGTTGTTATAAACTCAATACATACTGCATGTTATCATAGCACCAGGAAAAATGGGGATCATTCGCCATCACTAATTGGACCACAGTAATTTGTGGAATGAGACTACAAAAAATAAAAGAATAATAAAAAGTAGTTCTTACAACAGGACTGCTTTTTTATTTTTATCAACCACCTCCATACCACCCCTGATTTCACTTAATCACAGTGACAGCAATCATTTTTTACAATAATTATTTCCCAGACTTAATTTTTGTGTAAAATAGTAGCATATTATGCATTTTAACATCTTGGTTAAAATCAAGGTTGATGGAAAAATTAGAAGACTAGCAGCTTGGAAGTTGTAAAGCTTTTCTCTCCCTCGCTCAGCTCAGCAGCAGGATAAACTCTATTCAAACTGCACATACATTCAGAAATACGGCAAAAGGTTGACATTAAGAACCAATAAAAGAAGCTGATGGCTGTGTTGGATTAGAAAGGGTAAGAACAGCTGTGGCATGGCTTAGTTTAAAGGGATAGCAAAACCTGAATTGGCAGTGACAGCACTGAAAATTGAGGATTGAAAGGCATTACAGGACTATCGAGATTATTGATGATACATTCCAAGTACCTTTCCTATAGAGACCTTGCGCGCTTGTAGGGGAAACTTAATCAGAGATTTGCTCTCTTTAGCAAAATCCTAAAATCTACAAGCCTGTTCCTCACTGAGGAGATGACACTGAGCCTTTGGGAAAGCATACATACACACCACCTCACAAATGTATTAATGCTGTATTAAACACATTAATGAATACCAACAGTGCCATGATCCTGATTTTACAAAAGTCACTATCAAACACTAAGTTGGTGCCAGGAAGGGATTTTTAATCTAAAAATATAAATAAAATAAATAAAGCACAATAAAATCCTTTCCAAATGTTCCGAAGCCAGAAAGAGCAGCTTGTCTCAATGCTCTCTGTAGGTGAATCAAATAAAACAAAACAATGAACTACCACAGCCTGCCATGGGAATTACTGACATGGATAATGAATAATGGGTTTAGAAGAGAAAAGATTATTGGCTGTTATGTTAAGGTCAGCTCTAATCCTGGTTAAATGACTTCAATATCATTCCTATCAAACTCAGAACAGAATACCAGCATCAAAAACTATTTTACTGTAAGTACTTAATTCGTCTTACGAAACGAGAGAAATGAAACAGATGTGTGGTCTCAGGAGATATTTAAAACAAACTCCTCAAAATAAATGGAAAAGAAGGCCAATGCGAGCCAGCCTTTGATATATTGAAATGGAAAGACAGCACATAAACCCACACTAAAATGATACCATCACCAAAGATCCCTGGAGAACCCAGAATCCCAGCAGCCACAATCATACATCAACTTTAACTTTCAGGCTGATATATTTTCTCTCCTTTGGGCTCAGAAGGGACTTTGGTCATTACTGCTGGCTCTCTTTCCTTTCCGAGACTCAGATTTAAACTAAATATTCCTGATACCACCTCTGTTTTATATACCACACTGAATAGGCTGGCCAGACACCAGCAAATCAAATGTGGGGTGAAGAGCATCTTTGGGTGGGACAATATGGAACACTTTGTTACTTCAAATTTCAATAACTGTGTTTTTTAAATGAAAGAAAAATTATGATTAAAACACCACTTATATATTATTTGATTTCAATTTGCCCAGCCCCCATGGCCAGTAAATACAATAACCATAAAAGGAAGATTCCATTTGTTCTTCTAGTTTAATGTGATAGTTTTCTTATGCCGTACAGGCCTGGAGACCAGTCTCCGACTCCCTGGCAATTTCTTGTCACAAGGGAAATGTATATTCTCCAACCATGTGGTGAGTAGTGGCTAAACTGTCACAAAGAGGGTGCTGTGATCTTTGTGACTGCTTTGATCTCTAGCAGCCTGCAGTGGTCACCTGTCGTTTGTATGAAAGATGCCATCTTATCTGCAAACACTTTCTCTTTCTCTGAGGTGTAGTAAAACTTGAAAAAGTTTGATGGAAAACAGCAACAAAGAACATTTGTCTTCAAAGTAAAAGTTGTCCTTTACCACTGCATCCAACAAATTTCAAAAGGGAAAAATTCTGCTTTGAAGGCAAACAGTCTCTGTTTCTACTTTGTGTTGCACTTTTTGCAGTTTCTGTACCACTTGGTGAGTACTTTGTTCGTATTTGAAGACAGGTCGGTTCCACCTGTCAACCAAAGTAATTGCAAGAAGGTTTTCGTTGCAGCACTTTGTTTGCACGCCTCTTTGTGACCAGTGCCTCCACTGACCACTTGACAGAATACATTCTTTGCTCTGGTGACCAGTGGTTCCCAGGGTGTCACTAAGCCTGGACGAAAGGGGCTTTAGCAGCTGATTTCAGAGCAACTGCCTTAAACCTCCAGCAACAACTCACTACCGTTTGGGGAATACACAAATCTCACTAGTGATCTCCAGTTTGCCACAAGATGACCAACCAGTCTCTAGATCTATGCAACTAAAATCTATACTATAAGAATGTATTTCTGTTTGGTCCTGCTAAACTGTTGTTAACTGTAACTCTCTGTCATTTTTGAGTATCAGTAGGGATGCAACCATAGATTGAAAAATCTGATTTTGAGCCACGTTTCCCCACATGGGCTTTGTCACTTCGTTTCACATCTCCCCCAAGTATGATTTAAAACTGGACGAAAAAGGCAAAGAAAAAAACAAAGCAAGCAAGAAAACACTAAGAGCATCACCTTCTGCCAGTTTTACCCAGCTAAAACCAGTTTCAAGTCTTTATTGTTGCTCCACGTCCTTATCTTTGGGGTATTTTTCATCATATTCTGCCAAAATCTGTCTATGACTTTACGGTGACTCACTATTTTCCCATTGGGAGTGGCGTAGGCAGCAAAAGATGGTGACAGGTTAACCTACACTTGACCCATGATGACAGCCTTCTCTTCTTTCTTCACAGCCGTTGGATAAAAGCCACGACTTTAGAAAAGTGTCTGTCCTACAGCATTAACTTTCAAAAACTTCAACCAATCAGACTGTGGGGCATTGCCTCAGTATGTGGAAATGGGTATGGATAAAGATGCTCTGCAGGCCACACATAAAGCACAATGCCTGGAAACCTTAACAGAGATTCACATTAGGGTTTTGTGAAAGGAGAGTGTCTAAATTGAAGGGACACTGCTCAGTATTTTGAGAGAAAATTATTATTAAAAATAATGTTCCAAGTGTCTCCCACAAGACTGGTTTTATTATGTGATTATTGGGTTATTGAGGAAGAGAGAATCGCTGCTTTCATGACAGATGCTTTCAATTCTACCTTCACGTTCCTCCTTGTGGATTTATTTTCAATGACCAATACCTCTGTTATCAAGTCTGTTGGTCTGAGTTTCACTTATCAACAGGTGGACAGAGTGAAATTGTTTTCTCAAGTATGGAGCAGTTGCCATATCAACCAATGCATTGGATCAAGGCATTAGATTACACTGTCCAAAAGCAATCTGAAACAAAAAAGAAGCAAAGCCCATAACAACAATATGGAATAGTTTTATCTTGACATCTTGTTATGGGTTTTTTGATGGAATACAATTCAACATATGCGAATGCAGAAACACGAGCCAGTTTGTTGCACATACACACCTACATGATTTATATGTCTACACAGATACACACACATACAAACTAACAAGTAGTGAACTCTCCCCAGTCACATTGCGACAAAAAGCACACATACTGTTTGTGCTGGAATGAGCATGACTGCGGCCAAGACTTTCCATTTTTGTTCTGTTAAAAGAAGGCTTTGTTATGGCGGAGAGTGGGCACACAGAGAATCAGTGAGGGACAACTATTCAATTGGGAGATGCCTCGTTCTCCTGTTCTCTCTTCCTGGTTGCACAGACTGCCAGAGTGTTGCTAGGAGGAAGCTTCCACTGCCAGAAATGATGACATTGCCTTGATAGACATCTTCCTGCTGTCCAAGAAAAAAGTGAAAGATAGAGACATGGTCTGAAATGCTGCCACCTCCTCCTCCACCACCACCAATTTGCCTCTCTTTCTAGCCTCAAGGCAATCTGCTTCTCTTTTCTTCCCACTCATCTTTTCCATATTTTCATCGTGCCTCTAAGACATCTTTTTTCTGATTGTGATGCTGTTGTTGTATTGGACGGATGAGCCTCTACATACTCAAACTTTCTGTAATGCTCACCCTTTGGTTTGGTTTCTTGAAAAATGGACCACTTTTAAACATTTCATTCCATTTTTTCTGTTGTAATCTTGGACCCAGTGTTTGCTGCTGTGTCTGCAGTCAAAGCAGAGAAAAGTAAAGTCTGAGTGGCTCAAAATCACTTGCAAAACCTTATTTTTGCCCAGGGTGTTTTGTTTTTGTTTGTTGTTTTGTGTTCACCATTGTCCAATTTCTATCTGGATAGAGCCTCAGCCATCTTGTTCCTCGGTGGGATAAATACAGCATCTTCTAGAGTTTTTGCTTTTGTTTTTTGTATCTGCCATAGTGAAAATGTTCTCAGATTCCTTTTCCTTATCTACACAAAAAATTACTGTATCTAAACGGATCTAATCAAAACATTTTCTGTGTTTTGAACTAAAGATATGCTCGAATCTGGTTGTTTGAAGGCTGATTTTATGCCGTTAAAAGAATTTACAAAAAATACTATTTTGGCATTACTTTTCATGCAATTATACAATGGGCTGAGAGTTATTTTTTAATTCTTCTTTTTCCGCTTACTGAAAAGAGAAAGAGATCCTGAGGCACTAGGGTACTCTGTACTGACTGCACTGAGAATTAGGACACTTTGAAGGTTCCATATATAGATGAAATTTATATAATGGTTGATAAAATGAATTATGCAATTCCCTTATGTAAGAATATATGCATACACTTAAAATATTTAAGGCCACTTATCATGTGTATCAACTCTAAACTCAACTATATATTCTCCACTCTCTACTTAAACCTTTATTATACTCTGTTACAGACATGGACAGGTGCAGACAGGACGACTAGTCATTTCTGTTACACTTCTTTGAAGTATTCTTGAAGTCTGCTGCCTGGAGCGCATATGCACTTGGTGGATTGTAAAATATCCGTGGACGAGTCTGCAAGGTTAAAAAAAAGTAATTGGCATGCACGTGAATATCTACATGGAGCCTTGTGCTCACCATAGACAGCATAAAACATGGATGTAAGAAAAATGAACCAATGATTCCTTAAACTTACATTCTATCATTCGATGTTGTGTAAAGCGCTTTGAGTGCTTAGATAGAGTAGAAAAGTGCTATATAAGAACCAGTCCATTTTACCATTTATCTGAAGTCCACTAGATGGTGATAGCTGTGGTTTCTGGTCCTGTAGAAGTCTATGGGAAAACATCTTTGTGTCTTGACATAAACATTTTCCTGCTGAGTTTATAGGCTCAGTCACTCATTTTGGGTCATTCTGAATAAGAAATTGTCTTTTGTAAATCTTGCTCCTACTATGTCTCAAAATGAAAGATTATCTGTAGCATGAAACCACAGGCTCATTGGCTAACAACATGTAACTGTCATGTGATTAGCCAATGAACATGTGGTTTCACAGTCAGACCTGCCTCTCCTGGTCATATTTGTTTTTATTATGTCCTATTCTGAAGTTTCAAGAAATCTCGGTCCAAGATACCAGTGGGTGATGTTACGGTAGCTATACATTCATCTTTCATACTGTTTATGGGAAACATAGACCTGGTCTCTGATAGTCAGAGAGGGGCACAAACCTGAGAACAAAGCATTGTGTATTGCATGTTGGCTAACCTTGTCAGTAGTGACTGGACATTCTGTCAGTAAATGTCATATGAAAAAGCAATAACAACAAAACTTTACTATTAAAATCAGATTTTTTTTCTTTCCCAAATGCTCCTGAAAGTATTTCAAAATAAAAGCTTGATGTTTGATGATGAGGGAGGTCTGGGCTTCCCTGCTAGGCTGCTGCCCCTGCAACCTCATTTCAGATAAGCAGAATAAAATTGCTGGATGATTTATCATTTTGTTACTTTAGATTTGAACTTTTATTGAAGTGGTTGTTATGAATTTTCAAACAGCATGCATCATTCATAAAGCACGGCGTGCTTTTCACTCCCTTCATTTCATTTTTCTGATGTTAATTTGGTATTTTAATTTTACTTGAATTTCTTTTGCAGTAACATCTTTTCATATCATATTTAACAACAGTTTATTTTAAGTGTTTTTCTTCTTTGTTATCTGGGATATGATGTGCACTGTTCATAATGCATGATGTGAGGTGCCACACAGTTAAGAAGCATGATTCATTATTGAAGAGTGTGATAAATGGTTTAAAATGTCTTTGTTGTTGGTTTTTGACATCATCGTTAAACGGTTCTCAAATTTAAGTTAGTTTCTGAGTGTTTATTGTTTTAGACTAGTTGGTTAGTCTAATTTTTTCCCTTGTTTAATTGACTAAGAAATTACTTGCCAGGAACATTCCCAATTCATCCATATAATAATCAAACAGAGGGAGTTAGAAATGAGAGACTACTTCCGGCAAATATATTTGCGAGATAAAACCTGCTGCAGTAATTACAGACCTCAGTTATTTACTATATTTACATTACGTTACATGAAGAAGAGGAAGATCTGCAGTAAACTTTTATGCCACAAACCTTTTCGAACTTTATGTGTTTCTTCTTCTGGTTGTTTAGCTTTTCCAAGTCAACAGTGAGAGTATCATCACAGTCCCAAATCAATCAATAATAAAAAAAAAAAAAATTAAAAAATTGTAATTGAAAAACATGGTAGTGACTGGTTCTAAAGAACTAAGCCTATAATCCCACTACACAGTGTATGACTTTATCTGCCAACTGTAAACTCGATCAGCTGGAACATCCAAGTCGCATTCATAATAGGATTGACAGTCATTAAGTGTGTGCCCAGCCAAGTGGTATCTGTCATAGAGGCAATTTAAGCCTTGCGGTCAATTATTTACAAGAGTTGCAGGAAACAATTTAAAATAAATAGTTGGCCCACTGGTGGCATGATTTTAAAATATATAGAAGAACAAAGGGTTTTATAAGGTGCTTAAAAGAGCTAAAATCTTGCCAAAAAGGTTTGCAATTTATTGATAAATGAGTATACACAAAAAAAAAAACCGCTTTCTTATGTCGAAGAATCCAAATAGGCATACCAATTCATCCTATGGGTACCATAAAGTTTGAATATCACAATAAACCATAATTATGACTTTTTTTTTAAAATTTAGAATTAAGTCTGTATATAGATGCACATAATTGCCTTCCTTAAAGCTGTAAAAAAATCACCAGTTAAATATAAAGCTACTTTCCTTATCGACTCTCCATCTGTAGATTGTGTTACACATTCAGTTTGTGGACATAGCACTCATGTTGTTCCCTAAAATCATTCAACCTCAGAGGAAAGGGCAGATAAAGTATTCCAGTTGCACCACAACTCTGTATGTCTACATGAAATTCCTAACCTTTCGGGCCTGTGTTTATTCGAGCACAGGACAAAGCTGAAGACTGTCCGGAGTTCAACCAGGAGCAAAGCCGTGATGTAGTAGTTTAAAGCCACAAAAGAAAACACAGAAACAAATTTTTCAAGACACAAAAGTCTGTGTGACAGGCAAAAGATACTCAAAAACACAATTATGTACGCAATAAATGCTATATCAGACACAGTATAATTATTTACACAGTTTAAATGTGCTTTTATCCTTGTGATTGACGTGACAGTGGAAATACTGTAGTTAGAAAATCCTTTAGCAACATAATGACTGTGTGTCCCAGACTGACATGATAATGCGAGATGATGAACCTTCTCTGTCTCGATCAAGTGAGAGAATGAATCATTCACATCGCCCTGGGTTTGAGAAGGCTTGAAGACACAAACAGCATATTAACATTGCTCTCTCCACCATATTCTTCTCTCAGTACAGTGATCCTCATTAACCTTTGAAACCATCATGCAGGTGAAATAAAAAGAAGTCAGAAACCTTTTTGAATGCTTGAAAACTCTTCTTCTATCCTGTGACCTCTAGTTCAATCTTTTAAAAAAAACGAGATGTTGTAAGAAGATGACACCTTTGTGAGAACACTTTACTTTCCACGAAATGCAGTACCAATCAAAAATCTGGTTCAGTAGCAAAAATGGCCCGAGTAAGTGAAAAAGAAAAGGAGAAATTATCCTGTAATACTACTTCTTGAAGAACTTGCTTATCCTTTAAGAGAGCTATCTACAGGAAAAAAGCACATACTGGTAATATCTCTTCAACGAGACACATACCTGCTTAAAGATTTGCAGTAAAATACATCAAATTGCTATATTGTATGGGAATATTTTAATTTTCTACTGTAAATGATTACAACAGTATACACACTGATCACACCATATTTTACACTGACACTGTCATTCTGCAAGAAACATGTTAATACCGTCACTTATCTTTTTGAGACTAACTAAACTCTGAATAAGTACACGGTGACGTTTTACTGGTGTTGTCACCTTTAAATGGGGCCTAATCAAGTATGTGTGCTCACACAGAAAACACCCTTGCATTTTGGAAAATTTATTCTACAATAAATAAGGCAAATTGGTTAAGAACACAAACTCTTTTTTTTTTTTACAAAGCTCACTCCCATTGGTGAATTTTTATTATTCAGTGTCAGCCTATCAGAGGTCTCCAATGCATTACAGCATATATATTTTTCAGAAATGCTTCATTTCAGATAGAAGGATCAAATGAAACACATGATTCTAACGAGAAAGCTCTTTTACATTTTAGTATTTTAACCATGTTAACACTGTGCATGGAATTATGTCAGTCCCATATATTTGTACATATGTGGAAAACATAACTATGAAGTGGCGCCAAGACATCTGTTGGAGAGACGTTATCATTTGTTTGCTATTTCAGCAAGGGTGCTTTATGAATACCAACAAACAACGACGACCTCCTTATTCCTGCTTTTATATATGATGAGTGGGTCATGTTGGTGTGGCGTGGGTGTTTCTTTGGAAGGAGGCCTTCTACTTAGATGCGCTTTACACTGATATAATTAAAGAAAAAACAAGGGATTCAATAAACTCAGTGCTACAAGATTTTACAAGCGTGTTCAAGCAATGATTAAAACCTAACAATGACATCTTGCTGTGATTACACCTACGGAAAACTGACGCTGGGTTTGCTGATGAATAGGGTAGTAAAACAGGAATTAGGCCTACACATCCCACGAGTGTTCCCTGAATAATTTGTCTGGATGTGATAATGCCACGGATTAGATAACATGTCGTATTGCTAACTGTTAACTTACTTGGTTAAAATAGGACATTATTTTACAATATCTGCTAATTAACTCTAATTATCAGCTGAGACAATGTGTAAGTAAGAAAACTAGAACTTAAGTGCTTTGTTGTGTTTTTGTGCCTCGCCATTCCAATTAGCCAGTGTATTCATACATTAACAGCTTGCTCTCCACTGTGATGTATTAGATCAAATACTGCTAAAAGGAAAAAGCCATTGGGTAAGTACAGAATCAAAACAGCATCATAGTGAGTTCAAAAAAAGCAGAGTAATTATGCAAAAGCTTGTGATGGTTCACTGTAGAATATACTTCTCAGCCAAACTGATGTATATTCATACAGGGATGCACATTTGACCCACTTTTCAGTGGCGTCTGCATGTTTCGCCCTTTACACTCTTTTAGGGCTTTTACTCATGAGGTTTAAGCTGGGTTTTGATTTCACTCAGAGAGAGCTTACACACTAGCTTAGCCTCATCTTTGGATAAAATCCATGTTGCCTGGCCATGGTAGAGGACCCATGGCAATGTGAGAGAGACGGAGAGTCAGAGAAGACTGAGAAGGGATTCTTTTGACAGATGGTCCCACTTGGTAGTCATGTCTGTGGGCACTAATGCAAACAATGGCTCCCAAATACATTTTGGCATCTTTTCATCAATAAGGCTAGTGAGCCGAGTCGGCAGTTTCAAATGATTCTGCCCCTCTTGTCTTCCATACACTCCAAGATTTTACATGCTCTGCTCCTTTTTTTCCCTGCATTTTCCCACTGCCTTCAGCCATCTCCATCACCCTGCTTTCACCCTCACTGTCACACTTGCTCACTATTTCACTCTACTTCACCCCTATATTCACCAAGACTTCCAGTCCAATTCCACCCACAACCAAACCCCATCGCTCTCCTCCCTCTGTCTGCAGAGAGTGTGACGTCAGAGATAGCCGCACAGCATTTCTTTGGACGACTTCTGTTTAGGCTCTAATAGGATTTACTCTGAGGCTGATTTTCTGCTCTTTGTCTTCCGTCCTGGAATGAAGTCTTCTTGCAGCCAATGGTGCAGGTGGTGGGTAGTAAATTATACACACTTCCCTCAGAGCTAGTCAGCATCACAAGTGAGTGAAAGGGGTAGCTGAAAGCTCCCATCACCAAACTGCTTTCATGACCAACACTGCCTCTCACAAAACCACAAAATCACTTTCCAAACACATCCGCAAACCTGCATCTAAAAACCCAACACAAACGATCACATATTACAGCATATTACCACACATATATTCATACCAGCATGCACAAACAAACAAATCCTCTACCGGCATTTATACACCCACTCTTCCTCCCCCACCACCTCATCTCTGCCATCTCAGCACACTTTAGGCAGCTCAATAACGTCGAAGCATAACGGTGTGTGTACAAAGAGAAATGATGTTAGTAACATGTGGGACTCCGATGTATTACAACGGACGGAGGCCGAAGGCCTCATCAACATCAGTCTGATTGAACAGGACATCTCCTCTGGACCACCCCCACCCCCTCCCCCCATTTCTCTGTGTATGAGTCTCATTCGGTCTCTCTCGCTCTAACAGGTAGAGCAGTATTGATGGCCAATCCCCAGCGGTGGTTGGGGGCTGTTTGGGGTCGTAGCAAAGCACTAACATCTGTCACAGTGTTCTCTACAGCTCGTTATAAATCTGTCACGCCAAAGAAGGCAGGGACATGAATAAGACATGGGACTGAGAAACCGGTGGTGGGGAAAACATATGTCGTATGTTCATGTGCGAGTTATTACAGGCAGCTTGTTGGGTTATGCGTGGCATGTGCTCATTTGTGTTCTGATAGATGCAGATTTTAACCAGCCCTCATAGATCAGATGCTCTTGTCATATTGGAAAAATCAATGCAGGTGTTAAATGTCTTTTAAACAACAATCACAGGAACCAGCAGGATAAATTTCACCTGTCACTGCCTGACAGGGTAAAAGGACAAAAATAATATCCTCTGATGCCAAATTTAGTACACATGCTAGATCACTGGAGGAATAATCTGTCAAACATCTATCAAGATTTGTATGTACTTTGTGCAGTTAAAAAGTGAATCCATTTTTTAAGTGGGCATTTCCTTCATATGGCCTTCAGGTACAAACAGCCATCATACGACCCAAGCCATTAGTCAGGCTTTTACACAATGAACCCCCCAGAACATCCTCAGTCAAACATGCCAGTATGAAAAGCGATGAGAATACTTTGAAGTCAGCCCTCAGCTGTCTGCCAGTGTGGCAACATGGGGAGTGTGATGAATACACAAACGAACAAAGACCCAACATGAATGCATGCCACTCTCTCTAATTAGAGCAATATTATAATTCTGACACAGACTAAACATAACTTCACAATTTCCCTAAAAGCCAACAATAAAAATCTGCATTGCAATGCTCCCACTGTCTTTCTCAGTGTATTTACTTGTGAGACTTTGTAAAAAAACAAACAAAAAAAAAAAAAAACTTGTTTCCACACTTCACAACCCTGTTTACCCAAATTAAAAGATTACTAAAATCCCTGGTCATGGTGACATTTAGCAGTGCTGCAGATGATTTCTTTGAATACAGATCAGATGTGGCATTTGAGCGTACTGACGCTTTTCCTGAAGTTAATCAGCAGACCAAGTCTTTTGACACCAAAGTCAAAACCACTTTTAAAGTCTTTAGAGTATTTTTTTTATAATTGGATACTTATAAATGTCTCTGAGCTACTTTCAAGAAGAGTCGGAGAACTAGCAAATGAGACATCTGTTGCAAATGTTGAGGCTACCTGACACAGAAGTAACCCACCACAAGAGAGCAGTTCTGACCAGCTGTTCCTGTACAGCACAGAGGACAAAACCTGCAGGCCTACTAAGCCGATCCAGTATTTAACAGTCTTGACCTCTCTGTGTCTCTTTCCTTCTGTACTCTGCTCTCTCGCTTCCTTTTTCACTTCAGACAATGCTGACTTTGGTTATTCTAAAGAAAATGTTCAGGAATGTATGTTCTTTAGTGTGTCTTTCAGCTGACAGGCCCCAAAGAGCATTCCCTATGGCACCCATGCTGTTGTGAATGGCTTACGTGTAAAAGTGCAGGTGTGTTAAAATACAGACATGCACTGTCCGTTACATAACAGTTATAGCTGTAATATTACTAAAGTGTGACCTGTGCAACAAAGGAAGGAATATTTTACCTTTGAAATCTCTCAGAAGAGGTCAAATGAATTGCAATGAGGCAAGCCAAGCGAGGAATACCTGTGAAACAGCTGGATTGTGAAGCAAGGTGCCATATTATAGATATTACAGCACTGAACACACTTCTCCATAAATAAAAAACTTTCCACTTGCATAGGCATATTCATTATAGAAATCAACACATCTGAGCCCTATTTGTATCTTCTTTAATGATCAGTCCTCAGTTGTGCAATTGCGCAGGATCTTATCATCCTTTGCTGAGTGATCAGAAGCTCAAATCACGCAGGATGCCACAAATTCAAGTTAAAAAAAAAAGGCAGATAATCCATGTGTGTTCATGTGTCACAGCATTTATTCACCCTCTCTGTAATCTAAAAAAATATCTATTGCACAGCCATGTAGCCAGCTAAATGTTATGATACATTTCACAGATAAATAATGTGCGAGCAGTGAAATGATCACATCAATAAACTCTGTAATATAGCACTGCAGGACTGTGAGGAGGAAGCAGGAAGTACATATGACCATTTTAGAAGAGTTTTTGAGGACCTATATATGGTGGATGGATTAAAAAAAAAATCAAAAAGTGACAGTCAAATAAAAAGGAAACATTAGATAAGCCCCTTCTGGTGATGGCATCCTCTCCTGGTGACAAACTGAATTCTGGTAAGTCCATGTATTCAATATATACAACCTTATATGTGGAAAAGATCTGCTATGAGTTCATTGCCTGCATTACTTTAAGTGGCAGAATGTGGATTTTCTTTTTTGGAAACAATTTATTTTCAAATGAATATTTCATGCTACTGCACAATTTTTCCAAGTATCACCCGACAACCGCAGAAGCAGCTCTGCATATGCTGATTAATCCTACCTGGCCTACAGGGATGCTTTACATTTTGAAGGGAATAAATAACATGTATACACCTCTGTCACAACATTAATTACTTTATTAAGTCACCTGCCGGCTTTTTACAGCCCACTGAAGTGCTTATGATAGATTAAAGTAACTGTAGTAATTAACAGGGGCTGGTATAATGGCCTGATCATTGTCCCTCTGTGTAAAAAGACATAAAAGCACAAACAAATCTGTTACCAAGATTTATGTAGCATTTTTAAATTTACAGGGACAATAATAGCGAAAGGGCAGCATTACATCACGTTTACACAGCGAGTAATGAGTTGTCATAAATAGACACTCACAGGGAAGATATTGCATTATCAATGGCAACACTGAGGAACCATTATTTCAACTTTTGTCATTATGGACTGAGGAAAGGACAAAGAGAAAAAAAACTTCTTTGAACTCTATTGGCTTACAGGGACATAAAGGACAAAGAATTAAATCCTCCTTGACGTTACCTTGGCAGGGGTTAGATGAAAATGGAGGGTCACTAGTGGTGTAGTGTGTGAAGAGGACTCAGCGGGACAGAACGCCCAACAAATTACTGAGGAGGAAACTATTTTCCTTAACTGTGTCCCGTATTCTTTAAACTGTAATGGAAATCTCTGCTGGGGACGTGAAACAGCTCAAAAGAAGCAATTTTGGCATTCAATACAATTTGCATGCCTGCTATGCAAAAACTGAAATGTATGTTTAGCTAATTAGTTTTGAAAAGTTTCAGTAGTCCCACACTGTTGTCCTGTTGGCATGCTTGCTAATTATATTATGCCACGATAGTTACATTTATTCCAGAACATGAAACTAGAACCTAAAGGATAAAGCTTTGCACACTCTATCATGAACCTTTCTTCTATGGCCACCAGCAGGTTAACATCTTTGAGTTTGTTGTCAAAATGTTGTTTGCATGCTGGCATGCTTATCTCAAATTACCACAGTGCCCAAGTTCAGCCTCTCAGGGCTGCTAACATGGCTGTAGAATCTTAATGCAACTTTGCTGTATTTTGACCACACACCTGCAGCAAAGTTGTGTTATGATGCATGGCATTCTCGTTTTATGAGATGTTTACATTATTTGCATATCGTCTAAATGCTCACCCAGCAACTATGGGGCAAAAAAAGGAAAGAACTCCGCCTTACAGGCTGAACTTTGCTTGAAATATGCATAGGTTCTACTTTGCATAATGACACAGCAGGGTGGCAAGTTTGCTGTCCCCTTGCTTTAACTTCCCCTGAATAAAAAGTAAGGCAGAAAAAGATATAAAAGCTTTGTTTCCCATGTAAACTTATATGTCCAGAGGACAAACTTCTATTTTTAAATTACAAGGGGAAATCTGGGTTGCAAATTTTAAGATGTGTGAAAAATCATATTTCTTTTCTCCTAACATTTGTCATGGAATTATTATTTGTAATAATTCCATAACAAATGTGAGGAGAAATACTGTACACATAAGAAATTCAGCACTGTAATATTTTGTACTATAAACCATGTCCTGCTTTATTATGTATTCTCTAGCCAGTGTGAGAAATTCACCTCAGCATGACTTATTCTCTCACAATTTAGGAAGAGAATTTTATATAATTATAATCTTAAGTGTCTTGTTTTTCTGTTTAACACAAAGCTGATGGCAGATAAGCCCTACAGGTCTCATGGTGAGCATCGATGCTTGTGAGCTTCCACTCTCGGCGTAGAAATCACCCTGTTCATTCATTTCAGTTGTTCCAGCCTATAAATAGGACAGCATCTGCCAGTTGTGTGGTCAGGCAGTATATCCAGCCAGCCTTGAGCTGTCATCTTTAAACGATAAAAGCGTGGGAGGACTGAATAGTTGAGTGTTTCTGTTTGCATGGCGTTTGTGTGACTTCCTCATTAATATATGTTCTAGCAGAGCAAGGACAAAGATGGACAAAGCCAAATAAGGGCAAACGTGACCCTAGAACTACTTGTCTGAAGATGGCAAATTTTCCTCATCGCCTCACTGAAATCTTTTGCTCTTCTTTGGCCCTCTCATGTTTATTCAGGTCTTGATCATGATTCCCCCCCCCCCCCCCCCCCGACACACACACACACACACACACACACACAGAGTCACTGGTACTCATGGACATTTTTTTTTTTTTTGCTCTTCATCCCTCTCGCTCTTAATCTTGCTCCCTTCTGTTTTTTCTGTCACTGTATCCTGCACCTCTATAATCTCATCCTCATTCATCTCACTCACTCACGCTCCCATTCCTTCCCTGTTTATACCCACCTCTACTCTCCTCGCTCTACACCACGCTATGGCAAGGTCCTGACTGCCACTCACAGCAGGATGGCAGCGAACAAAAGAGCAAAGCAAAAGGTTAACTTATCCCAGTTGTCACTCAATGTTCACCGGCCTACTTTGTGTATAGTGCAAGAATCTGAGGCCGCACATTGATCCTCATGTCATCGACTGCACGTTATTCCAAACTCTCTCCAGAAACTGAATGCCCTCTAATCAACCACTTAAATATTTAATTAGCGGGAGCCTGGCCATAAACAATAATTAAGCGTGCTAAATGATACCCAATCAAGGGTAAAGAAAGGCAGTTTATTCAGAAGTGATACACTGAATTATTTTCAATAAGAAATAAGCTTTTCATTGAAGAAAAATGATTATCAAGAACTTTGTGTGCCTATAAGCGTTTATGTACACATTGTGTTGTGTTAAAATACTGTGAAGGACGTTGTCAAAAGAAAGCATTGTTAAGGTAATTTGTATGAGTTAAGCATGAACAAGTTTAGGTGTAAAGTTCCATCTTTGACTGAGTTACTACACTAATTAGACTGAAGCACAAGTGGTGAATGATTTGCTAGCCAGTCAGTTTAATTACTACATTTTTGCATCTCAAGCAACAACGACTGATAAATTAGCCAAGTGACATATGTCCGTAACACATTTTTCATCTTATCTCTGCAGCAGCAGCTGGAAAATGACGGTATACTTCTGGTATATGTAAAGAACTCAAATGACAGACTGCTTGAGTTAAGACTCATCTGGATTTAAGTTTGCTTTTGGAAATATGAAGTTGAATACTAGGTATCTGTGACATTGTTAAGAGCCACATCTAAATGACACGGGATAATTATAGCAAAAGGCGAGACATAATATCATCTTTTTGCCTGTCAGGGGCACTATGAATAGCAATGAGTCATCAAGGCCTTTGTGCAACTGGGGACAAAAGTAGGATCTGGTAACTAAGTGCAGGGGACATAAACAGCTTTTGAAGATCCCCAGGAACCTATTAAAGTCTTAATGATTCATTTCAGCAGAAGAATGTTTAATCGCCTTTTGCAGTCTGTTCAGCATCTGAGTGAGATAACCTTGGCTGAAATTATTTCATTATTAATTTGGTGTCTGATGTGTGTCCATTCTGGGCACCTACAGTATGGGAAAGCCAAAAGACGTAGACAAAACTGTATTGTTTGCCATTCAAAGAGGCATGCAAACCCAGAAATATTACTCTCTCGTCATTACATAACTCCCGGATTGGTAGGGAAACTTCATTTGATCGTCTTCACATGATTTTTATACACATATAACATCTTGTCCTGTTGTGCTCTTAACTCAATGCTTCCACCTAGCTTTTCAACCACAGAAGACACCTTGCTTTGGTACAGTGGCAGAGCGCTTTGCAGGTGGCGACGCACACACATACACACATACACGCCTACGCGCACGCACACACAGCTATTTCCCTCGCTCACAGATGCACATGAATCATCATCATTGCCTGCTCTACTAGCCATCGCTTCAATGTGTGAATGAACAACATTCTCTTGGGGCTCCAGCAGATCAGGACAGTCAAGATTACCACGCAGCAAACACCGGACTTCTTGCGTGATCATAGCTACTGAGCGGATTAGATGACCCCCTTCCTGACGTCCCACACGCTGCCCCAAGTAATAAGATTTAAAATAAAAATAAAAGCAGCGGCAATTTATTCCAAGGGCGGGAGGGGGGTGGTCGAGGGACGCTTACCTTCCTGCACTGCCTGGAAAGGGTTGTTAGGCTTGATAAGTTTCACAGAGTGGGTGATTTTCTCGCTCTGCAGAATGTCATCGCTCAGACTCAGGTCTGAGATGGCAAGTTGGAAAATCTGGTCATCTCTTACAGCGTTTTCCTCGAATATGGCACCTGTTGAGTAAAACAGTAAATTACTTGGAAGAGTAAGAAGGGGGGGGAAGCCACGCAGTAGTTATGTGTGCGCAAGTTCGATGTTCGATATGGGAAGATAATGATGAACGAAATTTATTTTTGCTGTGGACCCAATGCAGACAACATAGCTTTTATTGCCCACAGTCTGCAAAAGTGATGGAGTGAACAGCGCTGTTTTTCTTTTTATATATCTTTACATTAAACGTATTTTCTCCCCAAGCTAAGCGTCTTCGCTGGTGAGATTTCAGCACCACGGAGAGCGACGTGGTCTCGCCACAGACCACTGTAAAATCGGAAACACGCACTGCACTAGTTTTGGTCAAACTTAGAAAGTTAATATCCATCATGTCTAACAGATCTGTGGCACCCTACCCACAGTAGGCCTTGTGTGGGAGGAATACTGAAGCTTAACTGCCCCCCCTCCTCCTCCACTGTTTAGCAAAATGGCATCAGCTGCTATTGGGAGAGCACATACATCACTGAAAGGGGTTTCAGGGAAACGAGAAGAATAATTGGGGTACACTAACATTATGCGGACTATCAGCCAATATTATCTGGATGGAGTCCCACTGCTGTATTAAGCCAGTGACTGAGCACCTGCTGCTGCTTGCCAGACTGTTGCAGTAAACAGTGAGCAGCAGCAGCAGCAGCGGTGGCGGCGGCGTAGCACCGAGACGAGATTTGCTCACAGTGACACTGACGTTTTTATCTGAGATTACAGGGCTGCTCATTAATGGAAAGGGGGGCAAAAATGAAGGTAATGGCTGAGTCCGTGTTGAAACGGAGGCTGCAGATATGTTTCAAAAGTGTCAAATCAAACCTAATGCGAGGTTTAAGGGCACACACCAGATCGTTTGGATGCCGTGGTGAGTTTCGAGCATCTCCACATCTCTGCAGCTCTGGTTTGAAGTTGGAGTACAAAGAGGCACTATGTGTGTTGCATCTATAAAACGAAACTCCGCTGACATTCCCTCTATCTTTGTTTTTGACATTGCAGTCACGTTCCGGGGAAAGTTGAGGCTTGTCGGGTACACACAAGAGGTAGCTTGGTCTAAAAAAAGCCTCAGCGGTTTGTCTATTGCACATTAGTGTTTTATCATTATTATTTCACAGCTTCACTGAAACAGGCCTTTCTGCTTACTGTAAATCGTTTTCTTTTTTTGTTTTTTTTTTGGACTGCGGTTCAAAGGCAGGCAGTGGTGTGGTTTAGATGTGAAGACAACATGAATGCAGCGATCTGTCGTCGAAAAGTAAAAGAAATGTCTGTGCAAAATAGAATAAATACCAATAAATAATATGAACAAAACAACTGCAGCAGTGAGGGTCGGGTGATTGGTCATTTACAAAACACCAACTTTTCAACTCTCCGGAGAGTCAAAGTGTTTCTTAAACGCAGGATGAAGCTGAATACACTCTATTTATCCCGCCCTCTCACCAACATCTTGTGATCACGGCAGTATAAGCTGGCTGACCTTTATTCCCGCACCCCTTTACACTTGACCAACCCAAACATGTTTTGTTTTTTGTTTTGTTTTTTTGCCGGACGCTTACCGATATGTATGATTGAGTCCGCTTTGGCCGAATTGCATTGCAATATCCACAGGGAAAGGCAGATCAGCAGCAACTCCATCTCGGGATTTCAGTGAGGCGGCTCATCCAAGCTCTGCTCGGCTGTCCTGTACTGTCCAAATGGAGCACCCAAAAGAAAAAAGAAAGAAAGAAAGATCATCAAAACCCAGAGCCAAACAGAACCGCTATCCTCCTCCTGATAGACCAGACCCGCGTAAACCCTACAGAAATGACCACAGTTTTCTCTCTCTCTCTCTCTCTCTCTCTGTCGCTCTCTCTCTTCCTCTCTTGCTCTCTTTTAAACCAACAAAAACAAGCCGACCGCAGGAAGGTGGGCTCAAAAAGACCAGGGCGAACCGACGGGGACTCGAGGTAAGCCTAAAAAGACAGGTAGCCCTGTGAGAGAGACCGGCGTTATCACTCTCGCCTCTCTCCCTGCGCTCCGGCGTCTAAAGCATGGCAAGCAGCAAAATATGCGGAGGAGGGACACCCCTCCAACAACACACGGAGAAACGCTCACATACACACTCGGAGAGAAAAAAAAATCACTCTCTTCAGTCCTGTCTTAATCACGTGACTGCAGAGACTTCACGACTCGGGTGCTTTTTTCGACAAGCCGGGTAGAAATGAGTTGGACTAGCCGGAGAAAGACGCGTGGAGAGCCGATAATTAAACACACGACTGGAGGTTAAAACAGGCAAAGAAAAAAAATAACCCCTTAACAAGATATGCCTTACTTACAAAAAAGAAAAAAAGAATAGAAATAAAACAACGCGACAAAAGCAGACACGCAAAAGTCAGCGTACATATTTGGCGGCGCTGTGAACAGTTTACTTTTGGAGAAGTTGGCGTTTTCGGGGAAAATGTGAGAGAACAGAACGACTGGGACACATTTTCACCATACTTCAGCGACGATGGAGCGCAGCTGATGTGCCAGAGAAAAGGATTTACACACTGTGATCCTCGGCGAGGGCTGATGGATGAGAGACAGACGTGACAGAAGCCACAACGCCTGTCTGAACCAAAAAACAGCTGGATGGAGTTGACGGAGGAGCATTCAGCAGAGGAGCAAACAGAAAACAAACCTAATGTTTTCTTATAGCTTGTTCGATTAATTGAGTATTGCTTCTGCAGAATTGACTCTATGGGTGTGTTTTTTATATATATAGCCGAGGTCAAAGTGTTGGAGCTAATTTTTAGGACACGAATCACTCTAAAGGGTGGCAGTAATTTTTATTGGGTAGACTTATACACATCAGTGAGCAATGCACGGCGTTTGCAGAGCTATAAAGAAGAAGAGGAACTCGTGGCAGAAGATTTCTAGATAGGCATAATCTTACAATTAAAGGATATTTCTCGTGGATGTAATAAAAACGGAAATATCTCTTAATTGTTTGGTTAAGTCTGTCAGAGGCGCAAAAAAAACAAAGTTTCAGCACCACCAGCAGTGGACAGCTCCTTCACTGAACTGCACCGGACAGACAAGTGAAGAGCAAACACTGCATCTTGTTTCTATCCAGGATGCAAAATTCTTAGAAACAATATGTAATAAGGGAATGGATGTTTTAAACACCCTGCAACCCCTTGCTCGCCTTTATACGTTCTCCACTTTAGTTGCAGGCAAGGAGTGACTTCACATGCCTCCAAAGTTTTTTACTAAAATCACACACTACCCCTACTGGCCATCTATAGATACTGCACCTGCTGTAGCGCAAAATATCTCAATCATTTCTTAACGATTTATGTCGCTTTTTATGAGTGATGGTCATATTTCACTGCTCTATCGCCATGTCATTAGGAAACAGGCTGGAGTGAACCCGAAAGGCTTTTTACTGCTCAGGGTAGTGTAGATATTTATGCCTGAATATGTGATGAATGCTAGCCCACATATTAGTGACATATATCAGATTTTTCTTTCCCTTTTTTGTATATGAGCAGCTGCTTTAACAACAAGGGGAGGAACACACTGTAAGAATGAATTATTGCCCTTTGATCCCAATTACAGTTTCCACAGCACAGTAGATCAATCTGGGCACATTTCAGAGGGATCAAATCTGAAAGATTAACCTTGAAATTTGTGCTTTAAGCTGACAGGCATCCAAAAACACCATAAAAATTTCATCAGGTCCCAGCAGAGGAATAAATCTCTTAATTTCACTGATCTATGAAGCAATAAGTTGCTGAGATTTCATCAATAAATTATTCATTTTAAATACTGGCTAAACTGCCATGTGACATATGTCTCAAAAATGCTTCATTCATTGTGCATTCTTGTTTATTATGAGTGCTTGTGATGCAAATCTGCCCCTCTCTTTCATTCTCCTCTTCTGTTGGGGTGGAGGGTGAGGGGGTGATACATGATGTGCAACTCGAGAAAAATCTGCATAAGAATAATCAGGATGTGTTCTATCTGACTGACACCAGTAA
Organism: Oreochromis niloticus; assembly: GCF_001858045.2. NCBI lineage: Eukaryota > Metazoa > Chordata > Actinopteri > Cichliformes > Cichlidae > Oreochromis > Oreochromis niloticus. The sequence goes on along the minus strand of NC_031978.2, from coordinate 12,292,807 downwards.
GGTGCAATGAAGCTGCTGCCCAATAGCATGTATATCTTTTATAAAGATAAGATGATTAAAAAGAATAATTAACAAGTTCTTAATCAATCCTAAATCAAACAAGTTCTGGATATGAGCCTTAAAAAATCCTGTGACTGTATTCTTCCGCACATGAAATGAATACCATATTAAGAAATTGTGTTCTGTCTGGTTCACAGACATTGTCAAACAAGACAAGCCATTTGCTGAGGATATGTGAGTATAAGTGAGAAGTACTGTTGTTGCAGAGTGTGTTAGCTATTACCATTTAATGCAGATATGTTGAAAATAATATATATCCTCTAATATATATTTTCTGCATATAGAAAGGTATTTATGAGATATTTGCATGAGTAGCGCAGTGTGTTGTTTTGAGTCACCGGTCGGCAAGTTCCATGCATCGGAATGTAGATTTCATATGAAAGAGAAAATACCTTTTTCATAGAAAGTAGGCCATTCAGTGGATAATCGTTTATATTTTGGGGTTCATTATGCAGTTGATTCATACCTGCTCTGTTGGTCCAAAATACCTCCTAATGATTATTGGCCAAATTAAAACAAAAATCCTTTGTAGCTCATTGTTTTTGTTCCTTTAGATTCACTTCAGCAGTGCACCTCATGCACCTCCATGGGTGTCAACTTATGTTAGTCTCAAAACTGCTGCAAACTGTTACCGAGACATTGGTGGGTAGGTCACGCCTGCTCTTCAGCAATGAAGGTGGAATTTCATTGTCACACAAACCTGACTCATTAATGTTTATGGCTATGAGCAATGGAGTGAAAAGGAAAGACAGATTTTTTTTTCTCTTCCTTATTGGAAGAAAGCCAAAAAGTGAATTTAGATTGAGAGAAGCTGTCACATTCAAATGTGTCAAAGCCAGAACAACTGCTGTTAGTCATGAATACATAACTACCTGCTCCACCCTGACCTATCTATAACTTTTTTTCCTCTTTCCAAAATAATAAGAAGTATACTTTTTTAATCGAAACCCCAGAGCAAAATTCTTGCATGATAAATTGCTTATATTGAATTGTGTATTTGATTTTGGGGGATAGACTGTGTATAAAAGATGTGCATAACTTCTAGGGGTGAAAAGTGTGGCCAGAACTAAAGCTGTTTTCTTTCTAATAGTCAGGGAGGGGCAATTCCTCTGGCTGCAAAGGGAGGTCCTACTGTCTAGAAGTCCATGGGAAAAAAATGATCAATATTCAGTAAACACTTTCCTAATGAGGTGAATGTAATCTAATAATACAACATAATGTTACAAAAAACATTATATTGTTACAATTAACACTTAAATTAGGTAATCAGAGTCAAGGGACAATAAAGCAGAGTATATTTTGGGACAAGGCTCCTTTGTTGCTATGGCAAAAGCTTGCAGCGTCATTCTGTTTCTCATTTGATTTAATTCCTCACTCATCTTATCTAGCTTCAAAACACTCAGCTCAAGGCTTCAAGACAGAACTCACTAACCAGCAGGTGATGTGACAGTGGTTACATCGATCTTTTCTGCTTCCTCATTTCCTGCATTCTGCACTCTTTTGGACAGAGAGCTCTGTTGTAGTCTCTGGAATCTACTGGAATCTGCTCCTAATGCTCCTAGAACCACTGGGACTACTTTAGACTTCACCTTCCACATCTGTTCCAGTTGTTCTTTCAGCCCCTGGTGCTCCTTCTTCTTTATGTTGCTGTCCACTGGGATTGCCACATCTATCACAAGTGCGCTCTTCTGCTCCTTGTCAAGCATCACTATGTCTGGTTGGTTGGCCTGCAGCTGCTTGTCTGTGAGCAACTTGAAGTCCCGCAGGACCTTAGCCCTGTTGTTCTCAACCACCTTTGACGGTGTCTCCCATTGGGACTTGGGGACCCCTAGGGACTTGTGGTGTAGTCCATATGCAGCAATAATATTATAAATGTAAATACACAGCCAGTTCCGTTCAAACTGTTCAAACGGCTGGTTGCTAATACTTTGCTTCTGTGTAGCTGCTCTGTCTTCATAGATTTGCAGTACTATTAGTGGTATTGTACATTTGCATTTGAGTGCAAGAACATTTAATAGTGTTCTATTCAAACACAGTAATAGGTAATTACTAGCTGTGGCTATTGTGTTTGCCCTTATCCTTGTACATGGAGCCAGAACTTGATAACTTATTTCATGTGCTGTAGAATAAGTCTGAGTTTAATCACTTCATTAGCCTCTAGCCTAACACATCTACAGTTTGCAAAAAGAACTGGACAGAGACAGCCGCACGCAATCAAATTTACTGTACATCAACATAATTAGACCAGTTAAAGCAGCAGCCAGCATACACAGAGTATGTTAATTTCCTTAGTATTACCAGTGAGGAATGCAAAAAGAGCAGTACCAGTGGTCCACAGCCATAGAAGTATGGATTTATAATACAGTAGGACTGCTACATTAATAGAAAAATTGCTACAGAATATGCTCTAACATTATGAGTTGACTGAAGGGTCTGTCACTGCCAAGCTGGTTCTGTCCATCCCTTTGTGCTCCTGAATATGAGCTCCTGCACCAATTTGGAGCAGGGTTAAATTTGAGACAAGTTGAAAATCCATTCATGTCAAGCAAAAATGTGCAGGGAATAGCAATAAGTATCTGCAGCACTAGAGGTGAATAAGCAAGACTCTCTCTTCCAAATACACAGCCTGAGGTAACATTATAGATTAATCATGTTATGGGAGAATAAGCACAACCTCCATCACAGACTCAGAATTTCAATGAGTGAATTGTTGACTATCTGCAACATTATATATTTCAGCATGAACCTTAGTGAGATATGAACCACAGAATAAATATATGTATAAGTTAGCATATGGAATAACAGTGGACAGAAACTTTGAATGGGTAGGAAATGAAAGTCTATCAGTGACATTCTGGAGTCAACAACTGTGACAGCTGTCACAGCAGAGGTTTTGAAAGTTTTACCAACCTGGAATATCTCTGGAGTCAGTCTTGGTCAAGTATGCAGCCTTCGTGGTCTTGCACATAGATTAAAGACTTTTTTATGATTATAATGCCGCTTGTGCAGTGGGGCAGATTTACACAAGCTCAAGGCCTGCTGCTTTAAAATATGGCCTAAAGTTTACATTGCACTAAGAAAGAAACTCTTTTTTCATGACCAGACCTACCCCATGAGATTATGTCCATAGCTGCTCTGTATTGCTTTTTTTTACATTTGTGTCTGACTCTGATCTCTTCCCACAAAGAATGCATATGGAAAAAAAACCCTCTAGAAATAATACCCCAAATTATATACCAGCTAGCTCACAGAATAGACTAGTAGAGTGATTATCTGTGGTTTGAGAAATGTAAAAGTGTTTTTGGTTGGGTTTTTTTTCTTGTTTTATTGCATTTAAAGCAAGCTACTCATGACTAAGGGGTGTTAAAAGAAACAACAACAACCAGAAAACACTATTCTGTTTTTCTGTTTCTTTTCTCCTTCTCTCTGTTCAACAAACACATGCCTCAGCATCCTGTCTATGTACCACTGAGAGTAGATTGTGGTTACTCCTATTAAAAATAAAAGAGTACATCTAAGAAATGTGGGCAGTGTTTTGTGTTTTTGCTGTCTAGAATTCAGTGTTTAAACAGGTCTGTGGGGAGGCTGTAGGGTCAATGGGCTGTGTGTCCATCTGTCCGTCTTTATTTATCTAAATAAACAGTGTTCAAAATTAGTATTCATCTTCAAAATCTGCTCACGAATTCAAAATGAAATAAAACCGTATCATTGTAGCCAACACAAACTAGTTATTATCCAGCAACTGAAGGATCTGTAAGGCGTCAATTTTGCCTGCAAATATGCTGAACATTTAAACACCTACTGGCGACTGTTCTGCCATTTGTTTTGGCTGCCCTGAGCAGCACTATTGAACCCAGTGCCTGTGTCAGCTACTCCAGCTGTGCCTGCAAGACAGTCATTAGTGGATGCGGTTGTTCAAAGGGGAGCCAATTAGCAGAAACACACTTAAAAATCTACCTGCAAAGAGGTACTCTTTGCAAATGAGAACAACAAGATCCCTTGAGCATCATAGTTTTTAAGAGGAGGTCAGTCTGATTTATTATTAAACTCAAACTACCAATAAGTAGCAGGAGAACACACATGAAGCAGCGAGACACGAAGAGACCTTGAATGAGATTTAAAAAGCTGTGCTACTGACTGGCAAATATCCATTAAGTTCATTATCCATATTTTGTAGCTCTACACCACAGGCAGAAAAAAATTAACTAAAAAGAAAATCTCAGAACTATATTTAAAGATGAACTGTTACGAAAGTCGTCCAGTGACCATTATGCAAAACAAAAAGAATATAAAGGAGATAGACAAATTACTGTAACAGCAGTGGGTTGTGGTGTAGCTGTCATACATGTATATTGACATTAACACCACACAGTGAATACGTTAATATTGTGTCCAAAAATAAGGTATCTCACAAATATTACAGGGAAGACGGAAACACCAGGAAAAGTCACACAAGCACAAGCATGAATCTGTGTATAATTAGGTAAAAGCTTGATATTAGCCCTCTGGAAAGTTGGCCCAGTTTAATAAACTAATATTCCTTTTTGTATGTTGTTGCCCTCTGTCCCTTTTCACTTTCTCTCATGCTGCCCCAAAACTGCTATGTTCTTTTCTTGTCCTCTCACTGGAAGTTCGTACTTGAAGAACTTTCTCTCATACTGTGTGCAAGAGGAGAAGATGACAAGACTCTTAATATTCACCTCAGTTCCTGGTCTTCTTTTAACTCTATGGGATTCCTCCCTTCCCTGTGGCCAACCAGACCACTTTAAAGAAGTTTAAGCCTTGGGCCTTATGGCAAAATTTAACACAATATGAGTTACTGATATAAAAACCAAATTGCATCCTTGCATTGGCAGAAAAAAATATGCCTCTCACTCCTGTTCTTGTAAAAGTCATCCTGATACCTACCAGAGTTTCTATATGCAGATTTTCTTACCTCTCACAAGGTTTAGCCATGATTTATCAGTACCCTAGTAAATCTGTCACTTCTATACTGAAAATATGCAGGAACATGCCTCATTTCCCTTTTCAAAAGCAGATATCATTAGGAAAAAATCTCTGCAGTGACATTACTGGCTTCCATTTGGGTAATTATCCTTCAAATTTGGGGTAAGTGACAGAGTATCCTGGTGGCATCTGATTAATTAGAATAGGATTTAATAGGTCTAGCTAGGCTCTATTGGATTAATTAATTGGCAAATGATATAGTCTAGTATTGCACGCCTATTATGTTAACTGTCACACTGCATTTGATGACATGGAGCCAAGCGATCCATTCAGTGACACAAACATGATTGGAGTAGGATATTATCCGGCTGACAAAGGCCTTAGATCATTTTAAATGCATGCTGTTAAGACTTAACAGTAATGACAAAGTCATGAATACTCGATACCGATAAATGTGCATTATTTGATGCAGCTGTAATTCACACTAAAATAGGCTCTCCTTTAGAAGCCTCCTGTTTACTCTGAGCACTACAATAGCCGTGCACTAGTTTTTTTTCCACATGAATTAAATTTTCTCTGTTCTGTGAACACAAGCATCGGCGAATGAGAGAATGAGAGTGCAGGTATTGATAATAAAGGCAGAAAATATATTATAACTGTGTGAGTTTGTGTATATCTTTAAGTTTGTTAAGGTCACTGGATTGTCATAGTTTTGATTATTTTAAGAACTGTGACTAAGGAAGCCAACTTCTGTTTAACCTCTGTGTTTTATGGACCTGTCCATCAACACCAACATCCTCCCTCTATTTAAAATCCTCTCTTTTTTTATAGCAGCCTAATAAGAGAATAAAAAAGGCTAATTAATTTAATTCAGAAATATTTGGCTTTTGGGAAGTTTATGTTTAGCCTTGCAATCCCAGATAAAGAATTCAAAGACCACCAATAGAATTCCCTCTTTATTTTACAGAGGAGTATCCCCCTTTTGAGACCTTTCCAGTAGAAAATGAGAGACCAAATATTGCTATCAAAAATTGCTATCATGTTGGCATCATAAATCTCAGTCTGGACAAGACTAAGCTTCTTGTAGTGGTAGAAATCCAGGTAAAGATTCCAGTGCTGGCCAACAACCTGAGGTTTTGACCATGCCATGGTGAACACTCACTCTGAGGGTTTTGTTGCTTCTAATCTCAGTTGATACTCTAGTTTCTTCTGGCCCTCCACTGGTGGAACAAACTCAACATCTGGAAAGTGAAATCTTTGTTGATCCTTTACCTGCAGTTTTATAAACATTTTTTACAGATAATAAAACCACCTACTGCAATACCATCTCCTGTGAACACACTGTGGTAGTCTGAGAATTTTGGATAATCTTTAGGTCTTTTTTCTGTTGAGTCTAAATGTACATGTTGCAAAATCCAGGGAGGTAAAAGACCAGAATTCAGAAATAAGAAAATCCCCCCCCAACCTATGAACATGAATAATATATTACCTGCATTATTGGGCTTTACATGAATCTTGCCACATTCTGTCCATGCTGTTATAAAACATATGGAGGGCAGCAGAAATATGAGCATTACTGTACATATACGTGAGTGTAAATGCATAGCTATTAATAAACATATTTACACGTTCTGTATGACCGCGGGTGTTGTGTTTTCTGCCTGCCTCAGGCTCTTTGTGGGAGGATAATATTTTGTTTTGTCTCTGTGTCTGCCTTAGCTGCAGGCAACTTGCTTGTTGCCAACAGATGATAACAGCATTTATTCACAATGACTGTGACAGGCACATTTAGTGCGCATGGTCAGTAAAACTGGGGGACTGCACGTCCATTATCATGTACAGGCTTGTGCATTTTTCATTTTTACTTTTGCCCAGGGGGAACGTTTGATTCGAAAAGCCATCTGTGCTGTTGATGAAATTTGTTTAAATCCTGGTTTAACTTGAGAGCTGTGACAACTGTTTGACAACCTTTCGAGGAAATACTTTGGTGAGATGTGAGAGTTGGGTTCAAGCCACACGGTGACACATAATCAATAGCATAAATGGGTATTCAGTTGGCTTGGAAATGCATTTCTCCAAGGCTTCTTTGAAACTGAGCAAAAATAAATGTACTTTTGATATTTCAGTGTAACCTGGATTTTTTTTTATTTAAACTAAAAGTAAATATAGGAATGGATGAATTTTAAAAGCTGGAGGAAAGCGGCATGATTCTGTAACTGCTGCTAAGCAGAAACAGAAATACCCCAAATGGTCCATCTTTCCTCAAAAGTTTGCCAAAATTCAACCCTAACTCACAGCTGAGTGAATGCATCCACCTGCACTTTTGTTTGGGGTTATAATGGATTGTGGATGCGTGTTTGGGAACGAGGATTAAACGGCTGCATCTTCTTTAGCCAGCGTAATACTGACCCACTATCATGCCCCAACGTCTGTTGACACTTTGAAGCGAACTGTTTACAACTTTCTGCTCTTTGTGTGTATGTGTACTTGTATTGCTCATGTTGTGGGGACATAATTCTGTTTAGAGAAGTAGTCTTGGTTCAAAATCAGAGTGAAGATAGGAATAGACAAGCAGCACTTACAGCTAAGGTTAGATTAATTTCTCAGAAGACCCTAAGTCAATATAATATCTTCTGAATTGATGTAAACATTAACTTGTCTGTGTGCTTGTTGGAGTTCACGTTTCCAATCAGCAGTCTGCTGAGTCTGCCGAGGCCGATAATACAAACAGGTGAATCGTTGCATACCTTGTTATGTTTAATTGGTACGCTGAGGCATAAAGGTGGCTTGATGACAGCTGCATGTAAATATGTTTCTTATTACAACTGCATAGGTAAACCTGCTGACTTCTGACTGATTTCAATCATTTTTCATGTAGCAGTTGAAAGATTAGAACCACCGGTCCCTCGGTCAGGGGGAGAGGAATAAACAATGAAAGCTGAACAAAATGAAGAAAAATTCTTTCAAATCCAGTTAAATAGACTCAGTAATGAATGGCAAAGTTCAACATCAAAACTCTTTTTATTTCTTCCTGGACATTTTGTTTTTATATTCAGGCCAAAAATGTCTGCATTCATTTTATTTATTACTAAATAAACTAGATATTGCAAAGGACTGCACTTCTGTCAAGACATGTTTTGAGGATTTATGAAAATTGCAGAGATATCCATATGGTCTCCTAATGCCTTGAAGCACAGAGAATGGTCTTGATTTAAAACATTAAAAAAACTGTAATTTGTGCCCTTTTTTGTGGAGTTTCATTTTGTTTTTTCTAATTATTCCTAATAATAATAATAATAATAATAACTTGGGTAATAAAGACTTTGGGTTAAAATATGCTATTTCAAAACACTGACCCTACACAATGAAAAATAATGCTTATCCAGTGCATTTTAATGGAGCACAAATAGATCCATTATCAGCATTCTAAAAAAAAAAAAAAATTGGGAGTGAGCGATCTGTCTCACCATTGCCATAACCTGGGGTGTCAAGCTAGATGGCACTTCTTGCATATTTTGAGATGACAGCGGTTCTGACAAAATGGCAGTATTTGACGCCCTGGGAATGAAAATGTGCTGTCATTAAATAGCTGGAATGAAAGCCGTGTCTTACTATTCTTGGCAGGAAGTTAAGCATGTTTTCTGTGGGTGTTTGGCTCCATTAGAGTTGTCCTTGTCTCTGGTCCTGCTTATGATTTCTCTTGACAAGATCTCAAGATGCAGCAATGCAGATGAGAGTGTCTAGCTTGAAGACTTCAGAATTCCTTCTGCTCTCTGAAGATGTGGCTCCGGTGGCTTCATCACATCATGCCGTTCAGGAGACACTGCAGAGGTTTTCAGCAGAGTGTGACGCGGTTATGAGGGGAGTCAGCAACTCCAAGTCATATGTTGTGGTTCTGTGCCAAAAAAGAAATGATGGAATTACTCACTCTTAACTCGGGGGGAACAACTGCCACAAGATTTTAAGTGTCTGTCTTACAGTTTGGTGTGTTGTTGTTGTTGTTGTTGTTGATTTTTTCTTTTTTGGGGGGTGGGGGGTGTCCAATTATCTGTGTCTTATTCAAAACTAAGTGACTGAGTGTGATTCAGAGATCAACAGGGGATTCTGGCCAGTACAGTATCACCAGCAATATCCTTTCATCTTAATGGATTTTTTGTTTTGTTTTATTTTTGCGAGTATGTGGGAGAGAATCTTACAATCAGTCATTTATGTCATTTTCTTTTATTGGCAATATGCCAGAGTTCGAGTGCCTGGCAACTACATTCAGTGAGCCACAGCTGAATGTTTACATCTATCAAAATAGATGACTATATATTTTTTTTATCCAGTTCTTTTTGTTTTCTTAGCCATAAAAAATGTGTGAGTCTAAAACCGAACAACATATAAAATTATTGATAACCCAGGAATAGATGGATCGTGGAGGCACGCCATAATTTAGTGTGATGCAAGCATCAAGCATCTTTGTGTTTGCATGGCAGCCTTTAATTACAAAGTCTTAACAAGATATCTATCCAATGTGTGTCAAAAATAAACATGCATTGATGAAGGCAAGATGGGCTGAAACATTTGTCAAACAATAGTGGACCAGTTTTTTACTTTGAATTGATCTGCAGTGAAATTCAGACTGGTCTGCCCCTTGATGTGTGTCTGCAATCAAAGCAAAAGCAAGTGAAAAGTTAACAAAAGAGCTGCAAAATTAGCAGCTGAAATCTACAAAAACAAAGATTACACTTGAAATTCTTCATCCGAGCAAACTATTTTCTTAGCCTTGTCGACCTTCAAGTAAAACATCTTACAGCAAATTTATGTATAATTTTGTTAGGCTGCGAGGAAATGATTCCTCAAACTGCTGGTGTGCATCAGTGCACTGAATGATTTATGGCTAGATCGAAGACTGATTATGGTTCTTTGTCTGATTTCTGAAGACAAAGAAAAATACCCACTGCGCTTGCACAACAGCAAAAAGAGGGACAAAACTCCTGTCTGTCAGTACCCTGTTGTGAGTGGATTGTCAAGTGCTACTGAAAAAAAACTTCTTTTAAGGGGTCTAAAAGTACATATTACTAACAAGACTACCTGTTCATTTCCTGCAATTGTTTGATTTGTTGCAGAAGTGGGTGTGGCTTGGATTGATTTGGTGCTGGTGTGTAGGTTGGAGAATTTTTGCTCTCAGCCAGTGCTCTTTTTTATAATATACTGTGCTTTGCTTGTTTTTTTTAAACATCCCCCTGAGATAATGTAAATGAGATGATTTGTGGAAAGGCATCATGTTCTGTGCTCAGTTACAGCCACTCTGCTGAGCAACCAAGGTAGCCAAGACGAGTTTGCAGAGTGAATGGAGCTAAAGCAATTAGCATGTCCACAATCTCCTGACATTATGCATAAAAAGTGTGAAGACTATCTAATTCAGAGAAAATCTTTGTGCAGAATCATTAACTTTAATGCAACTGTGTAACACAAGCCTAGGAAATATAACAGAATCTGTCTTTTCACTGAATATTTGAGAGACAAGTTCGAGTCACATTCATCTCACATAAAATATTGTGTAAAAGACACGCTTTCTACTATTATTTGAAAATGAGAAATACTCCAGGCACACATTCACACACTGATGAAATCCTACATCATATACACATATATAGATACACACTATATTATAACCCCAAATTCCCTCTGTTTCAACTTTCATTTTTTCAGACCACATACTGATCATGTATATTATTCCAATTCTAATATCGCATAATAAAAAAAGACAATGCATAACAGATGTTCTGTATAATAGTGGTCATGACACATGCAATTCAGCAGCTTGTTAGCAAGAAGATGAAGAGGATAGCGATAGAGAGGAGCTTCTTCATGTGCCGATAAGGCTGCCGAGATTGACTATGGAGGTGTTTGACAAACCAGCAGTGAAATTACTCTTTCAAACTCGCTCCCATTCCAATCTCTCCTTCTTGTCCTGCAGCACAGCACAATATGGATCCCCACCTCCAGACCTAGCAATTGTGAGAGAAAAGCTGATGAGTCTTGAAACAGTTGAGTTTAGTGTGTATGTGCATGTGTACTTTCTTGAAAACATGCATGTCTGCATGCTTGTCTGCAAGGGAGTTTCATTATCCAGTTGCTGATACCCCTACAGTAGCCAGAAAGCCTGATCTCAGCATCAGTCTCTTAGACTTGTAAGGGGCACTGCTAAAAGATTCCTTTTATGGCACTGAGCAAAGGCAATCAGAACAGGGATATCCATCAAAGAGCTGGCCATGCAGTTGTGTGGAGCTCACTGAGCCGATTTTGAGCCTCATAATACTTTCCAAATCATCACTCCATTAGTCGAGGGAGAGAGGTAAATGGAGAGGGGAGGGTGGAAAAAGGAGAAGAAGTGACAAACGAGACAAAGCTCATCGATTTTTCCCTTAGAAGTGATCATCCAGTGCAGTGGAGCATTTTGGGGTGTTTTTAGAGCACTTGTTGGAAGGGACATACTTTGAAGTCAGGTGCCTAACAGATAGCCTTTCAACAGAAGAGTAAATTGTGTCAAGAATATTTCCTACAAAAAAAGTAAAACCATTAAGAGAGGTGTTTAAACGTGTTAAATTTCAGTTGTGTCTATTTTCAGTAATTACAAGTTTCATTACTTTGTGACAACAACAAGACGTCAAGTTGCAACACATTAGCCGCAACAGATGCTTTCTTTACAACACCCCCCCTGCTTGCCAATAACTATTTACAGGCCAGTTTATGATCTGTATTTGTTTAGTTACATTAAATCATTACATGCAATGTTCTATACTTCATTAACCTCAAGAAAATGTTGCAGCGGTCATTCTATTGCAGCATTAACTTCAATATCATTTTGATGTTATTTTTATATTGATTGATGATGAAAACTAAGTGGATATTACCTCTCTACAGTATTAGAGACTTTATATTTACCAGACATTTACCTCATTATGATGAGGCTAATCAATGAAGACCGACACAATATATGCTGTATTTATAATTTTCCAGTGGGAAATTTTTCTCCACACAGCTAATGAGAAAATAAAAAAGAATTTATTTTTACTTAAAGTGCTATCGGACCATATTTAAAACTTTGTTTCTTTGGTGAAGTCCATCCTGGCAGTAACAAATTAGGAACCTGTGTCTTCTGGCCGGCCGACAGAACACATAGCTGATAAGCATGGCCTTTCCTTGCTGCCAAAGGACATGACAGATTATGAAAGAGCTAATGAATCTTCTCATATGCTGTCTCCATTCTGAGAGGAGACAGCTACTCTACACTGATTTCTGTAATGGGCTGATAATATATGAAATTCCATAGCTTTGGGGTTTATGTAGAGGTTCAGTAAGTGCTCTAATAGCGTTAACCTGCTATGCACATGCATGTATTTATACAGAAATAAATGGCAGCTACACAAAAAAACATGTAGAATATTCACGTCCCAATTAGCATGCCTGTCTGCGCTCATGAGTGCTAACATGGATGTATAAACACATCTAATGCACAAGGTAAGAAATACTAAAAAAGCATTCCTTGTATAATTATATTTACAGACTTCTCTGGGAATGAATGAACTTCAGGCAGTTCATAAATAACTTTAATGTTAAACTACCGCACGACACAGTTTTGTTCCTTGAACATTTAAGAAATTGTGAGTTTTATGGCTGTTGTTTCATAATGTTGGATTTAGAAAGAGGATTTGAAAACACATTTGTTGTAACTATAAAGATTATCACAAGCATATAGGTGTCATGGCCTGGCAGTGCTTACTTCCTCTTCCTTTCTTTACATGTATCTCTTTCTCAAGTTCTCTTCTATCTCCTTTCAGGTGCAAGATCCTCCCTGCTCCTGCGAGGTCGTGCCTGGAGGCAGGCCTTTCGATCAGCCGCTGGTTGATCCACCTCCGTGCACTTTCTGGTATCTCCACATCACCGCTGTGTATTTAAGGAATGATTCATTCATCCACTCTTTACCAGATCGATGTAGCTTCTTCAAGTGGCAACATCAGGCTTTCAATCAGAGTGTTTTGTATTCAGTTCTTCTTGTCAGATACTTATTCTGTTTCTGCGTCTCCTTTCCCAGTATCCTGCAGTGCGTCTCTGGTTATTTTGGTGGCTGGATTCGATTCTAGCTCCCTATTTGGAGTTCTCCCTCAGACTCCTGCTTGGAAAGGAAAGGACTTTAACTAACAGAATACTCACCTGTCTGGCCGATCTCCACGGTTTCGCATTACCGCTTCAAACCTGTTTGTGGTGAACATTGCCTGTGGTGTTTTGTGCTTGACCTGCTGTCTAACCATCCTAAACACTGGTTTAGCTTCCGTGTTTGCATTTTAGTCCTTCTGGGAAAATATAGAATGATAAAACAATAGCATGTGATGTGACTGTTTTGTGAAAGCCACTGGCATTTCTCACATATGCATCTGTGAGAAATACGATGTATTTATGGAAAAATAATAGGGAGACAGGTTTCAATCCTAATGCAAACACATGCACACTTGGCCACTTCATGTCACTTTTAGAAGGCTGTAAAGTGTCATTTTTTTAACATGCAAGGTTAATCTTATGAAAGGCATATTTTAACCCAAGCCACAATCCTTTGCTAAACTTTGCCAACAGCTTTGGTGTCAAAACCTAACCACTCAGTTAAAGGGAAAGTGAAAAGAGAGTGCAGTCATCTAATATTTCCAGCAAGGGACAGGTTGTTCATATCTCAGCAATGGCAGCGGTGTCTGACAGAACTACAGTATTCAATTCTTTGGGATGACAAAACCTGCCTATTTTCCTTCATTATGATGGATTATCTCAGTTGAAATAGTAACAATTTTACAGAAAATTCAATATTAACAACTGGACTGGCAGCAAAATGTAAAATAAACAAGAAGCACCACTCTGAGGCTACATCACATCTTAGCACTCTGAGCTCAGAGCTAATGTTAGCATGCCAGCATGCTCACAATGTCTAATATAGAAGAAAATGATAGCATAACAACCTCTGGTAAGGACACAAACCTAAAGCCTAAAGAGGCTGATCTAACATTTGTTTTTAACCAATTCAAATACATTTAAACAATTACAAGTTAAACATATTTTCACTTGCCTAGAGCATGGAAGTTGTAACCAGGACAATTATTGTCCTCGAAATATTTAAGTACAAAAACATCATTTAAGATTTTTTTTTTTTTAATCTGGTTTAAAGTAATGGACTGACCAACTTTAATGTAATAATTATCATTGCAGGGTCTTGAATGCCTTGAGGTGACTTGTCATGATTCAGCACTATATAAATAAACCTGAACTGAAACTGAATTGGAAAAAGTAGAATTTGTAAGTTAAATGTTTGTTTAATAACTATAGGTTTTGGATAATTTTAGACAAAATGCAAAAGCTTCAAATACAGCTACACAATCTTCCCACCGCAAACGCACATTCTTCAGCACCTGCTAGAACCTCATATGAGATGATTTTCTCAGAGAAATTCAATATTCTCATCATTAACCTTTTCATCCTTAGTGAGTTAGAAAGGCTTAAATAAGGATGTTGTTTTTGTTGTTTCAATAAATGCTGCTCCACGACCCATGTAATGGAGCAAACTATTGAATGTGGATTGCTTTGTTCAACAAATAGCAATCACTTTTAATGGGCGCAACACAATCAATACAGATGAATGTGTTTCATATCAGCGTCCATTCTTCTGTCTCGACCTTAGCTTGCCTTATTAAAAGTAACACTCTCTCTTTCTTTGCGTGTCCTATAGCTTGAAAGACGATATTTAGTATGACCACTCTTTGCAACATCCTGATTTCTTCTAATTTTTTTAAATTCTCCCGGCATCTTGAAGGACATCCTTCTTTGGATGTTGGCTGTCTTTTGTTCCACTGCCTCAATAACATTGTGATCTGGGCTCTGAGGAGGCCAGACTGTGACTGGAAATTTTCCACTAAAACTTTTTCTATCAAGATATACTTTTTACTGCATTGGCAGTTTGTTTAGGATCATTTAAATTTACTTTTAACTAATCTGTTACTAATTAGTTGGTGGATCAAAATCTGACTGTAGTAATTCCATTAATTTTGACAATGTTACCAACACCACTGGCCTCCACAAATTTAATAGATGTTCACTGTTGTAGTTCTCTCCTGATTTCAACCAAAAATTTCAAATTTGGATTAATCACTCCATTGAACTTGTTACTCCTGACTTTCAGTCCATTTCTTGTGTAATTTGGCATACCGTAGCCTTTTCTCCCTATTTTCCTTTCTTGCCTTCTTGATAGTCACCTTTCTTTGAGATCACTTCTAATCTGGCCTCTCTTAATAGTTGATGGATCAAACGAAGGGTCAGATTCTTCTCTCAGATCTTGTGTCAGGTCTTTCTTGGATTTTTTTCTTAAGGACATTTCTTAAGAATGTGACAGGTCATCATGTCCTTAAGGCTGTTCTAAAAGTTTCTTTAAAAGCCTTCAGTTGAATGTAGAATGATACAATGAGAGTACCGACAGAGACTAGAAAGGGAGAGCGTATTTCTTTCATGTTAGCTTGTTTTACTGGCTACCTGTTGCATCAAGAACTGTATTTAAAATTCTTCTCTTCACATACATAATCAGGTCCCACCATATCATAACCATTTAAAGCCTGAACCATGAAATAAAAGTCTCAAAAACTCTTAATCGTTTGTATTAAATATCATACACTAGGCATTAAGGGGTTAAAGACCTCATAGCACCATATTTTCCCAACAGTGCTCTCCACTCTCAGACTGCCGACTTACTTGTGGTTCCTAGACTTCCTAAAAGTAGAAAGGGAAGCAGAGTTTTCATTTTTCAGGCCAATTTGATTAAGAGATGGACATCCTCTCTACTTTAAATATTAGGCTTAAAAGTTTCCTTTTTGATAAAGGTTATAGCTAGGGCTGGATCAGGTGACCATCCCTCAGTTACGGTACAATAGGCCTGGGCTGCTGGAAGGCATACGATGATGCACTGAGTGTTTATACACCACTGCTGGATTTAATCATTAGTAATTCATTTTAAACTCTGGTTATTTCTCCCTCTGCTTGTTAGTCTTTCCTTGGACCCCTAACCAGTCATGGTGCATGGCTGCCCCCCCAAGTGCTTGCTTATAGGGGGTCATCTCTGATGGTGAGATGATATTTTCTCTCTAATATTGTAGAACCTTTATCCTACAATGGTTATCTCCTATAAAAAAAAAATTGTATTTATTTTATCTGCTTTTTTAGGTTACTCATTAATATACATTAAAAATGTCACAAATTATTAAATGTCAGCATGCAATAAAGACTGCATTCCTCGTTTCATTCATCTATATTTTTTTTTATCTGTGATTCATCGTTAGTTGATACTGTATACCAAGACAGCTTAATGTGTTAATAGACACTTCCTATCTTTTTAAGCCCGACCTACTTATCAGTCACAGCTGTGTTGCTAAAGTGTAATGAAGAAAGCATCGGGTGGTGAAGAAGGCGTAAGATGTGTAATTAATATTCAAGAAAGATTCCTCTACCTCATTGGTACAAGAACATGCAAAATGTGGTTAAAAGAACAATGATAAGAACATTCTTTCAGTGGAAACCTTTCTAGTTATGTCAATAAAGTAATAAAAATAAGCGATAATTTTAAGGCAAAGGCTCAAAGACAAGTTTTTTTTTCTGCTGCATCGAGATTAAGGTGATTTGAACTTTCTTCATAAGTTAATCCCAAGGAAGTAGAGGCAAGAAACAGAGAGGATAAAAATTATAGTTTAAAAATATCTCCTTAAAACTGCAGCTCCAATATCAGCCTTAATGAGCAACAGTATAATTGTTTTTCGACCTGCGTTTGCTGTGCTTTGATGACCCACTGCAGCTCTTTAAATAAACATGGGACTTAGAAATAAAACAGTGGCAAGGTCAAAGCAACATGAATCATTTTTGGTGACAGGAGAGATGACTGGGCACTCAGGTTTGAGTCTACAGCTACCCATCAATCGCTCATTCACATTTTGTCCAGATTTGCAGCCCTGGAGGGCACAGCATGCGGAGGCAATAAAAAAAAGAGAGGTCAGTGGATTCTGCAGAGGAATCAGGAAGAAGTCATGCAAAAGTCATTTGTGGTGATAGGTTGAGCAGAAACATCTCCCTGGGACTTACATTCTTTGCATTCCAAAAAACGCTGCTTAAAAAGCCACGTCTACTTGCTTAAATGATAGAAAACATGCTTTGCACACGCTAGAGATACTGTGAAAACTTTATGCTGCAAAAATATATGCAGCACAGACTGCACAGCCTAGCAAGCCCCCTTAGAGCCTCCCATGTTTCTAAAAAGTCTCTGAAGAGAACAAGGACTGAACCAAGTGATTCTGTGCAGTTCATAACATGCTTGCTTGCATAGCGGAAGCACAGTCAGTCGGTGAAATGTGTGGCGTTTTCCTTATGCCTTTACCATCTGTGGCTTGATATGCGACTTGGGAGTGAAGATTAAAGACTATGAACCGAATGCATACAGAAACCTGCCAGTGATTCATTAGGGAAAAATAAGATTTGACTTTCACTTAGGGGATATTGTCAGCGACGACGCTCAGCTTTTGCTCACTCTTCCTTCCTCTGAGATTGCAATATGCTAAAAAAAAACAACAGAAAAATCCTTGATGTATTATAATAATAATAACAGCTTAAATAAAAATTGATCTATTGCATGAAGATGCTGAAGTACCTTGCTTTTCATAGTTGAAGTAGTAAGAGTGGACTTGTTCCTAAAGGTTCAGTCAGTGAGTTGTGACAGCTGCGCTCAGGTGTCCTTGAGCCAAGTTGTGAATCTCTTCATGGCGCCGCTGTTCTGTAACTAACCCTGACCTGACAGGAGAGCGAAAACAAAAGAACATGTCCCTAAAGGGATCAATAAAATATTACATATAGAGCATATAGCCTGCAGAGTTATTCCGTGAGCTAACTGTCTAGCATTACATTTCTGTTTTTGGGATAAAGTGGAAATCATTTCTCAAATTCCAAATTCTGCCTTCTCTTTTTACTCATAAACTCCTAAAACTATTACCATACATCAGTAGGCCATATTGTTGGTATTGGGAATAAATGCACTGCTGTTTATTTTAATCCCATCCCACATACACCAACTAGCTGATTACCCCAAGTGCACCATATGTGTATTGCTCAGCTACATTATTCCCAAAAAACGTCTGTTCGAGCAACACTTGTTAAAAACAGTGATTTGTGTTTGTGATGATCTCTCAGATAAGCAGCCTTAGACAGAGAGCGACACATGTCTTGGCATATATTAATACTGAGATTTTACTAATTCCTTGCTGATTTTAGACTTTTCGTGGGATTTGCTGACAATATTCAAAGAATGGAAAATAACCGGCTTCATTCATTAACTTTACTTCCAAAGCTATAAAATCAGTCAACACAGTAGTTTGCATAACTGGGGATGGTCCAAAAAGAAAATGAGAGGATAAGGGAAGCAGAATGTATGAGTTCCCTAAAGGAAAACAAGCAAATAAGTGTACATTATGAACAAAGTTATCTAGAAGGAATCAGTTGTTTGTTTTGATTTATTTACTGTCAATTTGAGGGAAAGCGTTGTGTCAGTGGCCATGGTGATAAATTCAGCGGAAAAAGCCTATCTTGTATCATTTCTTATTATTTTATTTCACTAACTGATATTCTGTTGCTGATTTGTATGTATAAATATTGTGTTGTGTGGAGGAAAAGAAACTTCTGCTCTTAGTCCAATGAGAGAGGCCACTTGAATACACTTCAGCTAAAGGTTAAACTTCATTTAAGCAGCTCATTTGTGGGCAGCCATGCTGTGGGATCTATATGTATGCATGTATTTGCAAGTGTGTGTGAGAGAGAGAGAGCATTATCTCCGGTGTGCAGCTCTGTGCCCAGGGCGCAGGCTGAGATGACAAGCTCACACTGCCACCTGCTCGGACACCACCAACTGAGAACTCCACTTGGCTGCAGCAGTTGTGTGACTGTGTGCATGAGTATGTGGCTCTTCATGTCGACATATTTGTAGGTGTTGGAAAAGATATGCAAGGAAAGGGGCTGGGTGATATGGAAAAAATTATTATCAAGAGATTTTTTTTTACTCGTATCAGAATTAACATATATCATAATATAAGTCAAATCACTACTCACCAGTTACTTTTTGCTTACAAGTGAACATATTGGTTTAATCTTAATTTAAATATTTAATTTTTGGCAAAACTTGAGCATGATCAATGTACTTGAGAACATTATAGACTGTATTTTATATAAATAACATATAAAGAAAGGCCCCAGATTGGAGAAAAAAGCAGGACCTTCTTGCTGTGAGACAACAGTGTTAACAAATGCACCACAATGTCACCCAAACCATGGAAACCACAGGAGAAAATGAAAACTCAAATGGACTTCAAAACAACACGCAGATTTTAAACCCGTAGCCCTTGTTAAAAAAAAAAAGTCAATGGAGGTATTTTTCTGTTCAGTGCAAGAAAAATAATCCTCTTTCCTTTATTAACTGCTGTCTGCAAACAAGTCAAGTACAGAAAAAAACTTAAATGACACCATTAAGGAAAATATGTAGGAGTACAATCCTGGAGCTTAAAAAATGAATCAATAGGAAAACCAATAACAGCAAAATAGGTTGACTATTGGTAGAAAATTTGGATGTGTTATAAGGCAACCAGGAGTCACCACCACCATCAAGCAGAGATGGGAAGCTAGCCAGTGATGTCTGGTGAGTGAGTTCAGTTATTTTTAACTCCAAATGTTCTTTTTTCCTTTTTTTTTTTTTTACATTTCAAACCCACGCTGAATCAAGTTATGCCACTCGAAAGGAGTGATTCGAATTTTGTGTAGCCACCATAGGATAGATAACAATCTTTTTGGAAACTTTATTTTCAATACGGCATTTGTGCAAATGTATATGGACATTAAGACTTAATTAAATCATCAACGGCAACAGCTCAGCACATTAGGAGGCGATTGGGCTGGTGAATGGAGCTGCAGCAGCAAACAGTATTAGCATTATGGTAAAAATATAACTAAGGATGCCCCAAATGTATAGACTATATTTTAGTTGCCACCTGGCTTTTTTTTAATTTACGTCTTATATATATATATATATACTTTAGACAAAGCAAACTTGTTACACAAATCATTCTTGGATGTTCTGTCACAGTAAGCCACAACAATGTCAATGACTGAATGTGCACAATACAAGGACCCTGAAACTGAAGCAGCTAACTGGAATTCAGTCATCATTCACATTGGTATTCACACCTGTCCTTTTCCTGCTGTGCTGGTATGCCAAAATATCTTTTGTGAAAAAGGCCTGTGGTGAAGGAAGGATAAAGCAGCTAATGTTAATCAGCTGATGCAAGCATGACTTCAAGGCTCAGAACAGAAAACAGTTTTCAGCCAAGCTGGAAAGAAAGAGTGTGAAGATCTGAATGGTGGGTGGGAATGGAACCAAACTATTTCTCCACAGCTGCTTTATGCTGCATTCTTCGATTAATTAAATCTACAGTCAACCGAAGGCAGCAGTTAGTGTATGCTGATAAATCTGCAGCTTGAAAAGTTCAGCAGAAGCCTGCAGTGCACGACCAGTCACCGTGTTTACCTTTATTAAATCATGTGCGAAGGACAACAAGCTGCTACAAAGTAACCCCAATCAATACTACTGTAATGGCCCACAGGATGGAAGGACCCAAATACAGGACACAAGGGGTTCTTAGAAAAAAAATCAAAATCTTTAATCGACAAGCTTAAGGCCGTACACGGGAGGTCAGTCAGCAGGGCAAACAAATCAGACATGAAGCAGGCAAAAGGGCAAAGTCGGAACCCAAGGTAAAAACAGCCAAAACAGAAAAAAGGTACTACACGAAGGAAGCCAGAGAGAAAACACAGGGAATAATTTAAACAAGCGAAGACAGGGAAGTGACCAGAAAGCTTTAGCACAGAGATTGTCTGGACAGTATACAGTATGCAACGATTATTTAAAACAGGTATGAAAAACTCAACAGATTTGTGCAGACAATTTTAAATGAGGGTGTTAGTTTCCCTAAATCCATGCCTCAAACGAACCTGACGTGCACGACGCTGCTGCAGTTCAACAGACTTTAAACAGCAGAAATGTAGATAATTAGAAAGAAAAACAAAGAAAACAAATAAGACAAATAGGAGCCTTGGGAAAAAAAAAAACTACACAGTGGGGCATCAGATTCAGACTTCTTCCCTAAAACATATTTTAACAACACTAAACTAAGAGAAGCAAAACAGAAAATAGGACTGAAGATGACTCCCAATTTAACCCATAACTAATAAACAAAACTGAAAAAATAACAAAGGTCTGGTGGTGGGGATGGAGTGAGAGGGGAAGACAGAGAGACCAAAATGCCAACCTTTGCCTTTTTCTGCCTTTATATACATTATGGTAAGCCTTCAGAAGCTAATCAATATTAGGAATATATATTAGCAAGCAGGGCAGCATGGTGGCACGGTGGTTAGCACTGTTGCCGCACAGCAAGAAGGTCCTGAGTTCAAGTCCATACCATCAGGCCGGGGTCTTTCTTTGTGGAGTTTGCATGTTCTCCCCGTGTCTGCGTGGGTTTGCTCCGGGTACTCCGGCTTCCTCCCACCATCCAAAGACATGCAGCTTGTGGGGATAGGTTAATTGATTAATCCAAATTGTCCATAGCTGTGAATGCACGAGTGAATGTAAGCGCAAATGGTTGTCTGTCCCTGTGTGTTAGCCCTGAGACAGACTGGCGACCTGTCCAGGGTGTATCCCGCCTCTCGCCCTATACCAGCTGGGATAGGCTCCAGCACCCCCCCCCCCCCCCCCCCGCGCGACCCTGAAAAGGATAAGCGGAAGCGAATGGATGGATGGATGGATATTAGCAAGCAGGTCAATAATGATGACAGAAAAATAACAGGCAAAATTGGAAAAGACAAGAAGTGAAACTGATACCAGCTCAAAGTGACCAAGAATTACAATCCATCCATCCATTTTCTGCCACCTATGAGGGTTCGGGCCACGGGAGCAGCAGTCTGAGGAGAGCTCATCCAGGGGGACACTGAGACATCGATAAACCAGCCAAGAGATGAAATCTCTTCAGCGAGTCTAGGGTCTGCTCTGGGGTCTCCTCCCAGTAGGACATGTCCTGAATACCTCATCTAGGAGGCGTCCAGGAGGCATCCTAGCCAGATGTCCAAACCACCATTCACAACCATGACAGGAACATGATACCTGCACTTTTATGTCTCAGCTTCTCAGTTAAGGAGTTACATAATTATTCTGCTGTCTTTCTTTTCCATATTTCATATGTTACTTTTGATATGTAGTACAGTGGAAATAATATAACGATAATGATGTGAGATACAGCAAAACTAAAATTAAAATATGTTTTGATATAAACAAATGTAATATAGGGATTTCAAATTATCACCTTGGCGTTCTGTCTGGGGTTGGACCTTATTTTTGTCTGACTAGTTGACCAAATATCCAAACTGATTTAATTATATATACTGGAATATAATTCTAGTCTAAACACCAGACTGCCCTTTTTAGAGGCTGAAGAATACCTGAAGAAAAAATAATAATTCTGATGTGCTTGTGTGGCTTTCTACATATACTAAGATTATGGTTTGATTTTTTAAACATGATGGCATTTGTTCGTTTTTTGTCACAGACGAAGGCTTAAAAAGTAAGCCAGTTATTTAGTTTAAGTAGCTGCATAAATCCTTATACAACTGCAGATGAATTATGAGCATTAATTTAAAATGTCTGCAAGTGTGAAAATGTTTGGGCACCACCCACATAGTCAAGAGATTTCACACATCTCTCCTATTTATTCAATCAGTATTGGCTGCCATTCAGTCACTGCTGTGAAGAGACATTCTCCTTGATAATTCAAAACACTCTGCACACAATAACACAGAGAGTTTGTTAAGGTTGTATCGCCCTCAGTTATTCCAGAGCCAGCAGCCTGGCAGGCTTAGCACATTAAACTTTAAATGCACACCTCGGGTCTTTAGCATGTTAGGGAGCTATAACAACTTGTTTAGTTCATTCATTTGTTTTCCTGAAGTATACATTTGGTCTGTGAATTCCTTAAAATATTTGTCTTTAACACTCTTCTGGTGTTATTAAAGACTTTTTCTTGCTTCTTACAGACTTTTAACCTAAAAAGGACACCTTTGCTTTTCATTCCTCTACACACTCTGTGCTGTCATTAACAAATCATGTTTTAAAAAGTTAGATCTAATATTTACTTACTTTTTAAATACATATGTAGTGGGGTTTTTTTATCTTGAAAAAAGAAAAATCAGGTAATGTCTGTGAGTCAAAACCTAAGTCTTCTGTATGATGAAGTTTATGCAATAAGATTCAATAAGGAAGATCTCTAATCACTCATCTGTCTCTTTGTTTTTACATCACTTCCACTTTCCCATGCTATCTAACTCAAAAGTGACATCTTTAGTCTGGTCTAGTCATTTTCTTGCTCACCTTGTTCTCTCAGAGTCCCATCCAACCCTCCATCTTCATCACCACCACCATCCTAATTCCTATCACTGCTGGAACTCCATTCTGCTTTGACAGTTCAAACGTCTAATCGTCAAAGAGTTTATTAATCAAATTCTGCATTTCAATAAATCATGTTCAGTTCTTCCAAATGATCTTTCCTTACCAAATGTCAGTGAGAGGGGGATATCCTTAATATCATCATCTGGCTGTCAGCACAGCAGCTCTTCCCACCCAGAGCCCTTGAATAAGTCAGAGCTGCCCCATATGCTGTTCACACCAATCAACCATTTCTTTACTTCTTTTTTTCTCTTTCTTTCAATAGTTAGCAACATATGCTAGCTGTTCCATAGGAATGTAGCTACACAGAAGTTTGAGGAGTACTAGTAAAAGTAGTAAAAGGTAAGACAAAAAAACCATTTTTGCTTTTTTGCCTCAAAACAAGTTAGTGGATGAATCACCAAAGACTTAGTAGATTTGGGGATTATTGACAGATGAAGATAAGCTAGGGTAATACTGTTAGGAAACACAGTAACACCTCATTAATTGCAACGTGGATTTTCTTAATTTTATTTTAACCAACATTGTGAATCAGTTGTTGCTCATTTGATGGTGCTGAATGTTAACAACATCACAGGATGTAGTGTTTCAGCTTGTTTTCAGTGTATCTCTTGGGAGTATGATAAAATTAACACTGTACCACTTGTGATATATGGTTATAAATACAGATTCAGATAGCATATTTGAAAGTAAAAAGGCAGCAAATAGTGTTTCACAAGCTTTGAAAAATAAATTACAAATCTAAATAAGCAATTGAAATAAATACTTAAAGGTTTACACAACTGGAATATATACAACACCAAGTATACATAATATATCAGTATTAGTGTGCATTATTTATACAAATTCATAGTAACTGATGACTCTCGGCCCCATTTAACTTCAAAAGTAATTAATTTCCACAATTTAAATTAGGTAATAAAACACACACTTCTTCTAAGCTACCTGTTCAAGCCTACAGAGGTGTAACTAACATTTCTTCTTTTTCCTCTGTCAGCACCTTGGCCAAACCACAGGAGGATTTTCTGGAGCCTGAAAACTTAACTCTCTGGGATTTTCAAAGATTACCCTCTTTTATTTTTTAATAAACCAAATATTAAACTTCTCAGAGGTCTGATCTTTGTAAGTAGTATAAAACTTCCAAGCATTTGAATTTGATTCATTTAAATATTGCTGTAATCTGTAGTTACAGTAAGATTGTTCTTTCTAAATTAACCCAACTGGTGTTGTTCTGTTGGTGTCAGCCCTATGAGTGTACATATATAATCTTATTTCTGAATGAACTGAGCATCCCTGTACAAAACAACGCACTACAGTGCAGATTGCATACAAGGATAACAGTTGGGAAAGGACACAGAAGAATTGTCATACTATTAGTTTTTATTAGAGATTTAAACAGTGAATGAATTAATGAAGTACAAGGTAAAACTAAAAACATACATTAAAATGTATTTATATGTGAATTATCAGAACTCTGTTAAAACATACAGATATACAAAAGTGTCTTACTATAATGCCAAGTATGGATGTGTTCTACTTTAATAGCAATTTCTTTACATATAAGACAGAGAAATGTTTGCCGCTCTTGTACAAGTGGTTGACAGCAGAGCTGTTTTTATTTTAATTATTAAGTGTGGAATAAATGTACCAAGGAAGTGCACTTATACTCATGCTGGTGCACTGAACTGTTATTCTATCATAATTGATTTTCTCCTGTCAGTCTCATTCTTTCCTCTCTGAAAGTCTTAACAGTCAGAAATATCATAAAATTACTAAAAGCACAATGAAGAAAAACTGGGAGGTAGAAAATAGTTTATAACTTATTTATAAATATTTATTTTGTTCCATCAGCATATAATAATATATATTATATTGAACCACATAAAAACCCTGAAATCTGAACCCCAGTTGACACAACAATGACTTACTCAAGCGTTCTGCTCCAACCTTCTGTTTCTGAGGGCAGCCAATCAGAAGAAAGCTGGTTTAAGAGAAGGTTTCCTTAGAGATGAGGAGCTAAAGGCAAGCAGAGTGAGGAGTTATACCAAGTCACAATAAAGACAAATAAGAATTAATTTAAACTCTGAATAATGTGAATCTACTCAACTCGACTCTGAATATAAAAATACGAGACTAGAAACCAACATAAGTTCTCTTTAATGTTAAGAACAGTAGCTGTAGATTAACAATTTAATAATGTGCTAACAGGAGTAAGCTGATGAATTACACTGTTCAACAACTAATACGATTATGCAATAATTACTTTTATCCTCACTATAGACTTACATTGAAGTACTGCCTTTTTAATTTTCGTTTTACAGGTTGCAGTTTTCAAAATTAAGAGACTTTTTGCTTGAGGAATGCTGTTTTCTTATTGAATGGATGTAGTTTCCACGTGCATTCAGCCAAACAGACTCATAGGTGTAAGTGCGGGCCTGCTAAAAGCCCTAAAATAACAATGCAATCATGACCATTCGCAATCAAGTATATGGTACTTTAATGTTAAACAGGCTGCAGCATCATGTAATATACTACTCACATATAATATATAGTGCTATACAATGTACAATTACATGGCGGCATTCAATATTATCAGTGTGATATACTTAATTATGAGTCCCGGACAATAATATATGTTTTTGTGTAGTAAACTTTTCTGTATTTTTGTCCTCTAAAATAGTTTTCATTTTATCTTTATTAATCCAGGAGCAGTCAAATCACAGTTAGAATCTCTATTTCATGAGAAATCTCAAAACAAGAAATATTCACAACAAAATAATCAACACTAATAAAACAACATTTCAACATAAGAAAAAAAACAACTGAAAAAAATCACATTTTCCATTTTAAGAAGAGGAAATAATGGACTCTAGTTTGAAGATGTTTTAGATTTCCTCATTCATGCCATTTAAAAAGGTTTATAGCACCTTTAAAACAGCTTTTTACTAAAGTTCATGCATAAAAAATATTAAAGATAAAGCATTTAGGAGATTTTGTCCTTTAGTTATTAACTCGAAATGACAGAAAAAATGTGAGGTAGTTTTGAAGCTTCAACGGGAGACGCTTTAAAAATTAATAAAAGAAGATGCATTTTTTATTTTTAATGGATGGAAGTAGTTCCATTCAACATTTTTATACAAAGGACAGTAATGAATATGATTAGTAATAAAGCCTAACAGAAAAAGACTTGATTCTAGATTTTAAGTATTGAAGACTTGATTTGATAATTTATTCATAGAAGACATTTATTGAAGGGTAATTCTCCGGGCAAAGCTGCTATATTGATGCCAGAGGTCAGAGGAGAAATACCAGACTGCTGCAAGATGGTAGGAAGGCAACAAGAACTCAAATAACCCATTGTTACAACCAAGGTATGCAGAAGAGCATCTCTGAAAGCACATGTTGAAACTTGAGGTTACAATTTAAACTGACTCATTAAAACAGGATTTCAAGACTATTTAAGAGTAGAATAGGAGGCAGCGCTTCAGCTTTCAGGCCCCTGCGGAACCAGCTTCCAGTTTGGACACCCCCTCTACTTTTAACATTAGGCTTAAAACTTTCCTCTTTGATAAAGCATATACAGAGTTGGATCATGTGACCCTGAAGCCTTCCTTAGTTACCCTGCAATAGGTCTAGGCTGCAGGGGGATTCCCATGATCCACTGAAGAGTGTTTCTTCTTCAGTCACTTTTTTCACTCACTATGTGTTTATACACCTCTCTGCATTTAATTGTAGGTTATTATTCATCTCTGGATGTCTTCCACAGCATGTCTTTATCCTATCTCCTTCCCCTCACTGCCAACCGGTCACGCCAGATGGCTGCTCCTCCCAGAGCCTGGTTCTGCTGGAGGTTTCTTCCTGTTAAAAGGGAGTTTTTCCTTCCCACTGTCACCAAAGCCCTTGATTATAAGGGGTCATATGATTGTTGGGTTTTTCTCTGTTTTCTTTGTATAATTGTAGGGTATTTACCTCATAACAATATAATAATAGTATAAAGGCCCTTGAGGCAACTGTTTTTGTGAACTGGTACTATGTGAGTAAAAGTGAACTGAATTGAATCCATGTATCTATCCTGCCTTGTATCAACAATTCACACAAGTGGTGGAGTAATAGTGTGGAGGATATTTTCTTGTCACACTTTGGTCCCTTTAGTACCAGTTGAGGATTGTTTAAATGCCACAACCACAGCAAGTATTGTCGCTGGCTATGTCAGTCCCTTTATAACCACAATGTACCTATTTTCTGACAGCTGCTTCCAGCAGGATAATGCAACGTGTCACAAAGCTCAAATCATCTCAAACTGGTTTCTTGAACATGACAAAAGTTCACTCTACACAAATGGTTTTCACAGTCACAAGAAGTGAACCCAGTAGAGCAGCTTTTCAGATGTGGTGGAATGAGATTCACATAATAGATGTGCAGCTGATAGATCTGCAGCAGCGTGTCTGTATGGACCAATATTCCCAGCACCTCTTTGGGTCTTGAAAAATTAACACTGTTCATAAGGCAACCTGGTAATAGAAATGCATAAATAAGAGACTAGTTTAAATAAA
The DNA here is from genome assembly GCF_001858045.2 of Oreochromis niloticus. Taxonomy (NCBI): domain Eukaryota; kingdom Metazoa; phylum Chordata; class Actinopteri; order Cichliformes; family Cichlidae; genus Oreochromis; species Oreochromis niloticus. The sequence continues at coordinate 12,264,658 of NC_031978.2, read as the reverse complement.
CTTTATAACCACTCTTTAGAGTGTGTTAAGGCTCTAAGGCTGAAAAATGAAATAAACTTTATTTGTCTCTTCTGTTGACTGGTTGATATTTTAAGGTTCTGCAGTCAAAGCCAGTGAAACACAAATAGTGTTCCTTTATCCTGTTTTAATGAGGCAGATCAAAATGTGATCAAACAGTGTCTGCAATAAACTCTGAACCTTTGAAGAAAGGTCCTTCATGGGAGAAGAAGAATATATATTTATATATAGGCATTTATGAGACAGATATGGAAAGGAGAGCGAGAGAGCTGTTCTTAAAAGTGTTGCCCGGGGCCTTTTATGCTGCAAAGTCGATCCTCAAATCAAATACGATGGGCTTTGACTTCATCAGTCGGAAAAATGGTGCGTACAACACCCCCACAAGAGATAATAGGCAATCTGATATTTGTGCAGACATTCTCCACACATCAAACGTGTGCACAATTTGGTTAAAGATATTGTTTACACCTACAACACATACAAACCACGCACCACACTTGATATTTCTAAAAATAAAACCTTCACCCCTCACACTGAAGATTTTAATTATTCCATAAAAGTCCCACAACGTTTAGCCTTACTAATAAATATTTGAAAGGGTGTTTTCACCCTTACAACAACATCAAGCTGGTACTGACAGCTACAAATATTGTTCTTTCCAAAATGTAATCTTGTAGTACTGATGGTTAAAGCTGGGCTTTTTGAAAACACAAGTGCATGAACCTTTTCTGAGAACTTAACTTCTGCTCCATGTTCTTCAAACCTGCCTGGAAGCAAACAAGTTTGACAACAGCACAAAATCACTTGGCAGGAAAACTGTTAAATTGTTTTGGCTTATCATGCTTACATGAAGCTGAATGAACAGGTTTTGTGGCTTCTTGGAAGGTCACTTAAAAAAGTTGGAACACTGACAGACAGTCACCTTGAGCTTACAAACAGCAACAGCATTCTTAAGCAACTGTGATTTTGGTAACCTCAAATTCAAAATATGCAGTTTTTAACCTTTTAACTGCAATTTGATGAAGACAGATTAGTGACGGCAGGAAAAGAAATATTGCAGAGTAGTGAGAAACTCCTAACTTGGAGAATGTATTTGTGACTCTTTAAGTTAAAAAGCATTGATTAGTGCAGCTTTAACGTTTATCTACTGTGGGCCCAACCTGAAAATATTGGCTCAGGAGCTTATGAAGGCACTGCAGGCACCTTGAGGATGCAAACCAGCTGCAGCACACACAATACAAGGACATCAAAAGGCAAAATGTTTCTCATAAAAGCATTTTTTCTTTCAAGCTCTGAAAATGGAGCCGCAAAGAAGCAAAGAGATGGAGGAAATATCAAGTGGTGGAAAAGAAACTTCTGAAAAACAGCGGACAGCATAAGAAAAACCCACTCCACATTCTTGCAAGAGAACAAATCCAGTGGAAAAAAAAATACAATTGTAACAACAATTGATCCAACAAGTGAAAAATGCTTTTCATCTGTGCCACAGACATTCATGGTTGTCAAAAAAAGCTCAACAAATCCATAAAACACTCCTAGAAAAATGAAACTATATATTAGTGACTGATTGTATGTTATTAGAAGAAAATAGACTTGAGGCTGAAAACTGAAGACAGGGTGAAAAAAACTGAAAAAGTACATCATTTTTCTGGGTCTTTTCTTGGGATTATTGGGGTTTGGTATCATTCTGACATTGCCTCCAGTGTTACAGCATGACACCACTTTTTATGGCACCGTGATACCAAGTGATTCACACAACTTGTATGAGTAGACTGATTTAAAAGTCTTAAATTTCTTTGTTGTAAAATAACAGCAGCACAGTCATAATGGTGGTTAAAGGCACTTGCACATTGTGATAATTCAGCAATCTTACACATTCAGTGCTAGCCACACTGTGAATTATGAATCTCTTAAATCTGGATGGGATATGTTCGATGCATGTACTGTGAGATGATTATACCTACTCATGGCTACAATGCACAGCTGCAGTTCCTCTGCTATCAGTGTTCATGCTATGTCCTTATTTCAGTGGTTATGAAAACAGCTGGATTTCACATCACAGGATTTTGCTGCCAAAAACTTTCTTTTGTTTTTTTTAATCCCAGACATTTTGTTTTGCACACATGGACTTCCAGCTTTTCTTTTCAAGTGTTTTTTTCTTCCGGTGGTAATAGCGGTAAAGCCTCCTATTGGTCCTCATTTTGACTAATGTGAAAACACAAGACAAGAGGCCTAAGCTTTACATTTTCATTCTAAAATCCCTACAATTGAGAACATACTATTATAGCATTACCACGATTTTGATATGAAGTTATGTTGGTAAAATACATTCAGACCAATCAACACCCTTGGAAAAAAAACGGCTTCATCCAAAGGACACAAGCTGAACAATGCTCTGACCTATACATAAGAGAGTCCCAACAACCACTCCATAGACATGTGACACAATGTAGCAGTGCCAGCTCATCAGGACAAGACTCGGCTTAAAAGAGGAGGGACCCTCTTTTGAGGATGCTAATGTTCACATTTTGGATAGAGAACACAGTTTGATAGAGGAGTATAGGAGGCCATCTATGTCCACTGTGAACAATCATCACTGATCAGAGGTGGTGGCCTGTGACACCAACTATCAGCCACCTATAACACAGTCTCGAGATCCCTTCCCAGGTGTTTAAACCCCCAGTCACACCTTGACTCACGTGGCATTAATAACGTTGGTCAACGTGGTGGGGCGATGTCTCACAAACAACAAACACCCATCACATCTGTGACGCAGTGACCCTCATGACCCATGTCTTGATTCACACCTTGGCTCATGTAACACTTGTTTTATGCTTGAGTGAGGGTAGCAAGAAGGGAGTCCATGCACAGTGACAGAGAGGGTTTATTGTTAAGGGAAGCAGTTTATAAAATAAAGTATATGGTAAAATCGGTCTGTGAGCTACTTTTGCATGTGCTGTTGTTGGTCTGTCACTCATCAACAAGGGGAAAGTTCTAACATACAAAGCAATGAAGTGAAACTGAATGTTAAAAGCAATTAAACATATCCACTGCAGCCACCCTCCATAATTTCCAGGTTGTATTGTTTATCTCTGATCATCTTTTCGTGTTTCTTCTGTTTCTAGTGAATTCCGCTGTCTCTAACGTCCCTATTTCAGCGCACTCATCAACCAATCACCATTCAACGGACGCATAAGTCAGCTGTGTCCAGCCACATGGGAGCACGCTGTCTAAACAGAAACATAGACAGATACATTTGTGGGACCATACATTAGGGTTTTCTGGACCCTAAGTCCATTGTTATCAGCACTGTTTTCTGTTGCAGCAAGAAAACACTCTCATTGAAAAAGAAATCCTACTGTGCAGAGCATCAAACAACAGCAACAAGCTGGGGAACACCATTTAGCAGCTAAAGTGCCGGATATTTCCCTCAGGAGATGTTGGAAATCTAAACAGCTAGAGCTTAAAGGCAGTGAATATTGGACTTCCATTTGCCAGATGGCGACCTTTAATAAATGAATGATAATGTTGCTCTGTTACTGCCGAACGTGTAAAGGCTATAAAGTTCACCAAAAAAGTGATAATATGCTAATGTTGAGTTCATAACTTGTGTTCATGTCTTGTCTGACTCCAGGGACCAAAGCAAGGAAGCATGAAAGCGATCATAGCAGGTTCAAATTAAGCCGCAGCATAACGCATGTCACTATGGCTTTAGGACTTCAGCTATTTATTTGATTAAGCAGATTCGTAGCTTGCTTTCAACCTTAGAAACAGTATATTCTACATCAGATATTTCAATCAATTATTTTTGTGACATTTGTACTTATTGTACAGAATTTTTTTATTTAGAGCTGAGCAGAAGGCCGTGTTCCTGTGCTGTACACGATGAGATTGCTCACGCAAAGAAGCTATGTTTTTTTTCCTCTCTAGAAAAAAAACACCAAAATGTTTTTGAACAGATCTTCTCAATTGTTGGCCATGTGCAGATACACCAAGCTGTTTTGACCTTCAATTTTGTTTTTTTCTAATTAGAGTAGATTGGAAAGCTGAACTTCCATGACCAGTCTCCACGACAACCTCCACAGCGATGTACAAAATAGACTGCATTAAATTACTGAAACGTGTATTGAAACGAGGTTTGTATAATCTGAGAACATTGGAATTAATTAGAGCCACAAATGCTTACTGTTAGTCACTCGACCTAATTTATATTCAGACCAGACAGACACAGTGTGTTTTAAGGCATCTATCTGTTCTTGTGAACCTGATTGATGCCCATATGATGGGGAAAAAAAGAAAAGCCATTAGGAGAGCCATATCCCACAGGCTCATTTAATGGTCTGTTGTAAGCTTAGCTACAGGTCACCATTCAAGTCAAGAAAAAAATTCTAAGTGAATGCGGTTCTTTCTGGACTGATGACGTGTCCGGCATTTAAAAGGCTCCCACACAATAGTATAAGTGCACAGTTAAATATTTTAGATTATTACACAGCTGCACCACATAAAGACTAATATCCTATTGATTTTCTGTCAGGCTTGATAAGTAGCCTTAATTAAAAAAAAAAGCATATCATTGAAACAGGGAATTCTTGTGCAGTATGTAATCCAGTTACAAAAACTGACATGTTTTCAAATAAAAAACACAAACCAAAGTATTTCAGAAATTACTGAAATCTGGCATCTTTGGGCATATTTTGACGAAAGGAATAAAATCTGTGGAACTTTTTTCAGGGCCATTTCCAGTGAACGAACAGAAGGCGGTTGTACTCTGAGCAGCCCTGAAAAACACTCAGCGCTGACTGGTTAAACTCAAAGAAGACAACCATAATGGGCAGCATTTTTAAAAAGCCAGCAACTGGAAGCAGAAGCAAGATGAAGAGTACATTAATGGATATTTGTTTTTGTTTTTTTTATGCTAACCACGGAGCAAAGACATTTTAGGTCATTAAGACAAAAGGACAAAGATAGAATTCATTACGTTGACCAATCTGGATAACTTTGATATACACCACACAGAAAAAGCTACATCAAAACCAGTCTACACACCAAAACACAAGTGTCCAGTAAACTGGACCTCAGGAAAGGCATAATGTGGCAATACAGGAACAGCAGACTTGCCATGACTTTCACTGCTTCATCAGAGGACAGTACTGCAACAGGAAGTCTAGAAGTCTGTGCTGAAGGTAAGTGATTTATTATATGTTGTTCTACTTTAAATTTTTAATAAATAGCATGTAGTTTATTAAGCTAATCTAGAGACAAAAAGCAGCGGGGACAGATCATTCCTTACTTTTATTTATTTATTTACTTTTAGGTTCCTACTAGAAGTTAATGCTTTAAAATAATTGCCCAAATAAGATGCTTCTTAGGATGGCTTTTCAGTTGTGAGACTCATCTGATGTAGTACACCAAGTCCACATAATAAAAATATTTTGTTTGCAATCCCCCCCCAATAAACAAACAAAAAACCAATTAATTTAAACTGACAATCAGTGATAAAATGAGATTAATAAGGTAAGGTTCTTACCTCTCTCTCTTGCTCTCTCGTGTATTCTGCACTTTGCCAGTTGGCACTTCTTAATTTGTGTCCACTGGTTTGTTAAAATGTAACAAATTACTATATACAAAATACTCTTTTTTTTTTCCTACACATGCAGTAAATTCATATTGACTCTTGTCTAGGACCGATTAATCCAAGTAATCAAAACACATTTGTTCAAAAAAGAACAAAAACAAAACAAAATTTAAAAGCTTAAAAAAAGAAAAAAAAAATCTTCTCCACTGAAAGAAAAAGGCTATCAGAAGAGAGCACTCAAACACTGAAATCTTGTCTCCCTCTGATCACAAATTGGACACTTGTCCTCTACTGCAGCACTGACAACAGAGACTACCAAGTGCCATCCTCCAATCTAGGTCTCTATGCTTCTTTGATAGAGGAAGTTTATACCAAGACTGGTCTAATGTCAGCACTTAACCCCAAATATGCCCTTCATGAACTACCGCTGCACACGTCTTTTTGTCTTTAGCATCATCCTACACAAGGTCATAAAGAAGCACCTACAGAGTAGACTGAAGGCCCTTAGCAATCTTTAAAGTCAGGAAATAGTCTGACAGCAGGATTTGTGCAGGACCAGTAAACTACAGTATGATTACATTAATCGGTTTAAAAGAAACATTCAAGTCCCTTCATATCTATGATCGTCTGATGATTCAAAACTGGATGGATCGACAGATTTAAACTCTTAGACATTAAGACATGCATTGCCTCACAGAAAGTTCACATCAAAAACAACACAATAATGGATTGGATTTATATAGCACTTTTCAAGGCACCCAAAGCGCTTTACAATTCCATTATTCATTCATGCTCACATTCATACACTGGTGGAGGCAAGCTACGGTTGTAGCCACAGCTGCCCTGGGGCAGACTGACACAGGCGAGGCTGCCATATCGCGCCATCGGCCCCTCTGGCCAACACCAGTAGGCGGTAGGATAAAGTGTCTTGCCCAAGGACACAACGACCAGGACAGAAAGACCAGGACAGAAAGGCCGGGGATCGAATCGAACCGGCGACCTTCCGGTTACAGGTTCGCTTCCCAACCCCCCTGAGCCACGGTCGCCCCGACACAAGGTCTTTTAAAAGCTCGCACTGCAAGTTGGACGGTTCTCTCCTTCAGTCACACTGTAAAAACACATGGGTGGAAGACCAGCAGAGACAAAAAAGACATATATTCCCAAAACCCATAAAAACTAATAGAGAAAAAGAACGACAGAATAAACAAGCTCAATTTACCAAGTTATCTGAATAAACAGGAGTGAACAGATGTGACCCTGACCACCATCCCCTTCCATCTGTGAAGGAAAAGGATGCTCTGAGGAAACAATCCAACCTGTTCCAGAAGAACAACACTGAAACTCCCATCGACAGAAGAGAAGCTGAACAATCAACGGAGGCCAGAATAAAGCAGGTAAACCAGGTTACTGACAACACATAAATGATATTTTAAGAAAAGATACTTTCTTTAATTAACATGAGCTTTAAACCTTTTCTTAATTTTTCTTCAAGAACCATTGATTGCTTGAAAAGACCTAATAGAAAAGACGGAAAGAGAAATTCTCAAACAGATCTATTTTTAGTTAGAGCCTTTCTCAGTCGCCCAATCACCTCTGATCCCCTTCAATGCTTGAACAAAAGTTTAAAAATACCAAAGCTAACAACTGCCTGGCACAGTTCTCAGGGTATTATAAATAGACCACTCTAAATCATATCTTAACATATCTTGTCTGTAAAAGTTTTTGAATTATTTAGAAATAAAAACATGTTCTTGTTTGTATTGCTTATATTTATGGTTGTCTCACAAAGTCATATAAAGAAAAATTACACCAATATTCCTTCTTGAAAAAGGCTTCAACCTGCACTGCAATAGATACTACAGCTTATCCAAGACCCTCACCTTAGAAGAGATGTTGGAAAGAGGGGTATGGGGTCAGGGTGATTCTTTATCAGTGCTAATACAGTGTAGTTGAAATGCAGTCCTAGAGATAGGAAGTGTCACAGCTGCATGTACTGAACACCAAAGGATTTAACCTAAATGTTTAAAGCAACCTATATAACTGAGTAATCAAAGACATATCACATTTCACACCCTGTTCTTGGTTTTGCCAGTCACAAATGAAAGAAAACAATTATAGCCTGGATTGTGTTCACGTGCCAAAACCACAGACCGAGGTTCACATTGTGAGTACCACTTGTGGTTCGATTTAGTCAACAAGTGATTTTTGTGGCAAAAAGTTAACAGCTGCTTATTCACCAGTCTGACAGACACAGAGTCACATTGTCATTTTATTTATTAATTTTTTTGAACCTGCCAAATTAATGTGGAATACTCCTTGTTAGTTCTGTTTTTGATCTGTAGCAGCTCCCGGGGGAAATATCTGGCTGTTTAGCTGCTAAATGCTCCACTATATTCACCAGCTAGACACTAACTGTGTCTGCCTGCTGTTCGCTGCTTTGTAGGTACTGAACAGTAAATTTTACCACTAAAGAGTGAGCTGTAATGCTACAAAGCGCTGTAAAACCAAGGGGAGCTGAAGATTCCTGTAATTATTTTTTGTTGTTTAATCACAACAGTGCTTTTCATATTGTCATTTGACACACTGCTGTCATAAAAATAATTTCTGTAACACACACATACACATATACAAATATGCCAGATGCACACTGCCACAGGAAACCTGAGTACAGAAGTGTCTAATGATGAGTGCCAGACTATGCACATGCTTCCCTTTTTCTGTTCAAGATAGAGCCTTAAGCAGGACTTTAGCTAAAACATTGTCTCCCTGGAGGTCAGACAGAGTTATTGAGTTTAAATTATATCTATGAGTACTAAACAAAAGAAAGGTGATAGAGACATTAACCTTCATCATCCCTTCCCTTTATGCAACCAGAGAAACCCATTAGATATTCCCATCTGTTCTGTTCTAATGGTAAGTTTTACAGGACTTGGCCACACTGGTTAAGTGAGAGTAATTTAATGTCAGCACATTTTTTAAAACAGCATTCTCAGAGTAATGTACACTATGGTGCAAAAGTTTGGGATTATTTGGAAATGTCTTTACTTTTCATGTACTTGCTTTAATTTTAAGTAAAGTTTAATTAATCAGTAATGTTGAAATGACAGTTAATGATAAATGGATCAAAAATCTGTTTTGATTTGAGCTATCACTACAATGTTCCAATAATATATTCCATTATCTAATGAAACTTTATCATGTTATGCTGAAGGTTTCTTTGTTATAGTTCTGCATTTAAGGTTTTGCATTTATGTCTTTGGGGATCTCTTGTTTTTTTAAATGGGGGTTATATTAGGCCAATATTTGGGATTCCATTTTTTAAAAATGGGAACATAATGCCTACTAATTTGTTAAAAGAGTTGCAAGAGATATGCCGTTTGTCTTGTTTTTAAATTAATTTTTAGTCGAGTACATCAAAATTGCACGACACTTTAGTTGCAATAATATATTCTTTCATTTGAGCCTTCATGCCTGCTTAAACTTTCCAAAAAACTTTTTTGGTCAGATGATTTGGAACCTTGTAGAACCAACAGTGAAACAAATAAATGCACAGCACTATTTCTTGGGGATTTGTGAGTGTGTTGTAACAGGTTATTTTTTTGTTGCTTCTCATGCAAACAAACATTTCCATTGTCCATGTCCATTTCAGATTTAAGACTTAAGAAACAAAAGATTTCATGTATAAAACTGGTGCACTGTCCACTTTGTTTAACAAAGTGAGCAAAAAGAAAAACCAAAGAAACACTTTAAACGTACCAACCACAGGTTTATGTTTCAACAGTTTACAGCTCAGTTGAGTAATTTGTGATCACTGGAGCTGAACCTTGACAAGCTGTCCAAAAACTACCCCACAGCACAGATGCTTAATCCTTTTGATTTATGTAGCAGTTTTGCCCAGACCTCTTCTATTTTTAACCCCAACAGTATGCATGCTATGATTTTCCTCCTTTTGCATTTTTACTCATACAAAAACCCAGTTTACTTTATTCATACTTTATTCCTATAGTTACGTTTGGCTGGAAAATTGTGTTTTGATTTAGTTTTCATATGGATGTCCACATCAAGTAAGAATAACCCTGCATTGCTGTTGGTTGTTTACTCAAGCAAACGGGTGAGTGACATTGAAAATGCAGCTCTAACTGTGAGATGAATGCTATAGGTGTGCGTCTGCTGCCCTGTTCCTCCCAGGCATCGCTGCACACTGCTGCCACTGGCCTTTTAAGCTGATGTTTTCAATATGGAGCCATACTGTCACAGCTTATCTCCATTTCAAATGTGTTTGTTTGCACATGGGGCACGTTCTTGCATTAATGAATGCATGTACACAATACATAGTCTGTGCATGTGTGTTTTCTATTTACCTGACCACATCTTTATGTTTTTGTTGACCTTATGTATCTTTTTTTATGCAAATTTATTCATGCACAAAATGAGCTCAAGTGCATGTTCTTGTATGGACCTTTTTTTGGATGTAATTATTTAAACATATGTGTTAAAAATATCACTTGCAGTTGAAACCAAAATAATGGGCACTTCAGTGCACTCAGTGTACATTTACCTTTATTTTAGTTCAAGTGAGATTGTAGAGAAAAATTACAGCAATTCCCACTTCCAAAGCTTATTACCAGGAAGCAGTTGTATATATATAACCTTTTATCTGCATATACAACATATAATGTTCTGTTTGGGAAGCTTGAAAATGCTGTAGGGGTTTTATGGGGTCATTTAGATTTCCCAAATGACCTGGAAGGTGCAAAAGGCAGAGATTAACTGCACGATAAAAAAGATTTACTTGGACTTATATGGTAGGTGTCCCTGTGTTTCTGCAGTGTGTATATGTGTGTGTTCTTATACTTCTGTTTGTAGGGCAAACAGTTATCCACAAAAAAAAAAAACCCAACATGAAATGAATAAAATTAAAAGTAGGAATAGCATTAGCTTTGGATTACTTAGGGCTTTCTTGGCTACATTTGAAACTCAATAAAATTTGATTAGGCTTTGCTTCAGGCACTGCATTTTACACAGAAATACTGAAGTTAGGGTTGGCTGTGTTGTTTTTAGGTAGAAAATCATGCGTTTTAAATGATCCAGTGGAAAGGAAGATTTAAAAAAAGAAAAGGATCTCTTCTTTGTCCTTCCTATTTCTATAAGACATAACTGTGCTAATTTTAACATCAGTACACCTCTCACATTCAGTTCCTGAGAAACAGCCTTCCTCTACACTGAGGCGGATCCCAGTTTAAGTTCCTAAAATGGCCCGTTTAAAACTCTGTCACAGCACTGATATTTGTCTGAAATAATCAGTTTTGGAGATAACAGTAAGATCTGACAGAAAGCTCATTGGCTTATATAAATATCAGAAATTTGTCTAAAGGATCAAATTCAAGTCTCGGGAGAAACAGGTCAGAATTCAGTTAGCTCCAAAGATGGTCTGTTTCTGATGAGATTCATGAAAAGATTCCAGTGAGGAGTAAAATTTTGTTTTAAGTAAAATGGAAGAAAAGAAAGTCAGTCTCCATAAATATAGAAAGCCATATTAACACCACAGGACTGGGGGTGTTTGAGTGGGTGGGTACATGTTTCAGTAACCTAAAAAAAAAAAATCAGTAAAAATGTTCCAATGTATTTTTCAGCCTTGTGGTGTTTATGTTAAACATATGCATACTGCAGCATGTAGGGAATCAAACTGCATATAAAGTGCTTCCGTGTGTCAGAGCAATAAAACACAATTAGTTGTTTACCAGGAAAGGGCATGACGGTGCAGTACACCAAGGTGTGTGGGTGTGTATATAGTGTATATGACAGCTGCTGTATTTCAGACTCTCCTTATCGCTGTTAAGCCATATTTTCTGTAAAGTCTGCTGAGTGCACTGGGATTACAGAAGCTGTTTAGTAACCTTTATCTTTTAATCAGTCTGTAAGTCACCTCCCCGCCCTCAGATGTGCCCTTGCTGTTGACGAGTTTAAAACTGTCAACAGTTTCAGTGCTCTTTGTCCCGCGCCCCCCCAAGGCCAGTCATTATGCCCATTTTGTCGCCTGTCTTCTCTCGTGTGCCGCCCTGCCGAATCCCAGTAGCAAATTGCTTAAAAACGCTACATAAATAGGACAGGAGGAGAGGGAGACTGTGGCCTCAAGTATTGTATTCAGGGTTCTGATAACACTACATGAGGTTATTTTCAACATTATCATAACTCCTGGTCAGAAACGAGGTCTTCAAAAGCAACACCACAGCAAGAGCATTTGACAAAAGAGGCGCCCGTGGACAAACATCTGCAAACAAAACAGTGAAGGGTTAGAAAACTGCTCAGAGTGCGTATAGTATGTGTGTACTGTATGTGTGCAGGAGATAATGGTGCTCTACAACAGGGCTCCTTGCTTTCAGACACTCAGTGCATAGATCAGCTCTGCTGACGGGAGAAGCGTATGACTGCTGGCCCCACTGTTGCTGTAGCACGGTGTATAATCTTTTTGTTGTTAACTGGTCTCAGAAGCCCAGCTGAATGGAGACTTACTGACCACTGGAAGTAGTACTGCTACTGTGGAGGTGATGTCTGCATTTATGCAATGGAAAAAGTGGATTTTATTTGGAGGCTCTATCATTTATTAAGTCCTATTTTATGGTGATCACAAAGATTAAAAGTTTACTTCTTGCAGCTTTGTGAGGCTGCCAGGCGTAGTCGTACCTTGAGCTAAAAGCAGCATGTGAACATGCTCAGTGACAGTAACATGCTGGTGTTTAGCATGCTTTGTTTTTGTTTTGAAAGACGCTGGTTTGTAAATAATCTTATAAACAAAAAATTAGCATCAAATTGTCAAACATTTATATCTCATGAGAACACTTCGAGGACCACGAAGTCAGTGTGACATCTTGGACATCTCTGCACAGTATTCTGATATAATCCATTAAGTATTGCTTAAGATATTTCAGTGAGTACGAAATAAATAAAGATAAAACAATCATTACTATTACATTTGCTTTAGATAGACGTCTCTTATTTAAATTCTCCTTCTCCTTATATTTTCTGAGATCTTCATCTCCCACATACCTGCTTTTATGCATTGAGCTTCATCACTTAATATTTTTTGTTTTTTTCTGCACTCTGATCTCAAGACTAACTTTGATTTGACATTTCAAAGGATAAATGGATTTACAAGCAGCAGCTCACTAATGCGCGTATAGGACTTGGTTTTTTAAGCTCGATTCACTTTCATCAATATTACAGTTTTTACAATACAAAAATACAGTTAGAATAACGAACTAAATCCTCCAAACAAACCGCAAATCTCATACGGATGATATGTATAGTCTACATTTTATCTGAACAATAAATTTTAATGTTCGTCTACTTCAACAAATAACTAAATTTTTTAAAAGACAAACTCTTTTTTTGGCAGTTTAAGCTTCAGCCATTGCACATTTCTGGTATTGCAGAGTCATTAAATAAAGTCAGATAAGCTCTCATATTAAAATGCACTGCCACTCTGTGCTCTTTTGCATTGTTAGAATATGTAAGCACACTCTTGATCAGATTTTTCTGTAAATGCATGAGTACATTTCTACCAGTGTTTGATTAGGACATTGGAGTCCACTGGCAAATACAGAAGGGGGCTTTGACCAAGATTATTTTGCAGCTCAAAAGAAAAATTGCAGTCATTCAACTTTTTAATGAAACAGCTACACCACTATTTTAATGAACCACCTGCAAAAATATAGAGGCAAGGTGGATCATAAGGCAATATACTGAAACTGAACATCATACAGAGGAGTTATGCAGTTGTCAAAGTACGTGGAGTAGCTCAGCTTATCTGGAAAAATACTAATAGAAATGCTTTACAGCCTAAAATGATCGCTTTCTTTTTTAGAGCAGAGACAATTAGTGCATTAATCAAGTAGACAGTTGCGATAAAATTAATTTGTAACTAATTTGATAATTGATTAATCTTTTTAGGGCTTTGCCAAGCATATATTTGTAGCTTCACGGGTTACAGCTGCTAAAATGTAAGAATTTGCCCTTTTTTTCTTTAACAGAGGATTGAATATCTTGGTATTTTGGGGGAAATGACCAATTTGGTTATTTTGGCTCAGAGTTTTTGAGATTTCATAAATGGAGCAATCAATGAATTCACCAATCATAAGGATATTATTTTATTCTTAATATGACATCATGTGCTACTTAGAGATCTTGTATTTCCATACAGATCCTCAATTTGGAGGTGCAAAAATAATACTTGGAGTCAAATTATATGGTAATATAGGTGATTGATATATCTGGCAAGCTGCAAAAACATTCTAATAAACATGGCAAAATACAGTTTGCTCCAGTTTAATACTCTTCATATCTGGAAGAAATAAAATAGGTTTCACAATATCTGTAGCAGCTAAGCCATTAGGTTTTTGGTAAATAGCAAAAGGACTGATTTTTATACAAAGCTTTTCTACTCTACCTGAGCACTCAAAGCTCTTTAAACAACTTGCCTCATTCATCCATGCACTTTTTTTCCTATGCTTAAGTGCTTTCTATCTAACTAACTTCTTGCCCAAGAATATTTGGCATGCAGATTAGAGTAGCCAGGGATCAAACCACTAACCTTCTGATTAACAGTCATCCTGCTCTACCTTCTGAGCTACAGCCACCTCAAGAGCATATGTTGTAGTACTTATGTTCAGGAACTGAATGCAAGTACCAGAAAATACTTCAGTCTAAGACTTACCTTGACAAGATGTAAAAATTTGAAAACTAGTAATATAGTACTGGCCCTAGTATTACTACTATATTTAGAATATATGCAAACAGGATTGGGAGAGTGCTGAAAGCAGTACATGAGCAGAAAAAGATGAAACGGACTGACAGTAGTGATGGATAGTTCATTGAAACCACACACTTTTCTCGTGTTGGTTGACAGTCTCACATAAAAAAAAAAAATCTGTAAATGAATGAAGTACAAAGCCTCCAAAAATTACACACAAATTTAGGATGGCTATGTCTTGCATGAAATGTAAATATTGTATGATCTGCTTTTATTCAATGATATCTAACCTAAAAAAATGTGTTATGTACTATGAATCAACAACCTCCTCAAGTGTATATTAGAAAGAAACAGAAAGTCTCCTGCATGATCCTCATGAAGCAGATCTTGATCCCTGACCTCCCTGCAGAGGAGGGACAAGTGGAAAAATGAGCCTCCCTTTTGGCGATCAAGACACATTAGCTGAAATACAGCCTGTCTGTAATTGTGCTCTGCATAGGAGCACACATCAGTCATGCGCTGCTCATTTCATTATTCCGCCTGCGGGGAAAGTCCCGAGGGGGATCACTTACATCATAAACCACACACACCGTAGACACCTCCACTCCTTCGACTTTGCACACATATGCCCAACTTCTGGTTTAAAAAAAGAAAGAGAAAAAAAACAGGTGATAAATGGATAGAATCAAACAAATCTCCTTTTGTAACACTTCCTCTTGTCTGTCTCCTATTGGTATAAATGACATCAGAACAAAGCTGCTGATTTATATTTAGTCTTATGATGTACTATGATCCTGTCTTTACCCATGCCTGCGAGCTTTGTTAATATGTATTCTGGCTCCACTGTAAGCGTGTGCCTGCCTGGGGATTGCTTTCTAGATTTAGTTTGGCCCTCACCTAATCTTCTCCTCTCTGCTGTTGCACTGTTTCTAACCATCTCATCATTCTCGCTCTATTTCTCTTCATCTCTCTATTCCTGCCTGTCTCTCCATTTCTGACTGTGACTCCCTTTCTTACTTTCTGTGCCGCGTGTTCCTCAGAAAAAGTCAGCAGAGGAGGAGGAGTGTGGCAGGACTGTATGATTATTCATCTAGAGAAAGGCAGAGAGCTTCTTCCACTCACTCAGCCCACGGTCAGCTTGCCTATCTGTGATTAAATTCATCAGCACCCCTCTGCTTCTTCCACACACCAACACATGATTCTCCTCAGAGAGTTGCCATTAGTGCTCTCTCCCTGTTAGAAAACGACTCACACACAGAAACTTCCTGTACACTAAGTTCAGTGAAAGTCTGCCCTTTGCTCATATAAGTACACTTTTATCAACTCCTCTAGAAATGTAGCTTTGCGCTCAGTCCGTAAATATCACTTGAATTAGATCTGTGCATTTTTCATTCCTATTTATGCAAACTTGCAGACTGTGTTCCTCAATAGGCCATTACAAACCAAATTGATATTATGCAAATAAGGACAGAAAAAGCACGCACAAGGGATGCGAGTACTACTGGGATAGTCCAAGGCTGCCAGCAGTATGAATTAATTGTGTCCTAGCATGTGGGGCCGGAGGAAGCAACAGCAGGAGGGGGCTTTATCCCTCTCGGCGCGGCCTGGAGCTCTGCTGGAGTTTTAGATCTGGTGATTAGGCTGTGAGGTCGAGCTACTCAGCGGAAATCTCCTCTGAATTCGGAGGAACCGCTGAAGGCGTGTTCTTCATCGCATCAGATGAGGAGGGGGAAAAAAATTTTTGCAGCCCCACATTCAGCTGGCCAGCACACAAAAGATGAAGACTTCAAGGTCCTTTGATTTGAATCCAGTTTCTCATTGAGACTTCTGATTGATACATTTGAGGCAGGACTGCCTTTTGCACAGACTTTTCTTGACTAAACTTTGCCACTGGTTGGATCCTTCAACATGTCTATTGTGTCCCACTTTGTAATCCTTATTTAATTCTGCACTGAAATATTTTTTTAATATACATAGAGAATTAATTACCAAAAATCCAACCAAGCATGCTTAAATACTCCAATTTGTAGTATACTCACAAATCACCTGAAAAGAACTGCTTCATATGCAAATTCCCTGGATACTCATACTGCAAGGGATAAAAATGCCCAAGGCTGTATTTCTACCGAAGGCACTGCATTATTCACGAGATAGTCTGCTGTGGATTTTGGTGAACAGCATGAAAACACTCTCCCATCTCTTACAGACAAGGTATAAATCTGACATGATACACCTACTCCTATCCCTCAGCTCTGGCTGGTCGTTGTATAAAGAAAGCACGCTCTGTTTTCTCAACCAGCATGACAGGCAGGTATTCATGTGTGAAAGCAAGTCTCGCACAAATGTTCACAGCATTAATACATAGATACTGAAATCAATAAAGTCTTGTTTTTCAGTGTTCCGCACAAGACAGCCCATTGTGCTGAGAAGTGAAAACCCCTGAATAACAAACATGCGGCGATTGATGAAAAATATTTTAAAATGTATAGACAACATGCAATTGTTTTGTGAAAGAGAAGCAGTGTGTACTCACACGGGACCTTTGTGCAACTATAGCTCAAACACAATGCCTGAGCTCTCAATAGTGATGTGAGATGTTTGTCCATCATTTTAAATCACATGTTTGCAACACTGCGTACAAGAAAACAAATACTGTACATGCATCAGGGAACAACAAAGACTAGTATTAGTACAGCAAATTGACTGAACCTACAAATCCTTTCCATCATAAGAGATAAAGGGCTTTGCTATTTTTGCCTCTTCATCCAATAGCAAAGGGACTGCCATTCAAGTCAGTGACTTAGGGTTCATTGAATTGCTCTAAAACAGTGCAACATGTGAACACGGGGAGCCAAGGATCAAACCAGTGTATTCCAAAGTAAGAACTAGGGCTCCAGTATGCCTGTTGAGTGCAGGGCTGAATGGTGAAACACAGTCTGATAAACTCTGTAATACCTTAGATGTGAATTAGCAGGATTTGTCTAAATCACCAGTTAAATTTGTACTTCACAACTACATTTATCACTACAAAAGATTTTTTAAAAGCCTACACCATAAGTGGCTATTTTGGTAAACTTTGGACAAAACTTCCCACAATGATTATCAGGCAGGGCCTCTTTGCTGTGGTCACTCCATACTCAGTTGTGGAGTGCGGAAATTTCATCAGGGTAACTCAAGTCAAACACAGCACGTAGCTGGCAACTTCCACATTTTAGCATGATTGTCACGCTAACTGATGCATTTTATGAACATTTAAAAGTCTTCTTGAAGCTGGCCGTGTTAAATGTTTAATTATTGGAGAGTGACGAAAATGATTTAACATGCATTAATGCGATGAAACAAGCAGTGTGCTTGCTCTCACTGCTGCTAAACGTGTAATCGACACACCCTCACGCTTTGCCTCTCCAAAACAGGAAATGGACACACATGCAGAAACTGCATTACCAGCAGGGGGAGATAATATATTTAAAGCCACAGAGTCAGTAGTGAGCAAAAAAACATACTGAATACATTCCAGGGTCCGTAATCGTCAGAAATGGTTACGCTAGGTGGCTAATATGTATATACATGTAAATGTGTCAATAATCTGTTTAAACGCTTTCTCATGATTATTTTCATGTTGCCTTGAGATAAAATATTTCCCTCTGCTGTTACTGTAGCTTACTGAAAGTTCCGCATGTGTGTACATTTGACGAGATGGCCTCTCTTGATAGACAAGAAATGTACAGCATTTTATCCTCAGCTTTTTGACCTCTCTCTAAATGAAAACTAAACACCTACAGATATACCAGACATATCACGCATAAATCTTTTTTTTTTATAACTTTTTTACTATTTATTATGATTCTTAAAATTATCATTATTAATTAAATATTTTTGGTTTAGGGTTTAAGGTCCAAATCCCAGTGAACACACACATTTTTACTATTAATTTTTAGTCATTATGACTCAGTTGGCAAATGGAGCAGATGTTGCCAAAAGTCATGAGCGTGGCTTGACGTGAGATGCAGCAGGTGTTGGATAGCTCAAACCTGATGACGTCTCGGTGAACCTGTGGCTGAGCTGCAATAGGCAGAGTCACCTTGAATCAACAATACCAATGAAACCACCCACAGAAAAGTGCAGATATGGTTTGCATTGGTGCAAAACATTTTTCATTTATTTGGAATTGAAATTACATACCTATATAAGTATAACAAAATGAAGGTAAAATGGCATTACCTTCATTTTGATACAGTGGGCTCTATTTCTCTTCTCACCATAGCTTCAAAGAATTAGTAGAAAAAAGCACAACATTTGTGTAAGATCACTATGCACAAAACCAGCCACCAATGAAAGTAAACTTAAAAACACTACAGCTAATACCTTACTGTACTCTTTTAATTATTCAGAAGCCTGGTCTCCAAAAGTTCAGGAAGCTCTTTATAGTCATTATTTAGTTTTCTGTTCAGAAGAAAGGAAACTAAATACATAAAGTGTTTAATGCTAAAGTAAATTTTGATTCAATCTTACATAACCCTTTGATTTATTTATGTATTTATTTTTCAGTGACACCCACTAAAATCTCACTGACATTTGTTGATCCTCAGCCGCCCACCTCCAGATTTAGAATAAGACATTTAATGAGATATTAGGCTTGCCATTATAGCCAGTGTACTGTAATTGTAAAGGAAAACTGCTTGTAGGTACAAAACTACATCGCAAATGCCTGCCATCTGAAAAAGTGCAAGAAATATGTTATTTCCTTGTGCCTTTGCCAGTCTAATAACCACTGTGCACGACTTTAACATTACCAGGTCTATTTTCAGGTATGACAGGCATGCTGCAAAACATCCATGACTTAAAAATGAGCTGCTTCTAATCTCCTCTTTCTTTCAAGGTGCTGCTCTTGAAACACTTCCTGTAGCTCCAGCACAGCAGTTAAATCCTTCACTGGGAATTCTTTAATTGCATCACACAGCAATCATGACACACTCTGAGCCCCTTGGGAAGATGAGCGTTTCTTCCTATTCATGTCAATCAAATTTGCCGTGCTTAACCTCCGTCACCTGTCACTCATCTGATTAAGCACAGCAAGTGATGAGTAATGTCGTCAGGGCAACTGTTGCTGAGTGTAACAGTTTTCAATGAAGATTCCTAATTATTTGCTGCAACTTCAGTATAATGTGGTGTTGCAGTGATGTATGTTTAATCAGGTGAGTGAATTGAAAACATGAATGCATCCACATAACGAGCATAGATTTATAATACTATAGAAGTTTCATCAATTAAAATCACTGTTTTAAGTTTTCGTGCCTTCTGAAATTATTTATTTTTGCCTCACTTAATTTATTTTGCCATTTTTCAAAGCAATTTGAACTGAAGCTATGTATGTTATCTAAAAGAAAAAATAAACAGCCTGAAATAAAAGCATTGTTGCGTAATTAAAAATATTTGTACAAATATATTACAACATATTCTAATATATAATGAGAAACCAAAGAAAAACATTTTTCCTTGCACCATGTGCTTCTAGATGATAAAGCAAGTGCTGAGAAATAATGGACGTTTTATCAAAACTGCGCAAAATTAATCTACGAAACAGACCTTGAGGTTATTCAGTTTTTGTCAAAAACAAGGAAATGTTAGTTTAAGCATTGCAATAAACAGTATATCAATATGAAACTAAGTCTATACTTTTTAAGGAAGAGCTACAAAATAAGTCTGACTGCATAAATAATATACAGGGTGGGCCATTTATATGGATACACCGTAATAACATGGGAATGGTTGGTGATATTAAAGTCCTGTTTGTGGCACATTAGTATATGTGAGGGGGCAAACTCCTCAAGATGGGTGGTGACCATGGTGGCCATTTAGAAGTCGGCCATCTTGGATACAACTTTTGTTTTTTCAATAGGAACAGGGCCATGTGACACATCAAACTTATTGGTAATGTCACAAGAAAAACAATGGTGTGCTTGGTTTCAACGTAACTTTATTCTTTCATGAGTTATTTACAAGTTTCTGACCACTTATAAAATGTGTTCAATGTGCTGCCCATTGTGTTGGATTGTCAATGCAACCCTCTTCTCCCACTCTTCACACACTGATAGCAACACCGCAGGAGAAATGCCAGCACAGGCATCCAGTATCCGTAGTTTCAGGTGCTGTACATCTCGTATCTTCACACCATAGACAATTGCCTGCAGATGACCCCAAAGATAAAAGTCTAAGGGGGTCAGATCGGGAGACCTCGGGGGCCATTCAACTGGCCCACGATGACCAATCCACTTTCCAGGAAACTGTTCATCTAGGAATGCTCGGACCTGGCACCCATAATGTGGTGGTGCACCATCTTGCTGGAAAAACTCAGGGAACGTGCCAGCTTCAGTGCATAAAGAGGGAAACACGTCATCATGTAGCAATTTCAAATATCCAGTGGCCTTGAGGTTTCCATTGATGAAGAATGGACCCACTATCGTTGTACCCCATATACCACACCAAACCATCACTTTTGTTGTTCCAACAGTCTTGGAGGGATCCATCCAATGTGGGTCAGTGTCAGACCAATAGCAGTGGTTTTGTTTGCTAACTTCACCATTCACATAAAAGTTTGCCTCATCACTGAACAAGATCTTCTGCGTGAACTGAGGGTCCTGTTCCAATTTTTGTTTTGCCCATTCTGCAAATTCTGTGTGCCGATCTGGGTCATCCTGGTTGAGATGCTGCAGTAGCTGGAGCTTGTAAGGGTGCCATTTGTGAGTAGCTAATATCCGCCAAAGGGATGTTCGACTAATGCCACTCTCCAGTGACATGCGGCCAGTGCTACGCTGTGGGCTCTTGCTGAATGAAGCTAGGACAGCCACTGATGTTTCTTCATTAGTGACAGTTTTGCGTCCACATTTTGGCAAATCCAACACTGAACCAGTTTGACGAAACTTAGCAAGCAGTTTGCTAACTGTAGCATGGGAGATGGGTGGTCTCGTAGGGTGTCTTGCATTTGAAATCTGCTGCAATGATACTGCGTTCACCAGATATCAACACGATTTTGATCCGCTCCTCACGTGTTAACCTCTTCGACATGTCAATGGCTGTGAACAAAGAGAAACTTGTAAATAACTCATGAAAGAATAAAGTTACATTGAAACCAAGCACACCATTGTTTTTCTTGTGACATTACCAATAAGTTTGATGTGTCACATGGCCCTGTTCCTATTGAAAAAACAAAAGTTGTATCCAAGATGGCCGACTTCTAAATGGCCACCATGGTCACCACCCATCTTGAGGAGTTTGCCCCCTCACATATACTAATGTGCCACAAACAGGACTTTAATATCACCAACCATTCCCATTTTATTACGGTGTATCCATATAAATGGCCCACCCTGTATATTGCTCCCAGTGTACAGAACAAAAACAAAAAATATGCATCATTTGTGTAAAGTATGCATTACAGCCAAGTTTATTGTGAAGAACTACCACAGACACCACAACATGAATTTCTAGGAAGACGATTCAAAAATAATGACACTGTCTTCATATTTGGAAGCATCCAGTCTCCCATGCCATTCTTAAATTTGCTAACTCCAGCATCTGTCCTCACAGTGCTGATCTATCTTCACTCACTTACAGCAGCTGTTGCTAGGTAACAGCTCACGCCTGCGTATGCTTATTAAGTTTTTCAAAACGACATTAAATAGTCAATGAATCAAAATGAAAGTGAAGTGCCATGGAAGTTGAAGTTCCAGATGCAAGCCGCTTTCTCTAGTTTAGTATTTTATAAAGAAGAGGTAACAACACCACTGTGTTCTTCAGTAATCAATTAGGTATGTTAGACCCAAGTCTTCAGGCTTATCATTCTCCCTGTCCCCTTATATGACCCAGAAACCCATGGCTGAACTGTTCACGGTAAATATGCTGCTCTGGAGCCAAAACCTACAGGGCATTTCTAATTAGGTAAGGAAACAGCACTACACTGTGAGTAGAGGACGGGATGAGCGAGAGGATACAGGAGGAAGTGAGGAGAAGGGGGCTGATTGGGAAATGAAGAGAGCGGAAGCAAATAGCAGGAAAGAGGTGGGAAGAGGGGAAGGAAAAACTGTGCAAGATGATGGGAAGACTGGGGACTTATCCATTAATTATAACACAATTGAGGCTGTCATAGATGTAGCATGCATCGAAAGAATCAGTGATATGACAAGGAGATTGGGACAGATGAAGACCATGGAGATTTGCACATGGATAGAGATTTGCACCAAAAATAAAAGATTGGTTTTAAAAAAAGCAACAATGAAAAGGAATGAGGAAAAGAAAAAAATGGAGGGAACACAATCCCCTCAACCTTACAGACATCTTAAACATGATCCAACATAGCAGCAAGGCCACGTTCCAGCAACCTTGTGCCTACATACCTGAGTGTCAACCTGCCAGCTCTGGATATCCCATGGATGATGTTCCAGAGGGGCCAGGCTCTGTGCCGACACATTCCAACACAGAAGCCCTTTCAGTAGGCATGAGACGGCATTGATGTGGCCAGGGACCAGCCTGGGTCAGCCAGCGCTGCAGAACTACTACGTGCCTAGATTTTTACCACAAAACCCCTCAGGCCCCGCAGTCAATGAGCCCAGAGATTGCTATGCCGCTTTCACTTTGGGAGCCCCAGATCTGAGAGTGAAGAGGTGAGACCATGGTGTCTCGGAATGAGAAGTAAAACAAACAGACGTTTTAGCACAGGATATGGTTGGCTGCTTCTATGTCTTGCAAGCCCCCGATGTGTATTCAACATTAGCTGCAGCACAACACAGCAGCATACTGTATCCTCCCTCCTTCAGTCATAGCTATAAGAATATTCTAACTATGAAGCTAAAATCAAAGTCTTTCAAAAGTATTTGTCTGTTTGTATCTATTTGCAATCTGCACAGGCAGTACAAGCCTTTCCAAATCATACTTGCAAATGATTTATGGGAGGACTGGTAAGTGAGTTCACAGGGATGTTTGCAGGTAAGCTGGGGACCTGGCTGAACCAAATGAAAACAAATGATGGTAACACTTTAGATTACAGTCTGCAAAATACAAAGTAATTACACTACTAGAGAGTAGCAGTATAGTACAGTAACAATACATTCATGTAGGCACAGGGGGACATTTTGTTAATGATTACTATGTATATATTCTGGGTTTGTATGCCTTACTGAACAGTAATATTTGGGAGTACCTTAGAGATCATTTATGATTACTGGGTACCTGATTTATTATGATTGAAATGATGACTTCTGCAGTTTTTAGTCTCTAAAAACTGTCTAAATCGGTAAACTTCATTACTGAATGTTCATTTATGGCCTCGTGGGTCCACCTGTGACAGACAAAATTTCCCCACCCCAGATGTCACTCACATGTACTTCTGTGAGAACACAAGCCGACAACTTTGAAGTTGTTAAAATGATGAAAGTCTTCTCTCCGGCAATCATGTTCATCCAGCTCTACAGCTCCTGAAGGTGCAGCCCTAACTTTTTTTTTTTTCCAGCTCTGTGCCAGGAAATAAATCCCATCCCAGGAAAAACCACAAATATAGCAATATAAAAAACAAGGTGTGAGTCACAGCACATATATAGTACACAGCCCCATTCCTCAAACACTTGTGATGCTGTGTAAATAACAAAAATAAGATCATTTAAAGCCTATGTTCTAATTGGAAATACTACAAAGAACACATATAACATTTTGAAAAACTAATTTTCTTGCTTTTTGAAAAATGTACATTTATTTTATGCTTGATGACAGCAAAACATTTTTTTTTTTAAGTCAGGTTAGGGCATGTTTACCACCGCATTGCATCACCTCTTCTTTCAACAACACTCTCTAAGTGTTTTCAAACTGAGGACACCAATTGCTGTAGTTTTGAAAGTGAAATGTTTTTCCCAGGCATCGGATGGTGGCTTTTGAACTGTGCACTGATAATAAGCAGGATGCTCCCTTTGCTCTTTTGCCAGCAGGACACATCATCCATGGTTTCCAAAAAGAATTTTTACATTTTGATTGGTCAGACCAAGAGACTGCAGGAGGTTTGCCTTGTATTTGTGGATGCAACAAAGAACTGTGTTCACTGACAATGGTTTTTGAACTGTTCCTGAACCCTGCAGTGATTTTCACATCAGAATTGTGCTTGTTTTTACTGCAGTTCCGCCTGACAGATATGTGGTTTTGGCCATTGGCCCTTACACACAAAGATTTTTACAGATTCTTTAAATTTTTAATGGTACTGTAGATGATGAAAATACCAACAAGTTTGCAATTTTACATTAAGAATTAATATATTTTTGAGTATATTATATTTCTGAAATCTTTTTTTATTCTCAAAAGCCCCTGAATATTTTTTATTTATAGTGTTTTTACATATATTGTCTTTATAGATTTTTTTTAATACCAAATCAACATATACATTTGTGCTCTTTTGTTACCACTGGTTTTTTTTTTAAACTTAAAATTCATTTGATGCAAGCAATTAGTTTATATTAGCTTGTTAGCTTGTTTTTTATTATGCTTAATGTTTAAATTTGATAATAAAGTTTGATTAAAAATGTGCTGAAATGGAGCTGAATTGCTAGTCAGTACCTTGGTACCACTACCCACATTTTAAAAACTTGGGTACCAGCACTAGTACATTTTGCAATTTGGTACTATTGCCGCAAGGTGTACTAAAGTTTTTGTTTTGTTGGTTTTTGTGTTTGCCACAGTGGATGCATCTGTGTATTTGTTTTGGCAGATTTTTACACTGATGCAATCCTCCCAAAGGATCACGTCTCCTCCCAGTCTCAAACTGGAGATCTTTTGTGTATAGAGCAAATAGGTTAACTACTACACTATGGAACCACTCTCTACAAACAAACAATAAAACAGACTGTCTGGAAAAACAGTTGTAGGAGTTCAGTTGCCTCCCAGACAAGAATCACAGAGAACCTCAGCAAAGCTCAAGTCTATGTTTTTCAGAAAATTTGAAGGAAAACTTATGAGAAACGCAAAGTTTAGTGCAACTTTTTAGTGTCATTTTATCATGAAAAAATGGTTTGTCATGAATTTTGAATTTTAAATATTTAAAATGTAGCATTTAACTAAATCAAACGCATATAATGAAGTGCTGTAATGTGAAATAAATCCCTTTATGTACCATATTTATACATGAAACACCTGCTCAGTTTAAAAATAAATCTTGTCTGAGTTTGTTCTGACCAATAAACTGAACACACCTTCCGATAACAATGCTGTTATCTAGCAGTTTTAAAAAGTACTGAATCCTTTTTTTTTTTTTTTTGGCATTTGAATTAATTATTACTTTAATAATACTACTAATAATAAAACTATTGTTACGACAATCCATTCATTTTCTTCTGCTTATTTTGGGCCAGGTTGCGGGGGCAGCAGCCTAAGCTGAGAACCTCAGACAGATCTTTCTCCTCCTTGGTGTTCCCAGGCCAGCCATAGATAAAGTCTCTCTAGCATGTTCCGGGTCTGCCCCGGGGCCTCCTCCTGGTTGAAAATACACCCCTACTCCCGAAGCACCTCCCACAGAACAAGAAAGCCCAACAACATCCAAAGCCTTCAGGAACTCAAGGTGAAGGAATCTCTTCGAAACAGTCTGAAAGTGTTTTTTCCATGGCCTCTCTGAACTCCTTCCACACCCGGGTTTTGCTTCAGCCATTACCTACTACTACCCAGGGCATGCACTTTTAGGCCAAAGGATCAAAAGGGCACACCCGGTGGTGCATGCCCAATTTGTTCATTTTCACTACCAACACTGTATCGCACAACCATTTTTTTTTTAAATCTGAGCAATCATGATGCTGCACCTGACCAAAAATGCCAGGCCCGATTTTTGTCCCAGTCAAGGCCTGTGCCCAGTGATCACACCAACTGCATAGATCTGAATAAATGCAATTAAGACTTTGACATAAAAATGTGTATCACGATAAACTGGAGCAAAAATTTCAAAAAGCCTTGTTTTACTTAGGTAAACCTAGAGCAACTGAAGAGTTGATGCAATGGACTGTGCCATTCAGTTGTAATATATACTAATGAGGATGTGTTGACTGACTTAAACAAAAACAAGTCTTAAATGCTGTAGTAAGTCCATAAACAAAGTCCAGTAGTGCCAACATATATCAAAAACACAAAGAGTGAGGAAAAACAGAAGGCTAAACCTCAAATCAAGAATCATGGGTAAGGACTGATGTTGAGCTAAGTCAGTTTTTAGAGTCACAAAGCTGGATCCCTTTTTATCCATCATTCACTGATTCTTCTATTTGCAACATGTTTTAAGTGTTATGTGGATTTTGTGCTGGGCCCAAGCTCTGGATATTTTAAATATTTTATCTTCTTTTTTATTTTATATGTTATCTTTGTATTTTTAACTTACATTACATTACCATACCTTGCCCAACTGTTGGTGCAGCAATGCAAACTATGCTTCACATTATCACTGGAATATGCATGTGTATTCATTCAGTGATGCAGAAACTGTATAAATGTTTTTATACTTCTTAGTCTCTTTTGTACCACTGAAACTGCAACTACTAAAACACAGAACACACATCAAAAATGCTGTAACCTTAGAAATAAACAGCAGCACATACAGTGCACTCAGCATTAAAATAATTAACTCAAATATAAGTATTTAGTTTACCGCTGTGAAGTAAATCCCAAGATTAACCACTTTCATCTGCATTAATTTCATATTATTTGCAACACTGTTGCATTTTATTGTTTTTCTATGTTCTTTATAACTTTTGAATCACCTGTTTCATCATCATTTGACAGCACTCAGGGGGATCATTGTGGGAGGAAGAAAAGTCATACAATGCATGAAATGTCCCTTTTTATGTGAGCATGCACTGATCCTGAAGTAGAAAGCCTGGCTTAATAGGGAAAATTGAGAACCACCATCATCATCATCTTCATATCTGTTATCTCAGACTCTGGGTTTAGGTTTGGTCAAGCCAGCTAACACAAGCCTGCCTGTGTACTTCCTTCATAATATATTCCTCAGTTTATGTTCAGTTTTATTTTGTACTGAGCTTGAAGGAACACATTTTATTTTTGCTTTGTAGACTGTTTTAATAGAATACAGATTCTGTACTGAAGAAATACATTTTATAAATGTGGCAGTTAGAGGAACATAAACTCAGAGAAATATGTGTGTATTTGGTTGATGATGCAGAAAGTGGATGTTTTTATGTATGATCCTTCCGAGTCAAATTTGGAATTGTAGCTGAATGGAGATTTAAAAGTTGACCAGTTGGTTTGTTGGATATTTAAGACCAAAATTATTCAATTAGTAAAATGAATTTAACTTTCATCTGGAACAACAAGAGTTCAAAATCTCAAGGCTACAAGACAGTCAGATCTAAATGCACTGAATAGCTTTTTATGTTTAAATGATTCAGGTTCAGAGCTGTGACATGCAGTTGTAATGTGATAAATTGCAGCACCAAGTCGTAAAATATATTTATTAACTTTAATTAATTTTAATTTTCTGCAATTTCCTATTTTTTCTAAGTGCAAAATTTCACTTATATCTAATGTCTGTGACTAAAGTGGGCATGACCCTTTTATGTGGACAGAGCCTGATGTGGAAAGCCTGGGTTAACAAGGAAAGTTGAAAACCAGAGTTGCGAAACCTATTACCCCTGACTTGAGTTTTTAGGATTCAGCAATTCATCTAAAATAGCTACATAGTAGCTTTATAGCACACCCCTCTGGGCCCCACTTGCAGACCAGAAAGACACTGTGACAGAACTATTTATACACAGAGGGCTGATTAGAGAATGACCAACAGGAGGTTACAAAGACAAAGGTTAAAGCAATCACACACAGGTGAAGAAAGTCAAGACAACCAGGGGAGACAGGAAGCGAATCTAATTTAGGACAAAATGTTAAAGTGAAAACTATAGGAAAGATAAACACTACAACACCAAGACCAGGAGACCCACATTTCCATGAAGACAGAGACAAAGGAGTGCTGGCAGACAAAGGCAGAACACAAGGATGAGACAGGGGAAGGAACAATTAGGAAAACACTGAAGGAGCTAAACACATGAGAAATGACAAACACAAAGTAGAAACTGAAGATAATAAAGTGACTAGAACAGTTATCAGAAACAGGCACCTGCAAGTCCATGAACACCAGACAGGAACCAGAAAAATAACACTAACGCTCAAGCATAACGATGAAAACCCAGGATAACAAAACTAAAACAACAAACCCCCAAAACAACAATGACAGTACTTTATTTTGTTTAGAATACAAATATATTATAATAAATTATAGAAAAATTGAAAGTTTCGTCCACTTTTGTTCCATATTATTCTATTGAAATGCTGGGGGGAAAAACTGGCTTCAGACACCACCGAGACAGGTGCTTATGTTTCATTAGACTCTGATTCACTTCTATCATAAGATCAAAGTATCCCACATATCCAGGTCAATTTCATGATAGATTCATCAGAGTCGGCGTTTTTGATTGAACGTCCTAAAGCTTCTCGAACCTAATTCTGCGCTCCAGCATAAAGTGAACATATCAGAGTGTCTCTCTCTGTCTCTTCACAGTCAAATCCCAGTTTACTGCAGGGTGGATATCATCATCAGTGCATCTGAAGCATAAACATGAAAGCTGATTTTCTTCCCATCCCTGATGGCCATTGAGTTCCTTTGTTTTCTGAGAGCACAATATATTTCAAAGGCCCTGTGAGGTTGAATACTATTTTGGTCGTAGTAAAAGATGGCTCCAGGTGAGGCCCAGACTCACAGAGAGCTGCTGTGATAGGCATACTGAGTGACAGAACACCAATAAAGCATGAAGAGACAGGGGGAGGGAGGGTGAAGGCAGGATGAAAAGAAAATTAATGAGAGGTTTAAAATTAAATAATGAACATGGGAGAAGAAAAGGCATGCAGCCAAAAATAACAATCCAACAATACATCTTGATTGTGAGCCTGTTAGGAATGTTAACATCGTAAGAATAAAGTGCACAAAACCCAGAACAGTCACAAGCAAGAAAAAAAACAATCAGGAACTAATTTGTTGGCTTAGCAGAACAATGCATACTGAAGGGAGTTAAGAAATTTAGTAACAGTGAGGCAGGCGGTAATAGCGCATTCCTTAGAAAAACAGCGTGATGTATTACTTTATTTAAGGAGGCACAAAAATAGAAGTTATCGCTAATAAGGATGTCATGATTGATTATTCGTCATGTGCCATTTAGCAGCTGACTTAGAGCTTATTAGGAAGGATTAATTAAGAAAGTACTTGGTGTGCCGATTCATGAAAATTGGGAATTAGAAACGTGTTGAGCTTCTAACAATCTCTTTTCAAGTTACTCATTGTTAAGTATTTTACAGACTTTACACCTCTTTTTCTTTTTGTTGTTTCTGTTTGTTTGTTTTGCAGTTTTCAGCTTATTGCCTTGATGAAGTGTAAACCTTTCTCTTTTTTGCCTTATTTACTCTCATTAATTTGGTTTTAGTGTTGAAGCCTCTAAAAGCCTGCTGCATGTCTACCTAACCCAAGCACAGGCAAACTTAGCTGCAAATTGGTAAACACAGAGCCAGATACACTCACCAACCACTTCATTTGGTACAGCTGTTCAACTGCTTGTTAACACAAAGATCTAATCAGCCAATCACAAGGCACCAACTCAGTAGATTTAGGCATGTAGACATGGTCAAGACAACCTGCTGAACTTCTAATTGAATTCAAATTGTTGATGTACTGTGCTTTTCCCACGCCATCTCTAAGCCTTACAGGTTCAGTAAAGAGAAAATATTCTGTGATATCAGAGCTCAGAGGAGAATGGCTACACTGCTTCAAGTTGATAGCAACTTAAGTGGAGATAACTTATCTGAATTTCAGGAGCAGGACCCTACCTCATACGCTCCCCTTTCAGAAGATGTGTCTGTCTATTTATTCCTGCACTAAAACCTGCTGTTCTCAGTTTTGTGGCCCACCTACACCTCCACCTCCCTCCCTTTTTAATTCATTCGCTTGTCAATGGTATATGGGGATCCACCCAGCCCGGGTGCTGCTGCCAGTCCCTTCTGAGGCCTTTCCCAAACCGCAGCATCAATTCACAATTTTCCAGCTAGTGAAATAACCATTTGTTACAATTAAGGAATACAGAATACAGTATACCTGAATGTACAACATGCCAAACCCTGAAGCTGATGGGCTACATTTAGCAGAAGACCACAGCTAAGAACAGGAAACTGAGGCTACAGTTCACACAGAATAAGAAAAATGACCAGCCATGTGATGCTATGTTGTTTCCAGCACCTTGTTCTATAGAATGAAGAAATAAGGCATTGCTGAAAACAAAATTGGGTCCAAGCTGGTACAACTAGTAGTGAAGTGGCCAGTAGATGTATTTTTTATTAGTTTATTTAAACAGAGCACAGCTAAAATAAGACTTATTGCACCTGTACAGTCATCAGTTCAGCAAAAACACAGCAAAATTAATTATAATGTTTTCATAGGTCAGCTGCATGTACAAATTGGTGTGAATTTGCTAAAATATTCATGATATTGACTTTTCAGGGTGATGAAATGTCAGTACTACAGCTTAGTGAATAAACAGTCAGATGCTATTTTAAGAGAAAGTGAGACTTACATTAATATGAAAGTCAGACTCATGCTGGATCTGAAAATATAATATGTGCAGCATTGTGTTGTATGTCTAACAGGCTAATGCATTTTGTGTTAATTTGGATTTTCCTTTCCATCATTCAATTTGTCTATCCATCCATTATCTTTACCAGGTTATCTCTGTGGGGGTTAGAGTCATTACAGCCAACACTGAGAGATTGCATTTCCCCTGGACACATCGTATGTTATCTATTACATGGCTGACACATATAGACAGAGAGCCTTTCACACTCTCAATCACACCTACAGGCAATTTTAGACTTGCCAATTAACATAATTGGCAAGTCTTTGAACTGTGGGAAGGAATTCCAGCACCTGGAAAAAAATGCATGCTAATATTCAGGTTATACCATTTTTTTTCCTGAAAGTAGCATTTGATTTTGAGAAACCTTTGCGCTACATTGTCAACATGAACAGTTTTCAAATAGGCATTTTTGTGTGCACTTCCCATTCCTATCAGTTTATAAAGCTGGGTATACAACGTGAAATTTCTGGGTTATTTGAGATGAACAGTATAAAGGAATTGCCGTGATATCTTTGTTCTTGGCTTCAAAGCGATAGCCCTACATTTCAAAGTGAGAGGCCTTCAAAGTTGGCTGTTGTAAAGGACTCGTGCCCCAAAAAATCTAGGACGAAATTCTCACAGTGTGAGAAATTTAGGATGACCATCTGATAATGAGACCAGCCAATAAAAATGCATTATGACACGCTGATCAGTGCAACCCACAGCTGAGATTCATGTCATACAATGTGGCTTCAATAACATGAGAACACTGAACTCACACAGTATCTCAGTGCCTTTATATGCCCTTTTATTTCATTTCCTGTTTTCAGCAGCAGTCTTAAGCTATCCCACACCTGATCCCCACCAGCTTGTATTCACACCTACTTGCCCCAACACACTAGTGTTCTATCAGTTGTGCCTTCCCCCCATTTGTCCAGCCCAGCTCCAGTTTTGTTTATTGTAAAGAGTCATGTAGAGGGGAGGCAGGATATAATGGCATGTTTGTGCAAAATGTATACAATAATTGGATGCATCTGTTTGCTTCTCTGATTATGTTTTAGACCTCCTGTTTTTGCATCATTTTATTGTAGTGAAAAGCACGATTAAGAAACAAATGCATTTCTCTCACAGAAACTGTTTATGCGTCCGGCTCCATTAAGAATGAATGGAGGATATTGATTAAGGCAGGCCACCACTAGTTTTGTGAAAAATTGAAACCTGCCAAGTGTTCCGAACACCTTGCTCAATTATGCAGATCTTCACATCTTTAACATCAACCCACCAGAGCTCAAATTTGAGTTAAGTAAATCTGATATAATTATTTTCAAATTCACAGGGATGATTAGGATGTTCCTGAGGCGACCATAATGAAATTAGCTGTTTGATTAGTGATTTCATGCAGTGGAGTGTACATTCTGTTTCTGTTTCATTAAGAAAAACCTAATGAATGGACTGCTACGCCACAGCTGTGGACTCATGCATATCCTCCCCAGGTGTGCCCCATTTGAAAATGCAGATCAGTCTTTGACCTTCATGCCATAACAGAACCTCTGGAATATGATGGTGTCATTTTTTTAAGACCGCATTGATGTCATTATTGCTGTCACTAAATCCACATCACAGTGTCAGTCGATGCAGCGCCCCTGCAACCAAACAGTCCTGCAGGCCTGGAAATTAGATGCAGCATCCCAGTAGGGGGCAAGCCTGGTGATCCCCAGAGGCACATAGTCCCTTGCCTGATTGCTGAGCTGAAGCTATGATGGAGAGGGTAACTAAAAGAGATGAGAGCATTAATAGTGCATGAGAC
Source organism: Oreochromis niloticus (assembly GCF_001858045.2). Lineage (NCBI taxonomy): Eukaryota > Metazoa > Chordata > Actinopteri > Cichliformes > Cichlidae > Oreochromis > Oreochromis niloticus. Next base: position 12,231,833 of record NC_031978.2, on the reverse strand, counting down.
ATTGTGTGTGTGCTTGTGTGTTTGATGAGACTGGGATAAAAGGGTGGTAGAAAGGTGTAACACTGATCTGGGTCTCTTGTGTAACGTGTTCGGTTTTCATATGTACGACTACAGAAAAATGTAAGGTAATACAAAAGGCTTTAGTTCCCAGTAAATGTTGAAGCACATCCACACAGCAGTCAGAGGAACATGCACAGATGTTCATCTGACATCTTATACAAGCCCACTGCTTCCATGGATACCGCCAAACAAACAATGAAATACTCAGTAACAAACACAACGAGACACCTGATCACAGAGACTATTTATATAAAACTACAAGTGATACACAGACCATCAACAGGCACACATACTTTTATAAATAAATATATGTACATATATATATGTACATATATATATATATATATATATATATATATATATGTACATATATATATATATATATATATATATATATATATATATATATGTATATATATATATATATATATATATGTACAGCAGCAACAATAAACAGTAACATTATGTATGTGTGCAGGCAACAGGAAAGCAGGCAGGCAGTTGCAGGAAACTGACTTTAATGGAATATTACACAAAAGGATGCAAGCAGGCAGGTGCAGGAAGAAGCAACTGCCAAGGTGGTGAGAACGAGCATGAGAACCAATCTGACAGGAAGAAAGTATAACTGGCTGGGAAAATTGGAAACAGGTGTGTGAGTGGGTGTGACAGATCAGCAGGTCAGGGGTTAGTGTGTGGCACGTGGATGTGAGAAGGAAAGAAAATCTGAGGACATCTGGTGGACTAATGGTAAATGGACTTGGACTGTAACTGCAGAGGGGCCAAGAGACGAAATGAGAGGAACAAATACAACCAGGGGAAGAACCACGATAGCATAACCCTGTCGTCTGGAAATTACACTTCTGTACAACTAAAATTAATTTCAGGCCCTCTTAAGGAATGACAAACCATATTTATGAGTGCGAGAGGGTAAACACAGCTTTCTGTTGAGACTGTCACATCAGAGTCCCCTCTGTGTTTTAGGTTTAGGCAAGAACAAAAAGCTAAAGCAACATTTCCTCGTAACAATTCTAGAAAATCCAATGTTTTCTTCAAAATGCAAAATGCTAGAGTATTTGCAAAAATATATTTCATTCTCTCCAGTGTGTATTATATGGATTCGTGCTTCAGCAGCCTGTGACTGTACCTTTACTCTTTCTCTGCTGTCAGAATAAGAACAAAATAAGAGAAAATTGATTGGGAAGACTGTGGACAGTCTGATTGTGCAAATAAATAAGAATGGGGAGAAAGTAGGACACAAAGAAAGACAGAGGAGAAATATTAAGTTTAAAAGATGGATATGTATTCTTTCTCAATGCATACGCTTTTTTTTCATCTTCCTGATACAATTTTTTGGGTGGTTTGGGCGTAGCTCAGAGTGGACAACTGAGGATTATCAGAGCAGTGATGTAGAAACTCTGCGTGAACTTTGCAAAGTCTACCAGGCTGTGTCAATACAAGCCGGAGCTTAAGGAGAGCAAAGGAAGCATACATTGTTGTTCTGGATTTACCATGCAAATGTTTTTAGTCATGCATGGATTAAGAACAACAAAGCCACTTTAACACCAGAGACCTCAGTTTAAAATGTTTTTATGGCTGGCAAGCTCAAATCCGCTCTTAAAAAGGTGTGCAAAATGGGTGTCGGCACCATTGTGTTACCCTGCGTTGATCAATAATAGAAACACTCTGGAGATGGATGGGTCCACCACCACAGGCAGAAAGACCTCCTCTTGCTTAATTTTCAGTGTTTGAAAGGAACAAATGAGAGTTGTAGTTACATATTCAGAGTTTCACATCAGTGACCTCCTGACTCACCAAAGGCTAATTATTTTTTCTGGTGTTTTTTTTTTTTTCTTTCCACAGATACATTTGGGAAGATAAGTAGATAAACTTATCATTCTCTTTAGCATTCGAGGTCTTACGGTTCAAACCCAGTTCATAGTAATTAACATGAACATGTTGAAAAGATCCCTGCACATAATGTGGATATCAAAGGGTGCAGCAGTGAAGCTGTTAATTTGTTGCTGTAAGGCAAATATGAGCTCACCACTAAGCTTAAGTGTGGAAGTCATTCCTTGTGTTTCTTATTATACATTTATTAGGCAAATGCAACACTTATTTAAACAAATTGAACATTTTATTTATTTGTTTGGTTGTCCATCATTGTTCTTGTAGAATGCACAGAAGCCTTTTGCTTTTCCAAGCATATTTATTATTGTATGCAGCTATGCATTGCAAAAACACTGTGGACACTTCATCTTTCAAATGTTCTGAGTTGACCAGGCCATTCGTGTTTACTGCAACCATTAATCAGCTCAAGATGACATGATGGACAACAAGCATAAAGGTTGCTTTTTGAACAGGGAAAAAAAGTCAATTTTAAGCAACATAGCAGCATAGCTTTATGGCAATCTATTGTGTTCCTGTGTACGCAACATCCATAAGATGGATTTCTGTGCAGTTTTCCACAGACAGTGATTGTCCCATGTGGACAAATCCTATTGATTTTAAGTGAGCCCACGACTTGACATTGTGATCTGGGTCAGGTTATCCAGTGTTTAATATATTGATGTTTTACTATCAAAAGCAAAGCATACATATATAAATACTGCATAAAAAAATTAAAGGAACGTGTTGAAAATGTATCAGGGTGAAAAAAAATCATGCTGGATATCTATACTGATACTAATACTGGTAAAAACTTTTCACAATGCCATTGCCTAGCCTCTACAGGTGTGTGTGTCCCTCATTAGATATAACTCCGCAGACTATCAGTGACCTACCAGCAAACCATCCATGCTCAAAGATGTTACAGGCAGCTTCATGTTCTCCATATCTTCTCCAGATCTGTCGCATGTGCTCAGGGCGAATCTGCTCTCATCTGTGAAAAGCACAGAGCACCAGTGGTGGATTCTGGTTTTCAATGGCCAACTGGGCTCCATAGTACCATTAAGTGAGAACAGGGCCCACTAAAGGATGTCGGGCCCTCAGGCCCCCTTCATGAAGTCTGTTTCTCATTGTTTGCTTAGACACCTTCACAACAGGACTCTCACAGTGCTCATCCTGTTACTCCTTGCACAAAAGAGCAAATACCAGAACTCCTCATGGGTTAAGGATCTTCTACAACCCTGACCAGCTCTCCTAGAGCAACTAGCTAGCAACATTTCCTTTTCAGTTATGGTATATACAGTCTGTGGATTTCTCCTGGAATATCCTCTGTGTTCTTGAGTCTGTGAGTCACAGCTAACCTTCATGTATGCCATCATACGTACATCTGCAACCTCTGCAGCGTTCATGCATTCCTATGTTACCAGCAGTGAATTGTCCCTAACCAAATGCAAAAGAGAAAAGATGAGGTGGAAAAAAATGTCAGTGGCCTTCACCTGTAGATTTCCTACTTTGGGGGTTGTCTTATTGTTGCCTCTCTAGTGCATCTGTTGTTCATTTCATGAACACCAAAGCAAATGAAACTGATCAAAAACCTCTGATTCTTAACTGAGCAGATGATGATCTGTAATATTTGAGGAAAATGGTTACTTGAGTGGCATTTGGCCTCTTTGTCATGTTACTTCAGCCATTCTGGATGCCTTTTGGGGGATTTTTTGTTGGGGTTTTTTTGTTTTGTTTTTTGCAGGGTGATGGAGTACACATTGTGAGTGCTGTAGCCACAAAGGTGTGATTGATCTGCAGCAATATTCAGGTGGGTGGTATGTGTCAGAGTGCCATCCATATAAATGCTGGGTCCAAACATTTCTGAGCAAAATATTGCATTGTTATGGAAATTAGCGATCTTATTCACCTCACCTGTCAGCAGTTTCAGTATGTATAGTGGGCGGATGCTATGTGACATGGCGCAGGGGTGAAACTGAGAACACAAACAGGGCTCTAACCAAAAATACTGGCCCTAGGAAGACTGGCATTTAACTTAACACAGATTATAGTTGTATTAAAATAACAACAGACACACATGTGCCAGTGCTTAATTTCATATTTATGTCTAACATAATCGCAAGGATAATAATATACGACAGTTAACATACTGGAAATAACTTCCACAGCGTTGTTGTAGTACTAACATTAGTACGTTAGTTCTGCTACTTGCTGTGGAGGATGTACAGAAAGTACCAAAAATGTATGATCCTTTGTACTTATAGCTTTCCTTCTGACTTTCTCAAAAAAAATCTTGTCTACAGTTACCTCACACAGACTTTCCATATTTCCTGGAATTACTTTCAACAACTTTGGAGAATTTCTCTGTGGGTTATGGCAGCGAGAGAAGTAGTGATACTGACAGGTATAGCAATAGCATAATGAGACAAAGATAGTGACAGCTTTTTTCCTAAAAGAAAGGATACGTGTTTTACTCAAGCACTGCATGTCTTTTCAATTGCATCATGATCTATCAGAGGTGCTGCTGCAGCAGGAGGAATCTCTGCTTCTGTTATGGTATATACAGTCTGTAGATTTCAATTGCTAAATGTCAGTGCAAACCCTAAAAGCCTATTATTATGTGTCATTGTCATCAGTACAAAGGCTGCAAACAAAATGTTTTGCATTGCATTAAAACAGAGAAAGGACTCAAAAGTGTAACCACATGACCAACAGTTTCATTTCAGCAGTTTCAAGATTTTCTACAAGTACACATTTTGTGCCATTTGTTTTGGTATTTTCTTAAGATGAGGGCATGTGTGGGGTGTACAATCTACATCAAGCAGTCTCAGTTTTTTGCATTATTTTGCATTAATAACTGTATTTATAATTTCATAATTTTGTCTCTTTTGATGACTGTAAATCACAACACAGATTTAAAATGCTGAATGTTTCATTTGTATCCCTGTGAAAAGTCAGTCATGTTTACAAATTTGAATTACAGCTGCACAGGGTCATAAAATAAACATGAGCCAGTCTTATTTATAATGAATCTGTGCTTTAATTTGGATAGTGAAGAAGCTTTCTGCAGCAAATGCTGAATTTCAGATTTCCTCATAATGTGCTCCTGACCAAGCAGAGAAGACTAGAAAATCAGTTACCTGAAGACACGTAATGTACCAGTGCTGGACTGAGTGGTATAACATGCCTAAAGGGGGTTTTCATCTCTTCACTCTTTTCAGACTCTGCTGAACAGAGCTGTCTTTTACTTTATGTAAAAGTCTTTGTGTTGAACCTCAGTGAATACGAGCTCACTTAAAAATCACTGCACCTTCTCCCTGGATTCATTATTATACATCTGAAAAATAGATGAATTTTAATGATGAATGCAAACAGATGAAGGTTATAACACAATGCAACTTGGTTAGAAACACTCATATAGTGTTCCAGCACTTTCATGCAGCCAGAAGTTGTAGTCAGTAAGGCGAAAGGCAACTCTTGGGACATGCCGGCCCGAATGATTGCCTCGCACTAAACTGTTAACACTCTCACGGGGAATTAAATGCACGTATGAAAGTTTCCTCTGCTAAAAGGAAACATGCAAAATCCAAAACAGGCTCTGAAAGTAAAAGTTTCACTGTTTAAACGCTATGAGCAGGTTTGTTCTGTTTAGTGTGTTAAGAAAATGATAAGCAGTCCAGCAATGAATCATTTCAGTCAAAATGCAAAGCATGTTCCATTTAGCAACTGCGGAGGTAAAACAGTCCCAAATCAGTGCTTTCCTTTGTCAAATGCGCAACCACCAACTTTTCCTTCCCCTCAGGGGTGAAACTGTTTTTATTTCATTTTTTAACTATGAAAAAGTTTTAAAGTTCTTTGCTTTCCCCACGTTTCTTATTTTTCTATCTTGGTAGCTGAATAGATGCATCTCAAGAGTAAGACGCTCCTTCAACAACAGGGAATAGGGTTACCTATATTTTTCAAAGGCGGCTTACCTAGTTTTCACAACGTTTAAAAACTCCATTAAAAAAACCTACTCACAGGAAACAAAGTGTGCTTTATGACAAAAAATGTAGTTGTAACCAGACAGCTATGATATACATCACGAGCAGTGGCATGACACCTTGTGCATGTGTAAGATGTTGGTCACTGTGATGAGCACATTAGATATTAGTACTCAGCTCTAGCGTGTTGCTCAGGGTTTTCAAAGTCCAGCTGTTTTCGATTTCCTCTCACTGCTGTCATAATTGCAGTTTCTTTTAGATGCAGCAGACACCTGCACAAATATCTCAAACTCATCCAACATGCAGACAGACTGGGACAGAATTTAAAGTAAGAAAATGATCTTAACAACAAGCAGAGGGAAGGACAACTGACACCAAACAAAGAAAATGTTACTATGTACCTGCTGGATGTGTAAAACACCAACTGCTAACTAACAGGTTCACCCCCTATTTATTATTTTGTTTAGACAGATGGCACTTAAATCCAAAATGTAATACGCTATGTTTAAAAAAACACCTAAAAATGTATTTGTTTACACAAGAAACTGTTAATTATTATTATAAAGATTTTTTTAGAGAGCAATCTCTCCCATTTTGAACTGTGATTTAGTGGAAGAGTTATTAAAATGGCACCAGTTATTTTATAGGATGAAAGTGTTGTATGGAGCTTTGTGTTAGGCAGATTTTTGAGTGTTGTTCTTTGTTGAGTTGCAGCACTCATGGCTTCAATAACATCCATGCACGGATGTTATTGAAGCATTCTTAAAATTATTCTGGAGAACCCCAGAAGAGCAGCTTTTGTTAAAATACAGTAGATAATTGGGATCTTAAATAAAAAAAGAAAATTCTTCCACTAATGAGGGTGAGATGTAGCTGAAGGTTCTGCAAGAAATACAGCAGCTCGACCAGGAGGTGAAACATTTCTATTAAAATACTTTTTCTAAAAAATACGTGTACGTGTCCGCATTGCTTGTAGACATAAGTCTAAACATGTTTAAACAACCTTCCAGCACTTTAAACCCTGAACCATCAAGTAAATTCCAGACAATTCTCCTTTTTAATATTTATGTATTTATTTATTTGTTTATTTATTTACTTAAGTATTTTTATTTTGTTTGTAGTTTATTGCTTTAAAATGCATTGTGCAATTCAAAGGTTTTTCAGGGGGAGAATCGGGGGAACTTCTCAAAAAAAAATCACAAAATCTCATGTTTCAAATGTGATACAGTTGGTGTTACATGGCTAATCTCTATAACCAGATATTTGCAAATGAAGATATACAGAATCTGTAGGAAAGGGATAACACTTTACAGACATACATTTTATCAATACAAAACCACTGAATATTCTTTTACAGCAACATATCTTTGTTTGTTTTTTTACTTAAAAAAGCAGTTAATTTAAGTTAATTTGTGTCAGATTTCCCTTCCAATATTCTATTTTTGCCTGTTTGTCAAAGCCTTTCTTCTTAGCATATAAAAAATAGGGTGTGAGCACTGACAGTGAGAAGGTCTGGTTATTTGTGCAAATTAACTGTCTTTTTTGAGTTATAGTTAGCATATGCGTCAGGACTGGTGACAAATACATATTTTTTGGGACACAAACATGATTATTCCAAAACAGCTCTATATCACCCTCTATTAAATTGCAATTAATGATAGTAAACCTTGGCAATGCTAAATTGCGAATATTTAGTCAATGTTATAGCGCCATCTAGTAGCAACAGGAAATCAGCAAGTGGTAATAAACATCATGCGTGAAATTTTTATTGTGGGTTCCACACATGGTATGCAGTAGTTTGGCATATTATTGTGTGCGTTCGCTCGAAAAACACCTCGTGTGCATAGGAAGTGATAACTAGTTTGTGCTAGATAGCCACACTGCAGCATGCTTGAGTGTGCCAAGGTGCAAATGCCTTATCATTGCTGCTTGCAGATTTAATTTACATTATTTATATAAACAACAGGAAGTTGTGGTCGGGCTTTCTGCTTGCTACACCAGAAGCACCAAAATGTTAGTAATGGTTCCCAAAGCAACTCCTCTGGGTTCAAAAAGACATCCTTTTCTATAAAACTATATATTTATGGTTCATAATTTTAGATCTGGTTTAAATATAGCGTGATATTTATAGTGTAAATTACAGCCCCAATTAGAGTAAAAGAAAGGATAATAAAGCAAGCTTTGTGTTCTGGTAAGCCTAAAGTACATTGTAACGTGCAGCATGCAGCGTCCCTCAGTTCCTCAGTTAGATCCGCCACGCTCGTCATCACATCCAGTTTCTAAACACCAAAATGATGAAGGAGAAAACTCTCTCCTTGAGGCTTCACAACGTGACCTCACTAACCAGTGGTTGACGTTACTGTAATATATGTAGTCTCTGGTCAAGACGAGATGAGTGCCCAGACTGAATGTCCACTGCTGATTTTTGATGTTTATAGGGGAATTTCTAATTACTGACAAAAACACTTGTAAATTCCCCGTCTGTGTACATTGAAGAATGAAGCGCTAATTGGCAAGGTTAAAATAAAGTGTGTGTGAAAAGCTGATTTTAACAGAATGCACTAGAAAAGAAATAAATAATCATCATGCGCTGAGCCTTCAGGCTTGTGATACTGACAACCTCTCATTTCCTCCACACGTTTCTGCATTCAGCAAATTCCCTCTGCAAACTACAGTGCAAAGTGCTAAAGGGTCCCAGGAGTGCGGTGTTCATTAAATTGGCTCTACTGTATGTGGTAAGTAAAACTTTATAGTCTACATTTCACTGGGAACAAGTACCACTTTCCCTGTCATGTGGAAACTCACACTTACTCCGACTGTTTCCTGAGCTGCTGTGAAGCAGTCAGTTGTGTGAATGTAACCCAACCAAGTTCTGGATTTAAAAGGCGGTGTGAGGTTCTTCTGTATTACCTCCCCCTTATGAAGCCCACACATTCAAGGGCTTTTTAGTCAAACCCCGGCAAAGCACAGTTCAGCCACCCCATCCAGTGATGCTGCATGTTTTACTTGAAGAGGATCTTGGCATGTTCTCTGCAGTGTCTCTGTGTTCTGCCTTAGGCACAACAGCTTTATGGGGCACCGTGCCACAGGAAAGGATTAATATTAATTCCTTTCCAATTACTCAGAGATTCAATTATGCAAGATAATGCAAATAGTGAGTCTTTCAGGTCTGTTTTACTTCCTACACACAAACACAAAGCCAAAATCTGCCAATTGGAGCAGGATTGTCTGACACAGCGATTTTCTTTCCCTTTCTGCTTGTGTACACCTTTGGCGAGAGGGCTTTTTCTCTGTGCTGGTGAAACATCTGAGTGTAAGGGTAATCACATCTGGGAAATAATGCCACTGTTAATGTATAATACAACTAAAACCTCACCATCAAACAAAACTTCAGTATTGATAGAGCTTTTTTTACTTGACATCTCTCAGCGCTGCACAAAGTTTTGCCTAGCTGAATGTCAGCCTCCAGGGAAGTATCACAGGGACCATTAGACCAAGAAAAAAAGAGGTCTTTAAGCTCCGTTTAGAGCCTTGTGCTGCTGATGTTTCGGTTTGCTTTTTTGAAGCCACAAGGGTCTCTGCTAGTTGGGCTGGCATGCCCTGAAATGTTTCACACTGGCAGTTAATCACTTAGATCTCAGCAACAAAACCAACCAGGCAAAGTGAGAAAGAAATACATAAAAGAGGAAAGAGCATGACCGAGAATAGACAGTCTACAAGGAAAGAAATACTGCACAAAATGAAAAGGTAAATATTGTTATTGCAAGTAGCCAGACCTTCTACATTTTATTTTCTGTTTTTGTGATACATATTTCCCAATATAAAAACCTACATTTCATTGGTACAAACATTATAGCATGGCTTCAATAAGAAGGAGATCAGGACATAGTGAGTCTCAAAACAACAAAAACCGTACACCACGCTGCTGGCATTGGACCAGCTTCTTGTTTAAACACCTTCAGACTAAGTCCCCTGCTTTGAACTAGCAGATAAAAACAACAGCCAATCCCTTTAAAACCCTGCAAATCACAGACACCATTTCACAGGCTTTACAGCATCTAAGATGAGAACATGTTTACTGACCTCTCGACTGAAGTTGTCACAACACCATTTAGATCTCTACAAACCAGCATCTCTGAACATAGATTGTTATAATATAAACATGTCATCCAGTTTGTCCATTTGCCCAAAAATGTTAGGGGGCCAGGGACCTTTACGGGACAAACAAATCTTCAGGTTCAAGGACTCGTGGCTAAGTCAACTATTTCTCTAGCTGAATGGTTAATAAGCCAAGCTATGCAGTAGCAGGAATGTTGAAGTGATTCCATGACAGATTTTCCCCTTTGTGTCTCAATCATGTCAAATGGTGAAAACAACATGCTTTTATACAACTACATCCACTTGATAATCACATCAACCCTTGGTAAAATCTTATCACCTCACAGCAAGAAGGTCATGGGTTCGTATCCAGTCTGGGGCCTTTCTGTGTGGAGTTTGCAGATTCTCCCCATGTCTGAATTGGTTCTCTCCAGTTACTCTGGCTTCCTCCCACAGTCCAAAGACATGCTTCGGGTTGGATCTATTGGTGATTCTCAACTGACCTTAGGTCAGAGTGTGAATGGTTGTCTGTTCTATGTGTTAGCACTGTCACAGATTGGTGATTTGTCCAGGGTGTACCCTGCCTCTCAGCCCATGACAGCTTGGATAGGCTCAAAGCCCCCCCTGCAACCCTGAACTGGATAATGGGAAGAAAATGGACAGATGGAACTTACTAATGAAATTCATGAAGGTTCTGTAACACTATTAACTGCTATTTGATGTAAAAATGGCTGCTGTGAAACATGCCAATTGTCCCAGTCTGTATATATATTCGCATTTTAATGAAACAACACAGATTACTTTCATGGCTCCTTGGCACTATTGGTGCATTCCATTTGATGTTGGAAGTTGTCATTTCTGTGTTCCCAGTCAGAATTTTCTGGATGTCTGGAAGTCAAACTCCCAACTCACAAAGTCAGCGCAGCCCTACCGACTTCACAATGTAAGATGGCAGCAGTGCATGTAAACAGTAAAACTGTAAAACTTGTAATCCGCGCTGCCACTGTTTTGTCTTTATGACTGGCTAAATAAGCCATACACAGAGCACTGATAAGCCTCTATCCACGAACCTTCTGCAGCTGTGTTTTGAGCGCAAAAAACAAGCTGCATTGCACCGTTTCGTTAGAGATGGATGAATAGTTCTACCTAGCAAGACGCAGCCTTTTGCGACTAATCCCAGCTTGAGAAACAGTATTTCAGAATAGTTAATTGTTGAAAATAGAACATACAAAAATGGACTTTTTCAAAAATAATTATGAGAAAGTCATACATGGTACTCGTAGATCTTTCGAATAAACTCAGTCCTGTTGGCAGAAAAGCTAACAAGCCTGCAAACTTTTTTTGCTGATGAAAATTCCTGAGAATATAATGCCAGGACAGAGCAAACAACAAAAGGTACATTCAGCTACTGGTTTATTTCCCAAGGGATTGCCACAGCAGATGGAACCGCATGTTTGATTTGGCAGAGACTTGATGCCCTTCCTGATGCAACCCTGCCATTTATCCAGGTTTGGGACCAGCACTGGAGTACAGTAGCTTGTGACTCCCTGAGGCTGGGTTTGTATTTCTTCCCAGTCTTGAACTGGGACATCATCTTCTTCATGTAAGGCTAATGTGTTAACCACTACATCGTGGAGCCACTACGGGAGAGTAAAGAAAGTGAAGAGAAAATAAAAAGGCCAAAAATGATATATATATATTTTTTATTTCTAATCATTATTATTTCTTACTGTGGGTAATTTCCACTTTTAACAGTTTTGTTGTCATCAACTCTACAATACATTTAATATTTGTCTGTTTAATCAGAATTACTTTATTGTCCTGATTTTTACAGGACAATCATTTTATTTCCATGCAAGATGCAAATGCAAGGTGTACTGATGTAATTTATGGTGAACTACATTTATATATACCGGTAGTTCATAAGAAAAAAGCTAGCTGTTTTTAGGAGAAAAAGAGAGAGAGCACCATGCAGGTATTCAATGGAAAATGATGGTGGCAGAGAGTACAAAGTGTGCACTGGGTTTTTGTTGAAGTGCTGAAATAAAGACACTGCTGGTTATAATATCCCAGTATCTGCCTGAGTCTCTGGTTGCAGCTTTTAAGTATAGCACTTGGCGTTTTTGGAGCTTAATGCATACATGTTTTAAAGGTCTCAGCTTTACATTAGTGCAACAGGATTACAGGAGTGGGTTTTAAAAAACTGCAGCAATACCTGACACAAATCATGATCCGCTGAAGAACTCTGTTGAACCTTATTATCTACTATCTACAGTGAAAATGAATGTGCTGTAGTACGTCATATGACAAATTATGAGTACAGCACTGCAGATTGGAGATTTAGGAATCTAAGATTCTGCTAATATAATCACATTTCAGATAAGACACACTGATAATTGCTAATGCCTGATTCAAATCCGAGTGCCCTGGGATCTTTTCTGCCTCTTTGCCCATCTTTCATCAGCCTTGAACAATAAAGCCAAAATGCAGCTGTAACAATAGGGTGATGATAAAAAAAACAAATACCTGGGCCGGTGCCAGTTTTTCACTGTGGGAAAGTTAATTGCCAGTTACTATTTTTGTACAAATTCCTTTCTCTTGACCTTATGATCTCGGATCTGATGCAGTTGCACAGACACAGGGCTTCAGAGAGCATTCTTGCAACTCAACCCACATGCTTTGCCTCTCCTCTGAATCTCCTCAGATTTGAAGACAAATGTGTTTGCAAAAATTGGAATCAACACAAACCAAAGTAAAAATGATGATCAATAATTAATATCTGTCTGCTTATTATGTAAAGATGTGTGCGCAAAAGAAAGAAAGGTAGAATCTGCACTGCTAATGCAAAACCTGAAGAAACTTGCAGTGATGGCCATTTCAGATGAAGAACTTCATGCCCTCTTTATATGCACACACATACACACAAACTGCTTCTTGCCCTAATGCATTAACACAGATGGACAGCCATAAACGCGCAAACAGGAACCCTGCCGACCTCACACAACACTCATCAGGCTCCACCCTGCCGGCACAGAGAGAAAGAAGGCTGACTGAGCCCGGAGGTGGAGAATAGCAAAAGGCAGAGCCAGTGTGGGATAGTAATACTACTACTCTGCTCTGCTCCTCATCTGGCTCGCCTGTGGTCAAAGCCCATCCGTTAGAGTGCAGGTCACGCACACCCAGGAATACAGATGGGCTGGTGAGTCTTTCTGCCCTGCCACTCAATGATTTAAGGGGTGAGATTAGACAAGAGAAACAACCTGGCTATGAATGAGCAGAGAGTGATCTGTGTGCTGCGTTTGTTTGGACAAAATGCGAATGTATTTGTGTTTACACATTTGTTATGCCGTACATGTGCCGTACTGATGGCTCTTTGTTCAGTGCTTATTTTGCGAGGTGTTTGCAGGGGTGTGTGTATTCTTTCATGTGCCTGGCTGACGGTGTGTGTACCTTCAAATGTGCGTGTGAGTAAACAAGACACCGGTGAAAGCATCCATTTAGGCTGCAGAGCACAGTGTGCTGTGGCAGCACAATAGGGCGGCACTAGTGGACAAACTGTTTGAATAAATTCTTTGTAGCGAAAGCTAAATAATCCCAGGCTTGTACAGAAATCAGTGAGTGCCGGCTCAGCTTTGTGGCCAATGCAAAATTCCTCATTCAGTTGACGGTGTGATGCTCAGGGTTGATTCTTGGTTCCCCTGCAGTTTCAAGATAATACGCTCTGTTCAGCTTCAGTGTTTAGCCTCTGACTTAATCTGTCTTGACATACAAATTGGAGAGCACAAGAGAGAGGGAGTTGGTTTTAACAGCAGTGGCAGAAGTTAACAAAATACATTAACTCCAACACTGTCCTTAAGTACAGCTCGGACACACCTGCACTCCAGTCCACTCCATTTCTACTTCATACTATTTCTCTGCATTTATAGACACGTTATATCTAACTTGACTGTAACAGTTTCTTTAACAAATGATTGACTCCTAAAATGTTTCGTGAGAATAATCCAGTAAAGCAACATAAAATGTGCCACAGACTTCCACAATAAAAGCACACACCGAGGCGGACATTTGGTCTGATTGCATTAAATGTGGGCTCAAAACAATTTCAGGATCTGTTATTTATGTTGCAGTTAGGTCCAGAATTTGATGGACAAAGAAACAGTTTTTTGTACTTTGGTGAACCTCCACTGTGGATTTTAAATTGGCAGACATGCAGCTTTAAAATCAGGGGGGGTCGTACCAATAAAATAAAATAATATAATAACTGTTTAGTAATTACAGCCATTTTTATGAACCAAACCCCAGAGGCCAAAAATTAATTGCACAATTGACTGACAAGCAGTTTCATGGCCAGGTGAGGTCTGTTCCCTTGTTACCTCATGACAAACGAAGCAGAAATAATATCTGAAGTTGATTCAAAGTGTTGAATTTATATTTTCTTTTCATTTTAATTTCAAATAGGTAGCCCGGGGACACGTCAGTGTACGTGAGGGAGCCCATCATTGGGCTGAAAAAACAAAATAATATTGTTAGAGACAGACAAAAATTTTACTTAAATCAACAGTCTAGTCTGCCCTTCAAAATAATTAATATACCTCAGGCCAGAGGAGCAACACCAAAGGGCCTGAAAAACCACAGAAGAGAATTAAAGTGCATGATAGCAGAAGTATTTCCAAAGTTAAGAAAAAACTTCTTTTTTTTTTTTTTTGTTACAGCAAGTCAAGAACAGTCTGGAGGAGGGAGGCGTATCATTGTCAAGGTCTACAACCAAGAGATGCCATCATGGAAATGAAAATTCAAAAAGCAAAGAAACATCATGTGAACTACTGAATAAACAAGACCCGCTTAGATCAGATTGGAAAACATGTACAAGAGTCTGCACTGTTTAATTAGATTAAAAATTTAATAAAAATAATCTTTGAACAGATGAAACTAAGATTAACTTGTACTAGAATGATGGAAAACTACGGACAGATAAAAAGAACTGCTTATGATCCAAAGCATGCCACCGTTATCTATTAAACATGGTGAAGGCAGTATTATAAGCATATACAGCTGCTCTCTGCTCTACCTGACGTTCAGACTCAGCCAAATACTCCAAAACTGATAGGACAAAACTTCACCCTCCAAATGATGATTCAAATAATGATGAATAATGATCCAAAGCATACAGCAAAAGCAACCCAAGAGTTTCTCAAGGCAAAGAAAGCCCAACAGAGAGTGCTTCTCAGTTATTAAATACAAAACTCAATGAAGAAAGAATTTTAAAAAACCAACAGCAACTGAATGTGGCTGTAACGACTTAGCAGAGCACCTCGAGGGAGGGGAGGAAATGCAGAATTTCGTCCATGAGTTTAAAAAGCATGATTTTAAAATATTAAAACATTGTTCAGTTTGTTGTCCAGTTAGTTTTGAGCCCATGAAAAGGGGGGACTGTAACAGTAACAGTTAATGCAAAAATATTTGTAAAACCCTTTAAATTAAAACTCAGTCTTTAATCACATCTTGATTGAAGGTGCAAAAATTCAGCTTTTGTCCCAAAAGGACCCAGCTGTACCAGAGAACCAAACCTGCAATACAATACCCTAAAAATATTCTGTTTCAGTGCAGTTTAGTTTGCAGACTAATATCTGCTGGAAAAGAAAAAAAAAAACACCACAAAAAAACCCAAAAAAAAAACCCAAAAAAAAAACAGTGCCAGTTAAGTAAAATACTCACGACTTTTTAAAAAAGTGAGTCATTTTTAAATATTTAGATCTTCAGTAGGAACCATTTGTCTTGGGGCTTATGCCACATTAATACTATATTGAGTTTCTAAGCTCTAAATAACATTCCCACCAGCTTCCAAGTTGTAATTAAAACTGGGAAACTCAGAGTTTTCAAAAACTCGAACTTAAAAACTTTAAAACTGCCGAACTGTCTGAAAGCCTGTCACAGATCCCCTCACAAAGTACCCCATTTGGGGTAATTAAACCAAAACTCGCTACATAGTGTGTTATCTATTAACGTCCTGACTTTTTTCTGTGAGGTGAGCACTCAGAAGATGAATCTTTTTTTTCATGAACTCATTTAAAAAAAAAAAAAAAAAAAAAAAAAAAAAAAAAAAAGATCTATTGCCAGTCTTATCCTTTAATTACATCTCAATGACATTACTCTTGTACTACTTCTTAAGGAAATGTTTAAAGGCAGAACTTTTGTTTTTGGATTAGAATACTTCAAGTATTTCCTCTTTGCCCAAACGCCTCAGTTAATCTTCTGACAAAGGTAGGGTGAGTTAGTTTGTATCCTTGAAGAATTAAAGCTGTGAAAACGCGCATTAGAAATGCAGTACCAAAATTAATAAATATATAAAACCTCTGAAAGCAGGAGTCTTTCTAAAAACATTTCTTCACCCACATAACTGTCATGAGGAGCACTTGCAGCTGCACGGATTGAGGAGATGAACGAGTCGGCACGTTCCCATCGGAGTTTCACGTGTTGGTGCACAGGTGGTACAACGATTTCTTCATGTGACAGCTTGATTTAAGCGAACAGGAGCGCTAATGGTCAGCAAAGCATCAACAGAGCCTCTTCATAAATGTTTCACCTCTCTCCGGGGCACGCGCAAGTGCGCGTGCATGTGACTGCATCACTGAGACCAGCGCGTTTCTCTCTCCAAAGACAGCAGAGTTCTTACAGCTCGAGGGGAAATCATTAGACAACACCACTGATGAGAAGATACTTGTGCGTGTGGGTGTGTGCACTTTACTTCAGCCATTCAGACACTGCGGTCAGAGGCTGAGTACTCACACCACCTAGTGGCATTACGCCCTTGAATCTTCTTGGTTTTTCTTTTTGTCAAAAAGTTGCAAAAACAAAACAATTCTTGCACCTGCAAGCTAATCACCTATTCAGTCCCTCCACATACAACAAACTGAGATAAAGCATCAAATGGAGCCGCAAGGAGTCAAAAAAAGCTGCATTTTGCCAAAGTAATTCCCATAATTAAAACTGCAGAAACCAGAACACAGCGGTTTCTGAAAATCTAAAGCAGCCTGTGCGCAAGGGGAGATGCTGAAAAGACAAACGAGTCAAGCCAGGAGGAAATGTGGCCAGATATGGAGGGAGATGAAAGAACGAATGCTGGGAAGAGGGAAAAAAAAACAAACAAACACAAAAAACAGTTGTAGTTGCCCGCCGTAGGCTGTGCAGCCTCACTGAGAGGGTTTTGACTGACAGGTTAGAAACGTTAATCTCATGTCCTCTGCATTCTCCTTTTCCCCATTTTTCTCCTCCCTCACATTCACCAACAGCGGAGGACATCCTACCAATCTTGTTAAGCTATTGGAAATGCTGCGTTTTTCTTCTTTGTGTTTACTCATCCACTTCCTTGCCACATCGATCATCACAGAGGGAATGCTCTCTCTGCCTCTGACCTCCCACTACTGAGAAACTGCCATGAAAGCTATAATGTACAGCAGGCGGATGAAAGGCAGAGGTGCCCGTTATCGCCATTCATGCGTTTTAGAATTTCAATCTGCTCTTCTGCCTGCGTCTAATCATGTATTTGCATGTTGGGCAACAAAACATAAAGACATAATTACATGTTATCTGTGCAATGTTTACTCAACATGTTTCCCTGTCTTGACAATTCCTGACGCTTCACATTTCGAGGCAGCGTTTGTTGAATAGTGGTTGACACAGCTGTCGCCTGTATGAAATCAGTGTTGTCAGATAGTATATCACTACATTCCCCTCGTTCCCCAAGCTATTTGTAAGTTTGACTCTTGGCTAGCAACTGCAACAAGAATCTTTTGTTTCCATTATGCAGCAGTCAGTCAAGCTGAGGGGCCGCGTTCACAAACTGTCACCGCTGAGTGCTGTTAAGTATAGTGACCATGCTTTGGACTCTCACTCTATCCCAGCCAGTTTGTCAGGGATGAGAGAGATCCAGGGGGTTTTGCACATCCACGCGCACACAGCACAGGCACAAGCTGGGATACAAAGTTAAGCATTCAGCAGCTGCTACACATACATGAATACAAAAAGGAAGCTAAACACCACTTGTGTTTAGTAAAGTGGTCACCTCCTGTAGCTCTGAATACATAAAATTTTTTAACTTGCCCAGAATGAAAGAAAACAATCGAAGGAAGAAACCACATAGGGAGTGTACTGAAAGTAGCAACTTTTTTTTTTCCTTTTTGAGATACAACTATTTACATGTAACCAAAGACAATGTCCTTGAAAGGGGTACAAACATTTTTTCCTCTTCCTGTAATTTTTGTTTTTAAAACAACTCAGAAATATTGTATAAAATAAAAATATCAGCTTCAGGGGAAAAAAGTAGTCTAAGCATCTGAAATGTCCATTAACTGGTATGTACAGGAGTATTTACATTCAGACCAGAATTTTTTTTCTTCCAAAGTAATTAACAGTAAAATGCAGCTGCAGTTATGTTCACTGCAGCCCTACAAACCAGATAAAACTAACGTTTATACAGGTATGGCTGTCATTCAAATCAGTGATCGTACATGTGAGCAGTACAAGACAGAGGCTTTTCCAAGGATCAAGTGCGTTATCAACATCATCATGAAGGGTTAAATGACACCAATATAGAATAAATAAATGGGAGCTTAATGCATGTTATCCAATGCAAACATATCATGAGCAAAAACATGAAGCTGCATGTGGCTGGACACAGGGAAATATTAGACTCCCCTAACCCCATCCCACTTATGTTGACCAACATGTGCATAATATTTTAGTGATTGATGTTTAAAAACTACAATTTAAGCAAAAATTTAGCCATACATAGATGTGCTGTGTCCAGCCACACAGCTGTATCACAAGGGGTGGATTATAATGAGCCATCGTTGGACACAACTGGGATCTCACTACGTAGGCTTTGCATTTTACACAAGAGGAGAACGCATTAAATTAAATACATTAAAAATAACTTCATTACAAACATAAAGGAAGCACAACAATCATAACTTTGAGTAATCCATCACGTTATACCAGTGATTTTAAATGCATACTCTAATTACACACGGCTGAATTAAATGAACTTTAAATAATCTAAACAAACTAAAATGTGAGCAAACAGACAATGGCTGAGAAGAATTTTAACTTTCAGAAAAGCTCATAATTTTCCAAGTGCTGTCACCAGTCAAATAACGGACATCCTATTAAAAGTCAGTATGTCACACAGTCCAGATTTCTTTAACAGTAACTCATAATTTTGGTAGAGAAATGCCCTCAAGGCAAAAAGAAAAATCTAAAAATATAATGAGCCAAAGCCTACAAAAATCAAGCTCCCAAAAATTACTGGGCACAAAATAAAAAGCTTAGAAAATAAGCTAGAAATTCTATTTCCCTTAAACATTCAAGCCAATTGCAAACGTGTAAGTCAATGGGATTTAGCATTCAAAATCATTCCATACAGGTTTTACGTACAGATACTTCATTCAAACGTCTGTGAAAATGATTTCATGCTAATCTATGATTTCACCCTTGGCTTGGACGTGGACACGCACAGAAGAAAATGTAATGATCCATAAAATTTGATTCAGTGGTTCACACTCCAGCTAAGCAGCCAGAAATCAAGACCCGGCAGCAAATGGGAGACTCTTCCTCAGTGGCCTGCTACCGTCACACATCTCGGGACGATGCGTGAAGACGTCTGCTTCGTTTAACATTCCACGGATTACGGGGATGTAGCCTCGCGTCTGCCCGATTCTCACCTGAGGATGAATCTGGATCTGACTCTAAATGGGCTGTTAGCCGAGTGGAACTGAAGTTGTCTGCATGTCTGTCAGCTAGCAGGGCTTTGGTTCGGGTTGTGCTCCAGACAGGGAGTGAAACTTGTGTATATCTGTGTGCGTGTGTTTACGCACATGTCAGTGTATGCCTTTTTTCCTCAGAGTTTAGAGTGATCGCAACATCTGCTGATCAGGTGAAGTCAAGAGAATGCTGCTAAGACTCCAATGGCCCCTTGTGGCTTCTAATGGGTAGTGGAGAACAAGAGTAACCTGGAAACCGTTTAATGTGCAGTCGGAGTAAGAGCTCCATAGTTTGCTGTCTGTTAACAGTGCTCCAGGTAGTCGATGACCCGTGAGATGGACTTCTGTCCTGTGGTGCCCATTGCACACTGTGTGGAGACAGAACAGGAAAAATAAAAACAAGTGTGTGAGGATGCCAACAACTTTACTTGTGAGGTCTCGATGCAAACGCTGATGATAACAGGATGCTTCTGTTCAAAGGGGATGTTTATGAAACAGATGGTTCCAATCTTCAGCTCTGACAGGATGTGTCACAATCAAAGCTGCTGCAAAACACATCTGTGGTGTGGTGGTGCTAGCATCACAGGAATCCTTGAATTATTTGAAAATTATGTTTTGTAAATTTATATCATTTCAATTATGCCTCTTGGACATAAAAATATTGAATTGTTAATAATCTGTTGAATACATTTAGTATTATAAATAAGTAGT
Organism: Oreochromis niloticus; assembly: GCF_001858045.2. NCBI lineage: Eukaryota > Metazoa > Chordata > Actinopteri > Cichliformes > Cichlidae > Oreochromis > Oreochromis niloticus. Next base: position 12,211,336 of record NC_031978.2, on the reverse strand, counting down.
ATTTCATAAAAGCCAAGTGCTACTATAAGCTTTTTATTTTTTAGTTTTTGGAAGATGAGCAACAATCAGAAAGGCTTTCATTTATTCATCTTTCAAATGTTTTGAATTCCTAAGTCTTTTCATTAATAAACAGAAATAAAGGCTAAGCATTTCACTCACTTTCTAGGGGGTTCTGAAAGGAGCTGAACTGAGCTATAGAAAAACTGCAATTATTTGAAACTAAAAGAGAAAATGTGGTATTGTACAGAATTACTGGGCCTCAAGAATGTTTATTTCATCCAAGCCACTTCACTGCACAAAAATGTGCTTTTGCTCAATGGGTCCAATTAAACGGCTTTTTGTATCTTCAGTTTAATTTGCCTGAAGCCAAGGATTGCATCAACACTCAGAGGCGTTAGGAGGGCGAAGGGGGGGGGGGGGGAGGAGACCTTCAGTGTCAGTATTTTCACTACACTGTCACTGAAATATAAGCATTTTTTTGTTTGTTTTTTTAAGAAAAACACTGATATGTTGAGCCCGTATAATTCTGATATTCATCATGTATTTGCATAACTGTAGAAAATCTTAAACTTTGTCAATCTCAACATGCATCATCACGTAACACTGATAACAGAGGGGTGATCTGGATCGTCACACTCACAGTGAGGTTCATGAAACTCAAGAACTTCTTCAGCATTTCTGTCATGATGGAGAAATCTCCTTTAGGTAGATTTTCTCTCACAGTAGTCACATTAATCTAAGAATGGCAAAAAAAAGGAAGTGAGCAACAACACATATTTTTCTTTTTAAAGATCTGGACAAAAACTGTATACATCTGCACCGGTTCTTACCTGGCTGCCCTGACAGAGGCAGCCCAGCAGCAGGGCTGTGTATGAAGCAACAATGCTGTCCTCCATATGCTTGCCTGCATGCTGCAGAGCTGTAGTAAGCACAAAGGAGAAAGACAAGGTTTCCCAATATATATTTAGCTGTAATTCACTGATCAGCTCACACAACACTTCTATACAGCATTAAAAACAATGAGTCTATGATGTTCACAACAGTAACATTAATTCCTGTTTTACAGTGCTCATGGAGGTCACATTCAAAGGACTAGCAAATACTAAAGAACAAAGGTTTGTATTTCTCAACCTAAACTTCAATGGAGCTGCAAAAACTAATCAACTGTAACAATAGCTGGACACAGGTTTCATTATTCATTAGCAAAGCCTGTTATGATGCAAAGCATGCGCTGTGGCAGAGACTAACGACGCAGCTGAGAAAAGCATCAAGGCTAAAGCTAAACAGATTAAAGTGTAGAAGTCAATTTGCCAAAAATCGTGGCAGCACTCTACATCAAAGCCTTCTGAGAAGAACATTGAAGGCAAAACAACAAGAGCTGATGATCTTGCATGACAAAGTGGCACAACATCACTCAATGACCAGAGAAAGTATGGTGGAGACTTGCAGTGTTTTAGTGTTGTAACAATCCCCCCCAGCTGTACTTACAGGGTTCCCATGTTATTTTCAATAAAAATCATTGTTTTGTTTTTTTTAAATGGCATAAATAAATAAAAACTAAGAGCAAGCAATTTGAAAATTATGTGTTATATTCAGGCTTTTATAAACAAGCTTAACTTCTAGTTGACTGCAAGGAAGGTGAAGACAGCACTTTGATCTGTGGTTTTAATAGTCTTGCAGATAAGAAAACAAAAACACCCTGTCAATTTTCTTTTCTTTAACAAAATATTGGAAAAAAAAAAAAAAAGTGATGCAGCGAGATAAAATTCGACCAAAGACGGAGACGGAGAATAATCAACGACATATTTTTAAAATATTGGGAGGATGTGGGTGTGCTGGGTGGGGAAAACCCCACTCGGCACACCCACACATGTCAATAGGGATGCGACCTGGCCATGTAGTCAGTGAAACTCCCCCTTCTTACTGCTGTTGGAAATTTTATCATCTTTATCCTCCGCCTCCACCATCTTTATCCTTTATCCTCCGGATAAAGATTCTTGGAATGCTTTCTTGTAAACATTAAATCTTTTTTTGCAGTATTTACATCATTCCTAACCCACGGTACTTTAAACAACGGGAATTTATGAGTTTAAAAAAAAAAAAAAAAAAAAAAAAAAAAAAAAAAAAAAAAAAAAAAAAAACTGGAAATACCGTCTCAAAGAAAAATAAATGAAATTATTTCTGTTATGGATAAATCCCTTTTTTTTCTCCATCATTTGGTGTGTGAAATATCAGCAAGAATGTCATTTGAGAAGCCAGAACTAAGCAATGTTGGATAAATTCGTTTTAAGACAAGTGCGGTTTCCCTTAATATCCCTATTAGAGATTCAGTTACTGAATTCTTAATAGGGATATTTTTCAAAGCTTTACAGTTACTGGTATCTTCATTCTTATTCCAGACATTATTAACTCACGCTTAAATTGAGTCAGCATTTATTTGGATCGGAATTTTACTCACAGCTACAAACAGCTCCTCTTAAATGCACAAACCCCACTTTCACAACCCCGAAATATCTACCTTTATTTAGGTCCAACTCTTCATCCTCCTCCTCTTTCTTCTCAGGTTGGCTGTCGTTTGTTTCGGATGCCACCCACTGGATCTCTCCTGATGTCTCTTGCCACTCTCCGCTTTGGTCTAGTGCCGGTTTGGGGGCCTCACTGATGAGGTCGTCAGTCTTAGCCTCAGCCAGGATGGCAGCACGCTCCCTCTCAAGGAAGAGCTAGGATTCCAGGGGAAATAAACAGATGTGAACTCCAAACACAAGCCAAAAAACAGGAGCCAAGTAACACAGCAAATTTTTCATAATTCAAAGGGAATAAAAGAGTGGCAGTTTAGCTTGACAGCAAAGGTATTTCATCTTGGCAAAGTCAGAACACAAATAGGCATGGCAAATACTGTGAAACTAGCCTGTAATACTTGGCATGAAAAGTAATTTTGAGGTTAATTGCCAATTTTTTCTTTAAAAGTTTCTAGACTTTTTGAAAATCTGCAAGAACTCTGTCTGAAGTGACACTGATTAAAAAAGAAAAACCTAAATAAAAACCTAATTTGGAAATTTTAATCCACAAACAAGCAAGCATTTACTTACACTTGCTTACTACTTAATACTGTGAGCAAATATAGAGGTGTGCATTTAAAGCAGTGAAGAGATGTTTAACACTCCTGACAAAGATGTTTTACCAGGTAAATGAGTGGTTCACGTGTTCATAACATAGACTGAAACAAAACAAAAAAGATTTCAACACAACACTCCATCACTTTGTTTCTGCTCAAATTATGAATACTAAAGAGGTAATCAACTCTTTAAACTACATTAAACTATTTTTTGTGGGGTTTTTTGTTTGTTTGTTTTTTTAAACAAAAAGACAAAAGAGAGCCACTTCCAGTGACTGCTAAAATATTGATGTATGAGTTCTGGCACAGTTCCTACCTTCACCAGGGCAGCCAAAGCACCGCAGGACTTGGGCTCGTCAGCCGTGTCTGCCTGAGTCTCAGCTGACTCTGCCGATGTGTCAGATTGCGTTGGGTCAGCAGGCTGCATGAGGCTGTCTTCCAGACAGGTGTTGTCGACATTGTACTCCATGTCCACCAGACAGTGGCGGTTTCTGGAGCTGTACTCCACAAGGTTAATTAGTAGACCCAGACCCTGGTATACACCACAGAATACACAAATGAGACATTCGCATACATACATAAACTTACCAAACATCGTGTCAGCAACTGCACCGTTGCGAAGATGTTTTCTGTTGTTGAAGAGAACCTTACCAGCACACGCACGTCAAAGCGCTGCTCCTGGGGGATGTAGCGTGGGACTTGAAGGACGCAATTTAGAGCAGTCACTATTAGCTGATCCTGTTCACCCGTCTTAGTGCTTCCCCACTCTGCAGACAAAAATAACCTTGTTATTAACCTCTGCTCACACATGTCAACATGATTCCCTGCTAAGCACCTGAATATTATAGCTCACGGTACAGACTATAATCATACAAGATACAACTGAATTCTAGCTGACCACATTAACACGAATATATTCATTTTGTACATAAGTACACAATGAGCCATTTCAGCTTTGTATATTTATAGACCTACAATCCAAACAAAAAACTAAATTGAGTTTTTGCAATTTTCCATAAATAGTATAAGGAAAGAACATGGAAATTATAATTAATAAAATTTTTCTTTAAAGTTATAAATAAGAATACCATTGTCATGGGTAAGGTTGAGCAGCACTCCAATAACAGCCCTCATACAGTCCTCCACTGCCTTTCCCACATTTGTGAAGCTGCAGTGAGGCAGTGCAGCACCCGATGAAGACAGAGAGGTGTTGTTTAATGCCCTGCTGTACCGCTGGATCATATCCTCACAGTATCGCAAAGCTCTGATAAAAGTAAGACAAGATATTGTTGACAGAAAGTAAAAAGTGGAATAACAGAAATAAAGAAATCCAAAAAGTGCAGAGTGGAAATATAATCCTAAATGCAGAAAGTGCAAGGAGCTTGAGCACAGTAGATCTTCGATATACTGTGTTCATGAATACAAACTAAGAAGAATCCATGGTTAAAACTAAAATCCAACTTTTGCTATCAATTTTCGAAACCACAGACCTGGTTATCAGTGTAGTTTTCCAAATCTATTATCCTAGGATTATTTTTACTTGCCCTAATGTTGTTTTTGATGGGCATGAGAAGCTTTAGAATTGCCCCAAGGTAAATCTATAATCTGATGAGTACAATGAGTTTACAAAAAGTAAAAGAGACAAAGTGAAAAGGACCTGTCGTCATGATAGCCAGTGCGTCCCTATATGTCTGTAGACAGTCAATAATAGCTGTAAGCAGTAGTTGGTGCTCACCTGGCAGAGGAGACAATAAGCTGAGAGTCTTTGTAGGCAATCAAGTAACTCTGATTTTCAGGGTTCTGCACTGTCACCTGTTGGCAGGAGATGAAAGAGAAATGAAATCAATAGAGGGAAAGAGTACACCAAGAACCTTGAAAACAAGACAAGAAACACAAAATTAAAGGAGACCTTTTATGTTTAGCTCGGAAAGCTGAATGGCATTTTAAGATATAGCTGATAAAGACACATTCAGTGCTTTATCCCTTTAAAACCGGTCGGAGCGGGCACGCTCTGTTTTGCGTAACTATTTTTAAATCTCGGTAGCTCTGCAACCACGTGAGCTAGCGCAATAATTTTTTTTGCATATGAAACCGGAGAAGTTGTACTTACATCTCATGCCATCAGCTTGTTCTAGGTCACAGTTTCCTTCCACATATAGCTTTGCAAAAACTGCATAAAAAGCGCTTGCAGCAACAAAAACATAATATTCCAGAAACACGCTTTGCCGATCCGATCAGCTGTTCATAACACTTCCTAGGTTGGAATAGACGTCAGCCCGAACTTTCGCATGTCCGCCATGACCTGCCCGAAACCGGAAGTGACGTCATTTTCGCGGAAATGTAGTTTTTTACCATCAGGGCCTCATGAGCCTGTACTGGTGTTTTTAAAAGTTATCTTTGACTTTATGACTTACTGTGTCGTTTCTGGGATGCTTAGGACTCATATTGCACTGCTGGAAATAGTTTATTTTGATGCACATGCTGTTTTTTTGCAAATTTGCACTATAATATTTATTTTCGTTTTTCCTGTAGTATATAAAAATTGGTGTATTTCAAAAATAAAACTATGAAGACACTCAAAATAAATTTCCTGTGGTGGGAAACTATTTTGTGCAACTTTTTTGTATTTCAGTTTTGAGGGATAAGCCTCTTAAATTTCTCTAACTAGAAATATATGTTAAAAAAACAAAAACGATTTTCAATTTTTTTGTAGTTTATTGCACTTTTTGGCAATTTATGTAATTACTATGCACCTAATGCATACATATTATTAAAATTTGGGCTATAATGGTTGTATTGATGTATAGCAACTTGAAATGCTCCCAAAAATGGCACTACAGCATGTAAAAATATAATATAAGCTCTGGCAGACTTGGTTCTATGGTAGGTCTTAAAGGGTTAAGCAGAGGCATTTAATCGGGTAACAAAAGTCACCAGCCAATTCACAGCTTAGTACTCAATTACTGTTGTCCTTGAGGCTCACTCTAGTGTGACTTTGGTGCAAGAGAGAACCCAACTTGACAGAACTGTACTTACACTTTCAAGCACTCTCAGACACCTCTCAGCCCCCCATAACGATGCTACAAGGTTCTCCTTGTCATCCTCTTGGCTCAGGTTGTCAACACACTCTTTCACTGTGGCAATGCAACACACACGGCACGTGGCAATTACAAACCGTTACAAACAAAATCTTTGCATAGGTATACACATATGCACTGTACAGCATGGGTTTGAGCACATTAGTATCCAACACCCACCTTTGTCAACAATATGGTCTAGGCCTCCCAGTAGCCGGAGCTCCTCTTTGAACCAATCACCAGCTCTCTTGGAGGTTAACGACAGAAGTGTCTCCATGGCAAGGTGGCCTGTCTGCAGGGACAGAGGACAGAAGCATGTTTAAAAAAAACATCACTGGAATTTTATGCATGCTTGTATTACAAACCCACTATTGTAAAAGTCATCTACACTAAAATACACATTTTTCCCCCTAATTAAGCTTGATAAGAAGAAATATAAACCAGTTCACCAAGAAAACATTACTAGGTAGTAAAGCATATGTAATATTAACGCTGTCATGTTATCAAATAAGCAAATTTTCTGACTGAAATATTGTCGATCAGTTGTGACAGGTCAAAACTGACAGCTGAGCTGCAGTAAGATTAGTGTATTTGCATGCAGTCATTTTTAAAGTTGCATTTATTTTCATCAACCAGGGCACGAACAAGGGGGTGTATACAAACAGCTCAGACTGACATATTATATTTTTATGAAAAACCTTTCCATTAAAGCAGTTTAAAAATGTACGTAGTGTTGCTTATTCAATAAATATATGAACAAGAGACTGTGGTTACTGGTTAAATCCAAGATTCACCAGATTTTTGTTATGATGATTTCTTTATTGATGGACAACCTACCGTGATGTTTTCTAAGTCAAGGTGCTTGTTGTGCACAGTCTCACACAGTTTCCTGATCTTCTCTTTGACCTTTGCCACCTCCTTTGCTGTGAGCTGATCCTGGTGACCCGAGTAGTCCTGGTCTAGTTCCAGCAGCTTGATCATTAGCTCCAGACATGCCCTGTCCAGATCCATGTTAAGACGATCCCGGCTCAAAATGTACATCAGTGCAGCCGTGCACAGAGCGAGGTTCTGATAAAATGACAGATCAGGTTTTACAAAGGGGTGCAGGCAGTGTAGATCATATGGAGAAAGCTCTGGATCAGTAAGAAAAATCTTATTGTGTGTCACTTTCACTACACAGTTCTCAAAATTACAAAATTTATATTTAGATATATATAAAAAACAACAGGAGTTGATTCACAGTGCTATTCAGTCAAGGATTACAACCAGAACACAAAGAATATGTTAAAAACAGCACCAAGAGAAAAACAGAAAATACACAAAAAAATAAAATAAAATAAAGATTAAAACAAACTGACATCAAAAAAGGTCCATCCGGTCAAAAATACTGCCATATCATAAAAACATAATACCCACCACAACATCTTGGCTTATTTAAAGGAAAGACTAACGTGTTTTAAGACACTATATTAAAAACAGAAAACCCACTTGTTGAGCGAAAAATAAAATCACAAACCTATTTATACGTCTAACCCTGGGATGTCATTTGAATAACTACTGAGGTCTCCCTGCACTCTTCTTGCATTTGGATAATTTAATACCTAAGAAACAGGGCTCGTGATTCGACACTTCATCTTAGATGGAAAAGTAATGGTTCATGTCACAAAATAAATTGTGAAAGCACCAGTTATTCAAAAGTTGTATTACCATCTGTCAAAACTTCAAGGGAGATGATAGAAGGAGATTCTAGCAGGAGGTGGCAAAAAAATAATTAATTAAAAACAAAACTTTCACTGACCGGGTGTTGTGGAGCATCGCTGAGCATTTTGAAGACCTGTGCGACTTTTCCTCTTGCCCTCAGGTGCATCCTGAAACTGGGCATGGCACACCGTGTGGCCAGGCTGATTATACTAGAGAAATGAGGGAGGAAAGTGGAGAATAGAGGGAATGTTAAAGATAGATTTATGACAATGAAACCAGCCTACTTTTAAATTAAAATGTCACAAATGGCAAACAAAAGAAATATAGCGAAAGATTTAAAGACTAAGGCCTCAATGTTGACAATGCTATGCATCAATCCAACGTTCTAATGGTATAAAACAACAACAGCCTGACTTTGGCTTTCTGCTGATGCACAGTATGGATCCAATGCAAGCATTAAATTATTAAGCTGTTTTTCTCAGTGTGAGAAAGAAACTGGGAATTATTCTTTTATGTGTAAGGAAATGTCAGTGTTGACTTAAACATCACCTTTCTAATTCTGTAAGTTCATATATCACAAATAAAAAATGTCCAATTTATTCAATAGGTAGCAATAAGTAAAAACAAATAAATACAAAAAAGACTATAGGACTAAAAAAAATACAATGTAAAACTAATTTAGTTTATTATTATATTTAATTATAATTTTATTATCAGCATCATCATCATCTATGATCATCATTTCAACTCATTATGACAGTTATTTGAAGCTCTTCAGTCATTACTTGACCAGTTTGAAGTACGACTTTGTAAACATACAGTGAAAATCTGTTGGTGTCCCAGGTGTGAGACACCTTCAGAAGGGCTAATGTTTTACATATATTAGCCCAGACATAATGTAAATATAGGATTGGGTGTGCTGTATGGCCACACAATAACTACCGGTACTGCATTTCTAGTTTGAATTATGAATAAAATCACTTAAATCCTATGAAAACATTGGATAAGAAATGTGATTTTGTTATCACATTTGGTTAATCAGTGACACATGATCAATAACTATTTTTTCATGGTTTCAATGAGAGAGCAATGCTGTGAAAATGAATGCAGAACAATATTAGTTTAATCTTGGATATTTTTTTAGTTGGTTTTTTTTTTAATTCATAAATGCTGTAAGTGAAAAATCACAATTGGAAGTAAAATGTGATTAACAGGATGAGGCACAACGGTGGAAGGGAGGCGAGCAAATGCAAAGAGAGCAGAAATGATTGAGAACTTTAGCTACACATGAAGTCTCTGGGCTGGAGTGCAATTCAATTAAAATTGATCATCTGTGCTTGTTTTCAAAGTATTAACTCTGCGTTTTCTACCTCCTACTACTTTGTTGCAAGAATAATAACTTACTTTATGAATTTTGGTTTTAGGTACTTTTATGAAATATTAACTGGCATATGCTTGTACCATTCACTGAACTTGGTAAACTAAGTAACATTTAGCAAGTCACATATAAATGTTCCTCTACAACACAACAAGAAAAGAATTCCCAGCTGGTTATTAAACTTACCTAAGGCATCTTGTGTTGAGCGGCTGACTACTCTTGAGCCCCGTCTCCAAGTACTCAAAGTCATCTGTGAACTCTTGATTCTCTCCAAACTCCACCACATCGTTGAAGTGTTTCACATGCTGCACCACGGTATACAGCTGGTAGAAGGGAAATGGGGTTAATTGTAGCTAATTGAGAAGCGCTGCATCTGTCCAGACCCTCAAATTGCTCACACACACACAGCAAATTGCTCACATTACTAAATTCCTCTATTGGTTTCACAGCCAGCAAAAGCTTCGGGTCAGTATGATCAGCAGTTGACACTGTATGTATATCTATATCAGCAGTCACACTGTGAGTGGGCTCAGCACGACACAGGATGGAGGACCTGGGTTTATAACAGAATCAGTGTGTGGTGACAGCTTAGTGTAGCTGAAGCCATTTAACCTCAGGGGATCTGTGGCTAACAGCCTGATCTGGGGCCAGAAGGCCCATCTGTAAATGACACAAGCTGTATGGGAGTAGCACTGGCACACATCAAATGAATGCCATCCCTTCACTGGCTGAGTGTTTAAAGAGGAAGAAAAAAAAGGGTAATTCATACTGGCAAGCAAACAAAATGTGAAGTAAAAACTGATCAGAAAGATTTATCTAACAACTGCTGTTACTCAGCAAATCTGTGTAACCTGGACTCACCTCCTTGTCTTCTTTTCTGCATTTGAGTGCTGTGACAATATCCTGGTTGAGTCGTGTGGGGATGGTCTCTGACTTAATGACTTTGGGTGGCGGTGGAGGAGCTTTGAACAAGCCGTCATCTTTATGGGAGTTGCTGTCCTTGCTGCTGCTCGATAAAATAGCCTAAGGACAAAAAAGAAGCTGAGAAACGGGGCTCATACCAAAGCAACAAAATCTGTTTAATGACATGTCCACAAGATTTACCACAGCTGAACAGTCTGTTAACCACACAAGTCTTTAATAAGTGCTGTTAACAGATGTCAGACGAGGTAGTGCAAAGTTAACAATAACTTTTAAATCCCAGTCGCCAGACTCTGATTAGCTAGTCTCTAAACAAACATCATTTCCATTGGGGTAATTCAATACAAAACATACAAGCAAACTTCACTTGCCTGGAAAAGTAATTTCACATGAACAGCAAGACTAATTAGAGCAATTAATACAGAAATTGTTGACTACTAAGAGACCAGTAAGCAGTATCCTAATATGTGGACATTAAGAAAACAAACACAAATAAATGGCACTAGTTAATAGCATTTGCTTTACATAATAACCCAGTAATAGTGTTTACCTTCTCTGTGCAAAATGAATGTATACATTCCTAATGAGAACTTTAAACATACAAATACACTCTTTACTCACAATGACAGATTTACATTTTTATTCCAGTTCCTGACAAGCTGGCTCACAATGACTACACTGAAAACACAATAAAGGCCAAACCAAGCAGTAACCTTGCTGAAATATTAAGACAAGGCAAAAAAAAACCTGTGGCTTCTCTTATAGCAATTTGAGTTTGGCTCCAAAATTAATCAATGTGTGATTGACTTGTGGTATTTTAAAATGCCTAGTTTCAGCCATGAAAAGAACACCTGGTACAAAGAACAGATTTAGTCTACATAGCCAACTTCCTCCCCCATAACATCAGATTTTTTATAGCTCACATTGACATTTTATTATAGCTTAAAACTAGACATGTAATCACTCTAACTGAAAGGCATGTTAACATTAGCTACAGTGGATTTTGTGCAATACTTTACCTCCAGTACTCGACTGGACTAGATTGAACTTTTGAAGCATTTTAATGTACTTATCTGATAAGTAATATGGTTTGCCAGGTGGCACAGGCCGTCCGAGAAGTTTGTGATTCAGTTTCAGTGACTGAAATTCAAGTATTATAATTCTGTTAATAAGCAGATACCTGTGTTTGTGCATTGCTAGGATCAGCTGATGATTTAGCACCCCACCAACTGGCCTAAATATGGTCTCTACATCAACAAAGTCAACATACCAGCAGCTAAAACATAAATATTATGGCTTCAAAATGCAGGTTTAAGAAGCTAATAGATGATGCCACATTCTGTCCATCTTTTACCAACAGTCTACAGGCAAAATACAGTATCTTACCGGAGCAGTCAGTGATCGTGAGAGTGGAGGCACAGGCATTTCTTCAGGTTCGGGCTGGTTCCAGTGGCGAGCATTGTACACAGCTTTAGCGGGAGACTGAAACACAGCAAGAACTTAAAAATTAGTCAGTTAACTAAACGGATACACATATTTAGTGATCACTAACTGCTAGTATAAGAAAATACTGATGGTGCTTTCAGATTGGCGCATTTCAGTGACGACAGTTTAAAAAAAATAAATAAAAAAAATTACAACAACAACAACCTATATGCCAATATTTAATTCTCTAAAGAATACCAAGTTCCAGCTGTAAATTAGCAGAACTGAACCCATAAACACTGCATGCTGAATTCATGTTGATAAACTAAGACAACAGCAGCCTCAGTGTAGAACACAACAGTCCCCAAGCAGCACAAAACATTTCCTGAAAATGACAGATTGTGAAACTCAATTATATCGTACAAAGACAATGTAGGAAGTTTTGCTGAGGATGTAGAAAGAATAAATACACAGAATTAGTAAGACAGACTACAAATAACCCAAAGCCACTTCAAAACATGATCTAGATAAAGAGAGCAAATGTGGGCATTACACAAAACAGCACAGCATTACAAATCACAGCAGAGTTATGAGAAAAATATGTGCCTGATGAAGAGGTAATATCCAAATCCCCTTCAAAGTGGAAACCCACTATGGGTGCGTGCTACTGAACGCACATTTATGGGATTCAAATGAGACTGCTGTCAAAAGTTATTCCCTGGGCATCACAGTTCAATGCCTTAAGTCGCCGACTGTAGTTCTAACCTGCATCACTGCTGAATCACAGAATTGCATTACATAAAATGACAACCATATAAATTTAGTTTTCAGTTGAGCCTCTTACCCGCCCACTTGCTCTATTTTTCTCTGATGCTCTCCTCACTCTCGTTATCTCAGGCTATTTTCAGACAAGCTGGGCATTCTGTTATGTAAATGTCATTTAAACATCAATAAGCCAAGACGTGTCAGACCTGCTTTAAACCCTGGTCAGGAGTAAGGTCATCAAAAGGGCTAGATGACTTGTACTGAGACACTTAGATTGATCAGACTGTAGTTAAAAGGTTTGTGCCTATCCATCGTCTATGCAATTAAAAAAAAAAAAAGTCTCATGGGCAAATATTCAAAGACACTGGATGGCACAGGACAAAGAAAACATTTGGATGAAAGCAAGCCAAGAAACACACGGCCAATTTTAAAACATCAAATACCTTTTTGGGTCCACTGAAAATCTTTTTCAGTCCACTGCCAACGTCCTTGGATTTGTCACTTGGCTTCCCTGAGCGTGCTTTCTGGCCCTCGGTGCCACCAGGACTTGAGTCATCGGAAAAGTCAAAGGCATCTGCTGGATACACCAGATTGTTGATGATTAAAAAAAAACAAAGTTTTGTTTGTAAATGGGTGGAATATTAACCAAAGTGGGTCATCCAAGCACTTCTAATTTAAAGAGGTGTTTGAAGTTTATGTCGTTACATTGGATCACGCAATAAAATGCCAATTACACCAACACCAGATCTGTTTTTAAGGACTGCTTTTACCTGTATTACTGCTAGCATGACTATCTTGAGAGTCACTGGTATGAGGGCTGTCCACGCTGGAGCTCAAAGCAGCTAAGGCTGCGGCTGCCTTCTTGGCCTTCTTTTCTTTGGCTTGGGAGCTCTCATCATCACTGTCACTCTCACTCAGGTCATCAAAGCCAAAGTACTTGATCTTGTAGCTACTCTTGCCAGCTTCTGAACCCTCCTCCCCCTCCTGGTCCTCTTTGTCCTCAAAGCCAAAGAACTCTAGCTTGGTCTCGGTCTTGGTCTTCTTGGTCTTTGTCTGTGTGGGTCTGAACCTACAAACAAGAAGAATAATTATATTTAGATTATTTTGTTTTGAAGTATTGTGCCTTATGGGATTTTTCAAAGGAGATGGAAACTGAAGCAGGACAAAGAAAAAACTCTTTTGTAGAAACAAAGAAAAGAAAATAGGATTTCAAAGTGGGTGCCTGAAATTACTTAGCTGAGTGAATAGAATGTTTTTTTGTCAAAACAAGTTACTGTTTAGAGATATGTAAAAAAAACTGTAGACTCTACAATATAGCACAAACACTAATACACGTTTCTCCAAATAGTTGATGTCAATAGCTTAGTTTAAAAATAATTCTTATCAAGTTAATTCCATATAAATGGCTGACATGCGATGAGATCACACACACAATGACACAGACACAGACATACTATTCTGGCGGAACAGAGCACACATTTTTGCCACCATCTGCCATTTTGACTTGTTAGAGGGGGATTTAACATTAATCTAACAAACTAAAGCTTCACTCCCTGCTGCCTCTCTTGCCACTGGTGATTCAATCTGACCTGCCTCTCAAAAGCAATGAAATGAAAGCGCAAGAACATATAAAACTTCAAAGTATGACCCGAAACTTTGAATTTTAAAGCCAGGGACACATCAAGGTAAAGCACATTCTTTCAGAACAAAAGTCTGGCCAATACTGTATAACAATACGATACATGAAAGCATAATCTAAGTGCCAGTGAAATCTTTATTAAAGCTGAACTTCAGTAGCGTCTGCACTTTGTTTCTCAGAATATGAATGAATGACATTTTTATTAGACCCAGTACTAGTGAGAGATCAAGCAAAGTGTGTATGAGCACACGATGAAGTAAGATATAAGGTAGCATGTATTATTATATTTAAATTACTAACCTACCACATGATGGCTGCCTTATGATATTGTGTATACACGGTAATAAATATTTAACCTGAAAATGTTTACTACGAAAACTAACTCTTCAATGACACAAGACAATGTACTCAAGTCACCCATCCCTATAATTAGCAATGCTAGATAGGCTACAATTCTTTAAATAAGATTCAGAATATAGCATTTTTGAGAATTCTCTCTGCAATGTGGCCTTTAAGACACAGAACTACCAGTCTTACCTAGTAGGTTTGGGTGGTGGTGCATCTGATTTCTTCTTCATCTGCCCTGCTTCCCCAAGGTCAGCTGGGGGAGCGAGGCTGACCAGTTCGTCAATGCTCCGCTCCATTGAGTCCTGGATGGTGACATTGCACACTGACAGGCAGGAAGGGTGGAGAACCGTGTAGTCCCGTACCCTCCCACCACCCCTTCCCGCAGGCTTGGCTGCTGTTTTAGCACTGGCAGCAGTACTACTTGCACCAGCAGAAAGGGCACTGTTGGGCTTATCTTGGGCACTCGCAGCATCAGTGGACTTGTTGCTGTTACTTTCTGCAAATTCAGATGATGATTTGTTAGGCCGGCCTGGCCGCTGGTATTTTTTGCAATTTGAGGCCCTCAGGGTAAATGGGGAAGGGGGAATGTTGTCCACTGGCTCTGGTGGGGCCTCCGCTGAAGGCTCCACCTCTGCACCTTTCATTTCATCTGACAGCAAGCCATCACAAGAAGATGAGGATTGGAAGTCCCTGCTACCACCTGGCACATCAGTGGACAGTTTAACAGATGTGTCTATATTAGGAGAGGAGGAGGTGGACCTCTGGGAGAAGTTCTGATCATCAGAGAGGACTGTGCTTGACAAAGAGGTCCCCCATGCAAGTTTCTGGCTGCTCTCTGATGCACTTTTGTACCACGGCTGGTTATTTTTACCTACTTTCTCCTCTGTTTTTTGTTTGCCTTTGAACAAAAGAGAAGATAAATGCAGGTTTGTTTAAAAAAAAAAAAAACAAAAAAAAAAAAAAAAAAACACACACACAGGAACTACTATGCTTCTATAATAGTTAGAAATCATTGTAAAACTTAAATAAGCAGGTTAGAATAAATTTGGATAAGGAGTTAAAAAATGCATGGAAAAACTGAAAACTTACTTGTGAATGTGGCTGTTGAACATGCAGAGACCTGTGCATAAGTCACAACAGTGGCTGTCCCAGTGCTTTGCACTGTGGTGGTCTTCTTCACCTCCCCTTCAGCAACTTTTGCCTGCGACACATTGTGGGAGGTTACAGTCTTGGACTCTTCATCACTGTCAAAGCCAAATGGGTCTTCCTCACTATCACTGTCCTCAAGCCTGGGCCTTTTGGGGACCTCAGAAACGTCAGGTTTTAACAAAGGCCGTTTGGCCCCGAGCTGAGCCTTGTAGGTGGTCTCCCCCCATTTGGTGGTCAGAGTGGGCTTTTTATTGGAAAAGACCTCCTCAAATTTCGAGTTAGCCTCCCCACCTTTGCGGTTGTACGTTTTGCCGAATCTGGATGTCATGTTGGCTTCTCTATGTTACATATTCCCTGTGAACAGCAGCAGAGACAATAATACATTTACTATACCAATAGAACATCAAGTACATTATAACCTGCGCACCTAAATTAATACGAATGACTTAGGAGGTTTTTAAAAAAACATAAAACAAAAACAGGCTGTAACCTTCATGAGTGGTTTGGGGAATGTTATTTATATTAATCCAGCTAAGTTATGTTTCAGCTGTTGGCTGGTAGCGCACAAAGTTAGCATAGCTAGCTCAAGCGGTATAGCTTTCCAAACCATCATCGGTAAATGTGAGCAACACGACAGAAAGCTTGAACGATTTAGAGCAACTTTAATACAATTAGAAACTCTTTACATATCGGTACATACTGACAGGACAGCTAAGTGCTGTGTTAACTCTAGCTCAGTTAGCCCCTGCTTGTAAAGTTAACTACTATAAAGTTAGCCACTAGCCATTAGCTTAACATGGCTAACTATGCTAACGTAAGTCTGTTTACATTTCTCACCTGGCTGCCTCAAATGTCGGAAACCTTGCGTTTGAAACACGTTTTAGTCTTTTGACGTAAAGGTCTGAATGGAAATACTATGGTGCAGAAATCGTCCGTAATTACAAATAAGTAATAATGCACTGTTACCTTTTAACTCCAGCGAAAGGCTAACCGTTCGCTTGTTTTTTAGCCAACCGGCTAGGCCTGATTTCCCACTCGCACACAAATCAAGCGGGTAAAGTCCGCTAAGCAGAGTACAAACACCATTACAAAGACATCTCTATTCCGAATATGTCCACGCGGCGATGCTTATCAACAAAGGAATACGTACTTAACGCACCGGTGCCTGTAACAGTCTATATATGGTAGATAATCCGGACTTTTTGCATTTTGTAGTGCTACGGACGGCCATTAAAATATCCCCTCCCTCCTCGATGCTTGGCAAGACCCTCATGTAGAGGGCTGGTCAAAGGCAACCGACCAACCAGCAACAGGAAAGGTTTCCCGTGCATTGAGACTTTGTGAGCAAACGCGACTCTGATTGGTCTAAAAATGAAACCAAAACAAACAATAGGGGGCGCAAGAGGACCACATTAGTTGGGTTGAACTTGCAGACGTGCCAAAGAGAAGCTAAATCAACGTCTGTGATAGGCGTTAGGTCTATCCATACACCTTCTATGGGAAAGAACAGATGCAATAATTAAATAAACAATATTTGCATCGGTCCACTCAATTTATACAACATACTGTTAACAGCTTAAAAGGGTCTAATCTCCGAATCTAATCTTCTTCGAATGAAACCCTTTACACATGCAATACTGTACAAATGTCGTCAAATTCCACCTCTCACTTTATATTTGTGTGTTTTTCCATGCAAGTATGTTTTTACTACATTAGCAGTGAGTTTGTTTTTATGCTGCAAAATTAAACTGTTATTTTTCATTAAACAGATGCTTTTCAGGTAGTATTGCATGGCAGGTCTGCATTCATAATGTGATACATTTTGACAAGATCATCAACACCGCCAGCTTGCTGTGTTGGGTCTTTGCATATATTTTTTTCCTATTTCTTAAGGACATGACTTTCAGATACTGTTCATTTAATGTAGGCAGTTTTTTTTAGACCAGCCATTTCTTTTGTCCTCCACTTGTCCAGCTTTCTCAATTTTTTAGGACACCCTTGACATTATGTTGAGATATGCCAAGTTTTCAGCAAATATCTCTTTGAAAATGAACGTTTTGGTTCAAAAATACTGTTTTATGTCTGTCAAACTGTGTTATCTTTCACATTTTTTAAAAGTTCTATAAAAAGAAACTGTGAACAAAAGATGTTTTTGTGACCCGTTGCTCATAACAAAATGCCTAAAGTTACAGTTTAAAATTATGTCTTGGCAAAATTGTCTAATATATAAAGAGAAACACTGGCTGATCCCTCCCCTTTTTATGTTTGAAAGACCTTCAAATAGCCTGAAGAACTCATAAAGAAATGAGTAGTAGCTCAAGACTTTTTGCACAGTACTGCTGAGCCTTTTTAAGTTTATTTTTTGGACTCAAATGTAACAGTTAGATGTGTTGAGGGTGTGTTTTAATGGGGCCACTTGCAATTATGTCTCAAACAAAAAGGCACATGATGGCTACACACACTTAGACTTAATTGAGACCATTTTAAAAATATATTTGAATGAGCCAATGCTTTAATCCAGGAAAAACAATCTTGTGTAATTGCTTCAAATTAGGATACGCTACTTAAGGTAATACATGCAAACAAGCAGAATTCTGATTTGCACAGTATTTCTATCTTGATTTCCATATGAGACACATGGTAGATTGTAAAGTTATGTTACTTAAACTCTTCTGGTTGTTTTCTTAGCATAACATAATATCTTACACGATCAATATAAATGTTGTTGTATGCTGCCAAATGTGATTGTTCTATACTCAGTGGACTGAATTTTTAAACACATCCAACATACTGTAAACAAAAATCATGTATAGATCACCCACGCTGGCACTGGCCTGGGGCACAGATGGTGTCAAATGAATACATAGTTCGTTCCAAACAGCCTGGGTCTTCAGGGCCAAGTGGTCCCAACTGTATCAACACTGAAATGAGCATTACTCATCCAGAACAAACCTCACAATATCTCCTTAAAAGCATGAAAATCTTTTGTGGAAATGACTGGCCTCAGTTCAGAAACAGCAAGAAACTAATTTCCCACAGGATCCGCCCGAAATGTTTTAATTTCAGATGGATCCCAGCCATTTCACCTAATGAAAAAAGTAAATAACACAAATAGTGTTAATATAATATTGTGATTGGGAAACAGCTGTCACACTAGTTAATCTCCTGAAATAAACAGTAAAGTGTCAACACAATACACTGACATATTTTTTTAGTTTATGAGAGGAGTCATAGACCACAATTAGCCAAATGTTTAGTCACTTTGTTTCTGTGATTATTTTTGCAACATTTGGACAAACATAACATGGTTGATCATTAAGAGGCTGATAAATGAAACTTAATCACAGTTAAGCATACAAACATTTGTATGTATTTGGGCCAGAAAAGAGACAGTCAGTCCACATCAAAAGCCCAGAGGTGGTGAGGTAATACAGCCATGCCCTGTTTGACTGATAGTTCTGAGCTCAGGTCTTGGCACTCTGGCAGTCATGACTTCATTAACGAGCAAACTTTACAGCTCAGTCAAATGCACCGTATGTATTCTGTAACCTCTGGATGTTTTGCAGTCTTGGAGCAAGTGAGTCACAAACCTGTGACATCGCCAAGTGAAATGCAGACATTGAATTTCAATGCTGAGTGTAATATCTGTCCAAAATGTTCACAGCAAAGTTGGATTTTTAAACTAGAACGACAAACTGCAACACTTAGACAAATCCATGAGATGGCAGCAACACCGCTTAGTGCTTATATATGTAGTATATGTCATTATCAAAAGTATTAAAATGTCCATTATGTCATTTAAATAATGTTTAATTGCGTTATACACCTTTGGGCTACTTGACATTATTGGGAAAGGATGACTTTGTAATATAGCTTCCATGTGCTTCGTGTAAATGGAAAATTGGGCAATTGAAGAGATAAAGCTACACTAGCTACTGGACACATGGTCTGCAATTTAAAAGTAAAAACTAGGAAGCCGACCACTGAATGACAAAATATGTTCCACTGTCATTTAGACTTACTTGTAAAGCTGTTGAAGTGCAATTTTATCTTCTAATACATGCAGCATAATAGACGGTGCGTTTGACTTTTTGGTCAAAGACTTTGTTTTGTATAGCTTGAAGCTGCAGTTGTAGGTCTCATGAGGTTTACTTCATTATCTTCCTCCAACATTTATGTGGTAAACAAAACTCTCCACCAAAACATTAAATGTATTTATGCGAGCCCCACATCTGTGACCACTGCATCATGGGTCGGATCTCAGTTTGGCTCGCTCTCCTGTCTCTGAGGTCAGCCTGTGGAGACCCTGGCCCAACAATCACACCAGACCACTATCAAGCCCATATGAAGGCAATAAAAGCAAATTTAAACCAGATCTCAACAGGCTCTATGTCCCTCTTTCTGTGTGCATATGCACGAGAGAAGGTTAAATCATCTCTGCACACACACACACACACAGACAAAGAAAATACTGTAGTATCATCCTGGGTGCAGCTCTTCTCCAAATGTGTGTGTTTATTTACGTGTGTATTAAACTGAATGAAAGAGAGCTGGAAAGAGCATTTTTTAAAAGGCAGTATGCAGAGTGCCAAAACAAATGGAGGTAAAAAAAACCCTTTATTTTCTTCTCCAGTATACATCACATAAACAACAAAGTATTTCTACAGTACTTTAAAAAAGGGAGTTTAGAAAACAACAATTTTACAAATATGATTTGCTCAGCAAGTCGATTAAAATTGCTTAAAATTGCAGTTGGCCTGACTGAGCAACAGTCCATTAAAAAAAAAAATAACAACAACAACAAAACAAGGAAGCAGGTAAAAACACTATGCCATTGACTATTTTTTAATGTTTGAGGACACACAGTAGTAGCTTTGATCAAAGCATTAAAGGCTAAACATGAGAACACACAGGGAAAACAAAGTACAGCGCTGCTTTTAGAGCATCCGTACAGTCATTCCTTTCAAGGCAATGCCAGAATTTTCCTGGATGTGAGGCACCACCGGCCTTCGGCCACGGGGAGAGGGCGTGTCAGTAAAAACCCCCTCCGATATAAGGTCCACTGGTGATAAGTAAAAGCTAGCTCCAGCAACTGTGGTGTGATTTCTGGAGGGTCAAGGGTCAATTTCAATGGGAACAACAGTGAGGATGGCATCTTCATTGCCACGGCGCACAACCACTTTTAAGGTGTCATCTCTCTTGATGGCGGCGCTGACATCGGTTGCTGTTGAAATCCTGAGGCCGTTGATCGAGATGATGACATCATGCTCTTTGAGTCCAGCGCTGGAGGACAGAAGAAGAAAGGATGATTGAGGAGTTCATAAATGGAAAAACATGTGTGAATAGGATGAAAAGTAATCTTTGTTTTCTGAGCCTGGCTATTCTAGTTGAGTTTTATGACATCAAGGCACAGTTTTAGCCTCTGAGGAGGTGTACAGATGTTTATCAAGTCCAGCTGTTCCATGTCACCTTCTATCACTGTATGCACTATTTTTTTGTATGTTGACTAACAGAACACAAAATACTGCAAAATCATAGGAACGTAGGAAATAAATGTCAGTCCACTGGTTTTATCCTATTGTTAATTAAACCCGTACCAATCACTGAACTGATTGTTATTCTTTATTTCCATGAATATGAACCCAAGTTTATATTTGGTCATCCTCCACTGTGTTACATTTTAAGAAAATCTGTGATGTTTTTAAATGAATTAAGTTATTAAAGTAATCTGTATGTTCAAATGAAATAAATGTTCATGGTGTAGATGCCCTAACAGATTAGTGGCTTAGTTTTATGACAATTTATACATGTTCTTACATAATTTAACTGTAATTCCCTCTTTAGATTTCAGTGGAAAGAAAATATAGAGGTGTAATACTCTTCATTTTATATAGCCATAATCAACTATTGGTAGGGTTGTTTACAGGTCTGTGAGCCTCTAAATCAACATCTGTTTAAGAATTTTAATGACAGAGCAATAGTGATCGACTGACAGCACAGCCAGGTTTGAGAATAACAAAAATAAAAACACGATGACTAACAGCACACTTCCAATGTAAAAAACAAACTAGTAAAACGGGGATCACGCACAGACTAAGGCAGTAACCAGCAGTGATATCAAAAGCAGACTCTTAAAACAACCACTTAATCATAGCCACATGTAAACACAGACCACCACACCTTCACTTGCAACAGCATCAATTAACGCAGCTGAAACTGGGATTTCAGTGCACTTGGTCGCCACAGAAACAATCCCTTCCCTAAAGAAGGATCAAGATTTCCAAAGTCCATAAACCAATATAACACAGAGTGAGATCAAAAGTAAAAAAAGCAGAGCCTAGAAAAAACAAAACAGAGAATATAAAAGGAACCACAGAAATGTTATAATGCAAAAGGGTGGGTTATTTAAGCAATGAGTAAACACTGATGAAACCTTGTAGGACAGACCACTATATAGTGGGATGGGTGAGCAGGCGCAGGAAAACCACAGTTCAGCTACTAACCTCCCTGCATGAGGTTTGAAGGAAATAGCTGACCTCAGCGTCTCCCGCGCCCTACTCTGCTGGAGTTGTGGTGGTGGCTGATTGGAGTGGGCCGCGATTGTGGGAGGAGGGGGATATTTTAGAGGGCCAGGCACTCTAGGCATGCTAGAGTGAGCCATGAATTCACATCCTAGTAGGACAGCTATGTAGGAAGCTCTGGGCATGTGTGCACACTCTTGATGGTTAAACTAGGAAAAGAAAATTAAGAAAGGAAATGAAATATACTATCTATTTGCATTTCGAGAGGTGAGCAGGGGCTGCGTGGAGAGTGATGAGTCTTGTGTGAATTTAGTGCAGATGTATTGTACTACGAGCCAAAGACAATATCCCATAGCTAGAGTCAGAGAGAACCTCCATTTGCACTTCACTGAGATGCATAAAGTTAAAATCAAGTTAGCTTCTACAGAGCCAGTGTCTTTGGAACCTTATAATATATTGCTTACATTGCAGCTGGTGTCTTTGCAATGACCTCCATAACATAAGCTCCTGAGGTGATGTCAGGGAAGTCGCGGAGTCGAGTCTTCAGCTCTTTGGCTAGCCTAATGGTAGGAAAAGAAGGAGAGAGAGTTATACACAAAATTCTGCAATTCCCTGTGACCTGAGTATATTGCATTCTGGGGATTGAACACAATGGCTATGTACATAAAAGTGTACAACTTACCCTGGAGTGAGAGTCATCATCCTCACACCAATATACTTCTTCTTTGCTTCTGTTCTCCCTAAGGCTGGACATAGAATATTCAGTTATCTTCTAACCTCATATTGAGGAACTATATTGGAACACCCTCCCTCCCCAACGCACACACACACACACACACACACACACACACACACACACACATACACACAGCTTTTCTGAATGCTTCTAAAAGTTCCGTTATAACCATTTGTACATGCACACCTGTGATTTCACCATGGTGATCAAACATGTCGAGGATCATCACTGGTGATGGGAGCTGGGTCTCTAGCTACAAACCAGAGACCAAACAGCACTTTTCTGTGTTGGAGTCTGCAGTTTCATTGCCCAAAGGCAGTGCTTTAGGGTAAGGAATGTGACCAGGGGAATCCTCATCATTTTTTCAAGCATTCAATGGGATGTGCACTGTGAATTCAGCTCAACCTCGAGGCTAAGACTGTCAAGTTGGAGTTATACTGCAACATCCTGGGGCCTCAGAGGGGAAACAAAGTGGCAGGGACTTTCCCAAAACTGTAGCATATGCACTTTATTGAAAAGACAGCAGGTTTTGAGAAGGACTGAGACCATCTTCACCTTTCACCAGCCCTACCTGAGCCATATTTGGCTCCCAGTGTCTTTGTCCCTTTCATCCAACTAGAAGGTTCATTGTTTTGACAAAGTGAGGGACAGCCAGCATACATTACAAGAGTCAGAACAGGATTCCTAAAGAGTGATCCAAACAGAGGTGAATCTGTGAACAATCTCAAAGGGTATAAAGAAAAAAACGAAATGCAGGTTTTATGCTCTGAAATATGTTTTGAATCTTTGTTTGAGATCCATTTCTCAGTACATCATTTAGAAAACCCAAAGATCATGTTTGAGTAGCTTTCTGTTCTGGTTCACTGGTTTTACTTAGGGGAAAGATTAGTAATTTGTTTATCAAACAATTACATGAACTCACATGTCCACCTCAGAATTGGTTCAGTGTATTGCATTCTCAAGCCAGTTGGCCTCAGAACAGCATATGCTCAATATTGTCACCAGTGGCACCATGCTGCACCTGTGACCAAGGCTGGGATGCTGGCATGGTGGATGCTGGCATGCATGTCTGAGTTATTGCTGCAGCCTTGCATCTCCATAAGAGCATCAACTGTGATCTGATTGGTCTTTCTGGAAATCTGGATGGAGATGCTGAGATGAGCTGTCCACCCTGCTAGTAGAACAATAGTAGAAACAATGTCTCACACTGACAGAGTAGTGCAGGACTTTCTGGATCAGGAGTATATTCATGCACTTTATTGGCAAGCATTTAGTCCTGATATGTCTCCTACTAAACATGTCTGAGACAGGCTGGGTCTTCATGTCCACTGCACAGCTGCAGGCTGCACACATCCGGGAAAGGAAAACAATTTCTCAACAGCATATCAGGACACTTGTGCAGACAGGCAACTGCTGTCAGAGGAATAGCTGTATTATCAAATATACTTACTATATACTGTATGTATTATAGTGCTGGTCTATAAAAGCTTTTGAAAACACCAACTTGCATTTTCCTTTTTGATTTGCATGGATCAGGTGAAGTCTGCTTTATATAGGTACATTTCTGAATTTCATTTCTTATGAAACACTACACAATGTAAAGGGCAAAAAGCAGAAAATAAAAACAAACAAACCTATATGCACTGGCACAGATTTTTCTTTTTAGTTTATTGCAATGTCAAAATTCTATTAGGTAATGCTGGGCATGGATTCACAAAGCTCTAAATATAGTGACCATATCGCAAGAGATCACACAAAGATGAAAACATAAAACCTGCTGAACTAGTGAGCTGAATTATAACTCATTTAACTGAGATCTCGGTCCAACTCTCTTGGCTTCTATACTAAGAGTGATTGAAGAGAGCCAGTAAAATGAAAACAGTAATAACGTGTCAGTGAGAGCTCATACCTCTGGACTGCCTGTCGTATGACTCGGCCAGGAACTGTCGAATCTTGTCCGAGGGTATGGCGAAGGAGATGCCCGCTGTCACCTTCAGCGTGTTGATCCCAATCACTTCACCATCCTATGCCAGTAAACCTCAACTCAGTGACTGTAAATGGTGACTTATATTATTTAAACACTGTAGAAGCATAAAAACAAATATATAATTCTGGCTTACCAGATTGACCAGAGGCCCTCCAGAGTTGCCGTACTGTGAACCAAAAAAGTAAATAACTTACATGTAGTAATCAGAGAAAAGAAATTCAGTGAGAAATGATAATTCAGCTTTATTTAGTTACGTTGATGATGGCATCAGTTTGAATGTAGTCCATGTCAGAGTTGCGAAGGCCCAGCTCTCTGCCCCCTCGCTGAGTAGTGCTGACAATTCCTGTAGTAACAGTATTCTGGAGGGAAAATGGGCTGCCAATAGCAACCACAAACTCTCCTGGTCTCAAATCTGATGAACGGCCCAGCAGAAGTACAGGAAGCTTGGTCTGCAAGTGGGACATGGAGGGTCAGTATGTTTATATTTGGAATCCAAGGCTTGCAGGTAAAGAAAGCATATTTTTTTTTTAGCATTGATAGGATAGGGTTTAGAGGAGCAATGTCAGCTCAACACTATGGTCTGCAAACTAGTCCACTCATATCTCAGAATAATTTGCATTCCTTTTAGTGATTACCTGACTTTATGACTAAATATGCTGCAAAAACTAATAACACTTCCACACCTTTTGTGTTTTGTGCTAATATGCTTATTAGCATTTTAGCATTTTCGCAGCAAATGTAAACATGCTAACGTTTCTGTCCAGTCTCTCAGCGCAATAAGCTTACTGTAGAGTTGTACTCTTGAACGCTCCCCCCCAACACACACACACACACACACACACACACACACACACACACACACACAGCTTTCTAGCCATTTGAAAGACTCCATAAAACGAATATGGAATCATTTATGAAACTAGCATCTACATTTAGCCTAAGCTGCTCTGTCATCTGCTATTTTTATCTTTTATCTTTGCATCTTTTCAGTTACAAGTTATGCACAGAATAACAGAAAACAAATCAAGTGATGCAGTTAAACTTCTTCAGCTATTCTTATATTAACTTAATGCATTCACTTTAAAACAAAACTATATTTTCTTTGCTCCCTCGACATCCTCCAAGTAAAGTTGAGTAATATGGAAATAAGTGACTCTGAAAGAAAATCACGAGTTCAGTGTTGCTTCATTTGCGGTCGCTCTGCTGAGCATTTCTCGTGATCATGTGTTTTATGAGTGGACAGCAGAAAAAGATTTACAGCTAAACTGCAAGTCTTCTAAACATAACCCACCCAATGCAGCATGGTCCTGCTCCCACACAAAAACAATTACCCCTTTAAAACCACAGGGGGAAGGGAAATTTATGCCAAACAACCTAAAATACTAATAATCACGATGAAAGGCTTATTTGAAAGTGCAGCTCGGCTGAGAAATGATTCCTAATGGCAAATGTGTGCCAACAGACCACAGATGCTGGAAAATTGAGAGATATACAGTCAATAATGAGTACCTTAAGCTATGGTTGGGCCTGTTGCACTGGGTGGTAGAAACCAGGCTACTGAGTGCTTGCCTCAGACACCGAAAGAATATATTTATCCATCCACAGTGACAATTTCCTTCTTTATATGAAATCATCTCTGCTGGGTAGTCCACAGTCAAAGCATATGTAATGCCACATCCACATGGGTCTGTATACAGTTGTACCCAATAACCTGCAGGCAGGCAACTTTCTTAGAGGGGAAATGAGTACCTATCCCAAGAGTTCCTCTTGTGTATCCATTTTGTTTACTCAGGGTTATAAATAGGTGGCGTAGGAGGGTGAATGTTCACAGGGACAGTAGCACACGTTAGTGTACACAGACAAAGGGATCATGTAGGAAGCAATTTGCAAAATTATATTATTCCTAGCACTATATCGGGGATACCTAACTGCCAATGCATGCAAACACTTTCTCTGCATCTATGCGTGTCTGCAAATGTAGATTAAATAAAGACATGTGACTCATAAGCAAACTGAAATGTATTTAGAAAACTGAGCTGCGGGGAAAATGTCAGAGACAAATCTTTTCAGAGATACCATGTTAAAGCTTTCTGTAAATGATCTCAGTGCTCATGGTGAAGTTATTATTAGAACATGACAAAGATAGTGAGGATGAGAACCTTTCAATCTTACCTCATATGCTGACAGAGACACAGATACAGAAATGCTAACACAACTACTACAAATGTCGCAGGATTAGTTCCCAATTAGTGTGGGTTTGTTTCAACATTGTAGGGTTTGTTACAAAAAAAAATGGCACATACACACAAGCTACATAAGTGTACGCACAATCCAGCAAACAAGCATTTGGCATGCACAGGCACATACAGAAAGACACCTGACACAGGAGTAGCAGTCTGTTTAACCACTCCAGCTCCCCCCTCCCGTCACACTCCATGTGAGATAAGAGTATAACCAGATGGAGACAGGAAGAAAAAGAAACACACACGCTGCTGAGAGAGAGAGGACATCAGGTGGATTCAAGTCCCTGCCAAGGCATTTACCCACTGCCTGTCACCATGATTATGATAACAGTTAGTGATACTGGTTGTGTCATGGTGACTGTTGCTACCTTACCACCTGATCTGACTTTATTAAATGCAAGCAGTTTGCTGCTTAAAAGTTTCTACCTAACCCTGGGTCCCACACACACTCGTGCAAAAATCACACTGCATTCACAAAAAACATGCACATGCAGGGCAAAATGCAGAAGTTGGCTGACATGCAAACAGCACCTAGGTGAGAAGGCAGAGCAAACACAGAGCGAGTGGACTCCCCAAAGTTTCAAGAGACCCCTAGCTTACATATCACTTACTAATTGTTACTAGTCAGCAATCTGGAATCACTTGTGGAAAATCATCTCGCCATGTGAGTCCGCCTCGTCTGACCACCCAAGTGACTCACCGTGCTATTTCAGATGCACTGGTACTTTACCCAAAGACACTATAGCCGCACTTAAAGGAAAGAGGCAAGGTGAAAGAAGGGAACAACAAACACCACAAACCACAGGAAGAGAGTCTGAGAATGTGAGACGAACGAGTGAATCAAAGTTACGTCAGCTTATTACCCCCAAAATATTTTTGGCCTAAAATGTAAAAAAAGCATCAGTTTGAAAAAACAACGACAGCCACGGAAACATTTATAGAACAAAAAGAAAAAACTCTGATCTGATGAGGTCTATGAGGATAGATTTTTTTTCTTCTTAAATACAAGGCTCTTGTTTTGTTAGGCTTGAGACCATTTCATTACCTCATATGATGGCAATGATGCCATAGATTATCCTCTCTTTTCTTGCCCAAAAGAATCTGTGTTTTCCACATTCTTGAGTGTTTAGATAATAGAGAGAAGTGGGCCATCAGACTGAGGAAAGGAGATTTAAACAGCTTTGTTTATGTTAACCAAAGAGGCGACACATTACTGAGAAAAATTCAAAGCTTTCGTAAAATCTGTTGTCGCCTAGCAGAGTATTTGTTCAACCACCTGCACACAGAGAAGTTTGGCAAAAGGACAGTGAGAAGAATATGCTGGTTGACAACCCCACAGAAAGACTTGAAAATAGCTGTAGAGTTGCTATAAAGGGATTTATCAATGTTTGATGTTAAAGCTTGGGTCGTTTGGAGCCTCATTTAAAAGCCATTACACTAACTACCGTTTTATGACTAAACCAGGTGCAAACTTTAACTCCAGGCAAACTAAGATGGACTGAGGCTTAATAGTGTCTAAGGCACATGTGGACACACATATAATCACTCAGAGAAAGGGAGGAGGTCGCCTAAGCATGAACCCTCACAAGCTGAAGTCTGTAAATTAAATCCCACACACCTGGCACTGCTTAGATATACAGCTAGACCACGTCAAAATACACATATTCAGAAACAGAAGCTCGGGTTGGGTCAGTGCACGACCTGAACTGTATTAAAGCTCATATGAAGTCACATGGCCTCTAATGTTTCCTTCATGCAGGTGTCTTCAAAGCAAGGGGGGCATATTTTACAAAAGCTCTACTTTACAAAATTCATAAGTACACTAAGGTATAGGGTTTTACTGCTGAACTTGCCCTCGAGGTTGTGCTGATGCAGTTAAAAATGTGGCAGGATTCAGCATGCTCATGCAGTACATAACATCAAATAAGGGAATCAGAAGATCAGGCTCAGGAGTCTGAAAGAGGCTATGCTGACTGTGTGTGTGTGTGTGCTTGTGAGTGGTTGCATGGCACACAATGGACTCATTTACATGAATGATAGCACAAGTACAAAATAAGTAAGTAGGTAATTACCTCACTGTTTATAATTTGAGAAAATTTTGTAGAAGTATGCAAAGTCACAATCAGCATATAAAATAGGCATTTCCCACTTTGTAGGTGTCCACGTCACACTGGGTGAAACCATATCCTTGCTGACACCAGTACGGAAACCACTCCACTATAGGTTCCATATGTTCTTGAGAATAAGAGCAAACATATGTCTGCGAGATTTGGACATGTTTCACTCTGTAACTTTGCATGAATGCTTACGAGCACTAAAGGAAATCTCAGTTCTGGCTAGACACCGCAACACTTTGAACTGTGCAAATCACAGTGATGAGAGCAGAGGAGGTCTAGTGGGTTCATTTGCTCCAGGGGAGAGATCTGACAGCATAATATGGTTCATTTCGCTTTTACTTGAAGTATTTACATGGTGCTCAAGATGTTTCTGTTCTTTTAAGGCTGGTAGCTACTTTGGGGTTGAGCCAACCTCTTGGCCAATATGTGCTGGAATATGCCATACTTGTGCTATCTGACCCTGAGTATAACAGGAGATGTAAAAAATGGATCAAGTCCTCAAGCTTCATTTTTTTATAACCATCTATCTGCCCCTAACATTGTCCCTGACCCTTTCCACATTTCCCCCAACACCGTGCCTGTGTTGTTACTGTTACGGCTCTCATGCCAGTTTTGCCTTTTGCCTTTGGAGAAGCAATCTACATTTTGATTGAATCAACAAGCAACATTATGTAGCATTATGTATCAAAAGCTGGGGTAAAAAAGACAGGGAAAAAAAATCATGGCAAAAAGAATCTGCAGGTCATTGGCGAATTAACCATGGTGGCCCCTCCCAGAGCCACTGACATCAGTGTTTCCAACTTTGGGCTCACCCGTTTGATGATAACGTGCAGGTGCTAGCAGTGCATGGAAATGGTTTCACTGAATAGAGGTCACTTTACTTCCTGTTTGCCTTTCATGCCAATTATTAGACCTATTAAAAGAACTACTTCACTAGAACATAAATGTGTCATTTAGGGGCATTTGCTAAAACTACTCATTCTCCTAGTCTCAATCTAATTTCAGATGAATAGCTTCTTTGCCATTGTAGAGGTCATTTTGACAAAAAGCGATAACACGTGACACTAATATGCCTATAGGAATTATGCTGTATATCTCAGGTTATTATCGTTTACCCTTCTTTATATGGTGGAGTAGCACAATTCTCCCTGTTCAGGAACCAGATGCTTCTGGTGTGTTATACTTTCTTTAAGCACGCACCCAAATTGTTGAGTATGACAGCTGCAATAAGTGAGTTAACAGATAATAAAAGCCAGGAAAAACTGGCTAAAGGTAATGTGTCATCTATCCAGATTAAGAACCAAACAGTTATACCTAGATATACGATGCCTTAGCCTAATTTTGTACTGGATTTGAGATATCTGTCCCCCCATAATGGAATAAATATGAGTGGTGTTTCAATTTTGTAGCCTATAGCATTAACAGTGCACATTTAAAACGTTTTTTTCTGGTTCAGAGAGGGCCTTTGTCAGGTGACAACACAAATCAGCACAATCAGTCTGACATTACATGTAACATCTCTGTGTTAGTGGAGAGAACAGACATTTATGCATTTTCCTACAATTTCTGGCTTCTTAGTAAATGCCTGATATATCTGAGGAAATGAAACTAACAAAACTTGTAAAAAAGATTCAAAATGCAATCTGTAAATTCATTGTTTCCTGGAAGATGTGTCACTGCTGATTTATGATGTAAAAACTCTAATTACACTTAAACATAAGTAGTGAGTGTGCTTGGTTTCAGAGCAGGGTTTTAAACAGGGCCAAAAGCCTGTGTCCTTGTTTATATGCCACTGGAGCAAATGTGACTTTTTTAAACAAATCTGAGTGGACTAACCTTAAAACACGGGTTCACTCAGCTGCCTTTAAAATAGCTTGCAGTTGTCTCATACTTACATAGCTGAAGATGCATCATACCTTGTGTCATTAGGGAAACAATAAAGGTTATTGATGATCAGCACTGACTCAAATATGCTGGTTATCCCGTGGGCAAGGCTGTTGCCGAGAAAACAATTACACATCAAAAAAGTAGGCCAAGACAATATGTATCAACACCCAGCCTGGTAAAACTGTGTGTCTATGTGTCCATTTTCCTTGGCTCTTTTCCCATACTACTGCATCTTTAAGCCTGGGAACCCTTTTGGTTACAGGGGAGAGAGATGAAGGAGAATAGATGGCTCCGGAAGGGAGGAGGAAGTGATTCATTTCCTTTTTGCCTGTCTCCAAAGGGCGACACACAGTGTCTTTCCACTGGCAGAGGAGCATGACCTCCACGTCCCCGCAGTGAGCTGTCTTACACCCACGTGGACAAATGCGGACACATACACTTTCATAATGGTTTGAATAACTGCTTTTGTCTATCACCTCTGTTAATTGAGGGATTTCAAATGAAATGTGGGCATCTTCTGCAGAAATATTTACCCAGTGTTACTAATATAAACAGACAAAATAAACAGATCAGTGCAGGCTGCTTTACGGACATTCACAAAATCCAGCATTAGCCCTGTCCAAACCAACACCAGGCAAATTTCCCAGAGAGACTGGTTAAAAATGTTGATCGCCAGTAAAAACAGTTCTATTGTTGCAGGAGAACACATGGAGAATAAAAGACCTGTTTTACCACAATACAGCACTTGTAAAGCTGAGAAAAGTGTCTGAGAGTCTTTTTGAGTCACCTTATCTTCACACAGCGTTTTTTCACCTATTCTAGGATATACACTTACAGTGATATTGATGGCACATTTATAGCTCTACATTTAGCCTCTCAGTAATTTCAGATGTAAGTGGGCAAAAGCAGATTTTAATTTAGTATGCAGGGGTCAGTTTGCAATATCTGAAATGATGGCTGCTTGCTCTGTTGCCTACAAATAATACACAATGTCATGACCAGATTCAGCTACTTTGTTCACTTCTCTGGAGGCAGTGGCCTGTTTTTCAAGGCCCAGGATATCCAGATAGGGGGTAATGAATATCCCGCCAAGACTTTCTATTTCATGCCCTGGCCATTGTTAACAATTGCAGTTTAAATTTTAATATACCTGAATAAAAAGCTCAATCACTTTCACAATATCTTTAGAAGATGACTATCATTGAAAGTAAGGTAGAGTTTGGTAATTTTAACATTTTGTCCTCACTATTCCACCCTTCTGCAAATCACTACCTTATCGTGGTGGAGGGGTTTGTGTGCCCCAGGGATCGCAGGGGCTATGGTGTCCAGGGGCTTCTGCCCCCTGGTTGGGTCTCCCATGGCAAATTGGTCCTGGGTGAGGGACCAGACAAAGACCAATTCAGAAGACCCCTATGAGTAGAACACCAAGGGAACAGTTCACCCTGCCCAGGATAGGGTTACCAGGGCCCTGGGCCTGGAGCCAGGCCTAGGGAGCGTCTGTTGGCCAGGCCTTAGTCTGGAGGAGGTGGCTGGGGAGAGGGAGGTCTGGGCTTCTCTGCTTAGGCTGCTGCCCCTGCAACCCGGCCCTGAATAAGCGGAAGAAGATGGATGGATGGATGAATGGATGGATGGATGGATATTCCTAACACAGACATCACACACCACAACCTTCCTGTGGCCAAGTAGAATTCTCGCACTGGATTACTATACAGAGCTGCAGTGTTAAGGGACTATAGACTGAAGATAAACTGGTAAGAGGCACCTTTAAGCTGCAGAGTCAAAGATAATGCATGGCACTGCATTTGCATTTTATTAAAGCAACCAAATCATTTTTTAATAACTGCTCAGATTAAGCCATAAACTGAAATGTTAAAAAATATGACATACTGCATGGGACATTTGGAACTTTGAAGTTCTTCTGAGGCAGTCTGTGGGGCTCTCTATCAGCCTAAGTAAAGAAATGTCCAACGGGCTTTGGAATCACTTACAGGTATAAGTGAACAAGGGTATGAGAGACTTTTAAAAACCTAAAACTCAATGGGCTTCATCACGCGACATCACGCAGTGCAATCATTAACCTATTTGCTCACAAAGTCCTTCAGACATGTGGATCCATTTTCCAGGCCTTGACCACATCACCCTCTCATTCTCTGTCCCTCTTGCTTTCTCTTTCCCCCCATACTCTCTACACAGGAACAAGTGAGCACAGCACTTTTTCCCCCTCTTTCCGTCCCCCTCTGAAGTTCCAGCTGCTGTAGACAGACTAATGTGTTCCCCAGAGCTGAGGGGCAGACCACAGCCCCAGGAACAGACTGGGCCCTGCTACCAATAAACTCTAGTTTCACATAGAAAACGAGAGAGAAAGAAAAGAGAAGAGATTCATTATACAGTCAGGGAAAACTTAACTTCAAACTTTCTCACTCATAAACAATTGTACCATTGTGGAGTTTTATTGATTATTTTTGGCTGCTTCTATACTGCTGACATTGTAAACAATTAGCTTTTATTTAACTGGAAGAACACTATTGGGACTGGTAAGCAAAGGCAAATGATGACTGATGGAGGGGACGATGGAAGACTTTCAGCAACAAAATAGCTGAAAATTGACTTCTGTAACTTTAAAAAATTAAAATCCCTCAAATCTTTCTGAACACAAAAAATAGAAAGCTTAAACAAGAGAATATTAGCTTTTTCTTACTTACTTACTCTGAAAATTAAAATGATATAGAAATAGCCAACATCACTTTTTTCTTGATTTATTCATAGACAGTGAATAGGCATTGAATTAATCATTCTCTGCCAAATTCAGCTATTAACATCTTCAAAACTAAAAGATTGTGTCATTTTAACGATATGGATTACAGACTGTATATGAAAGATGGATGTAGCTTTTGGATCTGAAAGTCAAACCATTCCTAACGTCCCATAAAAATATTATTTTTAATAGCCAGCAGTGGATGATCCTCTAGTTACAAAAATGTGTGCTTTCAGAGGAGTCTAGGGGAAAACGATCCTTTGGCTACTTAGTCTGTGAGCACAGACTCACCTTTACAGTAAAATGTAGTATAAAGCAGGACATTCAACAGTATGAGTGGGAAGTCTTCTTTGGTTTCATGGTCAGAACTGCCCCTTTACTCATAACATCCAGTTTGAAAACACTAAGATGCTGATGGTTAAATTGCTGTGCTGGAGGCTTCACTAACCTTTGGCTACTATCACAATGACTTATTTGAAGTCTTCATACTCAGACCTCAGATTTTATGTTGACATTACTCTGTCATCTAAAACTGTGGTAATAAAAGAAGACTATTATGAAGTTGAAATATGTGGTTATTACACTGTAGGTGCTATAATTAAACACCCCGAGGTAATTATTCTGCATGGTTTTAATGACCCTTTTAATGCACACCAACTTTGCTTGCCCTCCTGCCCTCACATTATAACAGACTCATCGTCTAATTTTCCATCTAATAACTCTCACTAGTTCCACATACTAAGTTCTGCACATTAATAGAAATCTGAGTTCCAAATGAAAATCTAAATAATGGTGCCTTTGCAAAGTGACCACAGGTCTTCTGGGGCTTCATCGCTGACACATGGTCTGGATAACTCATTCTGGCTTCATATAAAACAAACACTTCATACTCATAGTGCTGAATGTCTTGAATTACAGCAAACCTACTAAAATTACCTGCTTCTTATTTTGCAGGCGATTTTTAGTAAAGCAGGTTTGTTGTTTATCAAGAAAAAGTCTGATGCATCGAAATTTTTCAAATGCATTTGCAGTGAAAGGTTTCTATGATGATGAAGACTCTTAAACGGCCTATATCTTTATGTTACTATATGTTATAAGTACCAGTCATTCCTGAATCTGCACAGGCACTGACCATGTGCTGCAAACAAACAGGGGAAATCCCCTCAATAAAGACCAGACTGTCATCAACAGACTGAACAGGTTTTATCATAGAATGAACAAACACAAAGCACATGTCACTGCTCTTTTCTGCACTCTTTGCTCACATTGTGGACCGAACATGACCTGAATGCTTCAACCTCTTCAGAATTAAGGGTGGTTGGGGGGGTGTCTTTGTAACACACCTCATGCTGCAATCGTGACCAACAACTTTTCAGCTGTGTCACAGAGCCATGAGGGTGAGCTCCCTAATGCAGCTCTGCTATGATTCGCAGTCAATAGGCCGTGGCTCTCTGCCACACATTCCTTCACATGACTGGCTGTGATTAACATGCAACGTGGATCCCTCTGGTCCAGCAGACAGACAAAAACGCAGACAGATAGGGACATTGAGAGAACTGGAGAGAAAATGCAACAAACATATGTGCTGCAAAGCAATGCGTTTTCCTTTAAATATCAACACCGTCCAAAGATTTTTACCTGCCAGGAATAAGTGAGCGTCTCTGCAAATTGGTTGTGAAACGAGCATTGTAGTATCTGTCAGTTGTTTTTGCAGCTTGTTGTGTATGAACACTAACAAGATCTGGACTGACTGCAAGCCAGCTGTGTTTTAAAGACCCATCTGGTTGCACCTGCATGCTCACTTTGCTTCACTTGCACTCTGAGTACGAGGCTAAATTTAGAACACTTTCATTCCAGACTTGAATCGCCAAACCAACATAATATTTTTTAACAGCAGGTTAACGGGAGAATTACAAAACCGTGAGTTAATGTTTTTATTCTGTTGTGCTGGCTGTGAGTTCAGAAAGCTTGGTCAAAAATACCTTTGCAGACTTTCTCACTCCAACTAACTCAGGACTCTTTGGATAAATGCTTATTTGTCAAGCCTTAATTTGGCCAAATGAACTCAGTACAGTACTCGGTGAAACGAATTCAGAGACTTGTACATACATGGTAATAGACACACAAAGGTACGTCTGTAGTTTTGTAAAAGCTGTTTCTCTTTACTGCAGTATGGGACTAGACAAGGAGATGTGGTGGCACATTTATGTACATCAGGGGCATCAAGGGCATGGATACCATGCTAATATAATGGTGGAATAATTGTACAGCAT
The DNA here is from genome assembly GCF_001858045.2 of Oreochromis niloticus. Taxonomy (NCBI): domain Eukaryota; kingdom Metazoa; phylum Chordata; class Actinopteri; order Cichliformes; family Cichlidae; genus Oreochromis; species Oreochromis niloticus. The sequence continues at coordinate 12,175,299 of NC_031978.2, read as the reverse complement.
TTTAAAAAAACAAGAATTGGTTTAGATTTTATCCCTACAGTCAAAAGTCAAATATATACATACATACATTTACTTAAATCATTTAATAAGTGATACTGAAGGTTCTGCAGGATCTATTAACTATAAAAGGCCAAGGCCTATTAACTTCTCAGTGATCATGATTCACTGCAGCTGGTAGTTTGTTTTTGTCAAGATAAAAAGGATTTGTTTGACTCAGTGATCAATACTGACCAATACTCAGAACAATGAGAGAGTCCAAGGAATTCAGCAAAGATGTAAGAAGAGGAATTGTAGCTTTACACAAGTTATGAAGGTCTCTTGCAGCCATTTCTAAAATACTGGATATTTCAAGATCATCAGTTCAAATAAATGTATAAGTTAATCAGAATTGTGACAACGTTGCCAAAGTCTGCAAGAAAAGCCAAAGTATCACCCTCAGATGAGAGAAAATTGGTTAAAATGCTTAAAACAACCCAGGAAATACCAAGACACAAGCCTGCCACGAACTGGAAACTACTGCAACATCAGCTTTACTGTACATAGAGAAGAAAGTTTTACACCACCATAGACCAATAGGGGGCTGACCAAGAAAGAAGGCCCTGCAACAACAGTAAGCATGACTGAAATTTGCAGCTGCCAACATGCACTAACCACATGTCTTCTAGAGAAAGATTTTACAGTCAGGCGAGACAAAGACTGATATTTGGCCACAGCAACAAGAGAACAAGAGGTGCAACTTGCTAAGGGAAATTTAACCACATATTAATAGGGGTGTGTGTATATAGTTGAGCCTGTATAATTCTGACCCTGTGTGGATGACAGAAAATCCAAAATAAATTCAAACTTGTGCACCAAATTTAAAGTCATTAAACATGTACATGTACAATCATTGCACCCTAGAAAACAGATAGTTCAAAGAAATCATTAAAAACTTACCATGGCTTACCGTTAAATTTTAGAAAATACTTATATAGCTGAAAATTAGATATTGTTAGAAGTTCAATAACACCCTCAAGCCTGTATGCTAGCTAAGAATTAAAGCCAAAAGGCAATTAGCTTAGATGCGCATAAAGACTGAAAGCATACCTTTGTCTCGTTTGTTTAATCAGTACATAAATAGGAATGTCAAATAACTATAAACAAGTAGTTAAATGCTCATATTATTTCTTGGCGAACAGAAGCCAAGTGCATGCCTGCTTTGAGTCTCTACTGCCAAGTCTTTACACTGAAAACAAAGCTAATCAGCACATCTGGCTCTTGCTTAATGTTTAATGTAGACAGATGTATGGTCTTATTGATCTTCTTATCTCACTCTTGGCAAGAAAGTGAATGAGGACTATTTCCAGTATTTAAAACTATTCCTTTTATGGTGTGCTTGCTTAGATACGAAGCAACAAAAACAAAAGCGAACAAAAAATTGATGGGGTTCACTCACAACACCTCTAACTACCACATCTTCTATATTTTGCAAGACTTCTAGAAGTCTGACACTTTAACTAACCGGTGCATCAATCTTGATGAGGGCGATGTCTGATTTCTCATCCACGTCTTTGATTTTGGCATCATAGGAGGCGCCGCTCTTTAGCTCCACTTTCACTCTGTGTTTATTGGCCACCACGTGGGCATTGGTCACAATTTGGCCATCTTCAGACACAACAAAACCAGAACCACTGGCCACTGCCACTTCACGCTTGGAATAAGTCATCCTGTGGAGGGAAGAAAGAGAGACATTAGGAAAGAGTAGGTTAGACTACTGCTATTCTTTCCTCTCCCCTTTAACAGTTTTTCCAGAATAGTAAAATAAAGCAGTACATGGTGTAATAGAAGTGTTAAATGCAAACCAAAAGAAAACAAAGTTTAAAGCATGTGAGTTTGTACACTAACTATATATATATATAAATAGTAAGAAGGTGAGTATATAAAGCTAAGCTGGAGAGGTGAATAAAACAAAAGACAGATCTAAGTGAAACAAAGACGGAAGAAGGAGAGACAGAAATCTGGAAATCAGAGAGTTTTGACCTTCAAAAAAACCACTTCACAAGTGATGGTGACAGACAGAAGAGAAATGAGACAGATGGAGAATCAAAGTGTCAAAGAACAACCAGAAGCAGAGATTAAAAAGCACAAAAAGCTGGTCGGATGATTTTTAAAAAGAAGATGAAAGACTAAACTTGAGAATAAGGTGCTCTACCAACTGGTGCAGTGTGTTTAAGTACACAGGTAGGTTGTAAATTCTAGGGTTTTTCAGTCTGCCCCTCCCCAGCACCAAGCACAGACACACAGGTACGCGGCTCATACTTGCGGTAAAGTTCAATGTGAACCACAGACGGAGCAATTTTCTCCACCACGTCGGCAATGAAGTTGTACTTGTGCCTCGGGCTGTCTGGATTGTCTTGAGCTGGAAATACATCATGCACACACAAATACACAAATAGGATGTCAGCCTGGTAAAAACAAACTAAAGATGCTTGGAAATACTGCATGATGTAAGAGCTGTGTGAGGATAGAGAACCAACAAATTAAACTACCCTTCATCATAACACATCTGGGAAAAGAACAGATGACAGTTCATCTGCGGTTGAGACTGTCTAGGTCTAGGTCTGACACACATGTACTCACTCATTTACAGAGTCTGGTAATAAACCTTACAAATAAACACTTCACACTGACATTTACCCTTATCTTACCCCATGGTTAAGGGTGAAAACAGAGCAGTTCTAAAACCATCCACAGCTCTTTTGTCAAGTATAACACACAGACAGTGTGACACTGCATGTTAAGGGACTGCCAAAGTCACTGAATCACCCATCCAGCTTTGGCTAAGTCAGGAAATGCTGACTGACTTACCTGCTCATTAAATCCTACCCAAATGACAGTTTAAGCAAGGCTATGAATCAAGACGCCCCCAACCTTTCCCTCTTTGCTTTTCATCCTTCCATCCATAAGCTGTTATTTTGCCACGTACTTTGAACTATTTTGTCTCACAAGAACAATTTTCAGTCATTACTTTCTCCTAGATGACAGAAATTGCACAAGTATCATCCCCTGGATATCAGTGATTGCACTGAAGGGTTAAGGAACAACAAACAGACACTTGAGTTGCAGTTAAGCTAACACCAGCATTTAATGAGCATCATGCTGCTGTATGGAACACCATTAAAAAGTACAGTCCACAAACATTTGACAAACTGCAGGAAGTAAATTCTTCTGTGTGTGGTTGAAGTTTTCGTGGTTGCAGTGAAGCACCAGAATTTGTTTAGCGGGAGTTTGTTAGCTGTGAGCTAGCAACCTTCATTGAAAACTGAAGATAAAAGATGGATACAGATCGGTTCTGTATCTGAAAAAAAATAATGCTAATTCAAAAGTGACTTAAACCAGATCTCTTTTTGGTGGACTTTTGTGGAGGACAACACTGAAAAGTTAATGAAGACATAAAATTAACATTGAGCAGAACTGAGTTTAACGTATCGGAGAGGCCCTTCACTACAGTCCACAACAGTTTCTCATCAGGCCCCTTGGGACGACTAATTACCAACCCCTGCTGGAAAAAGTCATAAGGAAAATTACCTTACTTCTCACTTGGATTAACACTTTCCTGATGAGTATGTGGTTTCCAAGTTGGACCCACCCTTTCCAGCACTTCCAGTTTTAAAAGCTAAAATGCTCTTCAGACACTTCACAATGGTAGGTCAGGAAAAAGTGGGTCAGTGACTTGGTTAGGAACTGTTATGTTTTTAACTGAATCATGAACGCAGAAAGATGCATGCATGCACACCTGCGACAAGTAGCTCACAGTAGTAGTGATTCTGGTAATATTGCTCCTCCCACCTTCCCTCTGCTGAGCTGTAATGTAATTAAAAGTCCTTTACACTGGATGTAGACAGAAAACAGTTCTACATGAATTTACTTGCATTAAGGTTTTTGGATTTTTTGCTCTTGTTATTAAATATTAACAACGGCAGTAAGGTCATGCTTTTTGAAAAGAGACACTGTTGTTGAGGAATATCATTTATTTCTACCGCATTAAAGTGAGGCACCAGTATGTCCAGAACTGGACACCAAAACAGTCTAGATGGATGAACAGTGCTACAGTACGGAGGTAAACATATAAAGTACATTTTGGGGTGAGAATTCCTTCTAGATACACCCTTTGAGCATCATGAATGTTTTCCAAATCAACAATTTTACTAGAAATTTTTTGAGTTTTTGAGTACAGATGTATGTACTGAAATCCATTTCAGTCCATCTAATAATTGTCAAGCTATATCTAAAAAAAATTGAAATGCCCACCTCATAATGTAATGAAAGGACAAACGAGGGGCTCACCAAAGTTAGCAGGTTTCTGGGCATCTGGCGATTAAGATTCCCTGTGCAGAATTTTACTATAATCCATCAAATAGTTGATGATTATTTCTGGGCATATGGTGTACCAAATGCTATTCTTAGAGCTAAAAGCCAGTGGAAGAAAAAAAAACCCAAGTTGCTCATAAATAAATGTAACCACTTTTCTTTCCCAACCCCAACATATATTTTCCTGAACTTTAAATCAAGTATTAAACATTATAAATGCCACACAACTTTCTTGCAATAGTATGAAGAAAAGATGGAAATGTTGGAGTAATTTCCTCCCTGCTAGCTTCAAACCCGGGGGGTTTCGTGGTCAGCTCTGATAGGATTACTGTGAGAGAAAGCAGGGCCCAGTGTCCAGAATCTGTGCTGTTTCTGGAGTGCACAGACAGGCTCCCAGTCTCTTCCACTTCGCCATGTTATAATGAGTGAGGCCTCCTTGCACACATGCGGAAACCAGGAACACTCTGCTGCCACTACAATGCCTGTGTGATGATAGCAGACTTATAGGCCTAGTGGTGGTGATTTGTTAGAGACGGGATGTCATGAATCAGCCATTTTCTCCTGAGTTATATAGTGAGATAGATTATTTCATTGCTTAACTGATCTTACAGCTGAAGCTTAGAAAGACTTTACTGTTGGAAAATTAAGTTGACTTATGAGCGAAACTGAAAAGAAGCTGTCTAGATGCCAAAATGTGACTGATTCATCTTGATATGTGGAGAGAAAGTGGGATTTAAAGGCTTCTGATCACTGTCTCATCTAAGTATTGCTCACGAAAAACCTCTCCACCTACTGAACTGCTGCTATAGTAAGATGGGATCTGTGATTGCAAGGTAATTTTCTAAACAGCTTATGTGTGTGTGTGACATTTATACATTTAATTAGAGTCATTATAAGGAAAGAAAAGAGGACATACTTTTGATGGTGTGAGAAGTGGTGTGCTCAACTTCTTTTGAAAATGGGTTTGTGCCTGGAGTCGTAGAGTACATTATAATAGACTCAGAAACTGCATGCAGTTTCAAAATAACTGCATGCAAATTTAATGAGTATAATTTGCATGCAATTTCACAATTTATGGAGATTACCTATAGGCAATCATTTACAAGCTAATGTAAAAGTAAGCTGTGGGTCACTAATAAACAAGGCAAGGCTTTTTAGTTCAAAAAAAGCAAATTGAACTAGAAATCCAAGTAACATAGTGTTTTTCTCATAGGCAACAAAACCAACATAAACACATATAATATCCATGAAAAACACCTGGTTAAAACATTTCAACAGGATCACCAATAATAGACTGAAAGCAATTTTCATGCAAATTGATCATATAGAGATACAGACTCACTTGCCACTTCATTAGGTACACCTGGGGTAAGAGACTTTGTATGTGGCATAGTCATTGGCATCAAATGGAGTGGTCTGTTTATTTCAGAAACTGCAGAATCTGCTGGGACCATTTGCTAGAAAAAAAAGAAAAAGAAAAAATCCAGTTGTCTGGACAAAAACGTCTTGTTTATGGCAAAGCTCAGAGGAGAATGGCCAGACTACTTTAGGCTGATAGGAAGTCAACAGTAATTCAAATAGCCACTCACTACAAACAGAGTGCGCAGAAGAGCATCTCTGAATGCACAGCACATTGAACCTTGACGTAGCAGACTACAGCAGCAGAAGACCACACCGGGTTCCACTCCTGTCAGCTAAGAATAGGAAACTTGAGGCTACAGTTCAAACTGGCTCTTCAAAATTGGACACTGAAAATTGGAAAAAATGTTCCCTGGTCTGATGACATGTGATTTCAACATGTGGTCAGAATTTGGTGTAAATTCCATGAAATCATGGATCTACCCTGCTTTCTATCAGTAGTTCAGGCTGATGGTTTAATGGTGTGGGGGATATTTTCTAGACACACTTTGGCCCCCTCAGTACCAAGGGCGCATTGTTTAATTGCCACACACTATTTGAGTATTACTGCTGACTATATCCAGCCCTTTATGACCACAGTGTACCCATTTTTGTTCTGGGTGCTTCCGGCGGGATAATGTGCCATGTCACAAAGCTCAAATCACTTCAAAGTGGTTTCTTGAACATGACAATGAGTTCACTGTACTCAAATGGCCTCCACAGTCACTAGATCTCAGTCCAATAGAGCACCTTTGCAATGTGATGCAACATTATTGATGTGCAGCCCACAAATATGCAGCAACTATGTGATGCCAAAAACCGAAGAATGTTTACAACACCTTGTTGAATCTGTGCCACAAAGAGTTTAGGCAGTTCTGAAAGCAAAATGAGGCCCAAGCTTGTACTAACAAGGTGTACCTAATAAAGTGGCTGGTGAGTATATCTGTGTGCACCAAAGACGCAGAAACAACTTTATAGAAAGTAAACTGCAAGTGGACTATTTCACACTTGGTAAATTAAGAAGTGATATATTTGGTGTAATAGCAAGTACACACTCTTGTTACTCAGACTCACCCTGTCAGACACTTAATCTAATTGCTTCAGTTTATAGGAAAGCATTAGCAGAAATAACTACTGACTATAAAAGTAGTATGATAATATGATAAACAGTAATACTGTAAATGTTAATGACTAGCAGCACACCACAAAATATCACTTGAGTTTCAGGGCAATGGCAGACTGAGACTTATGAACACTCTTGTCAGTATCACAGACATTACACTGCTATTCAGCAGATATTTTGGAGATGGCACTTAAGGTTAAAGTAGGGATGGGTCAAGTGAGTTGCATGTAATATAGAGTGGATGTGGTGTTTAGATTTTAAAGCAGTCCAAAAACAAAATTGTTCTCATGTGGGAGGATGGCATTCCTACTAAGCAGTAACTTATCCTGACAGAGAAGCGTATACACACTCTCACGACACAATTTAAATGATATACTGACATAAAAACAGTAATAAACCTGCTTTAAGTTCCTGTGACCTGATGAAGTTAAGATTTCACCCACATGCAAGACATATTGAGAAGTGTTGTAACTGCTAATGAAAGAGCCTAATAAAATTTAAGTATCTATTAACAATAATCAGATGTCTGAAAGAGTTTTTTGGAATCAGTTCAAGCATTAAATGTGGGGAAAACCATTCAAAAACAACATTTATTAAAAGGAACCTAATTTAAAAGTACTCTCCCCTCCCAACATACACACTCAAAGCTCCCCTAACCTCACAACCCCGTACATCCATTACCCCTCCCCACTCAACACACAAGCTACAGATCAGGGCGTCTTATCTTCTTCAGATTTCCCATGCATAGGACCCTTCGTTTTATTGGTTCCTGCAGACTAAAAGACAATTTGTGTTCTCCTAAGAAAAATCCTTAAGAAATGGAAAAACATAGATGTGAACAAAGTGGATTCAGTCCAGCTAGAATTAAGCTAATGCACTAGCAAATCTTTCAGATATGTTAAGAAGGAGGGTCAAAGGAAAGGATCGTTATCAGCATGGACATGCGGTAAGAATGCAAAGAACACAGCCATCAGTTATTCTCTGGCATTTTAGGTTTGTTTTCCTTTAGATCAAAGGCGATTTAACTAACCAAAGGGGAAACTCATATAAGCTCTGAAAGAGACAAACTAAGTTTAGAGTAAATCATTAACTTAAAGATAGAAATGTTTAATAAATTAACTCTTTCTCTTTTCACTCTCACATTGGCATGAGAAAAGTGACGGGAAGGGTGTATAGCCCGTATATAAGGTGTGCCAGGTGGAATACAGGATTAAATGAACCAATCGGTGAAGAGAAAGTCAGGACAGCAGTAAGGTAAGGCACATGAGGTGTGGATGAGTGAAGAAAAGGGTACGTCAAATGGGTTGTTGCCAAAGGATGGTATTGATTGCTTTAAAAAAAAAGCAAATACTATGGTTCCTCTTTGGCCTTAAAAAGTAACTACTACAGCAGAGACTGGAGAATCATGGCAAGCATGCGCCTTAGTACATATGTTATTATAAAATTACTTCCAGTAGGTCATTGATTTTGGCTCACTGTACTTCTTCAGTGATTCAGTACATATGAATGCTAGCTTGCTACAGTGTTAAGACCATGAATCATTTTGTTTCGATGGGGCTTTTTTCCCAGTTATGAAAGCATACATTTGAGCTGTTTATAATACTACAATGACACACTGGCAGCTGTTTCAAATGACTCACTGAGTGATTATAATTAACCCAATTTTTTCCATTCCCAATATTGATTCAATTTACCCTATTTTAATCCAGTGAAGTTAATTTTTTCCATTGTGAACTCCATCTGAGGTTGAAAGCACACAATACAACCAGAAACACACACACTGAGTTAGTAACAGGGCAGTTAGAGCAGCATGGAGAACCCATTCAAAACCATGTCACATTTTATTGTTAGAAAAATGATGTATGTCGATCAGTACAGCAACTGCAAGAGCAGGTTTTAACCCTTTAAAGGACATTGAACCAATGCAATATTCAGTACAGTGTTTAATAACACTTATCATGGCCCATAGACAAGAATGGAGGTACAGTAATTTGGTGTGGTGCAAAAGCATCACATTTCTGTAATTAGTGCAATTTAGGCAATTCAGACATACACATGTGTTTTCATGTTGCAGTCAGTATTAGATGACATTAAAAAGAGGCTGAGCACGGAAGAGGCTGCAGCAAATATAGTTTAGCAGAGAGAGGAATGAAGGAAGCAGGAGAATTACAGACATCAAACAGGAAAAAGAACAGATGAGAAAAGCAGACAGGCAGACATTCAGAACCAAAAGCAGACACTGACAAGTAGAACAACAATAACAAAAGTCGCATGCATGTGCCCAAAAATTATGTTTTAATATCATGAGTGGCTGAGACAAGTTGCCGAAGAATGTGCGTATTCAGCAGATGTCACTCGCTGGAGTCACAGAGTACATTCTGCAACATCAGCTCTGAATTAAGAATAAGAACAGAGAAGACATTAAACTGTCTTAGAAATGAACTTTTAAAGCAAGATTGGAATATTGTATATGAACAAACAGAAGTTAATAAAGCTTATGAAGGATTTTTAAGAACATTTAACACATTACTTGATAAAAACTGCCCAGTAATTGAAATCAACAGGAAACATAACTATGCAGGAAGACCATGGATGACTAAAGGACTACAAAATGCCAGCAAAAAAAAGAATACCCTATATCGAGAATTCATAAAAAAGAGAACAATAGAAACTGAAAGGAAGTATAAAACTTACAAAAATAAATTAACTAATATAATGAGATCCTGTAAAAGAGAGTATTACATTAAAAGGTTAGAACACAATAAAGATAACACAAGAGATATATGGAATGTATTAAACAGTATAATCAAGAATGAATCAAGGAATAACGATTACCCTGGGTACTTTATAGAAGGGACAAGAAGTATTAATAACATGGAAGAGATAGTAAATGGCTTTAATAAATTCTTCGTAAACATAGGGCCAAAACTGGCAGAAGAAATAAAGGTTGATGGAATAGAAAGGGACACTGGTGAAAATATTGAAAGGAATAGAAGCTCAATGTTTTTAAGAGCAGTGGAAGAGAAAGAAATTTATGACATAGTTAGAGGACTTAAGAACAAAACCAGTACAGATTGGAATGATATTGATATGGTAACAGTAAAGACAGTTATTGATGGTATTGTAAAACCATTAAAACATATATTCAACTTGTCGTTTCAAAAAGGGGTTTTTCCACAAAAAATGAAAGTTGCTAAAGTTATTCCCATTTACAAAACCGGTGAAAGGCATCATTTTACAAACTATAGACCAGTGTCAATACTCTCCCAGTTCTCTAAGATACTGGAAAAACTTTTCATAAAAAGATTTGACAGTTTTGTGGAAAAATATGAATTACTGACAGATAGTCAGTATGGGTTCAGAAGCAACAGATCAACAGCTTTGGCATTGATAGATTTAATGGAAAAGATAACGGAATGTATGGATAATAAGAGGTTTGCGCTCAGCGTTTTCTTAGATCTAAAGAAGGCGTTTGATACTGTTAATCATGAAATTCTATTAAAAAAACTGGAAAGGTACGGGTTTAGGGGAGTGGTTTTGGAATGGTTAAAAAGCTATGTAGGGAATAGGCAACAATATGTACAAATAAATGAATATAAATCTAATTTGATGGATATAGCTTGTGGAGTACCCCAAGGTTCAGTACTGGGTCCAAAAATGTTTATTATGTACTTAAATGATATCTGCAGAGTATCGCAGATTTTAAAGTTTGTAATATTTGCAGATGACACAAATATAATGTGTTCAGGTGTGGAATTGCCACAGGTTTTGGAGATGATCACACAGGAATTAACAATATTAAAGAAGTGGTTTGATATAAATAAATTATCATTGAATCTAGATAAAACCAAATTTATGTTTTTTGGAAACCAAAAGAAAAACATCAAAATAGAGATATGTGTTGACAATGTATATTTAGAAAGGGTAAATGAAATAAAATTTCTTGGTGTGATCATTGACCACAAGCTCTGTTGGAAGCCACACATTACTTATGTTCGGGGGAAATTGGCACGGGGCATTGCCGTCCTGGGGAAAGCAAAGCATATGTTGGATCAGAAAGCACTGCACATTTTATACTGTGCTTTACTACTGCCATATATGAGCTACTGTGTAGAGGTCTGGGGAAACACATACAAAAGTAACACACAAACAATAACTATAATACAGAAAAGGGCCATTAGATTAATAAATAACGTGGGGTACAGGGACCATACAAATGCACTCTTTGTCAAAATGAAAACTATTAAATTCCAAGACTTGGTGAAGCTTAAAACAGCGCAAATAATGTATAAAGTAAGAAATAAATTGCTTCCAAAAGAAATCTGTAAATTGTTCATAGAAAGAGAAGGTGGGTATAACTTAAGAGGGAAATGGAATTTAAAAATACAAAGTGCTAGAACAACTTTAAGAACTATGTCTATCTCAATTGCAGGAGTTAAATTATGGAACAGTCTAACAGAAGAAATAAAAGAAAGTAAAAACATAAATCAGTTTAAAATAAAATATAAAAACCTAATTTTAAATAACTATAAGAATGAAGAAAACGGGGTTAACCCAGGACGGTAATGTTGCTGGTAATGGTGTTGTGGTTTTTTTGGGGGTTTTTTTTGTTTGTTTTTTTGGTTTGTTTGTTTTTCCATAACTTGTGTATCTGCAAATATACTCATTCTGTATTTTTCATATGAAAGAAACTATACTGTGGTGGGGCTTGCTTATTTCTTGTTTTTGATTTATTTACGTTTTATGTTGTTTTGCTTTTTTTTTACTTTTGTTTCATATGTTGTGTGTTCAATTTAAGACTAAAAGAAAATTAAATGAATGAGAGGTAAAACTTGAGGGGGTAGGGACAAATAAGTAAATACTTCTGCCTACTCCTTTTCAAACAAATAATGAAATGATATTTTGTAATGATTGTGAAGGCACATGTTTGAAATGTTTGAAATAAAAATGAACTGAACTGAACTGAACTGAAAATTAAAGAGCAGCGCAAACTGTGTCGGGTTTTCAACTGGATAAAAGTCTAAACAGATTGTAAGAAAGTATTGTCAGCCTCATCTTCACGTTCACACCTTCATGCAACCCCTCGTCACAGTTTGAGAGGCACCAAGTGATTCAGTTCTGATCTCCAATACTCTTCAGCACTTTTCCTGTCAGTCTGTGTCACATTAATGCTTTTAAACTGCACTTTTAAAAAAAATAATTAGATCATTTTTAACAACTATGACACCAAGGTCACGGTCAAATTTTGGCCTAGTTTTTTTCTTTTTTTCCCCCAAAATGAGCTACGCCTTTACTGTCCAGACACAAAATGACATCATGCAACTAAACTCACACAGTTTTTCTTAACATGAGGCCAGGTTGCGGTGTATTTCAAGGCACTCAGAGGGGTTTAAGTTTCTTTTCAGTGTCAGCTCTTGACATTCTGAGTCAACAGACCTGTTCACAATTTATGTTAAAGTTGACATTTTTTTTAAATATATGCTACAGACTCTTAGTCAGCACCAGCCTGGACAGGGACACATCTAATGCACGAAATGAAATGCAACTTCCAGCTTTGGAAATTCTCACAGGGTGTCTTGGAAAATCAATAGCACTCACCACAGTCTTGCTCAGTTTCAGACATGGTTAGCTGCTCGGGAATGACTTAACCATTTAAGCTGCTTACATGACTGACAAACAAATGTGGCGATGCAGTCTGCCCTTCCACTGTGCCCACATGGTTTTTGATGTACATGTAAAACTTTCCCGAAAATATGGGTTGCTAATTTTGTGTTTTCCTCAATGCCTCCCGCCTGTTTTAAACAGTCTTCAACAGAGGTGGAATTTTGGCTTTGAATCAGTGCCAGGAATTCCTTCGTGTGACTGTTAAGTGTGATTTATGAGTGACAACACAGACCAGGAGTGAAAGACACTTCCACAGTCAAAAAGAGAAGAGAGGAAGAAGCTGGGGTGGGGGGGCTGTGACAGGGGGAATTCAGTTAAGTTTCTTGAGGTAAGTTATAGATCTTTGATTCAACAGGTGTTGAACCTTGTCATTCAAGTGTCTTTAAGTGCACATATGTTGCCAAATTTGAAAAAAAAAAAAAAAAGTACGTACACAGTAACAGTAAAACTCATAAAGGACACAATGTTTTTACCACCTGCAGCATCACTAGTGATTGTTTTTTCATTCCTGGATGTTTTATGTCATGCATAGGTTGTAAACAATTACACTACTAATGATGATATATGACTCATTGATTCATTCTGTACAGAATGTGCATTCTCATTTAGGCTGTACTGTTTCACAGAGCAGCAGATGTGAAGACTGAAGTCCCATTATAAGTGAGCTTCACTGATTAGGAAGAAATACCTGTCACATGACACTATGACAAAATGCAGGTCCATACTAAAACACTTACATATATCATTATAAATATATCTCCAGTTATATTTAATAACAGTTTATATCACACATATCAGGCTTTGACATTCCATTCTATTCAGCTAATGCACATTTTTCAGGCAAAGACCACATGGCATAAAGGAATCAACCAGATTATAGTCATGTGACTGCTGGTCATGCATGCCAGAGTAATCCTAAGGTTCACATCAAGCTTTACAACGGGGCATAACTCGTGGCTTCATTCAGCCATGGGGGGAAAAAGAAAACAAAACAAAAGAAAAGCCCTCTCTGATCAAGTCTAATTGTAATGCAGGATCAAGGGGGAAACCCACTTGAATGGCTGCTTTTGTGGTTCCAGACACATGGGGATTGTGTGCCACTGAATGCAACGCTGAGCTACAACATCTGTGCGACCTTGAGACAATAAATGCCCAGTGAGTAATGGTGGGGTCACGTTCAAGAGCAAGTTGTAAATAATGAAGGTAAAACGGCCAAAAAATGACACCATATTACAGAAAATGTGCAACGATTGATTTCAGCTGCAAAACTAATGTTTTTGGCCCACAACGCTCAAAAGAGAGTAGCCTATTCGTGATTCTTGACACTACTACTGTAATCAATTAACTTTAAACGTCGAATCTACTCCCTCCCATTTATTATCAATATCTCAGTGTATTTTGGGTTAAGGGTGTCTTGATCAAAACAGTTTGAGTTCTACCTTTCCCGCAGGCTCCCCGCTGAATGAAAAGAACAGGTGGCTGTTGCAATTTCTGCGCCCGTCGGCTGACCCTCTTCAGCTCGCAGATATTCCGGTAGGACACCCCATCGCTTCCACAAACCGCTTCGGTGGTTTTGCACACGCAAATCCCACTCTTGCTTCTCCTCCTCACCGTCACAGTGTATGCAATCCCGCCGGAGACCGAGCACTCCAGCTCCTCTCCGCACACCGGGTCGCCGAGTTTCCCACTGCCGCCGCAGGCTTCGCCTTCACCGGAGGCGCACACCGGGCAGCAGTGGCAGGCGTCGAGGGTTTGTCCTGTCGGACAGTCCGCTGGTAGCCGAGGACACATCGACTTATCACACCGGGGAGGACATCCGACAACATACCGGCTGGAGATTTGCGCATCCGCCGGCACGGTTGCAAAGAATGCGATTACGCACAACAGCAACCAAAACATGTTTCAGACTGAAAAAGAAGCTCCCCTAAAAAGTCACCAGAAAGTTTTAAAGAGTTCCAAAAGTTCGCTCTGTGCTAGCAGTGTTATGGGATGACAGAACTCAGTGCTGAGGGGGGAGTCTTCCCAGCTGGAGAGGCATTTAACAGAAACTCCACTGCGTAACCAATTACGCGATTTTACGTTTTTGCTGGCACCGCATCAGACGTGCAACTCACTTTCTAGATAATAACAACAAGCAGGGTGATTGGTGGCTTTACGTGACGTACTGAATGGAAGAGTTCAATTACTGATATGTCTCCAAAAGTGTGAAGATAAATAATCAGAGGAAAGAGCAGAAAACTGCCATGACTGGTGGGAGGAAGTGATTTTAAATATAGTTTTATTTCAGCCTATTACAAAACTTAAAATATCAAGGTCAGCTTCAAAACAAGCAAGAATATTGAGAATATCGAGAATATTTTAGTCCACCAGTGTTTCCTTACGATGACTGATGGATTCTGACTTGCAAACAAACACTAGTACAAGAAATGAGTAATAGCAGAATAAGGATGCATGTAGCCCAGATGTTTTACGCTATACAGTCTTCCACACATCCAGCGTGACTATTTCCTTATGGTGTAGTTATTTATTTATTTTCCTGTTTTATTGCTTCCTTGTGAGTCAGTCCTGGCACCCGCACAAGCCTCATGGCTAATTAGAAAAATCAGTGGTGGAACAATAATTGCGTGGATTGTGGGTTTTATGCGTTCATGTACACTTAATAAACAGCCAACTTTGCTCCAGTTGGAAGACTGCATGAGGACATAACTTATCCAGGCCTGTTTATCATGATGCAGGGTTATAAGCACCCAGCAAAGTAGGGGCATAAACAAGTCTAGTACAGGTATCCAAATAAAGAATGCACTCAATTCAAGAGCAATCAATATCGTTTTGTACAACTAATCACTCAAAATATTTGTAAACATCAACTCTTGACACATTTCCAGCATCAGAGTAGCACATTTTAATTTTGGCAAACAGCAAACCTCTGTTAGATTAAGATGTCTGTGGTGAGCTGTACAAGTCCAGTAAACTCTATAAATCAGCCTCATAAAATACCTCAACACAGTGTGATAGACTGTGTTAAGACAGGCTTTATTTTCTCTTTTTTATATGCCTCTTGGTTTAAATGTGGTCGACGAATACAGCAGAATATTTCTCTGTGCCCCTGCTTGGGACCCTGTGGTGTGCAGGGGCTCAGGAAACCCAAGTCTCTTGTATCTTTGGGCCAATTAGAAGAGAGCATTACAGAAACAGACTGGACTCTCTTGTATAGCACAGGAAACAATTAGAGTATACATTGTAGACTGTAACCCAGAGCTGATGTTAAGAGTTAAATGACAGGGCTCATTCATTTTTTTTTTCGCAGGAAAAAAAAAAAAAAACAGAGCTGAAGCTGAACGCTCTTTAATTTCGATCCAAGACAACACACATTGTTGGCTGATGCAAAAACGGCCGAAACCCACGCAACATCATCAGCTCCATTATGTGGCACTACGTAGGCGAGAAACAGTGGGAAAACTTGCAGATGAAAGCAACCTCATCTATAAGGAACACCCATCCTCCAGCTGAGGACAGTGAACGTAGCCAATGATGGACGCCACTGAGGTCTGTGTGATCTCGCCTCCCAAGTTTGTCCAGGCTGTGAGTGAGGCCATTGAAGGACCAAAATGGAGCTGTACTTCCACATCTGAAGCCACACCAAAGTCTGGCATCCTCCAATGAGCATAGGAGCTATGGTATATATGGAATATCAAAGAGCTGTACATCCAAGCTCATACTTAAAGACACCAGCTAATTATAAATTATTTTGCTTCTTTCAACGACCCAATGACACCATCCATATGTACCGTAAAATGTCCACACATGCAGCATTCACAATTAACTACACACATAGAGACGAAACCCCCCTGAATATGCCATGACTCATTATCCAGCTGATTAAAGAGGCTTTAAATATTCAGTCCACACATGCCATATCAAGCTCAAGGCTGAATACGTAAGGAGCACCTCATTAAGAGATGACAAACGATACTCATACATACGCTTAATCATCAACGTTGGAGTGGAAATGCCTGCTCCGTGTACACCGACTGTTCTACAGTGTCAAGTTGGCTTACTTGTACACCGTTTCCATTCATACTTTTGCTCCTCGATGAAGACGATTGCCTCTTTTCACTCAGCTGTAGTCTAGATTAGGTTTTATCATCAAGCTGTGAGTAAGAAGTTAAAGTTGAATTTGAAATTGTGCATGATATAGCAAATAGGAAAGGCACACCTTAGTCAGATATAACGGCAAACACATTTTATAGAATTATAACAAAATAAAGTTGAATTATGTTTGCAAAAATTATGATACTTTATTTATATTTTATTATATAAATTATTAATGCAGGGCTTTCAAATGGAGTGTGGAGTTGATGTTTTATTCAAGGATCCAAAAATTGTCAGTTTCTTATTTATTGTAATTATTTTGATGGCTAGTTCTGGTTGGGGCTAATATTTCAGTAAACATGGGATTAGGGGAAGCAGGGCTCACAGACACACCCTCTTTTGTTAATGTGGCTTTTTGCATGTTTCTTACATGATTCTTGTTATGATTCTTGGCTTGGTCTGTGCTGAAACATCTGTTTCATGCTTCTCGTGTGTGGTGTTTTGCACTCCATCAACCGAAACCTTTGCAGTCATCCGTGATGAAAACATAACTGGTGGTTTATAGAGCACAGGGATGTTTTCAATGACAAAGTGAAGATTTTTCTCTCACCACAAGAGGGCAGAGGAAACTCTCTGCAATCACATCAAAGACTCAAATCAAACTGTGGATGCTGCCAAAAGTTTCTCTCTTTGCAGACTTTGTAAACCTCTTATATTCCACCACAGACTCATCATCCTCTCCTGGATAAAGATAAGCACAATACTGAAACATGAGCACATTTTCAGTGTTTATTTCTTTCAAGTCATCCACATAATAAATAGAGACAATTCAAACCAATTACACTAGACTGAAAAGAGGGTGAAATAGCTTGGCTTTGCTAGGCTCTAACGCGGCAGGCACTTAAAAAAGATTAGTGTGTATTATTTAGAAGGATTACAGTGGGACTTTTTTTTTTTTTTTTAAATAACACCATGAGGCAGCTGCCTGCTACTAGGCTGTCAACACAAACGTGAACAGGAACAGGACATGCCTAAAAGCATATAAAAAATAAATCTGTTTCTAGTCTGCAAACACACAACAACCAAAACATCTGTAGATTAAAAAAAAAAATACAATTTTAGGTATTATTAAAACCTTAGCATGCAACATAAGTGGCTGAGCTTGAATACTTTTTCTGTTAAACTATGAATTAAAACGTATGCACGGGATCAGTTCGGTATTATCTTCAAACTAGTAAACACAGGTTTAAGCAAATAATGTTTTTCAGGACTGAGCTAAAGCTCACTCTGCCATATTGTTGTTGCTTTTCTTTTTAAATCAATATTAATTACAAAATGCATAGGAGTCTTCTTGTTCACTTGCTACTTTAAGCCGTCATCAAGACTCCACAAAGTCTAATACAGTGAAATATGATTCACCAGAAAGAGTGACTTGGGTTGTGACATGGTGCACACGCTGTAAAAGCTTAAAGTTTTTTTTTTATCTTGTACATCTGCACGGCACTTTGACTTTACTACCACAAGTGGATTATTGGTTAAAACTATTTACTGTAGTATTAGTAGTAGTAGTACACAGAAGAGTACTTTATTTTGTCAGTAACAACAACTCAATCAACCAAAACATTGTTGAGAACACAGTTGCAAAAAGAACAGACCTTAACCCTCCCTGTATATTTAAAAACAAAGAGATTCAAGTCAGTGGCTTGGCCACTGTTTAGAAAAAAAAAAAGAAAGACTAAATATATTTCACCTTGCATAATTATACACATCGGATTGTACATAACTATTTCCATTTTTATATATATATATTTTTTTAAGTCTAGCCCAGTCCAGAATTGTCGACTTTTAATTTGTATTAAAGTGAGGATTTGATCTCTGACTTGGCCTGCTCCAACACTGGCAATAGTACACAAATCCAGTGTTACAATAATGAGTATGAATGGATCACACAGTTTAGTACAAGTAGATCTGAGAAGTGCCAAAATGCCAGTCCTCACTTTGAACACTCTTTTCAGACATGAGGAATTAGCTAGCACCCTTAAAAGCTCCCTTATTTTCTTGGCACAAAGTGGTTTGCAAAATTCCTCAACACTTAAATGCTTTTAACACCTCTTTATGCCTGTACAGATTAAAATAAAGCTGTTATTGAGTGCTAATTGACACAAGTTAAGTAGAAGGTGTAAATTAAGTCTTTGTAAATAATAACATCATTTGAACTATGACAGCAGGCGGGAAGGGCTGGGGGGGGGGCGGGGTCTGGGTTGACTTTGGCACAAGAGTGCAGTTCAGAGGTGAGCCAACTTGTTTCTCCTGTACACCGATGGAGTAGTTCCAAAGAGTTTGTGACAGAGCTTTGACTGGGAAAAAAAAATTAATGTTGCTCACAGGATTTCTCCTTTATCTGAGGATCTCAGTCAACGTCCGGTTGACTTTTAATGTCCAGTTAAACGGGTCAGACCTCGCTCACTGGCAGATCAGCATCCTCTAGGTTCAGGGGTGTTTCAGGCATGTGGGGCTCAAAGCTGCTCCGCCGGCGCCACGGTGACTCCTCAGAGCTGGCGACGTTGGTCACGGGAGCGTCGCAGGTCACTTTGCCAGGCGTGTTTCCTGCAGGGACAGGCGTGCTGGCGTGTGGCTGTGACTGGGGCGTGGCAGCAGGCTCATGAAGTGCTCGCTGTCCCACGCCAGACTGTGAGCGTGTGCCGCACGTGATAGCACTCCCCCACTCTGGGTAGCATGGTGGCACTGCAGATATGGGCGAGCGAGGGACGGGGGGACCCGTGGGGGTGCGGTAGAAAGTGGAACGGTTGCCGTGTTCCTGTAGCAGAAAAAGCAGGAGGAAAGAAAGAGCAAGAATGAAGGAGACAAGAGGAGTTATTGTTAGTGAGATGAGTCAAATCCTGATGTGTGTACTTTATGTGAGAAGAGCCAAAGTTAGTTACAGACTTGGAATTAGCGCCCACATTTGAGGCCTGATGCAGCTTGAAGTTGTAGGTGCTCAAGAATGAAGCATTGCTAGAGAATGGAGTGACGGCAGTAGGAGTGGTAGCAGTAGAAGTAGAGGTAGCAGGAAAAGTAGTGTCAGGAGGTTTTAGTTTTGGTAGTCTCAATAGGTTGCAGTAGAAGTTCAAACAGAGTGCAGTGGTTGGTTGTTGCTCATTATTTCACAGCTTTTCAGATTTCAATCTCTGAGAAAAAAAAGAAGTATCAGAAGAAAGAAAAAAACTCAGTACAGGTAGAAAAAACAAAAAAGGGTTAGGCAGCAGGAGGTGAAATGTAGGTTAGACAAACACTCTGCAATGCTCTGTAATGCACCAAAATATGTACATGAAAACGCCGCCTTTATGGCTGTATATTTTTAAACATAGCCTCTTCACCAAGACGCTTATTCACGGTAGCACCATATGACTTTGCAGGCCAGTGCAACTTCCTAACTATCACTTACGCGTCACAAAATTTAAGAGTAAGATTGTAGCACAAACATGACAGAAACCACAGTAAGAGTCACAAGTGTATTAAAAGTTCTTTTTGTTCTCGTCGTTGAATCCAAATGTCCAAAATCAAGCTCATGTCGAAATTTAGCGGGCAGTGGGAGGGGAAAGATTAGACAGTCTAACTGTATGAACGTTTGGGAAACCCCCAAACTTTACTGCAGTGCCAACTGTCATCCATTGTAGCCATTTAAAGCTAACCTGCTCTAAATTTGACTCTTTTTTTTTTTTTTTTTTTTTTTTTTAGAGTTGAGCCCGACCGAAATAGGATATTAAAGACTGATGTTTTGCGATTTAAAAATCCAATATAGCCGCCGATATTTTCTTTTCATTCAGACTCACAAAACAACCACCATTTATTCTTTTATGTGTCATTATTTATGATTACATACCAACATAATAAAACAAGATTATTTTTAAACTGCATCATTGCAACAAGTGTTGGTTGACCTGTGTTTGTGGCTTTCTAAATCCCCTTTGCCCACTGGGAAGTTGCAGAGTGCCTTCTGGTGGACAAGCTATGTAACAACACGCCACAGTTGAAGGGTGTTTCCTTCTGTCCCTTTATTACTTTCCTTGTTTTCATCGACAGTCACAAATACCAATACTGATATATTGACAAATAGCTAATATAGACCAATATATCAGCCCAACCGATAGCTGTTTAAGAAAAAAAAAAAACCAACAAGTCACTATGAAAAACTGAGTTTGTGACTCTGGACGTGTGGATTCAGCTTTGGTGAGTTGTTGTTACACATTCACAACATTCAGAGATGTGCTTTCGGAAGTCAACATGAAAACAAGGATTTTATTGTATGGGAACGTATGAGAAAGAGAAAATAAACATACAGGCAGCGAACAGGAGGGAGGAGAAGAGACAAGCAGGATGTCACACATCTAAGACAGGTACACAGCTGCAGCATACTGCAGAGATAACAGAGCACGGAGGGAAGAGAAACAGAAGGTGTGAAAGATGCCGTAATAAAGACACAGATACAATCAGGCTCAAACTATTCATAGCTAAGCTGGTCAGACAGTTCATGCAGTCAGAGCATATTTGTGCATGAATATTTCCAACTTTGCACTGAAATGTCATCAGCAACAATGAAAACATGGGAAAGCTGTGGATGAAGATGAAGGAGACTGCAGGTCCTTGTGATGGTCAGTTTAGAGTCATTTTGTACTGTGGCAGAAAAAAAAAAACCTTCATTTTTAGCATTTGAAAGACTTGAAGTATGCTTGATTTGCACTGCCATGCCTGTGACAACAGCCATCACATGCAAGAGAAGTAAGCACACCTCGACTCTTAAAACACCTGACGCACAAATTGCATCCATTTAGCTGCAAATATTCTAAATGCAAAACCCCTAAACTTTATGCTAAGCTTGATATCAGAGAGCTGCAAAACAAAACAAACAATAAAAAAAAAAGCAAAGGAGATTGAGAGGTGAAGATAAGCAGCGAGAATGAGGATGTGAAGGGAGGAGGAGCAGTTGTTTGGTTATCACAGCCATACGTAGGGTGTGGTTGGTACAAAGCAACAAAAAAGAAAAAAGAAAAGCGCATCAGATGTGCAGTCGGATCTGATCTGTTCCCCTTCGTCCACAACCAAAAGGACCAGCCAATAAGTGAAAAAAAAAAAAGTATTAAAAAGGTGAACCCAGAGCTTAAAAAAAAAAGGGGGGGGAGTGGGATTTAGACGAGCTGACATACGTGCTGCTGCACTCCCCGATTCGGGACGTATACCTCTGTATACAAGGGTTCGACAGCCGTCTGGCCTGCCGCATCTGCAACAACACAGTGCAAAGCAGGATTAGAGCAGATGGGCCATCTGCCCACTGGGAAAGGAGAAGGAAGAGGTGGAAAGAATGTGAAAGAAAGAAAGGGAGAAACGGATCGAGAAAAGAGGCAAAGGGAAGGAAAGACGAGCCAGAGAGAAAGACACAGAAGGCAAGAAAGGAAACCATAGAGAAACAGACGCTTTGCGGATAATGACTTCAGTCTAACCAAAAGGGACCAAATGTGGCAGAGGCTGGTTTTCATCTGCAGCAAGAACAATGGAAGTGGTTTATTTCACTGCTCACCTACCGGGTCAAGCTGCCTGACTCCCTGCACGTAGACTGCCGAAAAGTAACTAATGCTCAACAAGTGGTGACAGCTGGTTATCCATTACCCACTTTATCTAAATCAGTTCAGGGGCAACCCAATGGGACTGGAGCTAAGTGGTAGCCATGAACTTCAGTGTCCCCAGTTTGTTTCCAACTGAAGACTTTTTGCATGCCATCAGTTTCTCTATTGCTCTCACTTAACTGCAAATACATTTAAAGAAAATAATTTCAAAAAATGTAGTATTTAAAAAAAAAAAAAAAAAAAATCAATCTCGTTTGTAGGTGGTAATGAAGAGGCTTGAGGAACATTCAGAACAGTTTTGAGCAAAGTTCAAGCTGAAATTTCCCCCCTTGCCCAAAAGAACCTTTAAAATATTACCATTTTTTTCCAAGTAATGTTCTCATTCATGCTTCTTCGTATCCTGATTTTAAACATCACAATCCCCTTTACAGGTCCATAGCTCAGGAGTTAGAAATTACAAGTCTATGTCATTCTGTACTATGCAACTACAACACAATATTGTTAAAATACTATTATAGGATGAACCAAATTCATGCGGAACAAACGGCAGAGCCAATTCTCCTATTATGCATTTGTTTAAAACGAAGTCAAAGAAAAACAAAAGAAAAAGAATGCCACTGAAACTGCGTGAGGACGTGTAAGAATAAGAAAAAACAAGCGGCACAAGTGAAACAACACACAAATCAACCATATCATCTTGACTACTACAAACCACGTCACTCTGTAAGTCTCCCATTCTACTCATGCAAGTAAAAGTCAGGGCTGACGTTACTTTTGATGTTAAGCTTGAATCTGATTGCAGTGACTTATGTTCCTCCCATGGTGGATTTGTGTTGTACCGTAGTGGAAGATACTTACCGTGGCAGCTGACCTCCCAGGGCCCCGCTGGGCCACAATGGCCCCCGACAAAGCCTTGATCCAGCTGTGCATCTCCTCTGGACTGTCCGCCTAGTGGAGACAGACATGAAAAGAGGCAGAACGAAAGGAAGGAAAGAATGAGAACATAAGCAGTGGAAATCAGGATTGGAAGTGACGGGAAGGGAAAACATGTAGTTGGTAAAGATGCAGACAGACAAGACTGAATACCAGATTCATCAACATTAGTAAGGACTCACGTCTGAACCATTCTTTTCATCACAGAGAGTCGCATACCTGTATGTAAAACGTCCTTGATGTGGTGACAACTTCAAATAGATTATCTCTCATCATAATGTCACTACAATGAAGCAGAAAAAAAAACAGGATCAAATTTATCTCATCTGTATCTTTATCAGAAAAAGTAAGCACAAACCACCGAGACAAAGACATTTTTCTGTACAATGGAAAAATGTTGGGACTTGTTAGATACCTCTGCTTGCACTCCTGGACTTTGTGAACTTCTTTTAGTGGGATCATTCTGAGAGGCTCTTTGTCCTGAAAGCAAAGAATTAACTTTTCATAACACAGGACAAATATTATTTATAATGTATGCACATTTAAAATGCTGTATCTAAAAAAAGGTGCAGAGTTTCTGGTTCACAGGGGAAGAAGGAGGTTAACTTTCCAAGAAGTAGCAAACTGCAAACACTAATGGTTGCAACTTTCTTGACACAGCACTTTGATACAGCAGACAGAGAGTCTGTGTCCTTGAAGCCTGTTGATAGCCAAATAGACAGATAAAGTTGTCAAATAAGGGCAGACCTAGACAAGGACAGGGTAAGGGACGTACAGTATTATCCAGAGGACAGTCTGTGTGTGTGTGTGTGTGTGTGTGTGTGTGTGTGTGTGTGTGTGTGCGTGTGTGTGTGTGTGTGCGTAAGTAAGAAAACCCGGAGGGAAGAAGGCATGATCGGACATGTACAGTGGAGGCACTGAATTCCACAGGCTATGAATAAAGCATGTTGGAACTCGGGGTTGTGTTTGCAGATACTCCCCCCTCGGATTCTGGAGGACAATCAAATCTATGTGTACTACAAATCTAAACATTCCATAAAAGCTTCATGTAACTTAATCACAGTTAATTACCAAATCTGACTTGAAGTAACTCATTGAATTCTCTTCAAGAAGAAAATATCGCCGTTTCCAGTTCCTCATCTGGGGAGAAAAAACAGATTTTTTTAAAAAAAAAGATTCAGATTACAGAAGCACATCTTTTTTTAGTTCTTACACATTTTACTTTGTCCATTGCTGTTGGGTCTTTCTAAAAGTATAGAATTGTACACACAGGAAGAGCTGAATTTTCTTAGACTATCATTATATTAATTGTAATGGAGCTAGGACCACCTACTTTATTTTTTAATTGGGTCCCTGAGCAGAACTACTGCACAGGGGAACACATCTGAACATCAACAGAAGGACAAATTAAATAAACTAATTTTAAGCGAAAAAAAAGAGCCAAAAACAGTGTCAGGTGCTCACCACAGCTCCTTGCTTGACACAGTAGCCTGACTTGATGACATTGTGGTCCTGAGCTGGCCTCCCCAGGAAGTAAGGCAGCTGGCTGTGGGAACGCTGCATGGCCTCACGCTCAGCTCTCTCTGTGCCATCACCTCCTTCGTGCTGGAGGGTGAAGGACATAAAATAATGTCAATTTGAAGCTCATTGTGAAAACCAAACAGATTTTGCGAACAGCACAAATTGCCACTTTGGATTCTGTGATCAGAAAAGATCAGCCAATGATCCTAGTTAACTGAATTTTGAGAAAAAGACATTGGTCAAGAAAATAAAAATATTCACCAGTCACTTTGTTAGGTACACCTGTTCAACTGTTAACACTCATATCTAATCAGCCAGTAACATGGCAGCAATGCATTTAGTCCTGAAGACACGGTCAAATCGAGCATCAGATTTAAGTAACTTTGAAGTTGGCTTCGACAGGCTGGTCTGAGTGTTTTAGAAACTGCTTATCTACTGAGATTTTCCCACACAACCACCTCTATAGGGTTTACAGAGAATGATCAGAAAAGAGAAAATATCCAGCGAGTGACATTTCTCAGAGGACAATGGCCAGAGTGCCTGGAGCTGACAGGAAGGCAATAGTAAATCAAATAACCACTTGTTACAACCAAGGCCTGCTGTGAGTACACAGCTCATCTAACCATAAAGCAGGTGCGCTAAAGCAGCAGAAGTAGTCATGGATTCATCCCATTTTACATCAATGATCCAGGATGCTTCTGGCGGTGTAATGGTGTGGGTGATACTTCTATTGCCCCATTTTGGGTTCCAGCATTTTCATATCACAGCCTACCTGGGTATTTTGGCTGACCATGTCCATCCCTTTATCTTTTAATGGTTACTTCTAAGATAACATTTCTTGAATATGCCAACGAGTTCACTGTACTCAAATCAACTCCAAAGTCCCCAAATCACAATCCAACAAAGCACCCTTGGGATGTGGTGGAAAGGGAGATTCGTATCACGGATGTGTAGCAGACAAATCTGCATCTTTGATCCTATCACATCAATGAAAACGTCTGAGGAATGTTTCCAGCACCATGTTAAATCTCTAACACAAAGAATTAAAGCAGTTTTGAAGGTAAAAGGGCATCTAAAGTTGTACTAGCATGGTGTAATTGGTGACCTGACTGGCGAGTGCATAGTCACTGTTAAAAATAAAAAAAACCTGTGATTAACATTATGACGATTGTTGCACAGATATTAATATACAGTAGTAGTTTCAACATCAGAAATTAAGGATCATTTCCTTTATCAATAAATGATGGATTAAAGTAGTTATCAAATGTTATTAATCATTTATTGGTTCAACAATTGTTTTGCACTGTAGAAAAACTGTTCTGTATTTGAAGCAGAAAATTTCACATGTTTGGGAGCCTGAACGCAGCTCTCGTTGGGCACTTTTACTAGGTGAAAACTAATGATCTAAAAGTTGGAAATAGCTTGACTAAATCATTCTAACAGATACAATATAAAAGCAACATTTTGGGAATAGTCTAGTTTAAAAACCAATTTACACATTTTCTTTTGAAGGTTTTCCCAAAGCTGTGATAAATAAAGTACGTGTTATTATATGTATGCATGCAAATGTAATCAAATACAATACGTGGTTCACTGCATTCACGGGTAAAGTTTACCTGTGTTTGGGTGACTATAGGCACTCCTCCAATTATCTCAGTCTTATAGGAGACTTGTTTTTTGGGCCCTGCAACATCTGGCAAAGCCTTTTGGTTCTCTGAGTTCTGCTGGCCATCAGACAACTTTGGAACCTTAAAAACAAACAAACACATACACACACACAAAAGCTTTAGGTATAAATATCCTCTTTTTACAAACTTCAAGCCAAGCTTCATGAAACTTTATGCATGCAGACTCTGACAAGCCTTTTATCCCCATTTCCCCTCCGCATGCCTAAAACTTCATTGTCCTTTATCCCACAACTCTGTACAAAGCAGCATCCTGTTAGTCATGCTCTGACTAACTTCCATCTAGTTCCTTGAAAGAGGAAGAAATAAAAGTTTTTCCAAGTGATAAAACATAAACCAGAAAGAGCAGATTAGAAAAGCTGAATCTGAGATGGGTGTGTGTGTCTTGTGTTTATCATCTCACAGTGATCTTGGTGGCTTTATTGAGAGCGTTGACCCAGTCGACAAGGTCCTGCTGATCATTGGCCTGCAGGAAGAACTTCCTCATCCCAGCATTGATGACTAACAGATGACAAAAAAAAAAAAAAAAAGCATTGGGAACAATAGAAAAAGTGAAAGTATATTCAGCCCTCTTCTGTCACAATCAGGCTACAATACACCCTCTGAATCACAAACCAATACACATACAAAGACATATTATACAGGACTGAAGTGTGTTTTCAGCCCTTTCTTGTATGAGTGTCAGAACACATCCACCGCCACAGATTTCTCTGGAAGTGAAAAACAACTGAGCCAAGGGACTCTCCCACACACACCCAGCAGCATTTTCTCTGCATGGCGATGATGACCCAGCTAGACTCAGCTGTCTCCGTCTGCCACCACCTACCCACGTCTAACCATGACGGGGGGGGGGCGCTCACAGCCACCAACAACCACATATTCTCACACGGTTTTACAGCCATATGAACATGAGAAAACTGCATTTTCAATCATGAAGAAATTTTTGGGTCAAATGCTGATTAGCTATGGATCAGGATTTAGATGCTGAAAGAACTAAAGTCTCTTTCTCTCTGGCTTTGTCATAAATCCTTCAGTTCTGCAGCTCAAACCGTCCCTGTGTCTCCTCTATTTCCTTCTGACACCATAGCAATAAATTACATTAAAGCTGGCCTGGTAAATCAGGCGGGGGAGAGCTGTGAAAAGGCAAAAGGCAAACTCTGTGGCACAATGAAGATCATTCTTCCCCGTTCTGTGTGTTTAGTCCAGATCTTGGACACCTCAATATATTATTCCACTACTTTTCTGTAAAATAATTCTGTCTATCTGGCCTCAAGCAGATGACCAACAGTCTTGAGCTAAAATTTGTCCACTGTTAGTGGGAGAGGTAAACTACTTGGCAGTAGTGGAATTGCAGTGATATCTTTGGCGCTGGAATGAAATCTGGGAGAAGGGGTATCAGATCTGACTCATAGTTACACATAACAAAACAATGCATGCTGCTGGGAAATGCAGACAAAAGCCAAAGTTAACACAGTTGCTCTTAATCTTTCTCCATCGCATGAGCTGCAAACAAAAGTCTGTTTGTTTGATCTTTTTAAACTATAAATTAAATGTCAACATTGCTTCACCCTATATCATGCCTTGGCTTGCTGGACACAGGAAAAGGGGAGGAGCACGATTCATGGATATCAGACAAAATTTAAAAATAGCTTCTCACGTCTGCGAATCAGGTTCTGATTAGGATGTCGGCATCCTGTCATACCTCAACAAGGCAACTGCTGTGTACACAGCCAGATATACACACAGTGTGAACATATTGTCACACACTAGTATTTCCTGCTATTGAACTGGACAGATGAAGAGGGAGGCTAGTAAAAAAAACACCGCGATGAAGGTTTACTCTTAAAAAATAAATAGTCGATAGTTTTTATTAAATATTTTTTCCCATCTTGGCCATACGAGATAAGAAGACAAGTACAAATAGGGCTCTACCCATTTCTTTGTTAAAAGACATTGCAAAGAGGACATCAAACAATATTAAAAAGCCAACAACACCCTATAAATTATACCCAGTCCAGGTAAAATACAAAGACTATAAAATTCACTCATACAAAATGAGTGTCCTTATTACCCTTTTATTTTAACATATAAAATAAACTATACCGTTGCCAGAAGTGTTCATAATACAGAAGGTTTCAAATAATGAGGTCAACGTATGGAGAAGTAAAAGCTCAGGCTACAGACTGCTCTAAACGCTCATTTTCAGGGTTTTTTTGTGGAGATATTCCAAACGGGGTCATCTCAGCCACACATTCACTATTAAAACCTTCTGCCTGCAAGAGGCAGCCAATCAGCTTGCTTAAAGGAAGGATGGCTTTAAAGCAAAAGGATAGAAATGGAATAACTCTGGAGTTGTACTGAGGCCCAGAATTAGACAAATAAAGATTATTTTGTACTATAAATCACGCAACACAACTCTAGTCTTCTTCTTTCGGCTGCCGCATATTCACAAGGGGTCGCCACAGCGGATGGATCCACATTTTTGATTTGGCACAGATGTTTACACTGGATGCCCTTCCAGACACAACCCTCCCAGGGATTTCTGTCTCCTGTTGCATGTTAGACAAATGTGTTACCCACTACACTATGGAGCTGCTAAAGCTACTCTTGTGAAGTCAAAAAATAAAACTATGGAGTTGGAAAAGAGCACAGTAGGTCCATTTTAAAGATAGTAAGTAAGAAAGTTCTTGTATCAGAGTCAGTTTTCTAATCACAGGGACCCATACCACAAGCACAGAGTAATGCGACTCATTTCTAAAGACAGCTAATCTTGATGCTCATTGATTCTGCAAACAACGCACCAGAAGAAGACAACAGCAACTTATACCTTTATAAAACGTTTTACCTATTGTAGTCAGCAACAGGTAACACCCCAGGATATCCTTATTAACTAGTACCTGAGAAGAATGAGATTAAAACCTTAGCAATACATGAAAGGCTGTTTTAAAATAGGACAGATAATAAATTCTACCCATAGAATAGTTAAACGTGGTCAACAAAAACCCAGGCCATTACCTGCTGGAGCCTCATGCATTTTTGTACGTTAACTAACCACGCAACGCTGAACAATGCTGCTTGATTAGTGGTGGAGAAAACCTGAGAAAAGCTGCGCTTGACCATGTTGAGAGAGCAGACAAGGACAAAAAATAGTCCTCCCTTAGGTTATATTAAGGGTATCCAGCTTAGTCAACATGTGGTTAAACTCACCATCATTGCTCATGTTTTCAAAGCAGTTCAGACATTTGTCAAGTTGTATTTTTATAAAGACGCAAGATGTTTTCCTGTTTAGTATGAATAATACTATGAATCATATTATCCAAGACTCATTAGTAACGTCATTGGAAAATGTGTTCAAAATAATATTTGACATGCGAGATGTTAAAAACAAGAGTGAAGTCTTCTGTCAAAAACGTATGCTTTTATTATGCTAATATCCTGACTGGAAGAACAGATTTGATGATGTGCATTTTCTTACCGAAGCAGAATTCTGCTTTAGGCCTCAGCTTGGTGGCATCGCTGACCTAAATATGAACAAATCCCAAAGACGTTAGCGCTCAAGCTCTATAAAAAATGTGAAGTCTTCCAGTTGTATATAATCTTGTAGCTCCAGTGATGATCTAGCTTACCTTAGAGATGTATGTGAGCTTGAGGGAACCAACACAGACCGTACCAACAGGCAAGTTCTGTGGGAGAAGGTGGAGAAGAAAAATACTTGCAATAAAAAGGAAGCTCAAGCTAATGATGCAATTACGCAATACAATACACAATGCAAGTGTCAGTAAGGCGGACCCTTAGCCGTAGGAGATCAAATGTGATCTGGTATGGGGGTGAAGTTCTGCAAAGCCAGTCGATATTATAGAGTAAGTACAGTATGTGTTGGCTGCACTCCATCCAGTTAATGTCAGTGCCTTCCTGTGTTTCTGAAACTAGGAGATCCAGATTTAACGTCATTAAAATTTAACTTTTTTCAATCTATAAAAAGAAAGAGACTTATTCAATTATTTACAATTTTTTTCCTGCTCTACATCATTTATGAATACTTGGTGTAACAGGGCACTTAACAAATACAGCAAATCTAAATCAGATTACGTGCCAACAGAGGACATATTACACTAAATAAAAAGTGACACTATGGGGCACAGAGTAGACACTGACGGCCAACCACTTTGGTCAGTGCAAATATTACTGTAGTCTCCTTGGGCCCCTCTCAACAACATGAGTACATTCTACCCCCTATTTAAATGGATGAATACCTGCAGCCTGCACGACTGCAGTAAAACACACAAACCTCAAAACATGCTGATACTGATGCTGCACATGCGTGCTGGTTAACATCAGTTAGGCTTGCAACTGGGCATGTGTGAGTCACACAGCTTCTGCTACAGGTAAGAAAAGCACCAAACACACCTCCAGCTACAAGTTACTCCCCTGTGTTGCAGTCCACAGACAGCCTTTTCTGACATGATTTACAGGAGTGTCTGCCAATAGTTACAACACAGACACAGCATTAGATCTGAGATCCTCCTGTGTCTGTAATATGTGCTTTCCAAGCATGCTGGAATGTAATTTTTAAAAAAC
Organism: Oreochromis niloticus; assembly: GCF_001858045.2. NCBI lineage: Eukaryota > Metazoa > Chordata > Actinopteri > Cichliformes > Cichlidae > Oreochromis > Oreochromis niloticus. The sequence goes on along the minus strand of NC_031978.2, from coordinate 12,144,334 downwards.
ATAAATTATAGAGACGGCTCTGCTATCAGTGGCTCACAGTCAAGATACACCTGCATGAAAGCTAATCATCTATATGATAACTAAAATTCGCTGCATGTAGTTTCCCAGTTTGCCTGTACGGTTACCCTGAGGACACCCTCCAGTAAAGCTAAGAGCTAAGCTAACACATCTCTGTGTATTTACCTGTGGGTTGTCCATGTACCACACCAAGCTTCCCTGTTGTGTGTCCAGTATGAAGTAACGGCGCAGGAACTTGCCGCTGTTCTCATTCTCCTCGATGTCCAGAAAGCCACAGATGCGGTTCTGTCGGTCCACGTAAGGCATCGCGCCACCGGGACATTCCCTGGCCCGCTTAGGCCGGGAAGGGAGAGAGAGGAGCGGGAGAAGAGAAGGGAAAAGCGGGACTGGTAGGAATTCCTTAAGGACACATTGAAAAGAGAGGAAAGAAAAATGAGTGAAGAGGGTGGGTGGGAATGAGGAATTTTAAGTTTTCTTTGTGCAGAGTCTTGCTCTCTCTTTCTTTTGCTGTCTTCATCTACTGCATCTATGGTGTCTCTGCCACCTGGATCTCACTAGGCTACAGCCAGTGAGGGGATCATGTGACACAAACCACAACCCCGCCTTTATCCTTTTATATCAGCCTCACCCGCTCTCTCTTCCTCTTTTTTCCCGTGTAAAACATACTCTACACTGTCACTCTCTCTTCCACCCAGCCCGGCTTGCACCCCCCCTTACCCCTTATCCCTCTTCCCTTGGAGTCTTTCTTTTCTCACTTTCTCAGCCATCTCCTCCCAAATTCTCTCTCATCCGATTTGGCAAGCCTCTGGCCAGCCCCTTCTATCCCCTCCCTTCAACCCGCCTCCCTGCCTCCGCAGCTAAGCACCGCTTGAGTATTGCCAAAAAAATACCAGTGAGCTCAGTCATGTTTGACACAAAGGAGAGACGAGAGGGGGAAAAAAAACAAAACAAAAAAAACCACCCACAGGACCCACGCAGGAGAGAGTGTACAATATTTAACCTGCTGAGCGCTGCCACATCCCTGCTGCTCTCCTTTAATGAACTGAAAAGTAAATGTTTAGACCAACACGTCTGAATGTGCGCATCTCAATGTCAGCACTCCTGTGGGTGGGCGCAGTGTTACTGTGGGGATATTGTCACATTAGCCTGTTTAAGCTGCTGTCTTTCTGAACCAATCCTACAATATGTGAGATGAGTCTGTGGAAGGCCGAGATAAAGGCGCTCTTTTTCCAGAACATTATGAGCACTGTGTGGGTGGATGAGGGCAAGGAGGGGACAAAAGGCCCGCTTGTTGTGCATGGAGTCTAGGCTGTTAGCATCTCACTTAGTTTCTGGATCTACCCGTAAAATATGCATCTACCCATAAAAGTCAGCTTCTGAGTCATCCTATTTGACACACAGGCTACAGAAAGGAGCAGCAGTGTCAGAGACAACCATCTCAACGCTACGTACACACCGAACGTCAAGTGAGAGACGTTTCTGTGGAGACTGGAGACACTGTAAATAAAGTACTCTGCAAAAGTTAAGCTGAAGGCATGCTCATCCATTTTAGTGATTCAAAAAAGAATTTGACAAAAGATGAAATTAAATGCACTTAAAGATAGGGAAGAGAAAATGAGGATTATATCAAAAGTCTTAATGCAAACTAGATCAACATTGTACCAGAATTCAATTTTTAACAAAAACACATGAAATAAAGAAACTTCAATATAGATAACAGCTTTGTTAGCCAAGATATGTACTAAGTAGGGAATAGGGGAAAATTTAAAAAATTAATGCATTTTTTCCGCCATACTATAACAATATAACATTTGAAAAAAATTGATCACTCCCCTAGACTTTGTTTGACCCAAAGTGCCTTTCAATGGGGGGTTTTAACGTATTTAAATACATCGTGTGGATTTATTTTGTCATCACAGCATCAGGTAGAAAAATGCTTTTCATTATTCTTAGTTCCTAGCTTCTGTTGTGCAGGGTTGCGTTTTTTTGTTTGTTTGTTTTTACACTAGTAACACTTTTTTTAAACCCAACAAGGCATCTTCCTTTAGCTCCTACTTGCACATAGGAAGATGTAAGATCTGCAAAAAGATGTAAGGAAACACTGACTGATGAACCCATGGCAAGTACCATTAAAAACATGTAATCAGGAGCCGAAAGATTACAGATATATAAACAAAAAAAAAGTACAGTAAAGTCCAAAATAATTTATCAACCACATATGACCAACAAAAAGCAAACCAATTTTGACTCATCAAACAAAAGCTTTGCTAGCATTTCCTCACAATTACTTGGGGGATCCAAACAGCTGAAGTGGATCTACATCAGGATGGCTGATGCTGGTATAGATGTGGGAACATGAAACATACAAAGAAAATGCAGACTGGGTATGCAGCTTAAGTTCGCTGTTAGTTTTTGGAAGAATCGGGTAGATATTTGAGAGAATCTAATTTCCATGCCTTCTCAAATATCATCACAGCATTAACTTTCAATCAGTCAGGTGAGTCCAAGGTTAATAAAATTATTTAACCCCTAATGAAATGTAAAAGCTCATAAGGGACTAGATAAATAACTGTAGATGGTTTTATATTATAAATAACTCTGTGAAAGACAGCATTTCCTTCCGTTCTAAAAATTGCTGTGGGAACTCCTTTATACAACGCAGGTGACAGACAGGAAGTAAACAGTTAGACCTGTGCACTTGCTTCTGTTTGCAAAGCTAAAAAGTTTGCAAATGACCGGTTGGTAGAACACCTGAAAAGCACAGCCTACTCTACCCTATTTGAATTCTAACAACCATAGGTGTAGGGCAAATTTAGAAAAAGGTGGGGTAGTGAGATGATTGCTTCTGGATCTGCATAAAGTCTATGACACAGATAATATTTTTTTAATTCCAACATGCACAAGAACTTGTAACACGGGGGTCGTGCAAGGATCAATATTAGGGCCACTGTTATTCAGCTTGGGCATCAATGATGTCCCATCTGTGTATGATGATGTAAATGGTAAATAGACTGGTTCTTATATGGTGCTCATTTACTCTACTTGAGCACTCGAAGTGCTTTATACAACATGTCTCATTCCACACATTTATAACAGTACTTTTTTTCGACAGTGCACGTGTAAAGTATTCACATCACAGTTTTTTATTTTTAATACATCTGCAAGAATCTCAAGCAAACCTTTTTCACTTTGTCATTATGGGTATTGTGTGTAGAGTTTTAAAGTGAAAATTGAATTCAGACCATTTTGCAATAACATTGCAACATGACAAAATGTGGAACAAGTGAAGCAAATACTTTCTAAACACACATGTCTAAGTGCTTTCTGACATTCACACTCCGGTGAACACATGAGGAGGAACTTGGGGTTCTATATCTTGGCCAAGGATACGTTGGCCAACCACCTATCTTCCAATTAGCAGGGGACCTGATCTATGTCCTGAGCCATTGCCATCCCATAAAAAAGGCATGAGAAATATATGTCATTTTAAGACATGAGAAAGACTACAGAGCTTGTAGTCAAACCTTTAAATATAATGCAAAAACATTTCATATTGGTTTAAATCATGCCTTACACTCAGTAAGGCTTGCAAAATTTCAAAATCTCTGGTAGCCCTTCGGGCAGGCACTCTTCAGTTTTTGGTAGCCCAAAATAAATGTAAGTAGCCCGAATAAAAAAGAGAGCAATTTTTTAATGTTTTGTTTCCTTTACAATATTATAAATTAAAGTATAATATTGTAACGGAAACAAAAATTAATCAGAAAATTGTTAAAATACAAATCACAACAACTGTATAAAAATTACAATCGTCAACTCAAATACTTGTTTCTAATTGAACAGAAATTTCTATGAACTTGCAAGAACTGTGTAGAACATGAATCAATCTGTGTCAGATCCTGAATCTGACATTTCCACTGAAGTCAAGGGTAAGGGGTAAGTGGAACCAAGATCTAGGCCATTTGCTTTTTGAAGTTTGCAAAGACTGCTAAATTTTGACAATGGTAGTTCACTCTTTGCAACATAGTACGCTTTTGAAAGATTTTTCAGGACTTCTTCTTGTGCTTGGTTTATTTTTAGTATGTTTTTTGTAATTGCCGTTTGTTCTGGGAAAGATATTGCAGACTGGGCAATAATGCATTTCTTGCATTTCTCATGGGTTCTTTGTAACTGGGACCAGTAATTTTAAGAAAGGCGCTTGTCAACTCAAATGAAATGAAACTCACAACACACCTGGCAGAACATCATGTTATTTAGCTTGTCATATTCCAGCCACCAGAGATGGGCAGTAACGCGTTACAAGTAACGCGTTACTGTAATCTGATTACTTTTTTCAAGTAACGAGTAATGTAAGGGATTACTATTGCAAAAACGGTAATTAGATTACCGTTACTTTCACGTAGGAACGCTGCGTTACTAAAACCGTGATTTTTTGCGAGAATGTCTCATGACAGTGACGTAAGCGAGTGCGACGTTCGTGACAACAGCTGTCTGCAGATCAACAATGGATAATATATCGAGTGCAGGAGAGAGTATGAGCATGCAGCGTTTAAAGCGTGGAAGTACTGACCTTACTTTGAGTTTGATTCCATAAAAAGTGACAAAAACATTAGCGTCCGCTGTTCACTGCGTGGGAAGAAAACTTCTTTTTAAACCCCTAAACTTCCAAGCAAGCACCGAGTGCGCTACGACGTAATGTGAAATTCACAGAGAAACTCGCGGATTCTTCCATTGATCGCTGCGGCACACCTGCACCAGGGTAAACCTCCGCCTACCCCAGTCCTGCTTTACAGGTAAAAATAGAGCAACTAGTCTTTGATTTTATTTATTTTCTGCTGTGTTTTACTTGCATCTATTTGAAAGAGTGAGTGTAAACACAAAAAAAATATTTTATTTTATGTGCTGGAATGTGCAGAAAATGGGTTTAAATGTTAAACAAATTTCTTCCAGTCAGAGAATGTTGCATATAATTACATTTTTGCTTGATGCATAAAGTTAAAAGATTAAAACTAATAAAACAAGTTTTAAAAAGAGACTTTTCCATTTGATTACATTTTGTATGAAGAATTATGCAGAAAAAGTAGAATTGGACTGAAAGATCTATCGCCTTATTACCTATTCAGGTTGTAAATCGTTTTTTAAAAAAGTAACTAAGTAACTAAGTAATTAATTACTTTTGAAAATAAGTAATCAGTAAAGTAACAGGATTACTTTTTGGGGGAAGTAATCAGTAATTAGTTACTGATTACTTTTTTCAAGTAACTTGACCAACACTGCCAGCCACATAAATTTTTTTTTCCATAGTCTGCCTCATAGTCTGATTTGTCAGAACTTTTCCGTTTTGTGGTAGGCTTTTCTTTGGCTGTCCCTTCTTCACCCTGACCTGTCTTATTTGGCTCAGCAGAACTAAAATACCGGCGTAAATCCTGCTGCTTTTACACACGTTCTTACATAACGGTCAGCGATTCTCTGCGCAATCAACCCAGGGCTCGCAAAATCGCTAGCCCGACGTCCCGGGGCTAGCGATTTTTCCAGTCGGGCTACCAAAATCTATGTCAGCTCTGCCCATCGGGCTATCATAGAAAGGAAAAATATGTGTCAATGCTTTTGCATTTTCTTTCGCAACTGTAGCTGGGTAATTATGTCATTGGCATCGATGAGCCTCTGTCAATATGTGACATATTGAAATCGCGTTTGAATTTGTGCTTGTTTTTTGCTTCACTTTCACTTTGCGATCGCGCGAACGGTGTGTAGAGAGCGGCAGCACTGATTGGTGAGTGACGATTAATTGCGCACCAATTCCTCTGGCATCATCTTATCACTCATTAGCTTACTATTCAAACGTGACAAGTGAAATCTCCCACAGCAAGCTTAAACATGTGAGAGGTTGATTGTGCAGAGAATCGCTGACCGTTATGTAAGAACGTGTGTAAAAGCAGCAGGATTTACGCCGGTATTTTAGTTCTGCTGAGCCAAATAAGACAGGTCAGGGTGAAGAAGGGGCAGCCAATGAAAAGCCTATCACAAAACGGAAAAGTTATGACAAATCAGACTGAGGCAAAAAGAAAGCTCAGCTTTTTTGGTTTCATGGACAAAAGAATTTATGTGGCTGGAATATGACAAGCTAAATAACATGATATTCTGCCAGGTGTGTCGTGAGTTTCCCTCGATATCTGAGTCGCCAAGCGCCTTTGTTACTGGGACCAGTAATTTTAAGAAAGACCCCATCAGAACCCATGAGAAATGCAAGAAATGCATTATTGCCCAGTCTGCAATATCTTTCCCAGAACAAACAGCAATTGCAAAAAAACATACTAAAAATAAACCAAGCACAAGAAGAAGCCCTGAAAAATCTTTCAAAAGCGTACTATGTTGCAAAGAGTGAACTACCATTGTCAAAATTTAGCAGTCTTTGCAAACTTCAAAAAGCAAATGGCCTAGATCTTGGTTCCACTTACCCCTTACCCTTGACTTCAGTGGAAATGTCAGATTCAGGATCTGACACAGATTGATTCATGTTCTACACAGTTCTTGCAAGTTCATAGAAATTTCTGTTCAATTAGAAACAAGTATTTGAGTTGACGATTGTAATTTTTATACAGTTGTTGTGATTTGTATTTTAACAATTTTCTGATTAATTTTTGTTTCCGTTACAATATTATACTTTAATTTATAATATTGTAAAGGAAACAAAACATTAAAAAATTGCTCTCTTTTTTATTCGGGCTACTTACATTTATTTTGGGCTACCAAAAACTGAAGAGTGCCTGCCCGAAGGGCTACCAGAGATTTTGAAATTTTGCGAGCCCTGCAACCTCTCACATGTTTAAGCTTGCTGCGGGAGATTTCACTTGTCACGTTTGAATAGTAAGCTAATGAGTGATAAGACGATGTCAGAGGAATTGGTGCGCAATTAATCGTCACTCACCAATCAGTACTGTCGCTCTCTACACACCGTTTGCGCGATCGCAAAGTGAAAGTGAAAGCAAAAAAACAGGCGCAAATTCAAACGCGATTTCAATATGTCACATATTGACAGTGGCTCATCGATGCCAATGACATAATTACTCAGCTACATTTTCGAAAGAATGCAAAAGCATTGACATATATTTTTCCTTCCTATGATAGCCCGACGGGCAGAGCTGAGATAGATTTTGGTAGCCCGACTGGAAAAATCGCTAGGGCCGGGACGTCGGGCTAGCGATTATGCGAGCCCTGCTCAGTATTGAGAAATCTACATTTCATTTACAGTTTGCATTTCACTAAGAAGTGTAAATAAACAGCAATATTGTTGATTAAATAAACAGTGTAGAGGAAGTTACATATCTAGGTGTAGCTTCAGTTCACATCAAGAAGGTGAGTAATACAAAGGCATATTAAAACTTACTCACTGAAAGCAGGAGGGACCTGAATGCAAACACACTTCCTGTTATCTATTAGTTTATCTCTTGTTGGATCAGGTGAGACAACCTTGAAACCAATGAGATCATATCCTCAGTAAACACAGCAAATATTCAGTTCTCATGATCAGTTAACAACTTTGAACTTCATGGTAGTTTACAAAATTGCACTTCCATCGATAAAAACATTTGTACAACTTTGCTCAGGACAGAGAAGCGGCGCCTCAAGGTCAACTGTTTAAGTGTTTATAGTTCTTTAAAAAAAAAAAAAAAGTTTTTCACTACCACTGTTTTTAAAGTCAACACGAGGCTCATTAACATTTATTTTTCCACAGTAAAGCCTTGAAGTTTTAGAAAAACTCAATTTGGACTTCTTCTTTCAAACTTTGTGGCACAAATTATTCAATCTTGAGAAAAGACACCTTTTAGACTTTGTCATAAATTATTCTCGAGCATCTCTACTCTGTTTTCTTCATCCTCCATTTGTCTTTACAGTTGCTAAAAGTAGCAACAGAGACTCTCTTTGCTAACGCCTTGCTAGCATTTCTTATTCAGTTATGTGCTATTCAGTGATGGGGATGAGAAACTGTTCATGTTTGACAAATCAATGTGTGCCATGATACAGAGTTAGTTTTGAATAATCATCGTCTTATAATATTGTTTGTGTGTCATACAGTTAGAACTATGAATGAGAATATGGGTCTTTAATACATGCCCATCTCCATACTCTTAACATCATACATTGAAGCAACAGTGGACATTTTATCAGTTCAACTAATCACATCGTATATGAAATAAAAAACTGTATTTTGGTGCATAGCAGTAAGCATGACCCCCCCAAAAAAGGTAACGACTGTTTTGTAAAATAGCTGATTATAAAAATATGTATATGTCACAGGTCACCTGTCAATCTAGGGGGTCAACATTAAAAAAAAAAAACAACACACACACACACACACACACACACACACACACACAGACAATGACAACACAGACTAAATTCCAATGCTGTTAACCCAAGTTCACATGAGGTCTGTAGACAAATAATAGTGGTGAGTAGCAAAGGTAGCACTATCAGACAGGGCTCGGACTGAAGATAGCTACATCCCTAACATCTCCTCCAGAGGAAAAATGTGCATGATTGTTTATTAAAATGAGCCTTCTCCTTAAAAACAGTAAAGATTATTTACACCAACGCTTGCCTTGAGCACATGACAACGAGAATACATTTATGGGACTGAATCTTACTATCTGGGCCCCCAGAAGAAATTTGTTAATGTAGACAATAATTTCTTTTTTACTTCAGTTTTATTTAAAGTGTGTGTTTGACTTCTTTTCAGTAATAGGTATCACATCTTGAATTGGCTTGACAATGTTTCTTAAAAGAGAATGCAGAGAGCTAGATCTAGGTCTGAGACTGCAGTTTGGGGAAGGCCTCGGTGAGGACTGGTGGCAGCTCCCGGGCCAAGTGTTTCCCAAAGAAGGCATTCCCCAGAAGCAGTGATGACTGACCATTACAAAGATCTTGATGAATCTGTGATGAAGAGCTGGATTTAATATGGTCAAATATATTGCACTCCTTTCTACTTTCAGCTGCTCCCTTGTCAAAGGGGCTCATCACAGTGAGTATGTGTGCATGTGGGGATATATAATCCCCCACTGGGGATTATCCAGGACATATATAGACCATAACAGCACATCAGTAATTCAACTGTCAAAATAAAAAATATAAGGTCATATTAATTCACCCAAGGTGGCTGTAAGCTACTATGTGTTACAGTGCAAGCTACCTCTTGTGCTTAGGGAAGAGCAAATACAGAATGGACAGAGTGTAGTTTCTGCATGAGTAGGTATTTTTGTGTCCAGGGTCAATGGTCATAATATCCTTACGATAATTCAGCTCCCTCGCAAGTACATCTTGGAATATTTTCCTTACAGGACACGCATAATTGCGCCAAGGAAAGCAATCCACACATGGCAAGCAGTGATCAGTAACCCAGCCTTTATTTGAGAAGCATATCTGGGTTTCTCTAGTAAGGATTCAAAACAGATCACTACCAGGATACTTAGAAATGCAAAAATTCTGTCTGGGATCACACAGAACAATTTTCACTGTAAACTGAACGAAGGAAAGATACAAGGAAACATTACAATAAATTGTAGAATGTGCTAACCAGACTACAGTGAAGATTTACAAGTTTAAAGGTCAACCTCTTAAGATAAGATGGTGATAACAGCCCACTTCTTTCTAGGTCAAACATTTCCCAGGTAGACTGACTCTTTACATTTGCTGGAAGGCCTCACTAGCACAAACACTGTCACAAGATACGGAAGTCATAAGTCAACAGTTAGGACTGGACCGTCAGTATTTTGTTTTCATGGTCCTAAACTGCTGCTTGAAGATCTAAAGTACCACAGCAGCTGGAAATATTAACTGCAGAGTATAAGTTTATGTTGCTTGTGCTGCTGACTGCAGCAGTTATGCATGTGGATTGAAAAAACAACAACAAATTAAATAAATAAAAGGGAGAGAAAACAATGGTAAGGGATTAAAGGTAATCTAAGGAAAGGGGCAGGGGACTTCACTTGCTCATTGTGGGTCAAAGGTGGGTCAAGCCATTCTAGTTCAAATAAAACAAATAATTTCTCGCCAGAAACCTTTAATCTAAATAGAGCCCATAAGGCCAGCAGGTTTGCCCGGTTTCAGCCTTAACAGTTACTTGGTCACCCAGGTTTCTGTGCACCACAGCAATACCTAGTCTGGATTTTTCTATTTCCAAAGTAAGGCAAAACGAAGATGCTCAGTGGGTTTAGTCTACTAGCTGAGTCCTGCGCGTCTAAACCAAAGGACTTAGGAAACAGGAGTCCATAATCCCAGCGTAAATATAACATCACAACCACAAACTGTTAGCTAACGTTAGGTATTCCAGCCTACCACAACACGCTGAAAACGGCTGTGTTAGCAGCATCAGCAGCTGTGGCTCCCTGGCCTCAACTTAACTGAGAACGATATGGCTCATGTTAGCTTGTACTTAGCATGCCGCAAACTTGTAAAACGATTCGCAAGACACCGAGAATTACAATATATAACCCCTAATACTGCTTTTTCTTTACTGCTCGACCGTTTATAACTAGCTGGGAGAAAGAAGTTTTGTCACAAACGTTAACCTAACCCCGAGCTAACACTGGCGGCTCCTGCTAGCCCGCTTCGTTAAATATTAAACGGACAACTTTAAGTGTACGAAACAACAAAGTTAGTAGCTTAATTAATTTAGTTTAACGACCCGTGTCGGCTTACCCGAGTCTTCCCTCCTGTAAGTGGTGCGCTGAGCCGCCGTGGATCTCGGTTGCTGTTGGGTCTGTGCTCTATACCTCAGCCCATCTCCCCCGATCCAGGACAGGGCTCCAACACAGCTACTGCTGAGCGACGACCGCAGATCGTCTATTATGAAGATGATCACTCTGACGCTTAACAAAAACACCGATAGAGGTCTGTCTTTTAGATTTTTATTAGTGTTTTTTATATATAATTTTAATATGAATCCATGTGTAACAGGGGCATAATACAGTACAAATGCAACAATTCGTCATATATTATTATTTCGATTAAATAATAAATAAAAACTAACACTAAATACTCAGTTTGCATCGGACGTTTGAGCCAGTATTTTTTCAATAACATGTAAATATATATGTATGTTTATATGTTTGATTTAACTGCAATCTGCTCAGTATAAATGTCAGCGGTATTAAGGGTGACCAGATGTTCTTCTTTATGTGGGACTGGACGGTATTTTTAAGTTTCCACTCGTCAGAAATCTTGAGACAATGTCCCATATTTTGACTCGCTTGGCATTTACCCCAGTGAATGTGAAGGGAAGGCTTGTTATTACAGCCTTAGCCTGTCTAATGCTATGCCCAACAGGGAAAGTTACAAGGTACCAAAAAACGTCACAAGTTTGGCAGATTTTAATGAAAATGATGAAAAATATGACAAAAAATATGAAGAGGCAGTACTGAAACCCAGAGACTGTAAGCAGGCAGTACAGCAGCTGAAATAACAGTGAAAATGGGAACATAAAAAGATTATCACATGTAACCACAATTTAAAAAAAAACATCTTTGTTTTCTCTTATTGTTGGAAGAGCTCGGAACGTTAGATTCAAATATAATATATCTGACTATTTGCTAGCATTGCATACCACTTTCTGCCACACAAACACTGTCAAACCAAACCAGTCAAACCAGTCATATTTAAAGATTATCCAAATATTTGGTGCTTGAAAATGAGTGCAGAGTGAGAGGTCTCTACATAAAAATGTGAAAATGAAGCTCTGGGTGTCAACCTGAACGGAAATCAGCAGAGTAGTGATTTAGCGACATCTTACGTTTAAAGCCTGCATCCACCGAGTCCTGCGATTATCCCGTGGTGATAAATAGAGATTTGTTATTGTGTAAGATGTGTAACAAAAGAAACCTTTCTTCATGCAAAAGTGCCTCATATTTCCTGTTTTTTGTTTATTTCTAATAAATATAACCGTCTCTAACTTGATATTACTACTACTATCTGTTCATACGGTTCACTCATGCAGGAGAAAATGCATGCAACTCCCAGGTCCTGCATCCAGATGCAGTTTATGCAGTTTCGGTAAATGTCTTATGTATGACTGTAATGGAGTTTCTGTGCACTAAAGTTATTTATTTTCCATGCATGCCGCCTCAAGTTACAGCTAAGAGCCATGTTACGCAAATGCATGCAGTATATGCATTGCTTAAACTCCGTCTTCTTCTTTTAAGTCATGCAAAATGGAAACAGCTTCAGCAGTGAGTGGGATAATCGGTAGGCTGCTGCTGCTGCCTTTCACAATTGTTCTTAGTCATAACAGCAAGCCAACCTGTTTGCAGAGGCAGATGATGGGCGTGAACAAACACAGAAACACGTACTGTCTGCGGGCTAAGAAAACTTTGAAGAGGAGGAAGAGAGGAGGAGCAGGCGGTGTGCTGATGTTCAGCAGGTTCCTGTGAGGTTTCTCGCTTTCTCTTCACTGTGAACTTGTTACTCCTCTCGCCTGGCGGGTTGACAAACGAGGTGACAATGGCCGACGAAGAGGAGGGGGATACCTACCGGGAGATGAAGCTTTTTCCACAGCTTTGGCCCCGCCACAGGTGCCGCTCTCAGAGTGATACCTCCGGATTTCGAGCTAGAGTTTTGTTCAAGCTCCGGGGAGCCCGCTCAGGTAGGAGAGACCTCTCACGAGTGGGCCAAGAAAAAAAATAATAATAAGGAAGTTGGAGACAGAGGTGCTTAATAAGCACAAAATAGGCTTCATCTAGCTTTCTTTAATCAACAGTTAAGGTTATGCAAGTTATAGCAGTTACGTCTTTCTAGACAACATCTCCAAATTGCTTCCTTTGACTTCCTGTTCTCCTACCCCAAAATAGTTGTCTTATCTCTTCCTCTCACATTTTGGGCTGAATTTAAAAAAAAAAAAAAAAAGAGCAAATAAAGAAGCCAGTTTTTGTTTGTTTGTTTTGTTTTATACTTAATTCTGCTTTCTTGTTCATACATTTAATGTTCATAGAACACAATAATTACAGTAGTGTCTCACTGCTCTCTTGTGACACACCTGTAATTCATCACCATATAGTGGGTACACCTATTTTTTCCCCCTCAAAGTTACACAATAAATTGCATGGAGATCGTCTTTGTCAAGTCAGGGTGTGACACATAATTAAATTCACCAGTAACTGAAGTTAGAAAGTGTGCAGTATCAGTATAATAACAATGGCGGTTATTTCTTTGGGTATTAGATATCGAAAGGTCTCAGATGTAAAATGTAAAACCAATACTTGGGGAGAGGGTGTTAAAATGATGCAGTGTGAGACCTCATTCACTGTGTTAACCATGTGTCCTAAATGTCACTGTCAGGGTTTTGCTGCCTGAAGCCCGTGGCTTGCAGGCCTATATACTGCTTTAGTGGTTTGAACCACTTCCTATCAGCCATCTACACTGTTTTAACTTGGAGCCGTGCTGTTTGACCAATTCACATGCCTCCCTCTGCTCTGACATAGTTTGCAGACATAACATTTATTAATTCACTGTCTTTTGGTGAGGACTTTTTTTTTTTTCTCCTTAAATTGGATCAATTTATTATAGCATAAAAATAACATTTGCGTTAATAGTTAAGAGTTACATTGCTTGTCTACAGTTGCCACAGGAAGTGTCCTGTGTTTACCGTTAGGCTGTAATTACAGGAAATGATTGTGGAGTGGAGCCGTTAGGAAAATAGATGCCCAAAGTTATTTATGTCTCCTGCCAGTTTGCATTTTGAACTTCACCAATTGGGTCGATGCAAGATTATTAAATATTTCTTATAAATGCCCTTACATATGTAATCTTCAGTCAAATCTGTTAAACATATGTAAGGTTCCAAACCACCGGTTTAGACTATATAATGACTGTAATGTGTACAAAACACACTATATTGTAAACTGAACGATTTGTAGCAACAGGGGGCGCTATTTCACCTTTCCTAACAATGGTCCTTAAAAACAGCACACATCAGCTCAAACGTATTACGTCACCCAGGTGTGGACTGATGGTGGGAGGCTGGGTTTATTTTGACTGAGATGATGTGAGATTAGAAATAGTGTAGTACACATCGCAAATGACGCAGACCATATCTGTCATTTTAAAGAATCATATTTTTTTCTTTTCTCTTTTTTGACTAGAAGGGATGAAGCTGATCGAGGTTCTGAGAAATTTCCCTTCCCAATGTAAAATTGCTCCAGTGGGGAATATTAGCACGATTAATGGCAGAAGGGAGGGATGTTCTTTTCATGCTAAGTATGGTTTGTTTACAAAATATATGAGAATAAAAAGGAAATGCCGCCCACGTACTTTAGAACATGCAAGGCAACAGGAAGCATAATCGAATGATAAAACAAAATAGGCTCTTTTAAGTAAAAGTGAACTCTCTAAGCAATCCATCCCCTTTAAAAATGTATTTGTGCCACAGGTGAGGAGTGTTAAAGAAAGACACTGAGATAAGAAACCACAGTCTTGTGAGATATTATGTGGCTAAAATGTAACCAGAGCAAAATCAAGCCCCATAGTTTTTGAGTAAAGTGGGTCTGAATAAAGACTGACAAAAGATTCTGTTTAATTTTTGGTGTAATTTTCTATCACTTCCTGAATGTGCATAAAAATAACAAAGCATGTACACCAATGCACTTCATGGCTCTTAGGTTATATGTGGATAATGCGCATGCTAAGATGGCCTTTGATGTACTTTGTAAATAATATGTTGTCCTCCAGATGGGTACTGTTTCGCTGTCCTAATTAGAGAGGAATAAAGTAGAGGAGGAGATAAAATGGTACAAGAGGCCGGAAAATAGAGGAGAAAGATAGAAGGAAAGGCCAAGAACAAAAAGTACATATTAAGACAAAGAAGAGCAACAGTGAACAAACAGACCAAAGAGTGGAAAGCAAGTGAGACATTTGAATGCAGACAAGGGAACATTGTGAAATCAGTGAAGAGCAGAGAGGAGGCAGAAAGGGATGCAAGGACTGGATGATTAAGGAGGAGGAGAGGACCAAAGCAAAGAAGACAACAGAGGAGTGTCAGCTTTCTGGTAGCTTGGCTTCTTGCGGGTACTTGCCTCGAAATTACATTGATTACAGACCCTTTTAGCCTGCGATAACTGCTTGTTAAAATGTACTGAAATGCAGTGAGCTGCCCTTCCCCCTTCACTGCCCACACATCTTTAGCTACCGATGTGGCTTCTGCAACAGCCACTGACATACCCAAAAAAAGTTATGGTTTTGGTTTTTGTAGTAAATAAAAACACCATCTGTAACCATGTTGCAGTGTTCACTTATTATAACCACATTTGGCTTTTCCTTCTCCAAAGTCTCAAATGGAATTGGAAATTACTAAATCATTAATTTTTAATAGATTTTGTTGAGAGCTCAATTTCTAAATTCTGGAGATAGACAAATCAGAGAGAGGAGTTTTGGTTTAATATTTGCTGTGTCAATTGAAAGCTTCTAAAAAGAAAATATTTTAATGTGAAATGTATTGTTTTTTATTCCAATTACAACGGATAGATGTAGCGACATCATGAAATGTGTGCCAAGTGATGGGGCAGCTGTGGCAGTGATGGGAAGGAATCTGTCTGTAACCAAATGTAGACCACAGTTTAGGATCTATTGACTTATTTGACTATGGCTGTTATGTAGCAAAATACAACCACCTTGTTTCAGCTACATTTATGATGATATATGTTTTTTACATAATACCATCACATTTGAATTTATCAATGACCCTGCTGTGAGGCAGTAATTCCACCCCTAAAAACAACATGTCAGCAAGCTCTCAAAGGGTCATTATGATTATACCTGTTTTGAGCAAAGCAAGACATTAGGTAATGGTTAACTCTGGTTTCTGACGTCAAAGTTTAAAAATATTGAAAACCTAGCCTACAGCTTTGGAACCAGGCTTTAGATATCAGTGGCAGATTTTTAAGAACAAACTTATATCTTTTATAACTTAAGATGCCTTGTGACACATTTTCAACAAGCCCACAGGCAACCCTAGGTGTGACACCCAGTTCAAGCAGTCAAACAGCATTTGTTTAAATTTGTTCAGAAAAGTCACATACTCCCATATACTCCCATACCAAGGATTGCAATGAATGTTAATCTTGGAATAAAATAATTGGAGAAAGTTTTTTTTTTAATTTAAAAACGTCACATTAGCTAACATGCTAGCAGAAGAGAGGCTAGTTGTAATGCCTTTATGCAAGCTCTCCATAGAAGCCAGTACAGAGAATGGATCTACAGAATATACTATTTTAACTAACAGTCATTGCTTTTAACAGTATCAACAACAGTATCAATCGCTGACGTTTGGCCCACCCTCTTTTAGTAATAATTTAAAACCAAATCACCAAGCTTGCCTAATCCCTGATCAACTTGGGTTTGTGTTTAAATCTAACCAAACCTTGACTGCAGCGGTGTCAGATGCGCAACTTATTTCATTTTCAGTAGTGAAGTGTGAGTAAGCCATACGTTCGGTAAACTCTCCTATGTGTTGTTCTGCAGGGACGTTCCAAACGCACTTCATCAGAACCTGTTGGCCTGCTGTTGCTGCATTTTAAATGACCTCGTGGTTATACCAGCAGATAACAAAAAGCAACTCCAAATCCAATAATTATTCTGGATCAGCTCTGTTGTCTTGGTTTTTTAATACACTCCCTGGAATCTTCATGAACACTCTTTGAATGCTAGCTCTAAGAAACTGATTTTCTTTCCTTTTTAATAATCACACTCAGCCTTGGTAAGTTTTTGGATGGACTTTATGTGTTGCTCTCACATTAAACTGTGAGAAAAGAGAATAAGACTGCATCTCTTTTTGATTATCTTGTTAGATACTGGCACTTTTATGCTTTTTTAATCTATTCGCTGCTTTTCCGTGTGATCATGCGTGTGCCTGTGTGGGTGGGTGTTACTGGAGTTGATGAGCCAGTTTCTGTTCTTCTCGCTTATTGGGAGCCCTTTCATTGGACTGAATCAAAAGTCAAAGTCTCACTTTCTCTGTTTCTTACTCCCCCTCCATCTGTCTAACAGTAACTCTGTGCAGTTACTTAATAAGCCTTTAACTTTATTAATATATGTTGAAACGCTTCGGCTGCAAATGAGCAGGATGATTACTCTGCACAGCCTCTAATAATGCTGTTTACATACAGCAAGTGTGTGTTTAAGCGTGAAGTGGGAATTACATAATCACTCTATGTGTTAATTAAAAAATCCAGTGGAAGAGAGACACTAGTGACAAAAATTACAGGTATAAGATAAATTATATGTATGTATAAAAATATCAATTGAGAACAGGATTAAATAATAATAAGAGAGTCAAATAGAATAATACAGGAAAGCACTGACAGTTGACACGTAGCACTAATGTTTGTGTGTGGACACCATATTTGTTCTCACTCTAGTTTACTTACATTGTTTACACTGGCTACACACACACACACACACACACACACACACACACACACACACACATGCACGCACGCATATCTATTATTCTTAGTCCATCAGCACATTTTATCATGTTCTGACACATTTTTTCTTTCCACAGATTGAACTTTAATGTGAAATAGATATGCTTTATAATAAACAGGAAATTAAAAATCACCTGTGCTTAGTAGACGTACACAGCCAACATAAATATGCAGCAGATATCTAAAAGAGACATGCAATAATCCTAACTTTTGCTGATATAAAGCTTATTTAATTATTTAGTGTGTGTGTGTTTGTGTGTGTGTGTAAAAGTGAGAGAGGGAGAGACAAAGAGAGAGGAAATAACCATCTATCTGGCTCTTAGTATCACAGAAAGCGATAAGGAAAGGACCCAAGCAGACTTGGCTGATGAGAAACTTGAACATTAACAAAGTCCCAAAAGGCACAAAAGGAACCAAAGTGGCATGATGAGCACAGAGACAGAGCACACTGGGGAGCATAACAGATGAACTAGCAGACAGAGGAGGAACACAGGGCTATATATAAACACGGAGCACTAATTGGGGGAGCAGGCACAACGCTATAGGAAACAATTAACAGCAGGTAAAAACAGTCAGGGAAAAAGAGAACTAACCTTCAAAGTAAAACAGGAAATAGCCAAAGGACACTAACACAGAATTTAATAGAAACATTTAATAAGAAGTCAGGAACAAATGCACACAGAGGGAGGCATAAACATGGACACTAGGGAGACTACTACTACTAATAATGATAATAATCTAGATTAAACAAAACTTAGACTCCTCAGTGGAATACAGTAAATGCACGAAACAAAGATGAAGAAATGTTGAATTTAGATTTAGAATCAAGAACACATAATGAAAAATGTGAGGCGCTAGAACAAGAGTGAAAACAACAAAACCACTCAAAAACCTTGGAACCAGACCAGAGGCCATGGCACTTCATGTTTCTTGCACTTTTTATTCTACCTGCCCTCACTTGAATCTCTCTCAGTGTGTGTGAGTATGTTTGTTAATTTTTTAGAGATATAGTTCTCACAAATCTTATGTTTATATTCTTGTCGTTGGGCCACAGTCTTCAGCTGTCTTCTTAATTAAGCAGCAGTATGTAATAAGCCACAAACGGGGTTAAAACGGGGAGAAAAAAAGGCCACTAGACAGCTGCAGTTTACGTCCATGTCTTTTCAGACTCAGTGTGTGTACTTAATACTTAGTAGTGAATTAAATTAAAAGGTGGACAGTAAAAATTCAGTATCTGAAAACTTTGTGAAATATGTCCACATCTGTCTTTCCATTCCTCCGTTATAGTGTGGAATTTTTTTTTTCCATTTTTAAGGGGATTATAACGGTGTGTCATGGTCACGGTCCCTGTTCATTTAACTGAAATCCATTCTTGGGTTTCTGGTTTTCATATTTTCCTAATGTCTCCTAGTGTGTTTCCTGGTTTTTGTCTACCTCTGTTTATGTGTCTGTTTGTTTTCTTGTTTTTAATCATTCTCACTTCCTGTTTTATTTTGGTAAAGAGTGTTTTGTGCATCTCTGATGTTTTTGCTTCCTTTTTGATTTCTCATTAGTTTCACCTATGCCCTAAGCCCTGTGTGTTTGGACTCCTCTTTCCCCTTTCAGGTTTCATATGTGAGTTCAGTTGTGACTCTCGTGTATTAACGTTTTGCTTTAGGCTTTACTGTATGATTTCTTGAGTTATGGCCATGGTGGTTAAGCTGGTATGAGGAAGTGTTTTTTCTTATTGTTTTTTTTTTTGTTTTTACAAGTAGGACATGAGGTGTGCTTGAACTATGCAATTTGTGGCTTTTATGATGCTTTATATCACTGCATTTGAGACACATTTATATACACAGTACATTACCTTTTGTTTATTTTTCTTTTGTTTCCCTTTCAATTCAACCATTTATTATATTAACTGCTCATTCAATTCAGAGTCACAAGCATTGGAGCCTATCCAAGCTGATATTGAGTATGAGGTGGGGTACACACTGGCAGTTCATCATCATGAAGCTAAAACAGAGAGACTGACAACCACACACTTACAACTAGGGCTGGGTATCGTCACTGATTTCTAGAATCGATTCGTTTCCGATTCACAAGGTCCCGAATCGATTCGATCCACGATTCGATTCAATTCGATTCAATTCAATTTGAATCTGGGAAATTTTGACAGTCAGAAATATTATAATTCCGATCAGTACATTTACATATTTTTGTATCTATAAAAAGGAAGCTGACACAGCAAGACTTTATCAAAGGTGTGAGCGTCACAGCAGATGCCTTTGTGTCAAAGTAGCTGAAGATAAAACAGAAAAACATGAAGGTGGTTTTCCTGGCCTGGGATTTTATAAAAATATTCTGCAGTACATCAAAAACGAAAGAAAACCATTAATCAATATATGAACGTTACCTCTGACGTTACAGCGGTTTTATTAGAGACACGGCTAAGCGTTTTGCATTTTGCATAATTTTAAAAAGTTTAAATTTGTTCAGTATTGAACGGCAGAAATTAGGTTTTCTTTTCGGAAGTATGTAAAACGAAAAAAAACAAAACAGCGGGACAGCGCTGTAAACAACAGTAGACTTGTGCTTAACAAGCAAGCGAATAATGCAGAAAACAGATTTTTAGACGGGAAACTGTTCTTGAAGTACAGAGAGAGAGAGAGCTGTGCATGAAGTGTGATTTTATCGTGGTGGAACCAAAACAGTAAAAGTCAGAGTGATTTCATGACGATGTTTATGTGAAGCGTAGTTTGGATCTTCTTTTGCTGCTGGTTCGGTCAATATTGTTTGGACAGAGATAAAACTAACAGCTTTAGAATCAGCGCAAAAAGGGCGTGAACACAAAGCGCGGACCTGCCGAAACATCAGAATCAGCGAGCTGTCGGCTTTCAGCCCCGACCGTGACCGTGCAGTTGTTGTGCCAAAAAGTGATTGTCTGCCAGAAAGTGATTGCCGTCCACGGGAGCCCGCGCAGCCGATTAAAGTTGCAGCGCCCGTCGGGTGAAAAAGGCGACATCTCACTGATTCTGATCCGCGGGTCCGCGCTGTGTGTTTACGTCCTTGTGCAGAATCCGTGTACCTGCTCTCATTTCCTATCTTAGCATATATATTCTTAGTATTTACCTATTTCTACCCGTGTCCTACATGCTATGACACTGCCATTCTACCTGCACAGCTTGCAAGAGATTGGACCATCTGGTGCCATCTTTTCTGTTTTTACTTTAATCTTAGTTTGGTGGTTGTTGAAATTTTGTGAGGTTTCACCTGAGATTCTGGCATTTCGGGCAAAATAAATTTATATTAAAAAATCGATTCAGGATTTTAATGAATCGATTTCACGTTATCCAAGCCAGAATCGATTTTAATCCTACTTTAATCCTACCCCTACTTACAACTTACAATCACCAGGAAATTCATTTTCCCAAGGGGCCACGTAAAAAATTTGGGACTGTTGTGGAGGACTGCACCCATTTGGTGAATCCAATTTTGCTTAATATCAATTAAGCAGAACTGAGTTTAGTTTATTCTGCTTAATACTAACTAATTTTATCTTTTATAAACTTATAGGTGCCCTCCAAAACAACCCCAGTTTCTTATGTGACCCCTTAAGAAAATTAACTGCCCACCCCTGAGTTCAGCTCTTGCAGTTCATGTCTTTGAACTGCAGGAGGAACCTAGAGAAAACCCATGCAGGTATTCAGTACATATCAGTTTGATTTACTGGCATGAAAGTTTAGGTAAGCAACTGCCATTTGCATTAGCAATTTCAACAAACAGTATACAACAGTAAAAATGCATTAGATAGATTATTAGGACTGGCGTGAATGAATTCTATGTAGTTTTTCTACTATGCGAGTGTGTGTTTGAATGATTGCATCTGCTGTGCCATATTTTTCTTCTGCTTCTTCTTTTTCTTCCTTCCCCTTTGCGTCACTGTGAGATTTTAGTCCATGGGGATGGGGTAGAGTTAAAAAAAAATAGATGAGCATGGAGCCAGACTGGGTAGCCGTAAGAAGAAGGAAAAAACTTCTCTGGTAGGTTGATGGAGATAAACGCAGGATGAGAGGCAGATTGGGAGAGAGAACGAGGATCTGAGATGGAAACAAACATTAACTTTTAATGGTCTTTATTGGAGCGAAGGGATGCAGATGGGAGGGAGGAAGGGAGGAGGAGCAAGTGAGTAGCAGACAGTGTAGAGAGACTGAGAGAGAGAGGCAGGGAGGGTAATACAGGAACAGAGAGAGAGAGAGAAAGAATAGGAAAAGCAGGCAGACGGTGAGAAAGAGGGAGGGGGAGCTGGCAAGGGGGAGGGCGGGAGGCAGAGAGGCTGTGTGTCTGGAAGAGGCAAGGATCAACTCAAACTGCTGATAATATTCCCTGGGTCAAGTCATGGAACATGACGGTAAGTTTCCTCCTTATATAATAAGCTGTACTTCCTTGTATATCTTTCTATTTGTAAATGATCCAGTGTCTCTCTGACTTTGTGTGTCTGTGCACCAGTAGCAGAAGCTACTGGGTCTTCACCTAACATGCTGTCCTTTGCTTTGGTTGTCACCTGTTAGCCTAGGATTGCTTTACATGTTAAGTGTAGGCATAGGCTGTAAATCCTGGGTGAGTATCACCTGAGTTATGAAACACTCTGGTTAAACTGCTCATGTTTAGCCTGACGAAAGAAATGAGCACACAGTGGGGGAAATAAATGGGGGGTCATATAGCACTTTAATGTCCCCATTATTAAAGCCTTTAATTATTTTGCAACTTTTGTATGAGAGTCTGACTTTCTTCAGGCTCGAGCAGTTTTTCTAGTAGCGCTTTGCATTGTTTCATTATTTAAAATATATATGCAGCGCATACCAGTGACAACACCCAGTCATGCAGTATATGCATGAAAACTTCAGACTCAAGCATCTGTTTGGAATATTAATAAGATACTATTGTTATGGAGTGTTGTAGAAGACTAAATGACATTAAGGGTTTCCATATCTTCACTTAACTATACCTCTAGTGTCCTGGTAGGTTCAGATTTGTTGATGACAGAAAGAGTTTTTGGCAGTGCTCACGAAGCACCGATCGTTGTGTACTTAATGTAAAAAGAAATGATTGCTTTTGAAGTCTGTTCACAGTTGCATTATAGCATTAGAGTTTCTCATATGACTGAGTGAAGACTGCATCTAATGGCTGTAACTTTGTTATAAATATTTCTATAGAGAATAGAAAACTTATTAAGGATAATAATTCCTAATGTGCTTGGCTGGAAGCCATCTTGGGTGTGCTAGCCAACATGAAAATGGTAAGTCTGTACATTGGTTGGTGTCACACACAACAGGAGGGGGCAGGCAGGCTATATCAGTCCCATGTTATCTAATGTAGTTTAATTACTGTTTGCTGAGGTTGTCATAACATATCACAGTGTTTAATAGCCAAAGCCCCTGCTGTCATGCGTCAATAAGGCAAGCCAGAAATTTTGAACAAAGACGATTGTTGCTGTCCTAGGTAAGCTTTACAATAAACTGCTTTAACCATTCCTTTGATTGTGTGATTTTGCCTTCACTGGCAGACTTGTGCTGAGACCCAAATGAGTATACACAATATTATTGCTGCGATGAATCTGTAAAACAGTGTTTTGCAAGGCAAAGCAGCATCTGCGTGTGTGCGTGCATTCATATGCATATGTTTGCACAGACCATAGTTGGTCATAGTGCTACTGTGTGGATATATTTCCTCTGCCCACTCTTGAATGCATGTGTTTTAGAGAAAACACAAGGTCAGTCTGCAGATTTGCACACGCTTGTATAACATGAGTCATTTACTACTGCATCTGCAGTCTGCACTATATGGATGCAGGTTAGACTCCTACGGACTGTTGATAACACATCAACCTCTGCACTCAGCTGCTAAAGTTGTGATGACCTTTCTGAGGGGGGAAAACCACATACACTGAACTTCAGTTATGCCACAAATGCCACTGTGTTTGTTTGTGTTTCTCTCTCAAACATGAATATTTAAATTACAGAGGAGACTTGACCTGGTAAAACAGCATAGTTTCAGACTGACAGATTGACGTACTTGTTTGACTGGTACACCAGATAAATCAGTACAACTCACTTACGTTTTTAAAGAGAATGATCCTTATGTCACTCTATTGAGCCACTAAGATATCATCATAGGGGAGAAGATGTTTTATTATTTATTCTGTATTTTAAACCTAAACTGTTTTATGGTATCTAACCTTTTTAAATAACCCATTAGCAAAACAGCTCTTACTGTCAGTAAGAGCTAGCAGGACAATGGCCAAAGGATCATCATCAAGCAGTGAGTCTACTCTAAAACAAACCATGTTTCGCCTTCAAAAGAGAAGCAATGTCCTGACTAACAGCCACACAACACAACTGAGCAAACATGACTGACGTGCTTGGGACAGCTGTTTTTGTAATTAACAGCAGCTCTTGGGTAAATCTAGCCTTATATAGTTAGACTATTGTGTCCTCTTAAGCCTTCACATCACACACTTTTAAAACAGTCGTGCCATTGCCATTTTCTCTTATGTGCAGTTGCTCTTACATTTTCCTGTCACGGTGGCCATTATTTTCTGGTTATTATTAAAGACCCCACAGGACATTAATGGTCTTTCCTTCAGCTCTTTTGGTCCTCATCTGTGCCTCTTTCTCAGCCTTTCTCTCTCTCTTTCACCTCTCTCAAGCTCACGTTCGCTTAAGCTCTCTGGCAGCCTGTCTGGCAGGATGTCAACTATTGATTTATACAGGCAACATTTTAGCAGTGATGGCGGCTTATGGGTTGTGCCAAACAGAATACAACAAACAAGAGATCAGATTTCAGACAAGCTTGCTGGCAGATGGAAAGAGGGATGACAGTAGCCTTTACTGTATTGTTGCATTATAATATTGTACAGTTAATATTACCAGTGAAAAACGCTTTTATTAGGTACGTAAGAGGGTGGAGAGAATAGACAAACTTGTGTTTATAAGACTGGATATTAGTTAGATTCAGATACTGTATAGAGACTTACATCTTTTGTGTAGAGATGAGATGATCATGAGCAGAACTACACTTGTCCAATATTAAACTATGATTTTTTTTATTATCAGCAGGAAAACCTATAAAACTGGAAATTCTTACTCAGTACTTAGTGGTGATGTACTGTAAAAACCTAATGAAAGAAGAAGTAAGTTTGAAGTAAAAGTTCACTAAAGGCCTCCCCCCACCGACACTAAAACTGTAACCACACTTGGTGCTGACCAAAAAGTTGGCATATTGACGGAATCAAAATGTGTTACAGTGCAATGGAAACAGTCTTAATGGGTAAATGCTGACATACACGAAACACGTGACTCAAAAGTCCAGCTTCCGCTGCACCAAACTGATGAGGCAAAGGCTTTCTCAAGTTATTACATGAAACAAACACAATTACCAAGTTTCTTCTTAACCACTTCTTCTACTTTGTTTTCAATATTGATGTATTAGAGAGAACTGTTTTCCATCATTTGAGGTTTGACTGGCACTTATTCAATCAACAATGAGATCTTATCACACTGTCAGTTTCTGTAATGTTTTAATGATCCATTTGGAAAATAAGTGTGCCCAACCCTTAATATTGTTATACAGCAGAGAGGCAAAGTATTTGTTCAATAATTAAGACGATCTTTCATGTTTTTTCTGGAAATTTTGTAAAAAAAAAATTCTAATTATGCATGAAAATCTGGCTAAAGTAATATGATGTATGAGAAAATGATTTAAGGTGGTTTAATACCGCAAAATTTCCTAATCTATGCAAAAAATGCTGTTTTACTGAATTCTACTGAATATTATCAAACCTGGCAACGATGAATAAGATACTGTGAATGTTGCTGATCATACATATTTGACAGACACTATTTTAAATCAATGAAACTCCACAGAACTACAGAGATTGACTAGTTTTACATCGAGACCATTTAAAATAAGTTCCTCTCTTCTCAGCTTAGTTTGCTTGTATAACAGAGCCTGTTCCTTGCTGAGTCACACCTGACTGTTATGACAGTTTGCAGTCTGAATCATGATCCTGGTTCAGACAAGTCCCGTCACTGACTCTTAAAAAGGTTAGTTAGTTCATAACACAGAAAATCCATTAGGCGAACTTCACATAGACCTCCTTAAACCGGTTGTGCTGTGCATGTAAAGGACAACCACATATACAGAGTTATGAAAGCGCAAAATAATATTTGGTTAAGACAATTTTCTTAGACTGTGCTCTGGGGAAAAAAAAAAAAACTTCGTTAAATAAATAAATGAAGGGGAGGGGAGAAAGGCTCTGAAAAGAAGCACTTAAACAATTATTATCTCTTGTTCTGCTGAGGCTACTACTTAATATTTGATGACTCTCTTCCTTTCCTCTGGCCCCTCGCCCCCTTCACCTCTCTTCTCTCTCCTTTTGCTGTTCCGGTCAAAGAAATGGTCAGACTCCCTCTGTTAATCTCAGTTATTTAGTGTCAGGGCAAGCAGAGTCCATTTCCTGAGGTGTTACCTTGAGAGATTCATTCTCATACTCAAAGCTGAGTACTCTTGATTTCAAATAAATCCCTAAAAATCTTGCACAGATTTACAGCACAAGTATTCATTTCATCTAGTCAAAATCTTGCGTCTGATAATTCATCTGTTTTTCAGGTAGTTTACGTGTGAAACGTGGTGATGCTGCTCTTATGGCATGTTTTGGTCATTTCACTGCTCAGTTCAGTTCATTTTACGTAGTGCCAAATCACAGCAAGGCCCTTTATATTGTAAAATAAAGGCCTTACTATAATAGAGAGAAAACACCAACAATTAGACAAATCTCCAATGAGTAAGCGATTGGCAACAGTGGGAAGGAAAAACTCCCTTTTAACAGGAAGAAACCACCAGGAGAACCAGAGGGACAGCCATCTGACATAAGCGGTTGGGGTTAGGAGAGGGAGACAGGACAAAAGGCACACTGTGGAGGAGAGCAAGAGATTGATAATAACTAATGATTAAATGCAAAGTGGTGTATGAATAGAGAGTGAAAAGAGTTCAATGAGGAAGAAGCGCTCAGTGTGTCATGGGAAGCCCCCAGGAGACGAGGCCTATGGCAGAATAACTACGGGTGACAAACGGAACAGTATGTACGCAGGCGTTTATAGGATGCTCAGATTCAGCCAGCTGTTTGGAAAGTTACAAGAATTCAGTCTGATTGAGATCTGGTTACTGACACTTTGACTTGTTAGTGATACTTGCATAAAACCAAACATTAAAGCAAAGAAACCCCACACGTAAAGCTGAAGAACTGAAAGTGGCAGCACTGAAGGCCTAGCATTAACAGAAAAATTACAAATATAGCCACCGGGCCAGAGAAGTGAAGCCAGTGCAGAGGTGCCTCGCAATCCTTTGAAATAGAGTCACTAAAAAAATCACTGTTTTCATGAAACACTAAATCAATATAATGTAAAAAAAAAAAAAAAATCAATATAATCTCATTGTCTGAACTCACTCCTTCAGTGAACTTGTGATCCTTTTGAAATGAATCCCATCAGTAAGTGTGTATTAAACTGCAAAGAAAGGTATATACTTCGAATCAGGTTTCCAGTGTCACCAGCTCCACCTTATCCAAATACAGTCACTTCTGACTCCAGAATTCAAGTGCAAATGGTAGTCAATAAACCAGCTGGTGTGACATCAGGATGAGGGCATCTCTATTGGAAACATACAAAATGTCTGCTATTGTCAGCTGATATTTGTCTGTCTGGCTCTAGAGGCAACACAAGCTCTACTCTTGTGTCATCATGGTGTCTTAATTGTGCTTAGATGGTTTCAGGCAGGGTCAAGACTCTGTGCATCAATATAAATGATACCCAAGTAGAGTGTGTGCGTGCGTGCGTGTGTATGTGTGTGTGTTTTAAGGCAGATGGGCAGTGAATGATAAAGCTCATGAAATTCAAAAATGAAAATTGTCCTGCACTGAGAACAGAGCCACCCATTTGAAAGTGTAGAATTAAAAATAACTATACATAAAAATGCAGAAAGGCATAGATTAAAATATAAAATCCCACCATACATGCTAACATTAATCTATGTAACCTTGTATGTAACCATAAAACCAAGCACATACAATGAACTCAGTAGTCAATGTTTAAAATGACATCATCTTTATCCTTTTAGACCTCTCATGTCTTTCTGTTGGGATGAGCTGAAATCAAGCTTGTTTCAGATAAGGTTTCATTCTCTTCAAATCTTTTTCGGCTCAGTTTTCATTCTTTTTTAGCTAATTAGCTAATGCATGTCTGACTCTGATCCACTTTGGACAGAGTCCATATATGTGCGTCTCTGTGCATTATTTCAGTTATTCTGAATCTATGTGGATGGCTTCACTGGTGGAGCATAGAGCCTCTGTGGGTGGATGACCAAAGGGAAAATACTAAGTTTAATGAATATGATTTATCTATGGAAAAAAAGTTACCTCATGCTATTGTGCTGACATTTAACTAAAATGCAATACGGATCTTTTTCACTGTTAATAATTAATTTTAAAAAATGTGGTGTAGGCAAAAACATAAGAATCATTGGATTATGGGAACTGAAGGAACCAGTGAAAATACCCTCTGAGACTGAATGTTGTGCTGTCTTGTCTGGAAATCAGTGTGTGTGTGTGTGTGTGTGTGTGTGTGTGTGCTGGGTCACTATAGTGGCCTATTCATCTCAGTGGTATTATCTCTGTCCTTTAACACGTGTAAATGTGCTCCAAATTCAGTATGTGTTGCGGGTACATTGTGTAAATGACATTACCTCCCAGTAAGTGCTAACATAGTCATATTCTGCTGTTAACCTCTCTAAGTACTTCCATTCTCATTCTCAGTTTTTATCCTCCCACCTCTTTACCGACTTCCTTCCTGTTCAATTATCCATTTCCATCTCATTCACTAATGACAGCTCCATAACTGTGTGGTTGACTTGGCAGCTCCAAAGCTAAATGTATATTGAATGGTAACATTGCATGCTACTAGCACAAAAGCAATTGAAATGGGTCATTTGTTAATATGGTGAATCAAACAAATGTCACATAATCTTTAGACTTGATGGCATCTGTGTCACCTTAAGAACCGAGTCAGAGTTAGGTTGAAATAAGCCACAATGAAAGGGCAGGTAATTGGGTTTTATTGAATCAGAGCAGACAAGAAGTGGTGAGTGAGTCTGCATCCACACACACACACACACACACACACACACACACACACACACACACACACAAAATCCATACACTGCTTCATTTTTGTACCAAAACTTCCAAAATTAGTTTTTTTTAAAGGTCACTGTTGGCTTTATTTCTCATTCTGCCACAATCCTTAAGAAGAATGTTCTCTGTGCTGTGGCTGCTTAAATGCCTGGACTGCATGTGGCTTCCTGATGTTTAATGACTTATGGGGAAAGGGGATCAGGGAGCAAGGGCAGCACTGCCACATAGAAACAGAATTATGAATGGAACAAGAACAACTTTGTGACAAATCATCTCCCAGTTAACCTGAAGTCAGTTTGCTTATGCTTACTTTGCTTAACACTAGATGGCACTCTTGGCCCAAATGGAAAGTCATTTCGTGTCCAGATCAGGCAAGTTTAATTTGCTCATGCTGCTGCTGTGTGTGTCTGTGTGTGTTTGTGTGTGTAGAGAGTGGGAGGAAGCGTGTGTACTAATGGCTTATTTCTGTCAAGCCGTGTTCTGCAAGGTCTCAACTGACACTGTGTTGACAGTAATGATGGCCAAAGCTCTCTTTCTCTTGCGCTTTCTCTTCTATAAACACAAACACACACACACACACACACACACACACACAAAGACAGACACACACAGTCACACATACACACACACACACACACACACACACACACATGTTAGTTGACTCTCGTGTTGAGAGTCAGTGGCAGGAGTGTTTGACTCAGTTTGCCACAGTTGTCACTGAGCAGTGATGTGTGCTCTTGTGTCTAATATTAAACAGATATTACTTGTGTGTGTGCTGCAAGTAGAGCACCTAATGACAACACTTGACTGACTTTGCGCTCTTTTGAATGACTCACTGCTGGGTTGGTTCAAGATTCACAACTGTCATCTTCCTTTTTAATAATAAATTGCCTGCAGGGTAAAGCCTACTGCTTTTCCTCTGGAGCTGGACTGTAAGCTCATTTATTTATTAATTATAGACTGTAAGCTAAATATATTGTCATTTCCCAAGCCTGGTTCCCTAGATAGGCTCTCAGATGATTAATTTTCATGCTAGATGGTACTATTGGGCTGCTGGAATGTCAATAAAATAATATTTAAAGAGTGTGACTATAAAATCCAATGTGAGTGGATTTGTTGCTAAGGAGGATCTTAAATTTTATATAAAAACAACTGATATGCAATGCCACACAGGTTTTAAATGATATCACTTACTGTGCAGTAAGTACACTACATATCATATTAGCAATGCAGCATCTTATTATTGCCATTATCATCATTTTTTTTGTTTCTTGTTATATATTTTTTAATATCGGGTAATATTATAAAATACCCATCACAAGTTCCAGATCCACTACTTAAAATCCACAGGCACATCCAGTAGCAAGAAAATCTGTCATAACTCTTTGGAATTACCTGGTTTTCTACATTAATTGGATCATGAAAGTTGATCCTTGAGTAACTAACACACACAAAAACACATATTTATAGAGCACACTCATTTGAGGTCAAAAGATAATTTAACCCTTGGATTTAATACCTGCTTCAGCCTCCTTTGTAATCTCAAACCTCAGGCTTCAGAGGAACCTGCAGGTCAGAGATGGACAATGTTCACAGGGGGAATTTCGGACCATTTTGTACTTACAGGACTCCTTCAGTGGAATCAAATTTCAGGATGTGAAAGGCTCTAATGAGGTCATGCCACCACATCACCCATTTATGGGAAGTACTCTAGGTTGAAATAAATTGGATTTAATATTAAAGGTAAATGTCCTGCTCCAACACACAACTTATTGTGCACACCCAGACATAATTTTGCATGATACCTGCATGCTCCATTTATTAGTTAGACTCCAGCTTTTCTCACCCCTGAATCTAATTGCTTTCTGTTGCTGTCATTAGCTTAGCATTAGCTGGAGACTTATTCCAGCCTGCTGAATTCACAGATGGAGAAACAAGTTAAAATATATATTTATATTCAAATACACAACATACACAAACGTACTGGACCTCCTACACATTATACCGTACACCTATTCAGCTCAGCTTATTGGACTAAGAAAGTGTAATGGTTTTCCGTGATTGTTTGTCCATGGAAACCTATGCCATGAAGCTCCTGGTGCAGTTTTTGTGCTCATGTTAATGCCAAGGGAGGTTTGGAACGCTACAGTTATTGAGTCAGCAGTGTTGGCAACTTTTACGCACAATGCGTCTCAGCTCTCGGTAATCCCACTGTGTACCTTTGCATGGTATGCCAATCCGTGGTTGAATTGCTGTGGTTCCGAAACACTTTCACTTTGATAAAGTAACACTTACAGCTGATTGTGGAATAGCTAGGATGGAAGAAATCTCACAAATGGACTTGTTGTAACAGTAGAATCCTAGCTCAAATTCAGGGAGCTCTTTAAAACTGTCTTCTTCCACAAATGTCTGAAAAACAGACCAAGGGCTGAACATACAGAAATTGTGAAATTGCATCCAGGAACTTGTTAGGCAACAGTGCTAACCACCATGCCACCGTGCTGCACAATTATAATTTCGATACTAAATAAAATCGTCATTAAAAACTTTATTTTGTGTTTACTGGCGTTATTTTTTCTCTAATATTAAAATTTGTTTGATGATCTGAAACATGTAAGTGTGACAAGGATACATGTGTGATAATACTGCAAATGACTGCGTAATGTGGCAAAAAAAAGAAGACAATACACAAAAGTTAGATACAATAGCTACAATATGAACTTTAACAAAAGCTACGTAGTGCACTAAGGCTACAGTATTTGCTTGTGAAAATAGTTTAGTAGAAGTATATAAAGTAAATTATGCAGGATAGTTTAGTCACATTCACCTCCACGTTTCACTGGAGCGCAGTTCTAGGTTAATTCCATCATTTCGTGGTCCTGGCCAATGTAAACCAGCGGCTGACGGTGTCGGACCCCTTCGCCCTTTGACCTCAGCAGCGTCCCTAATCTGCATAGAGGAATGAGAGGCATTTTTCAGCCGCTCACAGGAGGAGGAGGAGGGGAGGAGGAAGAGGTGGTGGAAGGAGGGGAAGTTACGACGTAGTAGAGACCCAGTGAGTGAGAGAGTGAACCAAGTTTCCAGCGACTGAGCCATCACGGCGTAAAAACTTCTTTTTTTGAAATGAACTCGCTTGGCGGCGGCGGACGGGGTTTATGCGGAGATAGAGAGCCGTGATAGCGGGTTCGGGGGCCCGGTCCGGCCCGGTGCTCAAGCTGAATATGGGTCAGACCGCCGTGTCTGCCGTGTCTCAGACTGCAAGCGGTGAGTGTGTGTGTGTGTGTGTGTGTGTGTGTGTGTACATGTGGTGATGTGTGTGTGTGTATACGTGCAGCGTGCAGTCTCCCTTCCTCTTGTCTCTCTCTCACACACAATCCGCTATCTTTATTCAGGAAGTCTTCTCGTTTTTGTTTTCGTTCTTTCACATTTCTGTCGCATAACTTCGACACAGTTCAAACAAAGCGCTGCGCTAAATACCATCAACGCCAGTGGAAGTTTGCTAAATAGATGTGTGTTCATTTTATTCTTGCATCATTTTACACCGTGTGTGTGTGTGCGTGTGTGTGTAGGGGGTTTCTAAATTTATCGCTGGCTCTGCCACCCAACTGTTGTAAAGAAGAAGAAAAACTAGTGAAACAGCCTGTCTTAAAACAGGATGCAGTGTTGTATAACCCAAGAGCTGTTTAAAAGGCTGGCTTGTTGTAACTAGGTAATGAAGACTTTATGTATTTAGCAGCCAACTTGACATTGGTCCAGATGATCGGAAGGAGCAAAGATTAGACTTGTAACCATTTTCCCCCTACAGCAGACCCCAGATCGAGATGACTATCCTACAGTAAATACAGTCACGAAGCTGTTGAGCGGCACTCAGTGACTCAACAAGTAGGCCTGGTCATCTTTATGAAGAGCTAGCAGGAAATGCAATTTTACAGATTACAGATTTTAATTGTGCATAAATAAGAGGTGCTGGAGTTATGAGCTGGGTTTAAACCGATTATTATTTAAATTATGGATTAATGTAACTGTTTACTGAGTTAATTATCTCCTTAGTGAAGACTTCTTCAGATTTCTTTCTAGTTTTTTAGGTGCACCATGCTAGTACTGGATTTGACCGCCTTTTGCATTTACAGCTACCTTAAGTCTTTGTAGCATAAATTCAGCGAGGTGCTGGAAACATATCTTTGGTGCATATTGACATGACAGCATCATGCAGTCATCATGAAGATTTGTCAGTGATGTGGATCTCCTGTTTCACTGTTTCCCAAGACCTCAGTTGGGTTGAGATCTGGTGACTGTGGAGGCCATTTGACAGTGTCATTGTCATGTGCAAGAAATCCTGCTAGAAGCAGCCTTCAGAAGATGCTTACACTTTGGTTTAAAGGGATGTACATGGTCAGCAACTATATTCAGGTAGGCTGTGGCGTTTAAATGGCGCTCAGAGACCCAAAGTGTGGACTGACATTATACCACACACTATTAGACCTCTATCACTAGCCTGAACTATTAATACAAGACAGGCTGTATCCATGCTTTCAACGTTTTTAAGTTCTAACCCTGCAATCAGAATCAAAACTTCTTCAGACCAGTTAATGTGTGTCCGATCTTCTCTTGGTGAGCTTGTGCAAACTGAAGCCTCATTTTTCTGTTCTTAGCTGGTAAGAGTGGCACCCAGTGTGGTTTTGTGCTGCTGTAGCCCATTTGCTGCACGGTTACATATGTTGTACTTTTAGAGATGCTCTTTTAGATACTTGAAGTTAAAACAAGTGGTCATTTGGGTTATTTTTGCCTTCCTGTCAGCTCAAAGTGGTCTGAGGGGCAACACCAAAGGCCCTGAAAAAGTGAAATTATCATTATCAAGTGAAATTATCATTTCAAACTAGGAATCATGCAGATTTTGAAGATTATGAAGCTGGAAATTGGCATAATTGGTCCTAATAGAAAGAAAAGGAAAAAATACTCTTAAATGACACAGTCTAACCATCAAGTGTTTATCAGCTTTATAATGACATTGACGCCTATTATGATCTACAGATTGAACAAAAAGAGTAGTTTGTGTTCTTTCATCTGCGAACCAACTGCAACACTGATTGTTCATCGGTTAATCTGTTGGAGTTCTTTGTGTATCTAATTCCCAGAGTCATTTTAATCAGCTTTTTTTCATAAGCAACACTGGCAAATACTGAACCCAAATGCTTTGATTTTAAAATCAAAGCCTTTTTTTTTTTTCCATCTGGAGCCCTTGGTCAGTTCGTTGAGCCATAAAGGTAGGCACTTCACATTCAATCACACTTTTTATGGGAAGGCTTAAAGGCAGTGAGGTAGAGGATGAGACACATGACTCTGGATGAAAACAAAACTAAATCTGTTTTATGGCTCTGTCAGCATTTAAACTAAAACTCAGACTTAACTGTAATGCACTTTAGTCAAGGAACCTGCTGGCTATAATAATGATCTATACGTCCTGCATGGTTACATTACGACTTCATAATATTGTGGTGTGCTTTAAATGCCAAATCTACTGCTCTAAGAGCACAAGTGGAATTCTTTCACTCAAGGTCTTATTGAAAGATCATTAACATACTGAGATCTCTGAGCTTCTCTACAGAAGTTAAAACATGGTCAGTTTCCTGTTTGACTGCTTTTTGCTCTGTTACTCCAGACTTAGCCTGAGCTTTGAAGTCGTGCAAGTATCATGAGTTGAGCTCTATAATGCCTCTCCAGCCTTTGCTGGAGAAAGATTTGGAAGAAATGACCCAAGTGTTAAAACGGCAGCGCCGCCCCTCCCTCCACTCTTGTCCAGCACCTCTTGTTGCCTTGTCTTCTTCTCTTCCTTTCCCTGTTCCTTCTTTCTTTAATCCCACATTTTCTCATGCCCCACCTCAGTGTCCCTTTTTCCACTGTTTTTCCCCTCTTTCATCTTTTCTTCTTCCCTTTGTTTCTTTTTGCCTCTTTCTCCCCCTCCATCCCTCTTCCTCTGTTTGTGACGCTTGCTTCTTCCCTCCCCGGTGACTTGCAGTGAAGGAAGGAAGCCTCTCCCTTTTCCCTCCTCCTTAACACATGTTCAGGCAATAACGTCTGAAAAGAGGTTGCTGGCTCTGTCACAGTACATCTCTTTTACCCTTAAATATTATATCAGGCGATACATATAAAACTTTGCCGTTTGTCAAGGCAACTGGCAACTGAAGTCTCTTTTATTTGGTCGTCTGCTGTCTCTGAAGTTGTGTTTCTAATTATCCCACCCAGCTGCAAAATATCCAAGTCCTGACTCACCCATTTTGCTTGACATTGCATTTCAACTGTTTCAGTGTAAAATTCAGTGTGGAACAATGGAGTCGAGTCAGCACCTGTAATGTGTAACAAAGTCCCAGAATCAAACTGAGATTTAGAGGAGGTATACAGTTTAATTTAAAGAGATCAAATACAGCACTGTTTTAAAGCAACTGTCAGTTACAACAAATACTGTCAGCATAAAATATATTACTGTTAAACAGCAGATTGATGAACTGAAGATCTTAATTCCTCTGATTTGGTTTCCTAAAACCTGATTTTGTTGATTTATGATGGTGTATATTTTTCTTAATAGATACAATAGATCAAGGCCTGACAAAATTGATTTAAAAAAAAAAGGGTTTTTTAGTTGAAAAGAAGTCAACATGTTTAAAGCTGTTATCTGTTAGTACCTTGTTGACAGTGTTCGACCTATTGGCAAATAAGATTGGCAGTAGCTGGTGTTTATCTGTTTGTGTAATGTAATGAACAGCTAAAACGTTTGCTGTGTTTGATGTAGCAGTTGTTGAGCATTCGTCTTGCACATACAGTAAACTAACATCGTCTGCTTCAATTTATTATATTTGTCACCGTTATATTTGACTATGTAGACGTGTCAGTGGGCTTGAACAGGGATGGGACAACTGTGGTGTTCACCACAAAGAGGAACAAGCGCAAAATAAACAATCAAACATTTAAAAAGTAGCAAAAGAAGAACATACAGTGGGTGCAGTGGAGAGTTTTCATGTTGTTTCATATATTGTTTTAATTTTACCCAGTGTCACTTCACAATAAAGAAGTGTTTTTTAGATATATATTGTGTCTTCTGGGGCATAAGCTAATAAAAGCAGCACTAACACAAGCGAAAGAGTCCCAAAGACTGGTTATTCCAACTATTTTTAATTCTGCCTCCCCAGTTTACAGTATACAGTATAGTATACATTGCTAGTCCCTTAATGTGCCGTCACAGTGTTCACAAACCTAGAAACTCTCAAACTGAGCTGAAATGAGACAAATACAAATAAATGAGATCGTCCTCTTCTTTTAGCTCTTTTCTTTAGAAGTTACCAGATTAGCTCACTGGCAGATTATCAGCTTTCATTTCGCACGCAAGCTAGCAACTTCTTCTGTCATACTAACACTGTATGTCCTCCTTCACTACACCCATGACTCTTCTGTGGTTTTCCTCTTTTCTGTCTGCATGGCAGCTCCATATTCAACAGACTTTGTCCAGTATCCCTTCCCTGCACGTGTCAGGTCCATCTTGTCTACAGACAGCTCAAGCTTGACTGTCTCTCTGATATACTAGTTTCTAATCATTTCCCTCTTAGCCACTCCCAGTACAAGTCTTAGCATTTTCAACTCCGCTAGGTCCAGCTCCACCTCTAGCGCCACCTCTGTCTTTTTGTTAGTGCCATCTAACCAGAACAGTGCACCCTTAGGACTGGTTCCTATACATTTTGAATCCCAGTGAAAACATAAAATAATCAACCATCATGCAATCTCTCACTAAAGAACAAACAACAACCCTGCTGTTGCAGCTACAGGTTCAATTACTGTGGAGAAATTGTTAAAGTAGCTAATATCAACAGAATATTCACTATTTTCTGTTCCACCACAATGAAGCTACAGTAAATCCCCAAGTTTCTTTTTCTTTAAATGTCGATAAGAGTCGTATACATAAAGATGGAAATCAAGAGTTATTTAACGGTTGCCCGCCTCCAAGCATCAGCCTCTGGTCAGTTGTTTGGAGGACAGAATGACTGGAATTTCTGCAGAGTGAGGTGAGAACAATAAATTAACTGTAGGTGTAATTTTCTCGGAAAAGACGACGTATTGTTGTACTTGTGAGATCTCTGCCGTTGAACACATTCAGTGTAAGTGTAAGCACCTCATGCATGTGTCACAACAATGCAGGCTTTAGATTTCCTGCATTGCTACACGACACAGCATGAATCTCAAATCTTCCCCTTTCCTTATGATAATTACATAACTGTAAAACCAGGAATTTGAAAAGACTGTATTACAGTTGGTTCAGAAAGATGGGAAGCAGATGAATCTCTTTTGTTGATTTACTTTGTTTCTTCTCTAAACTAAGCAGTGAGTTTTCTTTTACCTCTTTCTTTCATTTTCTTTTCTCAGCAAGTAGTAAGTCAATCTATTGTGCCTGTTTGGTTCCCACTGGAAGTTTGATAGTTGGCCTAATGGTGATGATAATCGCTGTTACCGATTTTCCCATCATTAGCGGTACAGAGTAGCTGCTGAAATGCACCTATTGTTGTGATTTGATATCAACACAGGAACAGGAAATGAGTGTGTGTATGCAAAGTATGTGTGTGTGTGCAAAAAGAGGGTGCTACATTGGTCTGGGGGGAGTTGTAGGGGGCTCTGTGCAGCACTTTTTCCATGTCTTCACTCTTTACTGCCATTGTTTTTATGTACATGTCCTTGAGCACTCGATGTGATAAAGGTGATCACAATACTGTTGGGAGCAATAATGAAACTATGATTTTACAAAGCAGAGTGCTTTGTTATGGTTATATTGCTCTGGTTATATTACTTCTTACTATCTGACCTTCATTTTACACTTTAGGCTAATGACACATCTGTTTTTTGTTATAATAATCCTACTTTATTCAGTTTAGATCTGCTAAAGACCACCAAATGCTTTAAAACCTGCAAAACTGGCTTTAAATTTATAGACAGAATAAGAAGATTCGATATTATTTGTTAGATATTAAGAGTTTGTTAGTTGTAAACCTGTGTGAATTTGGTTTAATGATATTTAATTGACAGTGTTCAAACAAATATTTTGATCGATGCACATTTACGTTAGCTTCAGTAATGCAGGGGAAAAAGAGAGACTTTCTCATCACCATGTGAAAATAAACAACACTAGTAAAAAAAATTACACTTATGTAGACTTTAAATACTCACAGCGTGTGAATAAACAATGCATTGATCCTTCATCAGCAGTAAGCAGCAGTCAGAGATAGTTTATACTCATCAGTTTTAGCCCATGTCCATCTGTGCAGAGTGCAAATCAGCTATCTGTCAATGCTGGTGAGAGCCAACCAATCGTCAGAGTATTGATAGTTTTCAATTGAACTGCAGGTTATGAAATGGATTTGACCCACTAGATCTGCTCAGCCAGGAAATGTTTGACTGAGTGACTTTAGTTGCTGTTAGGCAAATGGTTACCTAACTTCTTTACTGCCAAAATGAACATCTGGATCATCTGGTCAGCTAAGCTGAGTGTTTTTAAAGCTTTGGTCTGGTGGAAATCTGGCAGATATTTATTTTGCTGACAATAGGGCTGCATAAGCATCTTAAACAGTACTGAGATGACACTGCACTGTTCTGTTTTCAACCAACTTTTATTGTTTTCTTGTCAGCAGGTATTTAGAGTGACATGAGCTGAGTGGGAATGCATTATTATTTCTATTGAGCAGGCATAGTGATTGCCTCCATGTGTGGCTAGCATTTGCGAATTTAGGAGTTCTCTAAGAATGCACTTGAAAGAATGAATTGATGTATTCCCTTAAATCATCTCCCTTGAATAATTGCATTTATCTCAGTTTGCAGATGACATGAGAGTCCCTGGCCTTCGGCTATTGAGGTTTTGTGATGATTCTGTATTTTTTTTAGTTCTTCAAACTAGGCTGCTGTCATGTCACCAAATGTAGGTTGTGCTCATGAGTATATTTCCCCTTGCCAATCAGAATACAAATTGTTATAGATTAGTGTAACCAGGATCCTGGATTGTGCACTTGATCTTGCATCTTTTAAAGTTTTTTTTTCCTTTGTTTAAAAAATGTTTTAAGAGTTAATTGAAGCTGTCCACATAATTGGAGAAAACATCCACCATGACTTCATGTGAAAAACATCCAAGTATTGTGTTGAAGAGATATCAGCTGAAGTTGAACTTGAGCCAGGCTTTTTTCTATAATGCAAATTGTAGGTATGATGTTTTGTAATCATTTTTAATTTTTGCACATGGCTGATTAATGTTCCGAACATCTATTATTACTTAGTCTGACTGCATTTTAATATATTAATACAATAAAAATAAAGTGTTCAACACAGTGTCTGTGAAGGCTCTCAGTCATCCAGGTCATCGTAGTCTAAGGAGCATGGAAAGAAAAGTGTCTGGACTTCTTTAAATTGCTTGAAGATGTTTCACCTCTCATCTGAGAAGCTTCTTCAGTTCTAGGGTCAATTGGTGGAGTCCCTGATTTAACCTCTGTGGGAGTGTCCCTGAGAGGGTCATGGACCCCCTATTGATCCTTTACCTAATCGCACGAGCCAAGGTGTGAAAACGGGTGTAGGTCACAATCAACCAAGGTTTCGGGTGAGCTCATTGTGAAACCTAACCCCACCCTATCACGTGATTTCCTGAGGTCAAATGGCCCAGGATGTGAATGGGCGTCAAGGCGTCTGGGAAGGGATCTCAGAACTGGATTATAGATGGCAGACAGTTGGTGTCGTAAGCCACCGCCTCTGTTCAAAGATGGTCGTTCACAGTGGACATAGATGGCTTCTTTCACTTCTCATTCAAACCATGTGTCTTCTCTGTCCAAAATGTGAACATTGGCATCCTCAAAAAAGTGACCCTTTCCCTTTAGATGCAGATGGACGGCCGAGTCTTGTCCCGTGGAGGTGGCTCTTCTATGTTGCGCCATGCGTTCATAAACGCGTGGCACAATATAAACCTGAAAATTTGAGTAAAGGATGTTAAATGGTAGCACGTCTCAAGCCTCAATGAGGACAAGTTATTTACATTACACTTATTCTTTTCTACTGTATTAGTTTTGGGGCTGTTCTGTCATTTAGTAGAAAAGCGCTACATAAGAATCAGTCCATTCAGTCCATTTAAGAGCACTTGTACGCTAAAAGCACACAGCTCCTTCAAATACTCCCCGTGCTTTTATCTTCAGCCACCTTCCACATTGATGAACTTCATTTCCTACAAGCAGCAATAACTTGACCTTTTCTTTGAAAGTGCAAATATGAAAAAAGACATAAATTACTCAAAAGTTTTTTTGCGGAAAAAATGATACACATTTGGCGCTAGCTGGGCTCCATAGAGTCAGCGGTGATTCAGCAGTGTTACGTAGCTGCAAAAACAAAAGCCTTCCTCTGCTTAAATCTGAGGAATCACACACACCACCTCTCTTTCCTCTGTAAGCTTCCTGCACACACACACACACGCACTCGCACACTGTCGACATTATCCCAGAAGTTTCACAGCGCTTCTAATCTTTCAGCAGGAAGAGGAGGAGCTGTGGGAGGACAGGGATCTCGCCAAGACACACACACGAGCGCACGCACTGCA
This sequence comes from Oreochromis niloticus, assembly GCF_001858045.2. Taxonomy (NCBI): domain Eukaryota; kingdom Metazoa; phylum Chordata; class Actinopteri; order Cichliformes; family Cichlidae; genus Oreochromis; species Oreochromis niloticus. Next base: position 12,104,019 of record NC_031978.2, on the reverse strand, counting down.
AATACTGTTAAAAACAAATATTCGCTGCAGTCGAAAACTGACCTGTAGAGTGGGACAAATATGACTATTTCTCAGCTTTTTTTTAACACTTGCTGACTCCGTCATAAAAACGTGTGTGGATCTTCCTTCATTTAAAGCTTTTAGTTTCCTGATAATATAGGCGGGCGTTATCGGGAAACTGACAGGAACAAGCATTCGGCAGTAAACCCCAGTAATCACTTGTTAAAGAGATGTGTATAATACTAAATAACACTACACTATTAAAATATAAACACAATTCCAGTAAATACAGACCGAAAATATAAACACCACTATAATCCTGCACATAAAAAATGCAAACTGTAGAGCCAGATAAAGTGCACTGTGGTTTGTGGAAGCTTCCATTATGTTAAGAGAGCCATTTTTCCTGTCGTCCTTTAAATGGCTACAGGAATAAAAATGAATCTTAAGTGCTATGACTCTATTTTGAGCATCATGTTGCTGTGACCTGAAGGAAGGAGGTCAGACGATTGCATATGTTTGAGAGCACTTCAAGTAAAGAGGGTCCTTCACCTTCTTGGATCATTTCAGTTGAATAATTTGAAGGGTGGGATTCAGGCTGTTCAGTATATCACAGAAGAAGAAGGAGTATTAGAAAAAAATCGGAGAAAAGGCAGAAAAATCCATTTTATAACATATAACACGTGTACATCGTAGATGGCCTATACTTGTCAGTATTGTGCAGTATGAAGGAGTTAAAAGAAACTAGTTTGACTGAAATTAAGGTCCAGTATTATTATTTTTATTTAAATCGGAAGTGTTGGTCTTGAGAATAAGAATCTCCCGTGCCCAGATGGCAGGATTATCCTTGCATATCCTTTGTAGGAGAGACCAGCTCTCCTAGAGAAAGGCTGCAAAGGCTTATGGATAATATGCAAATAGAAGGGCCCTGCCTGGGTTGCACGCTGATATTCCTTTTCTCCTATTTACATGCATTTCTGCTTCCGTGTCTTCTAGTTGAGGGATTGGAGAAATCAACATCTCTGGCCAGCTGCGACGTGGCGGTGGACAGCTCTGCCAATGCCCAGAATGCCCATGCATCACGGCAGCAGCGAGGCAAGCTGTCAACCCTGGGCAAACTTTTCAAACCCTGGAAGTGGAGGAAGAAGAAGACCAGCGACAAGTTCCAGGATCTTTCAAAAGGTAGGACGTCTTGTGTGTCCGTGTGTGGATGTGTATGTTAATGACACTGTATCAACAAGCTGATGAGTCGCTTCTGATTTGTTCTCCTCAATCAAGTGTCTGGTCAATATCACAGATTGCATTTTTGGATTTGTGTGGAACATTACGCGTGAAATGGAGCAGTGTTGCTCCCAGAAGAGCTTTAAAAGGAAAAGAGTGAATGGTTTGTTTGTAGTTCTTGCTGATTGATTCCTCAGGGGTTTGGCTGGGAAATAAAGAGAGACAGAGGTAAATACAAAAACCAGAGACTCTTTTCCTGAAAGCTGCTAGGTTTTATCTTTTGCTTTTCCTGTGTTTGTATGAAAGTTGTGTTCCTCTATGTCCCTTTAATGCTAGCGCTGAGGACAGTTTAGAAAACGGTAGGGGATATATAAGGTGCTAACTGGGAAGTAGAACTTATTTCCTTATAATTAGATTATTTATTGGTGTCAAAGTTTAATTTTTGGGGGGACATCTGCGATCAGGTCACAATCACATTTCCATGTCAGTAAAAGCAGATTGTGGTGATTTACACATAATTTTAACACCATATTTATTAGAAAACAGTATAAAATATTTTCGCACAGTTGTTTATATATAGGATTTCATTTACTTAACATTATGTGGTCTCCTTTGTCACATTTTTCTTTTCTTAATGTGCAAAATGTTTACATGGGGTGACAGGTCTGGATTGTAGGCAGGCCCGTTCGTCACCCCGTCTCTTATTTCAAGGTCATGCAGTTGCAAACTGTGCAAAATGTGGTTTGGCATTGTGTTGTTGATGTGTTCGAGTAAATATATTGAACTTGAGCTTGTTGGTCTTTCAGTTCTAGAGAGAAAAATCTCCACTAGACAAACAAGGGAGGAACTCATCAAGAAAGGAGTTCTCATCCCAGACCAAGGTTTGTCCTATGTCTCAGTCAAATCCATGCTCAAGAACACATTGAATGTAACATCTCTTCTTGATTTTCATTCCCCAAATTATGACATTTACTTATTACAGAGCAAAGCAATTCACCTGTAAGACACATCTTAACATGTTTTTTATCGTTCTTTACACTTCGAAGCCTTTTCACTTTGTCAAAGGTTGTTTGTGTCATATGAGGAGATGGAGAAAATGACTAAAAAGCAGCTTTTATTTCTTCTCCCCTAGATGAACCAGTCATCAGTGAAAATCTGAATGGCCATGCCACATCCAGTTTGACGCCAGAGGAAGTCAAAGTCGACATTGAGTCTCAAGAAACACTGCGGGAGGAACAGGCCACTGGGCCGGTCAGAACTGAGGAGAAACCAGGTAACCTTTGGACCAGTCACAATATAACCCTTGTCATACTTTGGCCTGTAATCCAGGGCTGGTTGGAGTCTCTAACTGTTAGATTCCTGTACTAGTTGAAGTTACAAGCCCAGGGTAACAGTCTTCTAACCTGCATATATTGAAGAATTAGATATAGAGACATTGTTGTTATTCTTTTGAAAATTACAGCAAGAAACGGTTGTTGGTAGAGACCTGCTAAATGTTGAGAAAACTTTAGTCTTCTACGGAGAACTCACATATTGTGGAATGTGGGGCTTTTTCGGCCCTTGAACCGTTCCATTTTTATATACTGGATCTAAATATTGTAGCTTTTTTTAGGTGCTTTGATGTCTTTTCCTCTGGGCTGTGGAATGCATTAGTATCTGCAGCAGCTTTCTGGTTGACATTGAACTCTCTGTGGGATCAATGAGCGGGTCTAATGTGTTCAGATAGATATTCCCATTATATCAGCCTGCAATAGGCATTCACAGCTTGAACTGAGCTGTAGCTTCTCCTAATGCCTCTCTCTCCCCGAGGAGACAGGCCACTGTTCTTGTGTCTGATGCTGCTTAAGTGTTGTGCTGTTTTCAACTCAACCCTGTTAGCATTGAACTTGTAGCCATTTGTTTGTTCATTTGTCAATAATCAGAAAGGCAAAGGCAACAAACTCTGTAAGTACAGCAACTGAACACACATACTATCACCGACCCTGGAGCCTGGGAAGGTTAATGGGTACATATTATCTATCAGTTCTCTGGAAAAGCTGTACAAGAGCCCTTCATCATCAGCTCTGTCATACACTTTCTGTATCATTCATTTTCTCCTCTGTCTCTGCTTGTCCACCTCTCTATTTGTGCATCAGTTTGCACAGATCAGCAACTTTTATCTTGCTTCCAGTCTTTATATTAACCTGTAAATGCTGCACTTTTCCTTCCTACTCCCTCTCATCTATTTAGAAAGGTCTGATACTAAACCTAACACCCGGGCAAATCAGGTGCGACCTCGAGAGACTCAAGCTAAAAAACAGCCAAGCGCCACCCCGCCCGCATCATCCAAACCTGCCAGTGGCACCGCAGCCACGGCAAAGCACAAGGATGGTGCCTCTGGGGCTAAAAAGACAACTAAAACCACTGTCAAGACTGGGTCATCCACACAGGCTAAAGCTAACCCCCCACGGAACACTAACACGACTGGTCGTGGGACTGGTAAGTTCAGATAGTTAGAACCAAAACCAGCTGGCCTGTCAGTGTTCATCCCTTCCCTCCTTCCCGCATGGAGAATGCCCTTCTATCACTGTTGGAAGGGAAATAGGAGTCACTATTAAGCAGTTTGTACCTTCTTAGCATGGCTTTATGTGCAAGTTTCTGTCAAGTGGTTGCAAAATAGTATTTCCCCTTTTCTCCCTCTTCACGATGTGCTTTCCTTATAAAAAGCATTTCACTTATGATATCTGGCTGTTTTCTAAGAAAGCAGAAGTAAAGATTTATCTGTGTACCTCTGGAAATGTCTGCAGTGTGTGTGTGTGTGTGTGTGTGTGAGAGGAGGTGAGCAAGAAAAGTGAGTGTGGTCAGTGTAGCATCGCCACGTTCAAAAAAAGAAAAGAGAGAGAGCAATCTGACAAGCTTGTGTGGTTTCACTAGCATGACGCCAGGGCATGATCATCCCCCTGCTTCCTGTGTATATGTGTGTGTGTGTCTGTGCTGCACTTGTCAAATATATAGCATGGTTAAATGAAACCTAGAACACTGCATGTGATGTTCATGCAGTCCTTTCTGAGGGTATTTGTGTCTTTTGTGGTGTGTTCAGGAAAGTGGCACAAACGTTGCTTCATTAATGTTTGAGTAACTTCGAAATCCTAAGTTCACCCCCTCTCCTAAGGGTGTTTTTACCAGCACACAAAGACACTTCACATAGACTTGAAAAGATACTTTAGTAGTCAGTATATCCTTAGGTATTCTGTATTTGTCACAGTTTTAATGGAGAAGATATGTTTAGATAGTTACTCTATTATGTTTAAGTTTAAGAGTAGGTAAATACTGGAATCCATATGTGCTGCATACACATGGATTATGTGTTAATCAAAAATGGTTACGTTTTCTGGCATTGCACAGCTTAAACAAAAAACGTGATACATTTGAAAAATAAAATTCAAGGCTGATCATACTTTAGGTGAAACTAAAGTAAAGCACCTTTGATTAAAATGGAGAGCAAAAGTGAGACATCGCGTTTTATATGCTTCAGTTTTATCCATGCAGCCAATCAAAATGTTTCACTTGAACAGAAGGATTAAGACTACTAGCAATAGTTCCCTGGGTTAAGTAGCCAACGGCCATTAAACAGAATATAAACATTGCTTATATTTTGGGATGATTCTCACATTATCATACACATGTTTTTAACTACATATATTACTGATGACATTTTTACTGTAAAACACATAAATATTTGTCTTTTACAACATAGAATTTGTAAGAGCATATTATTAGGAGGTTTTTGTGCATGTCTTCAGAAAATAGAGCATCTAGAAAAACAAAAAACGTCTGATTTTCTGTCCTTCTCCTCAGCCAAGTCCTCTCATCCAAAGAAGACGGGATGCACAACAAAAAGCACCACCGCCTCCACCTCCACACCTCGTTCTCGTGCATCGAAGGACACTGGTTCTGCAGCACAGAATGAAAGGACAGATGCAAAGACCAACCGGAAATCAGACACTCCGACTTCATCGTCTGTACCTCAAAAAGCCTCTGCAGAGACTCTGAACCCACCTGGAGACTTAAAATCTTCTGCCCTTTCCTCAGACACCAAACCTATTTCATCTAAAATCTCAAGCAATGACACAGGGGGAGCTCAGGGGGACTCTGTCCAAGATCCTAAATCTTCACCTGACGCATCGCGTGCAGGTGAAAATACCCATAAAGGTGCGGTTCCTGGAACCACAAGCCAGTCTTCTCATGTCAACACTGCTACAGAAAACACATCATTCGGAGATGGAGAGGCACGCGGCAGCTCACAGAGCAATAAACAGGAGAGGACAAAAGAGGAGGGAGGAGGAGGTGGAACGAAGAAAGGAGAAACAGAGAATGTTGTTGAAAATAGCCGGAGGTACTGTAAAAATCTAGTTGGTACATGCAAGTCGCTGATTGCTTGAATTCCTTATGTTCATTTTGACTGTATCTCAGTTTGATAGCATGCATTACAGTAACCTTAAGGGAGTCACAAATTAATCTTTATATGATTTGCTGTTATATGAAATTAGATAATTGACAATAAATCTATTAAAATTTGTTTAGTCACACTGTTGTGTTATTTATTCCTGCAGGTCAGCAGAGGATGAAGCAGAAAAGCCGCAGCGACCCAGTGTAAAAACAGAGCAGGCCGAGGTGACCGTGATACCCGATAGGCCGAGAGACAGCCAAACTAGTGACTCTGATTCTGACGGACCAATCCTGTACCGGGATGAGGAGGAAGAAGAGGAGGAGGAAGACGAGGACTCAAACAGTATGTCACACAACTATGAAAAAAACAGCATGTTTGACAACAGTCATGTCAGCAGCTTTAAGAGAAGCTCACCTAAACAACTCAACTTTGACATTTCAGTTAGCAGGCGGGGTGTGATGTGTTTAAGAGGATGTAGCACAGTGGGTCCAGGGGTAGAACTGTTACCTCACAACTAAAGAGTCATGGGTTTGAAACCAGGCAGGGACCTACTATGGTTAAAATGTATTTATTTTGCAAATAAATAGGTTTTACTTATATTTTACCTAATGACACATGACCTTTGGTTTTAATATAAGACAGCATATCCCGATTCAGAGTTGTAGAACTGACCAGTAGGCCAGCAGCTCATGGCTACTGAATAGACACTTCCAGTAAAAGAATATGTCATGTCACCAGATGTGTATAAACCCTTGAATGGTTGCAGAAACACATCCATAGCTTTTACATCCTGCTCAGCTGAAGGGCTCATTGCTCCCAAGATGAAGTGAAAGGACCGTTTACAGTCAGACTGTGAAGCCACCCAACTTGCTGTGACGGTGCAATGTTTGCTTCGTGCAGTCATGCTGTTAAAAATGTCAAAGATGCCTCAGCCGTGTTAGCAACTTTTGCTTGCAAATTTAACCAGCACTGGTAAACAGCATTTAATCTGTTTATCATTACAATGGACTTTCTGTTGATGTTTCAAATTTTTAAACGTCTCATTTTCTTCATTGCTTGTTCATTATGATCCACAGCTGACCCCCGGAAGACTGTTACTAGCCGTGCCTGTTCTCTCTCTGTTCTAGACTCTCTTGCCAGCAAGATCCGCCGACGAGACACCTTGAACATTAAACTGGGGAACCGGCCCAGCAAGAAAGAGCTGGAAGAGAAAAACATTCTGCCACGGAGTTCAGAGACGGAGAGGCACGAGCTACGCCAGCAGATAGGCAGCAAATTAGTCAGGTACACTCAAACACACGCATACAAAGCGGACTGTGAAAATGTGGCTAGGTGTTACTTTTTTCTCAAGTTTGGCATTGCTTTAGGATAACAACAGAGATTGTTGATTATTTTTTTGGTGTAGCTGTGGGTGGTATACTGTTACAAATGATGCACATTAAAAATGTGTCCTGAAGTTTGGCCTTTTCTAACAGATGAGCCAAATTGGCTGGTGTTAAAACAGCCTTCAGATTCTCAGCAACAAAAGGTGTAAACAAAAAACAAAATCTTAAGTGTTGATAATTTAGGATTTTTCTCTGCACAAGCCTGCAGAATTATTAAATCCATACCTGCTCGTAAAAAGAGTGTAAACGGTTTTCTCTTTTTAGACGTTTGAGCCAAAGACCAACCACAGAGGAGCTGGAGCAGAGAAACATTCTCAAGCGTAAGTGCACTCTTCAATAGAGGTGTGATGTGATACACCTTTTTTTTATGATAGTCATAAGATTTTAAAGCCCGAATTATGTCATTTATCTACCTGCAACCATATCACGAGGCTCATCGTCAGGATGGTCACGTTATAGCCGGTATTGTGCTGTTCCAGCCGCACAGCCACAATCTGTTACTGCCACTTTCAGATCTTCAGATATGACCTTGCGTGTCTTATTAATCAGATGGACGAGACAGATATGTCTGTCTAAATTATGAATTACTGTCTTTTAGCAGCTTTGTGTCTCCCACGGTGGAGTGATGTGTTCAATCACACTGTGAGGGGATTTTCTTTGGTCATCATATACCGCAGTGATAGAAGCTGGTCTGAGTCATTCGTTTTCGAACGCACACTAACGAGCATGCTTGTCATGCTACTGAACATGAATAAAATAACTCTGCTAGCGGTTATGGTCTCGCCTGTTTAGTTCAATTTTGTCATTCGTGTAGGCTTTTATGGTTTTAAGAATTGCCCATTACTTCAATCAGTATATTTGCTTTTGGTCTAACTGAACAAATGCGTGATACCTCTTTCCCTAATATAGAATGATTATACTGCTTTATTGTAGGTGAAAAGAATGCCTGTATTGCAAAGTTCCCAGTCAATAGAACAGACATAGTCCATACGTGTAGTGGTTATATCCACATATATAACAGCGGTAAGGAAGTTACGAAATATTGTTTCTGGTGTTCATCCCTTTGTGGGCAGGAATTTATCTACAAATAGACACTTGTTTGAGGTTTCAGTAAAATTATATAATACTGTGTGTATAATGTAATGTAATGTAAAAGTGTCCTGTTAAAAAAACAAGAGCAACAGCTTTACAGGGTATCTGTGTAACTTTATCCTCTGATTTATTTATTAAATTAATTTTTTTGAAAGGTTGGTTTGCAGACTTTAAAATGTTTCGGTCTGCAACACACAGCCTCAGTCTCATCATAGCACATGAGAAATAATGCAAGGCGCTCATGTGTTCCTTTAAACACAGGAAGAGAAGTAACACTATGTATGTGTTGTGCTAGACGGAAAGAAGGATTAGGTGTCATAAATCCTGCATGACTTCTATTTCAATCTGGATGAGACCGCTAGATGTCACTGAGTTCTCCAGTGCCCCCTCCCCAAGCTGTTTATATACATGTGGTGCAATTCAATGAATATTTCACAAGAATATTTGCCATTCAGATTTCATATGATTTCTCTTTTTTCGCCTTTTTGCTTTTGTTTACGTAACGGCAGCCACACTGCTGCATAGCCATGCACTTGGCTTAATATTGCAAATTATAGCTTGTGTATATAATTAGATGCGGAAACTTGTTGCAGACATAGTAGGTGTGAAATCAATCTGCTCGTTTTATACATGCAGAAAAGAATGAAGCAGAGGAGCAAGAAGCTAAGCAAGAGATTAAAAGGAGGCTCACGAGAAAGGTACTGTAAATTTCATACACACACACACACACATACATGCATACATACATACATAAGAGAACAGAAAGTACACAGCAAGTCTATATTTAGCTACTAATATGTTTTGCCCCACCTTATGAGTCATGGTAGTAGAAAGAAACTGTTTTATCTAGAGAGATCAGGCCATCTAGTGGACACAGCTGGAACTGAGACATAAACCAAAATACTGGGAAGATCATTTTGAAGTTTAATATTTGATTCGACTGACTGTCTACTTTCTCCTCCTTTCTCTTCTGTGTGTAGCTGAGCGTGAGGCCAACGGTGGCAGAGCTTGTTGCTAGGAGGATTCTTCGTTTTAATGAATATGTGGAGGTAACGGACGCCAAGGATTATGACAGACGAGCTGACAAACCCTGGACACGGCTTACTCCTGCTGACAAGGTACTGCTCTTGTAGACTGCTCTGTAATACCTGATATAATTTTATTTATTAGGGCTTTATGAAACCTTTACAGTTTTTATTCAGGGTGAAAATTTTGTGAATTTGTGATGTTGATTACTTAGGTGATTAGAGACTTAACTACATGTGGCGAACAACCATCTGCTTTTATAACGGTCTCGACTTTCTTGAGAAGACTTTATAAAAGATTTCAGATCTTGGCTGTAGGAATTTGAACCCACTGGGCCGTAAGAGCATTATTAAAATCAGGCACTAAATGCTTCCTGGCTTGGAGTCGCTGTTCCAGTTCATCCCACAGGTGGTGGATTGGGGTCAGAGCTTGTGCAGGCCAAAATTCAAAAACCCATTTATGTATGGGTCATAGTTTGTTGCAGGTTTTTTTCTAGTTTCAACAGCTCGGCCTTCTGCGTACACAGTTGTTTCATATTATGGTCTTAAACGTCTCTGTGTGTTTATGCTTAATGGTATACATGAAATTCACCTAGCTCACACTAAGTCAGATGGCACATACATGTGCCATCTGCACTGTATGAATATTTAGTGTAGCTTAACAAAATATCCTCACAGACAATAAAGATCCTCAAAGTGTGCAGTTTTATGTCAAGGTTTCCCTCTGCTGTTGATGTTCAGAACTGCACAGCACATAAATACAGACCTTGAGACTTCCAGCCCAGATCCAGTATATTCAATTTTAGGTTATCTTTACACATTCAGAGGGCAACATGGAAAACAATGCATGGACAAACCAAAGTAAACTGTCTGCTTGCACATTTGTACAGTGAAATCTCCGTCACCAGTCACTGTTACCGCAGACAGCCTTGCAGACATATAAATGATTTGTGATCGCACAAATCCAAACTCATTACTGTTGAATAAAAGAATGGACAGGCAAATAAAGCAAGCAAAGTCTAACTAAATCCTTAACAACCTTAAAAATAAACCTCCGACTTCACAGCATCACCTGCATAACCAGATCAAAAAATGGATGTACTTCATGTTGCTGACGACAGACACACAAACTTTTCATGTAAGGCTTGAGGGAAAAGTTGGGTATAAACATTACAATAAATCCCTTTAAAATCATTATTTTATAAGTTAAAATGAATGAGAATAATCATTTGTGCTGCTGTGTACTTTGCTCGTATTTTTTAACCCATATACTATTCATTATGACTACTTCCCCGAAGCAAAGACTGTAGCTGTGCAGATTTATGGAAATTATCTGTAAACATCTTAAAAGCTCCAAATGAGAGCCCTTAAGCATCTGAACATTTCACATTGAAACAGCTCAAAGGCATCACGAGCTTACTTGGAAAAGGTGATTGGGATGGGGGGCACAGTTGGCCTTGGTCTTCTAATGATGTTATTATCTGTGTGTGTGTTTGTATGTGTGTGTTCTGCCCCCCAGGCTGCTATCCGTAAGGAGCTGAATGAGTTTAAAAGCCGAGAGATGGAGGTTCATGAAGACAGCAAACAGTTCACCAGGTACTTAAGCGGTCAATGGCATTGACCATTTAAGCCGACTCTGAAGCTTTATTAGCGCTTTATCACAGTAAATGCTGCTGTTTATTAGTCACATTGATCAATATTTATATTGTTCTAGTCCCACATTAAAGTCACGATATACTCCCGGGTCGACTCCGGTTCATTTGCCTCAGGCACTAATTGACAATAAAGGTTAGGTTTCCTCTCTCATTTGTTATTAAATCTGTGTGACATGGATTTTTATCACTGTGCCGAGCCCACCAAAAAGAACTAATAAACCTTTCAATAAACACACAACTGGCACAAAATGTTTCAATATTTGTTTACATCCTCTGTCTGAACTTCTGAAACTACTTAAAGAGAATAGATGTTACTGCAACTCATGCAGGACAGAGACATTGAGTCACCATCATTTCCTCATATCTTATTACACTTCGTTTTATGAATTTAGAGAAAATAAGAAAAAGAAAACAGCAGTGGTGGCATTATGTCTGGCAATGTTTTTGCCTCAAGACTGTATTAAATTGTTAAGGCCTGAGGGGCAGGTCATGCAATGGAGAAGAGTATAAAAGAGAAAGAAAAGTGCTTCCAGGGTGCAGTTTTCCCTGTCTGACTTTAAAAATGCCATTAAAAGTGAGCCATAGAAGTCAAGATAACATTTAGGAACAAGACAACTTTGATATAAAATGTACACAGGCTGGAAATGGAGGAAAAGCAGCTACTGAAAAGTCTTCAGAGGGGACGCTTTACCTGCAAATTCAGTACAAAAGTCAATATAATGAGATGAGAATGAGAACACGTGCTTTAAGAAAATAAAGTTAAAACTGAAATCTTTCCAAAAGTATGTTTTGTAAAGAAATTTTAAAAAAAAAAAGATGAACAGAACGCTTCCCTATCTTTTGAGTCTGACAGTTTGAAGAAAGGTCCATTCTAGTGTTTGCTACGATTTTCATTTTCCTTTGAGAAATCAATGAAATGCATCATTTGTTCTAAGATGCCCAAAAATGTTTTTCCTTTGTGCAATGTTTTTGAAAAAACCCCTGTAGACTTATGCTTTTCTGCAAGATTTAAATCCATTGTTAAAACACTTCAATTAACAGCACGATTAAAATGCACCAGCACCATTTTTGTTCTAAAGCCAGCAATCACAGCTCAAAGATAGAGGAAACTCGTGTTTGACTGTTTTTGCCTGATAACACACAGAAATGTAGCAGCGGTAGATGATAAAACAATGTTCATATTATAATTTGTCTCACTCACAGTGATGTGAATAAGTTTCTTTCTAGAGTCCGGTGAAAAACTATCTACATGATTACTGCTTCCTTAGGAATTTAGAGGGTAAGGAGCAGCCAGGCTGATAATCAAATGCACTTGATGAATTGATAATCAACAAAGCAGAAGTTTGCTGGTGTGGAGCATTCAGATGTGTGTTAATAACACAATCTTTCATACAAATTCACCTGAAGATTCACATGAAAAGACCCAAGAGCTACACCTCAGACTCCACCGGCCTCAGCATGTTAAATGTTGAAGTTTATGACAGTACTTTCAGATAAAAGCTTAAAAAGTATGGCTTATTTGGAATGGTTTCCAAGAGGAGGCTGCTAAAAGACCATGGCTTAAGTTTAGGTTTATAAAGTTGCATCTAAACAAACCAAAGGACACACTGTCTTTTGCAAGGGAGCACAGTGGCATCGATGTTTGAATATAATCTACAGCTCATGTTTGTAAAAGGAATCTGAACCAGCTGTCAATCTCAGCGATGGAGGAGTGATAATTTGGTCTTGTTTTGCAGCCACAGTATCTGGGCACCTTACAGTCATTGAGTTACCATTATAGAGTCAAATGTGAAACCATCTGTCTGGCGGTGTAATTGGGTCAATGCAGCATATCACAATGATGTGACAGATTGATAAAGTCTTACAGAAAAACAAGTGTGCAAGTTATTGCTTCTAGTTAAGCTTCAAGATAAGTTCAATGACTTTTAAAGATGATTCAAGAAGGTGATGTGCTTGTTGAATGGTTAGTTTTTCTACAGGACTGCACATAATCCTTTTTTTCACATGACTAATTTTTGCTTTATTAAGCAGCTCAAAGCAGCCCTGACAGCTTAATGCTTTTCATTTGAAATTCAAATGAAAATTGGCTGAGCTTTGGTTTAAATCAACAGCATTTGTTTTAGTGTTTGAGAATTTTTCAAGATCTGAAAAATGATTTCAGATGCAAGATTATTCCCAAGTACTGTGCAGGTACATTGTCATTCAGAGTGTCTGTCAGATTCTTGGTAAAAATTAAAATAGTAGAAATTGTAATTAAATGACAAGGACAGTACATTCATGTATTTCTATTATACTGTCTGTGTGTTTCTTCTGTTGTAAATAAACCTTTGTGTCTGTGTTTTCAGATTTCATCGGCCGTAAGTGTCCTCACTGCCCTGTCGACGTCAGCGCCACAAGCTCTCTGGTCCACATCTCCCAGCAGGCTCAGCTCAGTCCACTTCACTCTGGAACTCAGTCGACCTTTTTCACAGCAGACGTTTTGACTTGTCGCAGCAGGAAAAGCGCAGGTGTACTTTACAACACTTAAACGTGACTGTGTTTCATTCGGGTTAACCAGTTCCAAAACCTTGGATGTGCGCTCATACTTTAGAAGAGCGATTGATAGAAAGGTGACACTCTTAATGAAAGTTGCTTCACCTGCATTTTTCCTACTGAAGCACATCAGAATATCTTATGTAAAAAAGCTCTGTTGCCCCCGATGAAACTTTAAGTCTATAATAACATCTGTGTGTGTGCTTCATGGCACCCATAAAACATTTGCACATATCCAATGTCAGGATAGTGGCGTGTATTGTGCTCAGATTAGATTTATTTATTGTAGAGTATCAGAACCAGCTGGTACACAAAATATTTTGTGTATTTTCTTTTAGTATGTTTTCGGTCAGCCCTGTAGTAGAGAATGTGAGTGTACTGTAGAGTTTGTGTCCTTGCCAGGGTATGCCTTGTCAGAAACTGACAAATGGCCAAATATGGGCAACTTCCTAGGACAGGAAGTGGGGATGATTGGATAGTTTCATGCTGATGTCAGTGCCTATGTCACAGATCACAGGAGAGGAGAGGCAGTTTCCTCTGCTCAGATGTTCCCCTCAGAGATAAATCAGAAATACTGCAGTTCATTTTTTTAAAAACAAGCTTTAAGTTCTGCCACTAGAGGGCACTGTATCCTAAGAGTTACAGAAGAGGATGGCGCACGTAGCTGAAGAATAACCGCAAGTGTTATATTTAAAACTGCTAAAGTTGAGGGAGCCACCTGAGGCTTTAATATTGAAGTGCACAACCCATTCTGGCCACTTCTAATCCCTCAGCACACTTTTCTGATGATACATGATGATAACATATCATCATATCATCATGTATTCTCTGCTGGGTTATGAACCTCTAATCACAAAGTGCTAGACAAGCTGTTTAGAGGATGTACTTATTGTTTTCTTACTAGTTCCATTACAGGCCTTTGGCTGGGGAGCTTTACTTGGCTCTTTATTTGGTGCCAAAGATAAAGCAGGAACCTGATCGTATGTAGGTGTTCTAAATTGGAACGCTTACAGGTTTCATTCTGTTGGGTGGACTACGTAGAGAACAGGCACTGAGAGGTTCAGCACTAGTAATGAACTGCCCTCTTCTTTCAGAGAATGAAAGAGTGCTTTAATTTTCATTTCCTTGAACATGCTTTTGCAATTTAGTCAAGTGACTTTATTTTTAGAACACATTTAAAAAGAAGAAATGTTGACATGAGTGCTTTGTGACTTTTGTGATTATATCTTTACATCTAGCCTTAACATGCATCTTGAATCCAGCAAAATTACCTAGTGTCATTACATGTTTTTTTTAACCATGAATCAGATTTATTTGATGGATTTGTTCCACTTTTTGGAAAGTTAATCTCCAGCCATGTTAATTATTTCAATAAGAAATTGTCATTTTAGATCATTTTACAGTTTTGGTCAATCATTGGGAAAATGTTTCAACTTTTATGTGGTTGAATAGATGCCATATTTAACGGAGTCAAGAGGATTTCCTTTGTTTAAATGTGGAGCTATGAAGCATCTAGTGTGTGGATTTGTGATTTTTTAGCAATCTGGCTCGGTTGGTTTGGTAACTATTGGATTTTGGGGGATTTGTGGATTTGCTGCCTTTAAGTGCACTGCCAGATACTTGAGATGCATGTTTCGGAAAAATGTAGAGGATCCATTAAAAGTGTTTTCTTTCTCCGAGAATGCCAGAATGTTTATCTGAGCTTTAGTAATATTTTTGTCCCATGCCTACTCGACAAGAGTGGAGATGTTGGCTGTCGAGTGATTGACAGATAGAGCTTGCTGACCTCCAAAAGTCCGTGTTCTCATAATAGAGCCCCAACCTCCACAAACACTCGTCATTCTTCCAAATAGTAACTGAAAAGGGCAGATTGATTGTTTCCGCTTCTGAATGTGCGGGGGTTGTAAAGTGAAAAGATGTATAGCAATGAAAAAGAAGCAACAGTATTCTTGTTGATGTCTAAGTTGTTGTTCATATATATATATATATATATATATGTATGTGTGTGTGTGTGTGTGTGTGTGTGTGTGTGTGTGTGTGTGTGTGTGTGTGTATTGTACAGAATGTATATCAAGCATGTGCATACATTGATATGAATTTTACTAACAATATAATATGATACAACTTTGATGTGAATGTTTTAAAATCAAATTGCGTTGTTTTTTTGTAATATTTTTTTGATACCATCTCCAGACACTGATAAAGAAGTGATTACAGCTGACCTGAAAGTAGTGCTTTTTAAGCAATTTATCAAGCACAGTCTTTAATAATAACCTACCTATTTCATATGTAGACAAAGATAATGATCTCTGGGAATATCCGGTTTTGGATTTATTTCTACAAATATCCATAGTTTTAATCTGCACAAAATAGAAATCCTTTACATAGTAATAATAATAATACTTGGTTTTAGATATTTATATATAAAGAGAGAGAGTGTACTCTATATGTAGAGTTTACATATGCTAATTAGTTTGGAAATGAAAACTAGCAGCTGAAGAAAGGAAGTCAATATGAGTTTGATCCCTTACAGTCTGCTTGGGAGCACAGGTGAACACGGTAGACACCGTCAGCCAAAGCTGCTGTAAAATACCCAGGAATTTTGAGCTTTTATTACAGATTAAAAGTCATACATCCAATTGAGTTAGAGGCAAATAGATGTTTTGGGGTTTTTTTGGTTCATAAACATATTTTACCTCTCACATGAGAGACGTCTTTGGAGGTGGTCCTGAGAGTCTTTACTGCTTTCCATTTATCTCAGAAGCTGGATGTCAGAGCTGGGATTTGCATCACTCCCAAGTTGAGCGTGTTCCAGTAGTAAAGTCGGAAAAAACGGGATTTGTGATCAACGCATTCATTCTGAGTTGGAAATCCGACTTTAGCAGAAATTCCATTTTCCAACTTTAACTTGAACATACTATCTAACCTACCCTGTCATCGCAGGTGTTGGTAGGGTAACATGAGCCAAGATGTGAATCAAGATGTGGTTCGTTGGGGTCACAAGTGTGTCAAGGTGTGAGTGGCCCAGCTGAACTTAATAAATTGCATAATGGGAGGGTGGGTCAACAACTCTCACGACTATCTCCAAGGTGATGACCTCGCTAGGGGCACACTGCTGCCCATCCCACCATGGTTAAGCAGCCTAACCCATGTTATTAACAATTTACAGCCTGTATACAGTCAAATAAAATTACAATTAAACTGGTTATTCAGCGTTATCACTCATTATGTACCAGTTAGGAAAAGTTTTAATTGTTATCAAAATAAATTAAAAACTTGGAGTTTCTTAACATTTACTCAAAGCTACATTATAGCGTGTTGTATATAATTTTAGCAATTTATACACTCATCAATCACATTACAACCTCCTGTCTAATCATGTGTAGGTCCTTCTGCTGCCAAAACAGGTCTGACTCATCAGGGTATTGACACAGGACCTTTTGGGATGTCTTGTGTTGTCTGGCATCAGAACATTGGCAGCAAATCCTTTAGATCCTGTCGGTTGCAGGTTGGAGGTGCCTCGTTACAACACACCCCACAAAGGTCCAGTCGGGGTCTTGAGCTCTTTGTTGTGTTCCTGTAATTGGTTTTTGTTGAGTTGCAGGGTGCATTGTTCAGCTGGGAGAGGCTCCTGGCAATGGTGGGTTGTGAAGGCCAGAGTCCAATATTTCCCAGCAGTACACTGAATTATAACAAGATGATCAGTATTATTCGCTTCACCTGTTAGCAGTTTTTAATGTTGTGGCTGATAGGTGTACATATCAGTGCTAAATATGGAGGTTAAAATGAAGCATTACCAAATGAGAATATTTAGAAACCTTCTCCAGGCAAAAGCTTAGTGTTATCGCTTTTAGAACGGCTTTTTAATATTGAAACCGCTTACACCGAAATACTTGTATGGAATATCAACAGCATTTATATCGTGCATAAATCCATATTTCTATCCGAAATCAGGAATGTGGGTGTTAAGCTATAACCACTTAATTCATCAGGATTCAGAACGAATCGTCTAAAAACGTTGATGTGTTGATGTGTTTCATCTCATCTGTACGGCAGCTGTAAAATAAACAGTCCCGTTACCCAAAGAAGCTGAAAGCCTACCCCACATTTCCCAGTGTTAATAGTGATAGTGGAAAACGTAATAATATTTAGACTGCATTTCAGAAGGTATTTCTCTATTTCTCTTGACAGCCATAGTGGCACTTGTTTTTCCTGAGCTGCTACTGTTCATTTGTAATGCTGTCTGCTTCCCCCAGTTCATAAAAATGTTTACATTGAGAATGTCTCCTGCTGGTGGTGCTTGAAGCTTCCTTTACTGCTTCCCGAATGTAAATCTATACTTCAGACTGGAGCCACAATCAGACTGCAGTCAAAACCCCCCTTTTTTTTCTTGAACATGTAATCTTTTCTTGACCATGTGAAAATGAATTGTAATTTGCTGCAGTTTAGCAAATCATGCTATAAATCCTATATACAGTAATGCATAAACTGTCAGAGTAATGGATTTACTTTGTGCTCAGAGCAGCAAAGGCTGAGGAGAGGATATTTCACATGAGCTCCAACCACCTTTACTCTATGTTTGACATTAACAATTCATCTTTGAAGTTGTATTACAATGTTATATATCTCAAAACAGCTACTGTTGTGTCCAAACTGTGTATAGTGATTTTGTATATAAAGAGTTAAACAAAAAGGTTTTTTGTCATTGTCTTTTTTTGTCGTGAATCATTTTATCGCTGAAGTAAGATCAGAACTGTTTTTTGTCCGAGAACAGGGACACCAAATATTTTAGTTGGTACATCTATTATTTATTTGGCACTGCCTTAATTCTTTGTGGCATAGATTTAACAAGGTGCTGCAAACATCCCTCAAATGTAGCCTCAATTTTCTGTTCTGGTCTGACATGAAGGGCCCTCAGTGCGGTCTGCTGCTGCTGTTGCCCTTCTGCTTTAAGACTGGCTTCTCCCTTCAAAGATGCTCTTCTGCACATCTTAGTTGAAACCAGTGGTTATTTCAGTAACTACTTGAAGCAGTCTGGCCGTTCTCCTCTGACCTCTGGCATCAGTAAGTAATTTCAACCCAGAGAACTGACGCTCACTGGATATTTTCTCTTTTTTCGACCATTCGCTACATCGTAGAAATACTTGTGTGGGAATATCCCAGTAGATCAACAGCTTCTGCAGTACTCATATCAGGTTGGAGCTGTCATTTTGACCATGTGTACCTGCCTAAATGCACTGAGCTGCTGCCATGTGGCTAGCTGTTTAAATATTTTTAGTAACAAGCAGATGAACAGCAGTTGTACCTAATAAAAATGGCAGGTGATCTTTTATGACTTAGCAGTAGATGACAGAGAATGAGGGGGAAAAAAGCTAATCTGAGAGAAATATGAAATTTCTTTGCCGGAAAGAAAATAAATGTCACAGGTTTGGAATTTAAGCATGTATGTGTTCATACATGCAAAAGTTTCAGAGTTTTTAATGAAGGTATAATTCATCCACTGGATATGAGTCTAAAAGAGAGACAGCAAAGTGGTGCCAGCTGAAAGAATTACACCCTGTTGGTCAGTAACCGCCTCCTGCTCTCTGACCATGAGCTTTCTCGCCAGCATTAAGTGATGTCTGGACCCAGTCAGCCTGCCCTGCAGGGAAGGCTTTTAGATGTTGTATATTACAGGGAAATGTATGAATAAAGAAGAGTTATGCAAACTGTGCATACAAAGTGGAACAGAGGAGCTCGGAGATGCATCAGCAATGGACATTCTAAAGCAATGCATTTGCACATACCTCACAAATATATTAGGATAATGTGTAATTTCATTGAAGCCCCTTTATTTTGCGTTGCTGTCCTTTTGCCAGCTGTAGTCCCTGCAGGTGCTTTTTGGCAGCATATTTTCAGAGCCCTTGAAGGCTGCGTCTCCTAATGAACTATTCAGAGACGCAAAACGCAAAGAGCACAACACTCAGTGGGGTTTTATTTTTGAATATGTTACATAATTTGTGGCAGATTTCCTAAAGTAATTGAAACCCTGACTGCCCCCCGCCCCACCACCACCCCCCACGTTTCCATTAAGGCTACAAAGAGCAGCTCTGAGAGAAATTTACCGTCTATGATGCACCTAAAAGTGTGGCAATTAGTGCCAATTAAGCTTTTTTTGGGATATAAGAAAAAAAAATATAGAAAGCTCAGCTCACCTCATTTCATCATCTTTTATATGGCTTTGTTTGGATAAACTGTCAAAGATGACAGCATAATTACACTGACTTAAACTACTGGGTTACAAAAAGGTCCCATCCATCTCAACAACAGTATGTGCTTTCAAGAGTTTAAATAGGAAGTGGGTGTAATGAAGTTGGATGTGAAGAAGAGGACAAGAAAATGAGAACTGGTGATGGAAGGAGACTGGGGTCAAAGAGACCTGGATGACAGAAGTGATAATCATTTTTATAGAGCACAGGAGGGTAGCAGGAAAACTGTAGCACCTGGTGCCTGTGTTTGAAAGATACCTCCTGGTACACAGTGATCATAAACCTCCTCCTCTCGTTTTATCTTAGACACACACACACACACACACACACACACACACACACACACTTGTCTTACTCGCGAGAACTGATGCTTGTCTCTAAAATCCCTGCTTTTATCTTAGACTTCTTTATTCACCACAGCTGCATTTTTTCAACCTGAACTTTAAACCTAAACCATAAATCTAAACTGAGCCCTGCTTTCTGAGAGTAAAAAGTTTCCACTTTTTACTAGCTGTAAAACACACACACGTACACACACACAACAAACAGCCCACTTTAATGAAGTTTCCCAGCCGGACAGGAAGGCACTTTTATCCCTGGCATACCGCCTGGAGGTCCTGACTGTAATGCAGTCTGCTCAGTTGGAAGTTGGTGGATTAGTCATCGGTCTAACACTCGCTGACGTTACAAAACATATGATTTTTTTGTTTTTGCTCTGTTATACTGTACAAATTACAGTCATTCTATTTCTCAAAGTATTTCCATTCCTTTCAAAAATGAGGGAAAGGTTATAAAAGAAACATCACCACAGACTTGAAAGTAATATGAGCAATCCTTTTTGAAAGGGTAATTGATTGGTAAGAGGTGTGGGTGACAGCTGAATTGTAATTTGCTTCAAATTGCATTTAACTAAAGGATGCTTTAAGGAGAACTTTCACGGCACAAAAGTGCCTCCAGAACTGTGCAGAAAAGAGAATTTTAATTATTTTCTTCATACAGAAATCCCTTTTTTCTTCGTAGTGCCATTTTTCTGGGTGAATTCTGTTCTCCATTTATTTTCTGAATATGATTTTGCACCACATTCGTGCCTTCTTCACACAAAAGATTCGTGTGTTTTTCCACTGCTCGAGTCATTAGTTGCTGTGTTTCCACTCCACTGGTAAGCCTATCTGAGAGAGTAAAGACGAAGAAAGAAAAAAATGGAGTGTAGTAGAGGAGAAAGGGAGGATGTGATGTGGCTGGCAGGAGGGGGTTCGAGCAGTAAAGAAGAATGGGTGAAGAGTTTAGTGAAGGAGAACAGGAGAGCACAACGGTTAGGTGGTGGGTGGCCATGTGGACAAAGATAATTGAATTTGTGGAGAATTTATATTTGACGAGGGTGATTGTGCTTCCTGGACCTTTGCACCGGTGTGTAATCAGAGGAGAGAGCAGATATGGACGGGTAGCCAAACGAAGAGCTCACATCAGCATGAACACAGAAAGGCCAAGTGGCTTATTAACAAATGCTATTCAATGTGTCAAGCTCCATTTGTAAATGCAAACACATGGTGCTGCCAGTTTCCAGTTTCCACTCTGATTGTGATTTGCAAAGAGTCATAGGGAGTAGAATTAATTGCCTCAACTAGACCCTGCAGGATCTTGAAAGGTTACCTAGCTGAGGTGAAAATGAGCGGCCGCACGAGATTCGATTAATTGATTGGCTGTTTAGCTGCGAAATGTTCAAGTGGGCCTGCATTTATTGATCAGTGGCATGGAACCTCAGCATAAAGAAGAGAGTTATTGCAGCGCAACTCCCTCAAATGAAGCAATTATTTGATAATCTACACCAATCAGTACCCCATTGTAGTAAAATCAACATAACAATGGGTTTAGACACCGGTGGTGGTGACGCCGTATGATGGAAGTCTGCATGCATATGATGTGGAACAGGACTTCTGATGAGGAGGCGCTGAGGAAAACTGGGGGTGAATGAGGTGGAGGAGGACTGCATCCATTGACACTGAAGTGACAGCTGACAGCTTGACAGAAAGAAGCCGTTTTAAGATTTGACAGCAGTGCAGTGACTTGCTCGTTGACAAAATCGAATGTGACGAGTTAGGTGTGGGAAGAGAGAAAAAGACAATAAATAGCTTTCTTTGTGTATTTCCACCAGTTACTTGATAAACAGAAATAGTTTTGCATATCCAGCATGATTAGCTTAAATAAAAATAAACCAGTCGAGTTGAAATTTTATTTGAGAAATAATTTCAAAGGATTTGAATTTCAAAACTCCACCCTTGAATCATTTAACTGAAGCCTGAATAAAGTGAATATAAAGCAGCACAGGGGTTCTGGTTCTTCCTTAAGAACTGTTTCCAACTGATATGACTGCCCCATCTGCCCTATATACATGCAGATTAGTCTGGAGAAAAATCAGTGCTTCTAGTCTGGTAAGACATATACTGGCATGAAATAAAAGAACCCTAAACTATTTAAAACGCCCCCTGATACGGGGGCAAACAGCAGGAGATCAGGTAGGCTTGGGGCTTAAGAGGTTAAGCAGAATGGCTTTAGCTATCAAAGCCAGTTACGTGTTTGGATCATTACACTAAAAGCATTAGTGTCTCAGTTTTTGGTGTGTTCTGCCAGTTTCTTTTTCTCTTTCACTTTTGGATTTTTGGGATCAACAGAGTAATTTTCTGACTGGTATAAAATATACTGCTCAAAAAAAGAAAGAGAAAAAAATATCTGGACTGGGTAACGTGTTAGGAACAAAAGGGATGCCACTTCCTTTGTTGGAAATGAAAATTGTCAGCCTACAAAGGGTTGACAATATCAGGTCATACTCCTAATGAGACAACAGACGGCATCCTGGGGGATCTCTTCCGAGTTCTGGACCAGGGCATGACTGAGCTTCTATGGGTGTAACCTGGTGGCGGGACTGAAACAAAATGTATTATTGGATGCAGTCAGACGAGCAATGGGGCCAATCAATGGTATCAATTCTTTCATGCTCGAGGAACCGCCTGCATACTCTCGCGACGTGAGGCAGGCCGTTGTCATGCACCAGGAGGAACCCACATCCCACTGCACTAGCACAGGGTCTGACAATGGGTCCAAGGATTTCAGAATACCTAACCAAAGTCATAGTGCTGTAACCTAGACTGAGGTTAGTGCGACCCTCCATAGATATTTCTCCACAGACCATTACTGACACACCACCAAACAATCATGCTGAGCGATTTTAAAGACAACATAATGTTCTCCACAGCTTCTGCAGACCCTTTCACCTCTGTCACATGTGCTCAGGGCAAACAGGTATTCTGTGGAAAATACCAATCTTGCAGTGAACAAAGGCCCCACTAGAGGAGGTCAGGCTCTCAGGCCACCCTCAGAAAGTCTGCTTGTGATTATTTGGTGAGACACATTCACAATAGGCTGGAGGTCACTTTGTAGGGCTCGGGAAGTGCTTGTCTTGTTTCTCCCTGCACAAAGCAGCAGATAATAATTCTGCTGATGAGTTAAGGACCTTCTACCACTCTTTTCAGCTCTTCCCAAAGTAACTACCTGTGTCCTGGAATCTCCCATGTGCTATTGAGACTGTGTTGGGGGACACAGCAAACCTTCTGAAAATGGCATGTATTGATGAGCCATCCTGGAGGAGTGGCCCTAGTGCACCTGTTGTTAATTTAATGAACACCAAAGCAGCTGAAACTGATTAACAACACTCTCTGCTACTCAACTGACCAGATCAGTATCCGAGAAGTTTGATTGAATTGATGCTACACTCTGATTAAAAAGTGTTCCTTTTATTTTTTTCGAGCAGTGTATGAAATATTTCTGACTTTGGTCAGCTGAGGCATTTTTGTGTGGAGTCTGCACGTCCTGTCTGTGCCTGTGGCCGTGCTCTCTGGGCACTCCAGCTTCCTCACAAAGTCCAAAAACAAGCATGTTAGCTTAACTGGTGAGTCCAAATTGGCCATAGGTCTGAATTTGAGAATTAATGTTCATCTGTCTCTATGCTTTAGCTCTGTGATGGGCTCAGTGTCTAGGGTGTACCCTGTCTCTCTCACTCCCTGTGACGCTAGTTGGATAAGAAGTGCTGGATGGAAGTCTAAATATTTTATTTGTCCAATAAATCATCCAAGTATTTTATTTTTTAATATTATGCTCCATTCATCAACTAGAGGATTTATATGTGATCATTTCTTAATGAAAAACAGTTTTTGGTCCTTGTTCATAATGAATAGAAGATGAGTGTTCATTATGACCTTGTAGCTGTCATGGTGAGGATTTAAGATTGTTGGCAGGCAGGCTTCAGTATTTATGGTCACTGGGACAGACTTGGAAAAGAAAAACAGTACACAACAGTTGTATGCTGCTTTCACATTTTCTTACTGTGTGAAGTTTTCTTCTGTGCTTCAAAGCAATTTCTTACACAAAACTGTAGTGACGTAATGATCCAAGAAAGGCTTTCTGTTGAATAAAATGTTTTTCTCACCACTGACAAAAAACCTTGTGATGGTGCCCAGTGGTTTGGAAGATGCTCTGATAATTTCTCATAGCTGCTGGTGATTTAAAAAAAATAATAAAAAAAAATGAATGTGTCATTTTTATAATTGAAAACAGGACCTTCTTTCAGGGTGCCTCAGATACATATTCAATATTGGTTGTTCTTGAGATCACACAATCATATGATACAATTAAACAGAACATGAGACGCAGACAATTATTTATGGGTTCATGTCTTGCATAGTCAAGCATTTTATGTGTTTCGTGTGCGAGACAGCACACCAACCAAACCTCACGCAGCTTTCTCGCCTGACTTGGCAGCGCCGTCTCCCCGAGTCTGACAGTGAGGACAGATGGCAAGGACTTACCCCACCAAGAAAGCCTCCAACACACACTCTCAGCCATAATACACAACACAAAAACTTCCCTGGCACCTCCTGACTAGTATCACAGTCCAACAATGAGTCATGTTTAGCGTCCTCTCCCACCAACTGACTGTGTGCAAATTTGGGTGACGGCATACTTTCACAAACCACCTTAAGTCAGCAAGTCAAACCTCAGCCCCTGCTGTGCTTTTCTGATTGCTCCCCAAGCAAGGTCCTTGTATCGACTGCAGCATCACACATCGACTCGACTTTAACAAGCCTGAGGCAATTAGTATTATTAAAAAAAACTTGATCCCATGGGTCGTGGCATATTAAACCCGCACTCCTGATCAAAGCTCCAAATTCATTCACTGGAATAATTTTTCTTAATGTCTACCCTGAGCTGTGCTATAGAGGTTTTTGCTGCACCTGCTTGAAAAGCTCATTTGAAATCTGATAACTGTTACACACTTTTCAGATTTGTAAATACAAGGTAGCAGACAGAATTTTAAAGCTCAATTAACCATGAATATCACATATGTTCGTTGACAAAATCTTTATATATAAAATATAGCATGTCAAGACTCAGTCACGGACAGCTGATCTTTGTCGGCTCAAGTGTGTGTGTGTGCTGAACACAAATTAGAAAACTGGTCAGTTCTGTTTTTGTAGGCCATTTATCACCAAGAATATTCAATCAAGTCATTTTCAGCTCTCACTGATTGGGCTTTGGTTGTGTAATTCTTTGGAAAACAGCTACATTGAATGATTAAACATCAGAAAAGGGTGTTTGGAGAAACTTGGCTGAATCTGAGCACATATAATGCTCTTGTACACTTCTCCATTCACCCTGTTGATTACAATACAATTGTGCCAATTCTACTGGCAACCATGCATGCTCAACCCATAACGCGGTTTACAGATAAGGAGGATCCTTTGCACAATGAGCTGCTTGTTTTTCGCTTACTTTCTTTCTACAATTTTATTCCATTTTAATCAAAGCTGACTTTTCCTTCTTCACAGTGCAAATGATTTTATGCTCCCCCACAAGATCTGCTAGTTTTTTCTGTCCCCTAGTTCTCTTTGTAAACCGGCTTACCTAAATGTTTTTTCCATGACTAAGTTTAGTCAAATGTCTACTGTGTACACATTTTTCTTTTTGAGTGCCTGCTGTCCCTTTGTTGCTGCCCAACACTGTCAATACTAAATCAGTTTTTGTTGGGTACAAACTTTTTTCCCCATTTTTTTAACTTACTGTATAAATGACTACATCTTAAATCACAACACGTGAATGAATCTGAACCATTGGCCATTAAATCTAAATTCATGTAAATGCAATCAAGAAGTGCCAAAATAGAAAACGACAAATTTTAATGAAATCAAGAATACATCTCCATCCTTTAATGCAAACACATGTAGATGAAAGTACACCACTTTATACCTGCTTTCTATTATGTTCTCTGGTATATGTTCAGCTGTTGAAGCACTTTCACCTTCAAACAACTGTTTAGAAAATGGTGCTGGGCAAGAAAATATTTTGATCTGGTCCATATAAAACCAAAATATGAAAAAGTCTTCTCTTCTATAAGTAGACAAGGAATCCAGTGATGGTGGAGTCAAACAAGGACGAAGTAGCAGTTTTAGTTGGAAATTTTTTGTTTCTGACAAAAAGCACCCACTGCTCACTCCAGTGTGATCTAGGCATCATCAGGTTTATCTGCTGGTGGTCCACATGGCTGAAGCATCTTCTCCATCAGGTTGAAACGAACACGCGCTTTGCTCTCGTTCTCAGCTACAGCAAAGTAGTTCAGCAGGTCAAAATGTCCCATGTAGGAGCAGTAGGAATCACGATGCTGATTGACCAGCCATTCCCACTTGCTGGTGTCGGCGTGTCCTGTGCCAATATACTTTGATTGGAGATGCTCCAGCTGACTGTGGATGTTGTAACGGTCTGTCATTCTTGCTGAAATGAGTCCTGGAGGCTCTAAACAGGGGAAGAGATGAGAAAAAAGTTAGAATACAAATTAGAGATGGCACGATACCACTTTTTTATGTCCGATACCGATACCGATATCATAAATTTGGATATCTGCCGATACCGATATGAATCCGATATAGTGTGTTTTTTAATCAATAAAACTGTTTTTTTAATATCTTGCTGCATTTTGTATAAGTTCATACTCAAGTTTAAATAAACAATAACACTAAAGCTATTCTGTTATACCTGTATGTAAAAAATACACTGCACCCAAAATATTTTATAGTTCAGCAACACTGATCAATCTAATAAACTTAAACCTGCTCCATCCTTCCTATTCTGGTATTTTAAAGAGTACTTAGCAGAAATATTAAGCAACCTAACTAATAGGGTTGCAAACTCCCAGCAAAAAAAAATAGGGAACCACCCCCCATCCTCCACCTCATGATGCTTAATCGATGTAATCAACTTTAATTTGATGCAGGGTGAAAAAAAATGCACAGAATTAAATTATTTTTCAAGAATAATTAAATAGATTCAACATCTTTCTTCAACAGAATTGCAGACTGCACAGATGGTACCTTCCCAAAGGAAAAAGTACTATAGCTTACTAGAGTATATTAGACTTAACAGTTACTATATACAGAAATGGACTTCTATACATTTTACATCAGATTAAAACTTTGGGTGTAAGATTCAGATAATTATTTATTAAAAGCTAGACATTTTAAATGAGAATAAGAAAGAAAAGTATGTCTTTGTGCCCCCTTTTCCCTGTTCATGCCCTATCGGCCCCCCTGGCTAAACTTTGCTAGATCCGCCCCTGCACAGTTACCAGCCGTCAGCTAAAAGGATCCTGGTGTAGAAAGTAATATTAAATAAAAATTCTAACAGCAGCTTATCAAGTTTAAACGTGCTGCTGTTGTTCAGCCGCTGGTTTCCTCTTTCTGGTGCAAAGTGGGCCAAAAACAAAGAAGAGAGACGGACTCCCGACAGAAAAGCCGATCAGCTGATCGTTAAGCAGTTTCACGATTGAAGTAGCGGCAGGAAGGTGAGGGAGGGAGAGAGGCAGTCGCTCCATATATCGGTTGTTAAGCTTAACATGGGAACGCTTTACAAACATTCAGAGATGAACTTACACACTTGCTTTACTTCTCTCTGGGATAACTTTCTCAGAGATGAAATGCTGGTTTGGTAGTGAGGCTACAAATACACACAGCCGCTCTATCAGTGAGGCATACTGCTCCGACGTGCTACGGTTATGAGCCGAGTTACACCCTGTCGCAAGTTTTGT
The DNA here is from genome assembly GCF_001858045.2 of Oreochromis niloticus. NCBI lineage: Eukaryota > Metazoa > Chordata > Actinopteri > Cichliformes > Cichlidae > Oreochromis > Oreochromis niloticus. The sequence continues at coordinate 12,076,304 of NC_031978.2, read as the reverse complement.
GAGGTGTTTTTTTTAATATTTAATGTATCGGATTACATTTTTAATTTCTCACCGATATCCGATCCAGTAATTTACGTCAGTATCGGACCGATACCGATACGTAATATCGGATCGGTCCATCTCTAATACAAATACAAAATAAATAAATAAAAATAAATATGGACCACACAATGAGATAACAGGCTAAAAACTTTAAGATGGGCTATTAATCAAAGTCTGTATTCAATTAGAACTATCTTTTACAGACTGAAAAAAAAAAAAAGACTACGACTGTGCTGTTTGTCTTTTAACAAAAGGCGAGGGTTCATATTTTGTCCTATTCTATAAATCCAGTGAATCCCCTTCCTTTGCACTGGCACAATTTTGCCCCTCACTAAACACCCAGTGTTCCCTTCAGGTTTTGGCAGGTCAGCTCAACCAAAAATGATATAAAGAGAGAGTTTTTTGGTCATCAAAAAGAAAACCAATTCATATGTTTGGAATACCTTTGACTGAAAAAAGTGACAAAGAACAAGAAATAAATTGTCTTCATTGTTTAAAAAGCTCAAAAGTCTTACCAGGTTAAAGAATTGCAACCTTAATACTGAGCAAAAATAACCTTGATTATTGTGTTACAGTATTTTTATCCCTTATCCCACATATTGAGACTGTGTCCCACATTTTCACTGGCTCTGGTTTTCCCAAATACAACACAGACACTTTTCTAAGGTCTGGTTTTTATCCAGTGGTTGTTAAGAAATAGGAAAAGGCTGTCACCACAGATGAAGTGCAGGTAAAGGTCCGATTTAGACTTCTGTGGGCATTCTGCGTCTACGACACAACTTACGTAAGTCGCCGACCTTGTTGCTGTCATTTATACTTGTGAATTTTGTTTTAGTAACAGAGTGGTCGTGTTCTGATGTTTTATATTTATTGCCAGCCATTGTAGAAACAAAGACTCATTTTCTTTACCAGCCGTTGTTCTTCTGAGTAAAGTCACATACCGAAGGCTGATTGATTCGGAGCCAAAATAACCATCTATTGTAAGCCGTTTAAGGCTTATAAGTACAGGGACCCAAGAATGAAACGCTATCTAACAGCAACAGCACATGCGGACATCACAAGAAACGTGCAGCTAAAAAGGAGACGCAAGTTCAGTCATGTAACCTCAATATTTTTCTTGTATTTTGTATTTACGAGTCTAGCAATGCCACAACAAATGTTAACCCGAAATGAATGATTATAATAGTTTGAAGCAATTTACATTTTATTTAAATTTAAAGTAAAGACATTTCTATGTAAACAGAGAAATTAACCGGTTTTTGTTTTCCTGCTAATGCTAATGTGAGGCTAATTAGCCATTGTTAGCCTATTCACCGTATCTGTAAACCGCTCTCTAAATGTTCCTTTTAAAGTTAATATAATAACTAGGAAGACAGATTTTAAGTTTAAAATACAACGGATACTTACATAAAATGTCAGGAATTCAAACACGAAGGTAGGAGATGTAAATAAATTACACGACTGTCTCCACCTCAACACAGCACCACGGAGCGATCACTTCCGGTTGGTTCGCCCAGTAAAATGAACCGGAAAGGAACATAGACTGTAAACTCTGCGTTTCTCGTGTAGATCCTAAATCTTAATTATATATATATGTGCATAGTATTGTAATGTATTAGTAATACACACAAGTACGAAGGTGCAATGCATCACTTAACACTGACAAAAAAACTGTTGTTCTCTTAACCCGCAGTTAATTATATAATTAAGGAAATACAGAGAATAACAATCAATCAATCAATCAAACATCAAAACGAGCGGCTCGTTCGCGACCTGTGTGCTTCTATTCGGATTTTTGAAATTTTGTACAGTATGTGAGGCAACGTTTATTTTACAACAAATAAACTGAGGGGCACTGGCTCAGAATCACATGTTGTGCAGTTACAAACAAATGAAAACATCTGCTTATCATAAGTTTAAGCCTAACATTTAGTATGTAGGGAATAGTAAATAATGTGCACATTTGCGATATAATGTGCGCGCGCGCGCACACACACAATTAATATTATATAATAACAATAATCAGTCATATAAATAGCATAATTCCAGATTTTGATCAACATCATATTCAGCCACAGCCTGATATGGAAAAAAGACAGAAGCCTATTAACCGTACATACAGACTGACTGGATGTGTCACCATATAACAAACTCTCTCCTTTATTCCTCATTCAATTCTTTCCAGTGATCACTTTTATAGGAACTCTGACCATATTTGTTTTGCTCAGGTACATAGGTTGGAAGAATGGTGCTAAATCTTGTCATTTGTTGATTAATGTCAACAAAATGAAAGATCTTGTGTTGAATTACACAAGCCCCATTACAGTCTTTCACTTTCTGGTCAGTCTGTGGAAGTCATTAATAGCTTATATATATATGCTAACATATATTGATGACAAGGTTAATATTATGGTTAATGTTGACCCCATTTACAAGAAACCTAATCATTGTTTCTTATTAGGATGTTAAGGGACTTTGGAATTAACCACGATGTTTATGTCACTTTGATTGAAAACATCATTACGTCCAATATTTCAATAACCTGACTGTGGCAATTTAAGAACAAACCACATTATTTTCAGAATCAAATTATTGGTCAACATCAAATTAAACTGGATAAACTGTGTCATCAGTCTGTTTTGAGGAAAGCCCGGTCTATTATTGCTGACCATGACCTCCCTCTCTATTCTGATTTTGAATTAATGCCTTCAAAACGACATTATAGGACACCTCCAGGTATAGAGGTGTATAAGGGAGGATTTGTGCCAAGAGCAATTGATATACTGAATAATGAGATGCTGTGATGTGTTTTTATTATTGTATTGAAGTGTTGTATATGTATATGTATGAATGTGGGTTCATTTGAAGCAACTTGGTGAAACAAAGGCAATTTTCCATGGATTTGGTTAATAAAGCTATTCTATTCTATTTGATCATATAGACTGGGCTCTAGGGCACGGACACCTTTGCTAGAATGTCAGCGATGTAGTAGCTCATCCACCTCATGATCCATCATAATACAGAGGTTATTGTATTGTGTGAGGTGGAGAAAGAAAGTTTTGTTGTTACTGGCTGGCTTTATTGCAGAAACTCATGAGAATTGAAATCCACTGAGAAGTCAAGCAGGCTTGTAAACAGTCAGATCCAGGACAAATTAATGTCATTTCACTAAAACTGGACCTCCAGGAGAAACAGTAATTCTTGTGAAAATGGAAAAATGTCCATAAAACAACAACTGTAACCTTGACATTGACAATGAGAACAGTTTCAGTGAAGAACCATCAGGTGATCACTGTGTTTCACTAAATTCTGACCAATAGTTCAATTCAGTTTAATTCAGTTCAACCCAATTCAGTTTATTTATGTCATACCAGGACATCTGTCTCTCAAATAGTCGAATGGGAGCAGTGATTCTTGTGAATTGTGGGAGTGAAGGATAACAGGCGCCTTGCCATTCCATAGGCTCATTAGCTGTTTGACCCAATTAGCTCAAAATGTGTCTGTCTCTGTTTGTGTTGCCTGTTTTCTGTTAAACTGCCAAATTTGTCTGTATGATGTTCTGTGGCTAGGTGCAAAGCAGTAATAACTTAACCACAGACATTAGCGTTATGGCACTCATGGGTAGGATGATGGGCAATATTCTTGGCTCAACATTTAATTTTGAGCCAAAATCACCACATTTCTGAAATGTTTACTTATATTTTGTGAATAGTTAGGCTCTATTGTCTTTAGATGTTATCTAAAGAGAATAGACTAGTGTGCCAATACATGTGGCACAATAGTGCATGGTTTGCCTCACGGCAAGAAGGATTTTTGAATCCAGTCTGGGGCTGTTTTTGTGTAGAGTTTGTATGTTCTCACTGTGTGGGTTCCTCCCACAGTCCCAAAATAAACATGGAGTTAAGTATACTGGTGTATAGCTGCAGTGCTAATTTTTTTAACACAGTTTTGGAAATAAATTTGGGAGCTGCTGTTTTATGCTGATATTTGGACAACTAAAAACTCAGGGTAAGGTTTAGGGTCATCTCTACAAGTTGCTGACTCTAACTGACATTCCTTGGACTTTGGTGCCTGTGTTACTGCTGTTTTATTCCTGGAATGTTAGTATTTAGTCACAATGGTATTGGACACTTTAAATTTTTGACCTGACAATAAATGCATACATTTTATGAATACATAACAGGCTGGAATTCATCCCAAGGGCAGTGTGAATGCCATTAGGGTCCCAACTAAAGAAACACAAAGGAAATAAATGTTGAGACTTCTGGTATCAGTAGCATTCAGATCATTTTCTGGGAGCCATGAAGGTCTAGTAAAAACTATTACTACATCTACTATAACATTTTACTGTCTGGCTGAACATTGTAAAATGTTTCTTTGGGGAAAACAATTTAAATCCAACATTTCTACAGAAACTATGAGTACATGACTCCTCTGCTTCATTAATTTTAATAGTTTTTGTGCATCTCGTAGACTGTGTTCATCTCTAAGGCGCGATAACAGGAAGATGTGCATTGAGGTTACCCGAAGGTAATTTTAATTTTTGCAAAAGCATTCTCCTGAGAGTTATATTTATTTTTATTACCAAACTTATTTTCAGTCCCAACCCTTTTAAGATAACATATTGCACTTTGGATGATTACCTGAATTTTGCATGTTCTTTATATTAACTGTTTGGTTGGTTGTTTATAGAGCCGAGTCATCTCTTTATTACTGTTCAGAGACCGCTGTGGTTATCTGGGTAGCTGCAAAAGATTGTGTTTGCTGGCTTTACCCAAGAATGTTTCTGCTTTTGATCCCAGGAGCCGTATATGCAGCAACGAGTTGGAATTCTGCAACATTTAGAAATAACTAGAAATCTGGAAGAAATCACTGGAAAAACAGAATAGTGCCATCAAAGTTACATTCCTATGATGTGTCAGATCAGATCAGTATATAGATACACAAAAGCATTTTCCATGTTTTAGGACCATTTCATTAAGGTTTATTTTTACATTTGATTAAACTACAGAAGACAACATATCACATTGAATTATGTCCCATGAGGACTGCTCTTCACTATCAACAGTCTAGCTCACTCGTTCTGTAGAAAAATATCTGATGAAAATAACGTGGCATGATGGATTATAGCAATAAAACAGGAAGGTGCATTTATCAAACTGCACCCCAGGGATGATATTCTCAGCAGCACATCCCGGCAGAAACCACTGGTACGGAAAACAAAGCTGGGTGACACCTTAGCTGTGGGGGAGATGGGATGTTGTTTACATTGCTTGTGGCTTTGCATATAACAGAGAAGCATGCAGAGTTTAGTGCAGCTGAAGGATAAAAACTCTCCAGCCTCTTGAGACTCTAATCCCTCAGTATGAGCTGAATGCAAAATAAGTGCAGCGGACTGTTAAAAGGGTTTGGCAACAATGTGAATAAAGGCACGATTATTATGCTCAGTCTTCTGGTCTCCACTTGAAGGTGCAACAGTGAGATAGAAGGTGTAGAAAAATAGGTGCCGCTAATAAAGCCTGTTAAATTATGCTTCTGCTCTACATTTCCCAGTTAAATTCCAGTCTGTAGCACTCTGATGTTCAGTATTCAACAGTTTTCATAACCTGCACTGCATTTTAAGTGGACAACATACTACTGAATATATATATATAAAAAAACTTTGTCTGCAAAAAAGAACAGAATTTAATAGAAATGGTAAAGAGGTAAGGGTTAGGGTTTTATTTTTTTAAATTATTATTATCTTTTTTGATTGGCTGGCAGAGTGGTGCAGTGGTTAGCACTGTCCCCTCACAACAAGAAGGTCCTGGGTTTGAATCCATTCTGTGGTCTTTCAGTGTGGAGTTTGCATGTTGGACAGGTAGAAGAAGACAGGTGGATAACAGACTTGTGTTACCAGAGGATAAACTATAAACTTAGACTGCAATAAATATGAGACATATGTGCCATAATTATAATAAACTTTGATCTTAAAAAATGAATTGACAAGCAAAGCAATCATTCATTTGACTTGTCTGATCTTGATATGTGTAAGAAAATGCAGTGAAGGTTTTTCTAGCCTCAGTCCAAGTCACTGAAGGTTTTCATATCAAACTTCCTCTTCATGTGTGAATTTCAGAAGTGCTGGAATGATTTTTTGTATTAGGGTCTGGTTATAGAGCAAACCTGCACAATTGAAGTAGTGTTGAAAGTTTCTTTGTAGCTGGTATTACAACATCTGCTGAAGAGCCCTTAATAAAAGTCCTGAAGTGTGTAACTGTCTTGCAATGTGTGGAAGAAAAGGTCATGTATTTATGCCAAGTTTTGAATAATGGATGCTGTAAACATATGAGAAGAAAATATATGAGTACAGACAGATTATATATGTGTTTCCAGTAGTTTTATGTTTTTTTGGGTTTTTTTGGCTTTCCTACTCTATTAGAAACAAAAAATATGTAAATTTTATCTCACTTTGCAGAGTTACACCTATGGTAAAATAATAGCTGCAGGGACATGATAATCAAACTTTGATAGCCAATCTTTTAGTGAGCTGGGACCTGGGAAGTGCAAAGCAAAGCACTAGCGGAGAACAGGGTAATGAAATCAGGTGGATTGATGGGAATATTACCTGACTGGATGGTTCCCATGCCCCACAGTCTCTTTGAGTAACAGCATAGTAAGAAATGGAGTCAGCGATATTTCCATTGATTTAAACCTGGGCTCATTCCCAACCACCGTGCACTGGAGATAGACGGGGAAGCACAAGAAAACTACACCCTGTTGGGTAGTTAGAACCATGGTTGGTTGGTGGACTGACAAACGGAGGCAACTTATTGGTCAGATGACAAACTGCCCACTTTTTGCTGGATGGCTGGTTTATTGGCAACTAGAGCCATAAGGTGGTGGCAGTTTTGTGGGACTCAGTGGTCTGTCACGCTGATTTGCTTAGATAAGCTCGACCAGCTGGCTGTTTTTTTGCTGGCTTACTCTGTGTCTTTCCTCTTAGGACAATCCATGACTTTCATTTCCTCTCCACACCTGAGATTCTGACTGTGGCATCTGGCTCTCACCCTCCCTATGTGCTGTGAGCCATAGCAGTAAAATGCTATGTTCCTCTCCATCAAATGAGGAGAGCCAGCTAGCCATTTATCTAAGTGTGAAATAGCCTGAGGAAAGCACTGCTCTATGAAAGCGCAGAGGAGCGCTGGGGTATCAAGGCCTGAAGGACTTAAATTGGATTCGACACAGCCCTGAACACACAAACTCACTCCTTTTTGACCCTCCTTGTTTGAGATTTCATAACGGATTTATGTTTTTTGCTGCTATAAAACAAATGAAAAATAAAGTCATTCTCTTTCTATTTCTTACATGCTTCAATCATACAGGAGTTTGTTATTAGAAAGCAGCACATAGTTTTCCCACCAGGTAAGCAGGTAAGACTGCATGACTCTCAAACAAATAGAAGCCGTGTTTAAGTAAGTAAAAAATAGTTAATTTCACGAATGAAGCCAAAACCATTGGAGATGATTTGATGCAAGTCTTTAGTCTAAACAAAGTGAAGTTTATTAATGAGACCATAAATCTCAGTGAAGGCTTACTGAAAAAAGAACAAAAAAATTCAGAGTAAATGTTTGTTTTGCATTTATTTTGTCTTTCATAGATCTTCTATTTCTCATAATAACAACTCATAAAAATGTCCCCTTGTTTATGTTTCTTGCTCACTATTAATACAAAAGCGATCATTTTCATGGGTGGATCACGCATGAGACATATTTCTTTTGGATGATCTACAAACATAAACGTTTAGTATTCACGAGAAAGAGAAAGCTTTCTGTTTGTTTTACTAAATTGAAATGTTTGCTTGCATCACAAATATCTTATCAAATTTGTCCAGTTTTGAAAAAAGATTATCAGAAAGAGCGCATTTGCATACATAACTTATCAGCTCTCCCCTGCATGCACAAGCGCATATTAAGTTTTCAGACTGGAGCATGAAATAGGTCACAGTATTGTGTTTCTGTATTATTTTATACAACAAATCTCCTCACACAGACCCTTGATTTTGTCCCCAAGACAAAGCTTTAACCTTTTAAATATCAAGTTATTAAACTTGGATTTTGGGGGATTAGGTTTGTTTTGGTTGATTGGCTTTCCATATGGAAAAGGGCAGATTCACAACATCGGGTCTGGGTGAGGTCGCGGTCTCTGCAGGAAGACGGGACAATCACTGTCACTCCGTAATAATTGCTATGACAGGATAAATCATGCTGCCAACTCCAATAAGGCAATGTCTGGCTGCTGAGCAGCAGCTTACATGACAAGATGGCGTTTGAAGCATCTATGCAGCAAATACATGCTGTGAATACTTCCACGCACTTCTGAAACCATGATGATGTGTACAACCCTCGTGCACATTACACAGACATGCTCAGACTGAATGGAGTCTATATTGGTAAACATTATAAGTTTTGAGGGTAGTTGTATTTCAGACAAAAAAGTGAAGTGGCATTCTGGGACATCTTTCCAGTATGTTTGGAAATAGCCTCTCTAAATCATTTCTTTTTTTTCTGCAGCTATCCAGACAATCAGTCCTACGGTGAACAAAATGAAATGCTGCTGAAACAGTTTTCGGTCTTTTTAAAATGCCCTCTTTTTCTTTCCCTTGACACTTGGTAACACATATTACACCATACTGCACCATATGTCAAGCGAGTGCCCTCTTGCTGAGTGAGAGCACTGCAAACGAAATGCACCTGGCCATAATCAGGCCCAACAACTGAGAAAACTACTACTACTACTCATTTCAAATATACAAGGGAGACACAACAGATTTTAGATGGTTTTCATTTGCATGTAAATCCTTGAACATTGAATAACATTTAAGAGAATTACAAGCAGAATTGCTAAAAAGAAAAAAAAGATTAAAAAAATTGAACAGCACTTTTTATTGTATTGGAAAAAAAGAACAAATACAGGACCACAACACGTGCTCGCTGAGTGTTATTAATATGTCAAGCTTACATGGCACTTGTGGTGTTATTACAGCAGACTGAAAGAACATACCAAAGAAAAAAAATGCACCACATTGTTTTTAGCCACTGCTGCAGTGCACAGGTGCTCATAGGGGACTCATTACCCATTCCTCACATACAGGTACAAATTTGGCAGTGGTTCCAGACTTTTGAAAATGATGACGCATGATGACACCCACGTTTGCTTCCTGACTACATGCGCTTTCCTGACTCATCCCCATTTTCTACAACCAGCCAATCCTCTGCCTTCTGCTTCCACTGGCACGTGCATGCCCAGCATCCGCGAGTGGTCCTGGCATAAGGGTTTTCAGGCATTTTAGTGAATGTAAATTTCTTCTGAATGTGTGGATGTATGGCCATATGTTGAAATCTTGTCATTTTAAAAAGTTAACATCACTCTGAGGTGATGCAGCACCCGAAGGCTGACATGTGAAATTTCCAAATGTCGCAGCAATATGTTTATAGATTATCTGGTGATAAATTATAGTAGTAGGAGGTAATGCGTGATTAATGGGAGAAAACACTCCAGCTGCTGAATGTGAGTAAAGTCTGCCTGAAGGCAACAAAATGTATTTTGTATAGTTCATTTTTCCTCATGATCTGTTTCTGTTGTCAGTATTTATCTCTAGGTTCACAGACAAGCTGCATTGTGTTTAATTTGAACGTGGAAAACATTCTTGTTTTTGAATACAAGGAAGACTGAAATGTAGATAATGTTTTATTCAAATGCAAGAAAAAAGGTAGTTCGGTTAGATTTATAATGACACTTTATTCCATAGACAATAACCAGATAACTGCAATATTACATGTACAGTGTTACAGAGAGCCATCCATAAATCATAAATTCTTGTTTTTAACGTTAAATCACAAGAAATGTCACCAGAATACATTTTTTATCATTCTCATAAATAACAAAATAAAGAAGAGAGAGTTTCATGGCAGCACATGTACAGCTCAAGGACGGTAATGACTCAGTTCTAGGTGCACTCGGAGCCAGATGTTGCATCTTGCACATGTTAAATGTACCTTGCTGTGCTTCAGGATGGATCGTGTATTGTTTTTCTTCATTTGAATGGAATTAGAGTATCATCATCTTATTGTACTTTATTGCACGTCGCTGTTTTGTTTTTTTTGAGTTGTCCAGGCAAGAGTCAATTTAAAATTGCAGGATAGGTTATTGGTCTTGGCGAATGGTGTGCTCTCCAGAGAGGCTCTCTAGTTATTGCTGAATCAATGGATCCTTGATTTTCAGCACAAGTAGATCAAAGCAGGCTTCTTGTTTGTAGCAGCAACCTTTAGCTTTGTGGACTGAAATGACCATTTCACCTACAGTTAGCTGATTAAAGTAAGCTAAAGAATATTGAAAACAGGGTCTTACACATGAACTTTACTGCTACATATATAATCAAATATCTACTAAGCTTCTAGTGCTTGAATTCTGAGACCAGCCTGAGTCTTTTTAGCTCTATAGCTAAGTGGGTTGAGGCTTTTAAGTTGGTAGCAGATTACAAATGCCATGCTATTTTAGGTAATATTAGTTTGGTTTGCTTTCCTCTTATGTTTCTTTTTTCCAAGCGTGTTTGTCTTCCTCTGATTGCTCCTGTACAATGATTGCAACAATTACTTCATACAAACACAAACAAACTCATGAAAGACAACTTTCAAATACAACAATGCCATGCACATAGCTTCAGCATTGGAGAAATTTAAACAGATTGCCTGGCTCGCTGATATTTAGTTATTTGCAACACTAGAGCACACCTAAACTTTTCTAGCATGTATGCTTTTTCCGCATAACAAATTTTCTTGTTATACAATACGCCGAAGGTCATCATTTACCCTGAAGAGATCATTAATCTACGACACGGTTAACAAATGTGGCAAACTCTCAGCTCTCACACTCAGCTATAGCCACTCTAAAGTTTCCAGTTATCTAAACAGGAATTTCTCTAGACTTCAGGTGGAAACATAGTCCGATTAAAACCCTTCCTCCCTTTGTTTACTGCCGCAACTGTTTATTCCTTCTCTTCATTCCTGGCCTGAAACACTGCACAAAAGGTGACATTTGACTCCTTTGTTTACATGATGTGTTTTGTGAAATGAAACATAATGTTCTCGTTGCCAAATGAAGAACACATTGCACTTGAGATACAACATTTGACAGTTCATGCACCACGGAGCAAATTTTGCTGCTATTTTGAAGCTTGATGGGCTGCAAAGAATCATCTACAGTTTAGTCTTTCAGTTTGAAGCAGTATGCACAGTGTGCCATCCTCGTATAGCAGTTTTCATCAAAAACAGTTTCCAAAGTTAAACTCTCTGTGTACAACAATTTACATACACAGTATTCTGATTTACACACGTCCCGATTAAAAGCAGATTTAAAAGACAAAATGTATATATGTATATATATATATATATATATATATGTATAGTACCACACTGATTTTAATGATTTCACATTCGTTAAAAAAAGCGACAGAATACTTACAATATTTTACATGGCAGATTAATACAATCATTTACTTTTACAGATCCTTAGAAAAAAATACCAGTACACTGAATATCGCGTAGAGCTACTATGAAAAAAGGCGCTCAAGTTTGGCATATGGCACAACACGTAAGCACAAGGAATTCTAGTGATTACAACAGGTGTTACAGTCCTGCTTGGCTAAACTTTTTCAGAGAAGTGACTCCACTTCAACCCTTACCTGTTGTAATGGCTGCTTAATTATACACTGGTAAAAGCATACGTCTGCACTATTTGCTGCAACAGCACACACTGAAGGTTGTGCAGGACGGGCTGATGAAAGTTTTTTGCTGGTTTAGAGCATCCACAAGGATGCACTGTGGTAAACAAATATACATTCGTACATATGTCAGATTTTGCAGAGAAAGTACAATACTGTACTACATCTGTGCTTCATGGTGAAATCGTTACCGAGTGCAGTGCAACTCACAACTCATCTTCTTGAAGTGGCCAAAGTTTGAACGGCACTACGTAGATCACTCAACGGAAATTTCTGCTAACCAGGTGTAAAAGTGAAAAGCTGCTGATCTGATATAGAAGCAGTGTCAGGCGCTGTAATTAGCTATGAAAGACATTTTCTCTATGGTCATGTCTTCATGCAGTTACACAGGAAAAGAACCAACAATAAGCAGATCCTGTGCCGCGCAGCAACACGATGATCTGTTCTTTTTAGACATCTGGAAAAAAAGTGGCAGACTGGTGTGAAGCCATATGAGCTTGACAAATACAATTAACTGATTTATTTTTTACACTATAATGAATTAGTTAATACGAGAGACTTTGATAAATGGGGCAGCTCTGTACAAAGCAGAAAGAAGAAAACAAGACACATATACCAATCGGTGGCTTGTGAAAGTGGCTTTTATAGTTCTGTCAGTATATTTTTATGTTTAATGCACATATTGAATCTGTGTAGTCCATACAATACTAATGTAACACAAATACCGCTCAACTTAGTGCAAAAACTTCAATTCAGACACCCTGATATGGTAATGACTGGTTTTCTTTGAGTATAACTTGTATGAGTTGAGTATGACTACATGGTGAAGGTCCCCCCTGCAAATGTTAAAAACAGGACAGTTCTTCTTTATACATTTGTATGAGAGGTATGTGCATTCCTTTTAATCAGATGTGGTGGGTTTTTTGTTTTGTTTTGTTTTAAAATAACACAGTGAAGGCTCCTGTACTGTCAACAGCCCACATTAAAACAAAACCTGCTTCCATTTTAGATTTCCAGCTACCTCGAGGCCACCTGGGCTGTAAAAAAGGGATTCAGCATTATAGCATCGTTATCTCCTTTGACCAATTTTGTTGCGTCTTAGTTGAATATTTTACAAATCTCCTTTTGGCACAGTGATAGGCTAAAGACGCCTTATTCTCCCATTTAAATTCTCCCATGTGTCTCCTCATCATAGATCCTGAGGTCTATCATTTTTGGCCATGTAGGTGTGGAGCTGTTAACAGATAGAATTTAGGGATTGTTTTGGCTTAGACTCACACAGACCTACATTTGAAGCATGTGCATCCAGTAAAAGAAACATGCCACAAATCCACTTCACAAACAGTCCGCATATGCTACCCAATCGATGTAACCAATGTGTAAAAAAGCTTGCACAGCCATGTAGTTAGGTACACTAGCTGGCAGAGTAGTGGCCTGATGTGATGCAGTTAAGCATTCTGGCTAAAATGTTCTGTGCTGTTGTGTCTTAGCCGTGTCCTGAATGGTTGTGTGAATGTGGCTTATGTGTACGTGGATAATCAGAGCCCCGTGGTGACCTGGGTGACTTCTGAGTTGAGATCGTCATTGGGAACACTGCCACAACAGCGAGAGTCCACTGACGACCCCTCCAAGGCTAGTCATACCTGCAGAGAAAGAAAGGATGTTTATCTTATGTGCACTTAGTTACACACTTTGTGAACCCATGGCCATGAATTCACTAGAAATTCTTGGATAAGTTTGATGTTTGGTGATATATTCATTATTGCTTTGTTGCTGAGAGTTTGATACTGCCTTCATCTTTGTAAAGCAAACATGACTGTTTCATTTAATGGTAGGTCCGGACGTAGACACAATTTAAATATAAACAAGAAGCACTGCAGTGAAGTGCAAGAAGTGCAGTCAGAGCTCAGCTAGCTAAATATTATGGAAACAAATTTACTCTTGTGGAAATGTTGTACATGCTTTCAAAAAGTGCATCGTACTTTGTTGTTATGAATGTGTTTAATAAAGAACGAAAAAAGGATTTATAAGAATTATTACAAATACATTTGAACTGAAACAGGCATATTTTTGAGTAAGGACTTGATCCTAATGGGCCCATCTGATAGGAGGATAAACTGAGATAGATGAAGAATCTTAACAAAGTGTACCCTACCATTGTAATTTCAAGACCCTTCAGTAGTCATATTAGTAGCAGTTATACACATCAGAGTGGGAGCATAGAGGGCTGGGCTGGAACTGGGTTTAAAAGCCCACCAGTGAGAGGAGCATAATAAGAAACAGGTGAACTCAATCAGACGTTAATGAAGATAGTGGGTATTTTCAAATGTCATTTCCCATAACTACATAATGCTGTGTTCAATTTGAGACAACACTGTGCTGTTAAAATTCGCCTTGTTATGCAGTATACATAGTTCACGGTATGAAATGATGTTACAGCCTTAGCCTAAGTTAGCCTAATGCTAGAAGCAGGAAGAGACATTTTTAACTTGGTTCTGTTCAAAATTAAGACTTGAGCCTCCCCTAATTTTTTATGAAAAAGAGAACTGGGTGAAGCAAATTTATTGAAAAAAAGGTTTAACATACGCGGAAACACGGTATTTAAGGCAAAACAGTCTGTTTAGGATCATTGTTCTGCTAAAAGAAAATGAAGCTATCGCCAGTTAGATGCTTTGTGGTATTATAAAATCTGACAGTACTTTTGTACATTCATAATTCCATCAGTTTGACAAAATCCCCCAAACTACTGGGTGAAATAAGGCTCAAACCATGGCAGAGCCTTCACCGTGTTTATGCTTTGATTTTCACAGCGCAGCCAGTGAGAAATGACTGTTTCCCTCTCTTAAGAAATGCTTCTCTACTGCCACCCTTCTATTGAGACCTTTTCTGATGAGGCTACAGTGAAGGGGCGGATGCATCTCTCAGGTCCTGTGTCATGTCTTTGCTAGATTTTTTTCTGTTTCTGAAGAACACGACTTTCACATGTTGTTCATCTCCTATTGTCCAGTTTCCTCAACTTTTTAAGGACACACCATACATGCAATAGCATTTTGAGAATCACCTTGTTGGTGAAAAACCAGAGCTATTTTCTGACTGTCACACTGTGTCGTCTTTTCCTTTTGCAACTTGCTGTTAATGACAAAGTGCCTAAAGATACAATTTAAAAGGTTGTCTGTGACTTGTAGACATGGCACTAGTTTGTGCTTTGAGTTAGGTGTCTTTCTTATGCTCAAATGGTTCATAGGTCAGTGTTAACAAGCTTACCAAAAAAACCCCACTAACCCCAACAAATAAACCCCTTGGAAATTGTCAGGCATAAGAGCTGGACTGAAAAGCAGCATATCCAGAGAAAATCTAAGAAAGACCTTAAAAAAACAGGAGAACTGTTGTTAATAAAAATGTCAAGAAAGTCTGGCTCCTTGGAAGCAAGATATGAAAAAATGAAGGCAGGCTCAAGACTTCTGCACAGTACTGCATGTCAGTTTAGATTGCACACTTTTTGAGGGTGCACAGTGACTTTCATTTTCTCTGCTTCTGGCAAAAAAAATTATGCAAGCCAAGCTTACCAGCTGTGCCACCAACTGTACAGATATTTGGAAGCTGTTGATGTTCTCCTTTAACATTGAAACTCAGCGTGAAAGACTCTTCCACTAAATGCTCCTACCTAACTACTCCTTTAAAAACATTCAAGTAATACAGACACTGGTGACCTGTTGATTGGACCTTTCTCCTGTGTTTGCGCTGATGTGTTCGCGCTGTGGGATCTTGCGGCTACTGGCTCCAGTCCTGGATGAATTCTGTATCTCCAACACCGAAGGACTTGGGGTGCAGAACTCACGGAAACAACGCTTGAAGTTCTCATCCAGGTAGCCATAAAGGATGGGGTTTAGACTACTGCAGGAGACAAAAAACAGGATCAAAGCTTATAACAAGCACAAAAATCAGCCTCAAGCTAAATTCAACTTTACTGTATAATGTGGTTTCCTGATAAAATCCTCCTATTATCCCATCCTACACCCTTTTCCTTTTAAATTAATAATTCTAAAAATAATTAGAATCCAGAATTTTGAAGAAAAACAAAAACAGTGCATATTTTTCTCTGCTAGGTACCTGTTGGTGTAGCCGAGAGCGATGCAGAAATGCCAGGTGATAGTCTGGAAAGTGGAGTTGGGGATGGTGATCAGAGCTGAGATGATGACAAAGATATGGATAGGAGTCCAGCAGACAATGAAGACGGCAACCACTACAAGGACCATCCGGGTGATTCGACGCAGATTCCTGTCCTTCTCCTGTGTGTGAAAAAGTTAGGGAGATTAGTGATGGGTACAAGTCTGGTGAAAAGATGAAAAAGAAAAAACTGGAGAAGGCAGCATGGCAGGGAAAGATAAATAATAACGAAAGAATGACAGAGCAGAGAGGCTAGTGTGTGAAAAGGATGGAGATTAGAGAATGTAATCCTGTAAGGAAGGATGAGAGAGTAAGAGGAGAGAATTAAGAGCTATAAGCAGTAACAAATCCTATGTAGAAGAATGTTTACTCTTCCTTTTATTTCTGCTTTAGGATGTTTTCATTATGCAACAACTCAAATACTGAGTGAAAGGTTACTGTCGTGCATTCCAGTGTGGTGTTACCTTACCATTTATCTCCCCCCTTTGACTGAAAAAAGACAACTAGCTTTGAGGTATTTTGGTCATTAGACTCTTATGCTGAAAAATAGTGATTTGCCTTTATAGAAAAAGAACATGCAGTCCTTTTTAAAAGCTGGGACCTATTGGTGTTGTTGGTGGGGTTTTTTTTGGTATATTTAAATGTTTTTCATTGAATCGTTATTCATTCAGAGTAAGCTGATGCTTTTTAAAACACGGCAGCAGAATTTTCATTCTACCCATATTCATGCTAGTGAGCACTAAGAGGTTAATTAAAACTAAGCCGCAACCTCAGGCTTAAGTTGATTTTCCCTAATTACTTGGACTTGAGAGCAATGAGTGCACCATATTTGCAAGCATGCTCTGGGCAGGTTGCTATTGTGCCTCATTATTCTGAAAAATAAAATCAATTAGGTTTATACCCTAGGTTTAATAATTTTAGAAAATGCACAATTTGCATCTAATTAAATCCCCTTGACAAAATGCAACAAAAAAAAGTAATTATATATGCAATTTTGGGGCTTTTGAAAGAAAACGCATTTTCCCAACCTGGGAGCCCGACAGCATTCGCACGCTCTTCAGCCGCAGGATCATGAGGCCATAGCAGACAGTGATGATGAGGACGGGCATGATGAAGGCAAAGATGAACACACAGATCTTGAGCAGGGTGTCCCAGTACCAGGCAGGGTGGGGGAAATTCAGCTTGCAGTCCACTGTGTCTGTGCAGGTTAAGGAGACACAGGATAGGGTCATCATAAACATTCATCATATGCATGTGTAAGTATTTAACATAAACTCTATTTTTGCTTGCTGCCTATTTTTTTTTTTTTTTATAATCATCATTGAAAACTATTTAAAAAATTACTGATTAGAAAATGAACTGTGGAAATTACTTTCATAAGAGTCCAAATTTTCCATTCTTTAATTTATGAAAAGGGGTTGATTATAATCACTTTCAGTTGTAATATTTTATTATTGGACTCTAATGGTTAGATTGCAGTTCAAAATAATACCTAATAAAACTTATTATACTAAATAAACCCAGGCTGGGTCTTGGTGCAGCTCCACAGCTGCCTAAAATATGCTGTTTTACGACCCTCCCCCCTCACGTTAAGCTAGCTTTCTTCTGATTGGCTTTCTCTTGCAAACAGAAGCGTTGAACAGAAGGTGTGCTCGCAGACAGAGCGGCATGCTCGAAACGACCATATCAAGAATCTCAACTTTCACTGACATCATACAGAGCCAAGAGCAGCCTGAGCTTTTGGGCTTGTAGGGCTTACGTATATAACCTGACCTCAGTATTTGAAACTTTGGGTATGTATACTATGAGCTCTATAGTCACAGCATACACATACATAAGATAGGATATAAACGGGTCCCTTTTAACTGCCTCTTTAAAATGTGAAAATGCAGAAAAATAATTTTTCAGAGGGCAGTGTCACATCTTCAAAATAGTCTTTTTCTAAAACTAATTATGGAAAGCAAATACAACCAAAGAAGAAGCAAAATCCCACATTTGAGAAATAAGCAAATTACTTAAAATGCTGTGGATGATTTGGTGCTTTACATATTCGTCATATATATTATTATTATATTATATATGTATTCAGCCAACACAGGGGAACAGATCTCTTGTTCTTTATGCTTATTAAGTTTATTTACAGATAGGATTTAAATACACATGCACTATCACTTGTTTTATGGATGCTACACATTTAAGTATGTCTATTTCCTTTCACCAGCATGATCTCAGACTTATTGTCAAACTAGATAAGTAGGGAAAAAATTATTAGTCCATTGTTCAGTGCTATTTTATGAAGCAACACAAAGACAGCAATGTCTCCCTGAAGCTGCCTGAGAAAAACCTTTTCACTGAAAACTGTTATGTCAAGGTAAAGCAATCACGTCTTTAAGAACCTTGCCTCCACAGCCCACAGCTTCGCAGTAAATCTCCTTTTACTCTCTCTTCTTAAACAGATTGAAAGAATGCTTGAGTTTCATTTTTATTCAGTTACCGTCTTTACCACTGCATTTGCGCCTGCATTTGCTCCTGGATATGCTTCTTTTTTTCCTTGCAAGCAGCTTTTTGGTTGTGAAGACAGCTGTATTTGACAGCAGCCAGAACTAGTTATTTGAGCAGTTACACAATAAATATTGTAGTTTCTCTTCATTTACAGTGTGCTGGAGTGTGTAACTGCTTTTTCAAGCAAAAATGAAGAGACTGAACTGAATGTGTTCATTATTGTTTTGTAGTTTCTGTGCCATTGTTGAAATGCTGTTTGTAAAAAGAAGAATTGCATAGGGTGTGTGTACATTTTACCACAAAAAATTATTTAATGTTTAATTCCAAATTTGGGTAACTCCTAACAACTTGACTAGTTTACTAAATGTATGATGAATTTTGGGGTGTTAAATACAGTGAAAGAAAAAAAAAAATGGCTACATATACTTGCAAGGGTTCATTTTGACTTCCCATTGAAAAACTATAGCTTTGGCTGGTAGCTTACTTACAAGGGATCACCACAGCGTTTTTGCTCTGGTAGATTTTTATGCTGGATGCCTTTCCTGACACAACACTCAAGGGGTTTGTGTCTCCTCTCAGGATCAAGCCAGGGATCTTTTGCTTATTAGGGAAATGTGTAAACCACTACAATACACTTAACTCCCCATGGAAATCAATGAGATAGTGTACTTGACAATAACAGTACACTTGATTGCCTCGCAACACATGTTGTTTACACACTTTTTGATGTGAGGACTTCTGTATCATGAGCCAGAGTGAGCTAACAGGCAAACAAATGGGGGGCTGGAGTTAGATAAGTGGTAAATAATTATTCGACAGAATAATGGGTTAGGGGTAGAGTATTGAGCCAAGGTAGAGTGGGGCAAAGTAGATGTGTGCAGAAGTGGACAAGTTGATAGCTGTGCAGATCAGTGAAGGAACCTTAGTTGAACCGAGCAAAGAATCCAGATTGTGGGAAACTGATCTGAGCAAGTAAGTAGAGAGCGCAAGGGAGCAGAGAATGTAAATTGGACAGGTTTCAGGAGTGCACAGCGGAGCTGAGGAAGTGAAGGGCTGCAGATAGGATGGAGTTTGAAGGGATGAAGGCTGGCTGCAGGTGCGGTAGAAGTGGGTGGTGTGACAAACTTCCACTCTTCTACTTTTAGAATATGTAATTTGCTACAAAGTGTTCCTTATTTTGTTGTCACTGTGGCCAACTGTGTGGTGAATTTTGGAATTTAGACAAAGGCTGGATCAGTACGCGCTGGCCAGCGTTCTGTTCTTTATTTTGGCGAACCCAACATGACTTTATTATCGAAAATTCATTTTTAAATTTGTAATTTAATGTTCTTCTTCTAAAATAAGTTAGTTGTTTAAGTGTGTTGTTTTTTTTATTGGTGGATTCTAGATTTTTTTTCTTTCCTTTTGCCAGTTCCAAACATGGATAAATGGGAGGTTTGTACCATCAACTTTGCTAAATCGAATATGCCGATTCATCTGCTGTTGCAACCGCTTGGGAAATAAGGGAGCAGCTGAAAATAAAGTTAATGCAATAATCTAAGTAATTTGTAAAACTGAATCTCTACTCTTTATTTTGCCACAGCTTATTTATAAACATGGGTGAAAACAGACAACTTCTTCAAGAAATTAAATGATCTTTGCTTTGCAGTTTTAGGGTCAAGGATGCTTTTAGCGGAGCTATTTCATTTAGCTTTAAAGTTGTCCAAAAAGCAGCACATCATCATACGTAAGGGACAGAACAGGCTGATGGCAAATGACTCAAAAAAATGACATAATTGTCTGCAGAGAGAACTAGCTGTTTTCAAATTTACTCACTAGATGCTAGCAGTTATTGGGCTAATGTTTCACTCACTGTCTATGTAGCAAAACTTAAATCATCAAGATTATTGTGATGAGGTCAGGCTGCTAACACAATATGTAGTATGTTTACTTTACAATTTCCCCATTCATGCTAAAATTGAAGTGCTACAAATCAGGATCAGCATTAGTGATACATGTGTTCATACTTAAAGTGACAGTAGTGGAGGCCATGAACATGACAGGCAACCCAATTGCAGAGGAAAGAATCCAGTTGCAGACATTGACAATCTTGGCATTGCGTGGCGTCCTGAAGTCCAGTGCTTTGACGGGGTGGCACACAGCGACGTAGCGGTCGATGCTCATGGTGGTGAGTGTGAAGATAGAGGTGAACATGTTGTAGTAGTCGATGGACATCACCATCTTGCACAAGGCGTCCCCAAAAGGCCAGGTCCCCATTAGGTAGTTAACACTCTGGAACGGTAGCGTGCTCGTCACCAAGGCGTCAGCCAGAGCAAGGTTGAAAATGTAGATGTTGGTGGCTGTCTTCATTTTGGTGTATCTGCACAGAAGACACATATTGGATATGTAAAAGGTCACACATGTTGTATATGTTTTTTTTTTGGGTTTTTTTGTATTTATTTGATCCCTTTTTAGCTGTTCTGAGTGTCTTTATAGGTATCTTGTCTTTTTTATTTGCAGTAGAGAACATGACCAAGAACTAGAGATGGACCGATCCGATATTTCGTATCGGTATCGGTCCGATACTGACCTAAATTACTGGATCAGATATCGGCGAGAAATAAAAAATGTAATCCGATCCATTAAATATCAAAAAAACACCTCACAAAACTTGCGACATGGCGTAACTCTGCTCATAACCATAGCACGTCGGAGCAGTGTGCGTCACGTGATAGAGCGGCTGCGTGTATTTGTAGCCTCGCTACCAAACCAGCATTTCATCTCCGAGAAAGTTATCCCAGAGAGAAGTAAAGCAAGTGTGTAAGTTCATCTCTGAATGTTTGTAAAGCATTCCCATTTTAAGCTTAACAACCAATATATGGAGCGACTACCTCTCTCTCTCCCTCTCCTGTTGCTACTTCTATCGTGAAACTGCTTAATGATCAGCTGATCGGCTTTTCTGTCGCGAGTCCGTCTCTCTTCTTTGTTTTTGGTCCACTTTGCACCAGAAAGAGGAAACCAGCGGCTGAACAACAGCAGCACGTTTAAGCTTGATAAGCTGTTGTTAGAATTTATTTAATATTACTTTCTACACCAGGATCCTTTTCTAAGTAGCTGACGGCTGGTAACTGTGCAGGGGCGGATCTAGCAAAGTTTAGCCAGGGGGGCCGATAGGGCATTAACAGGGAAAAGGGGGCACAAAGACATACTTTTCTTTCTTATTCTCATTTAAAATATCTAGCTTTTAATAAATAATTATCTGAATCTTACACCCAAAGTTTTAATCTGATGTAAAATGTATAGAAGTCCATTACTGTATATAGTAACTTTTAAGTCTAATATACCCTAGTAAGCTATAGTCTAAGGAGCTTGGAAAGAAAAGCGTCTGGACTTCTTTGAGTTGCTTGAAGCTATACTACTTTTTCCTTTGGGAAAGTACCATCTGTGAATTCTGCAATTCTGTTGAAGAAAGATGTTGAATCTATTTAATTATTCTTGAAAAATAATTTATTTCTGTGCATTTTTTTTTTCACCCTGCATCAAATTAAAGTTGATTACATCGATTAAGCATCATGAGGTGGAGGGTGGGGGGTGGTTCCCTATTTTTTTTTTTTTTTTTTTTTTTTTTGCTGGGAGTTTGCAACCCTATTAGTTAGGTTGCTTAATATTTCTGCTAAGTACTCTTTAAAATACCAGAATAGGGAGGATGGAGTAGGTTTAAGTTTATTAGATTGATCAGTGTTGCTGAACTATAGAATATTTTGGGTGCAGTGTATTTTTTACATACAGGTATAACAGAATAGCTTTAGTGTTGTTGTTTATTTAAACTTGAGTATGAACTTATACAAAATGCAGCAAGATATTATAAAAACAGTTTTATTGATTAAAAAACACACTATATCGGATTCATATCGGTATCGGCAGATATCCAAATTTATGATATCGGTATCGGTATCAGACATAAAAAAAGTGGTATCGTGCCATCTCTACCAAGAACCTCTGATCCACTACTGAGGTCTGACTCTGCAGCACAAACTGGTAACAGTCACTTCAAACAGTGGCTCTAAACCATTAGCTCGGTGACCCTTTGGGCTCGGCAGGCCTGTTCAATAATTATAACTTGATGTTTTAAACACAAACAGAGAATTTTTCTCATTTGATGAAATGAAAACAAAAACATATGTGAAATTCCAAAAACTGACAAAAGCCCTTAGGACAAGATTTTTTTTTCAGTCTTTACTTAGAAAGAACACTACTTCAGCTAGTGTAAGAATAAAGAAAGAAAGCATCAGAAGGATACATATAAATAAAATGCAAAATTTAAAGATGGAACCACACAGACGTGACCATTTGCTGAATATAAATACCCAGGCTTGCATTGTTTCCTTGTGACGCAAGAATACTGTATGATCGGGGCAAAGTATCTTGAAATGATTTCTGAATAATTCAGACCTCTTTTGTGAGCTACTAGCCCATTTTGTCATAGAAAACATTCAGCTCCATTTATTGAAAAGATTACCAGATATTACAGAATACAAATTAACCATAAAATTTAATCCAAAAATATTTAAAGAAATGTATAATTAAAAAATTCCAGTTTCTAACAGGCAGATAGGAAAAATTGTTTCTTGTATGTTCCATATTATATTCATAGAGTATAGAAATAATGATAACAGAGGGCCGTTAATAAAGGACTCAGTAGAAAGGTCAAGTGAATAATATTGACTAAAAAGACATTGCTGAAATAAACCTTTCCCTTAGGCAGCAGTAGCTTTTCTGTGATCTGAATGAAGAGTGATCAAAGCATTTCAAGGATGGTCCTTTTAATAGTATTTCACAAAAATGTCCCTTCAGCCAGTATGGTGGAAAATTGAGCAGAGGGGGTAGTTCAAAGAGAATGGAAAATGGTGGTGTTTATAGAAAACAGAAGAAAGCATGGATCCATTTCCACAGAATGAAGAGGCCTGAAAATAAGTGACTGAAATGGCTCCACTGTTTACAGCTCTTGTCAGCAAAGACATATTCTGTGTTTATCGCTTCCTATCGTTGCGATGAGCCGAGGTTAAGGCTGGATCCCATCAAAAAGATCTAAAATCACGTATCTTTTATCTCATAACCTCAGCATGCAAGACCCAACTGAATTATTAAAAACCCTGTTTTATTTGTCATCCTTTCTAGGTGACATCTGGTTTTCATGGTAAAATTATAATGAAATTATATAAAATTCATGGGTGAAAATGCTGTGAAAAATTCAGCTCCAACCTGCAACATCGGACCATGTTTAAGGCTTTAAAGAGTGAAGCCTGGCATATTTAATCACGCTGCTTTAGTCTCTCATAATGTTAAACGTTAGAGGGTTCCCTGGTGATGTCGATATGCCTGCGAGGTATTACAGAGTTCCACAGAGTGGTATTAGACAGTAAAGAGGTAATCGACTCAAATAATGATGCTATAATGAAGCTGTCTAGGAGTTAGATTTTCCCTGTGAAATACACTTTAGTTCTTGTCACTCATCAGTTTTAGTATTCCAGCTTATTATTATTATCTTCATTTAGATAACAGATGATTCAGATGACTCCTAATGGTGGTGTAATCTATTTTTAATTGTTCATTATTATTCTTATTAGATAAACCAGCAGCATTACCGTAAAGGCTAGACACAGGGGGAAACAGCTTACCCGTCCATGTAATCTGTTTAACAAGAGAATAAAACTAGAGCTCAACTGATATTGGTTTTTTATGATCAAAGTGCTGTTTAAAAGAATAGTCTTGTTTTATTGTCACAACAAGATTACGAATCTGCCCGACTCTTCTTGGATCAGCTGGTTGTTTTTGCGCCCAGGGAAGCTGCATACTTTCCTCTGGCGGACAAACTATGGAGCGTAATGTTGGCTGAAGCTGTTCGTTGCTTCTCCCGCTAATATCGACCTATATACCAGTCCCCTTGATGCATTGGTCAGGCTTTAAAGGTTACCTTTTTTTAACCTAAATGATACCAAAATAAGTAAAAAAATGATAACAATAGTTGTGAGGCAGATATGAGGCTTGTGTTTCTTAGGCTCAACAGATGCATTAGATGCACTGCCAGCTGTATCAGCCAGACATGAAGGAGATGTCAATCTTTCATGCCTAATTCTCTTGCCATAAAGGGAGCAAGCACATCTCTAAAAAAATGTCTTAATATCCAAAGCACAAGAGGAATTGTGCTGTTCTAACAGTATTCCATGTAAAGACTACTTAGACACATCCCTGCTGGGAGGTTATTAAATTAATGAATGAATACACAAAGTGACAATGATACATTACACCCACTGGTCTTAGCTGTATTAAACCTCAACTGTCGCATTACTGCCAAGGTAATTTGCATCGTTTTTGTTCTAGCACTGTCCTCAGTAATCCCAAATCCTCTTAATAACCAGAGATGACAGTTAGTTCATTAAATTCTGATTAACTGTAACTCAGACAGCTTAGTGTGTTTGTTATTTCAGACTTTATTTGCACTGGGACCGACGAGACACCTTGTGATGAAGTAAAAGCTGTCACCCCCAAACATAGTAGCTTGATAGAGCTCAAAGGGAATTTCAGCATCCTTTTATTGAATTGGAGACTCCTCCAGCTAATAGCGTTCTCTTCCTGAGCGACCTGACCGTTTGCCACAGTCACTTTGAAATTGACCGAAAATAGCCTCCACAAATCCTCACACATTTGAATTTTTATGTCCGCTACTGCCAGAGCTACAGAGCACTTGGTTAGCCTGTAAGACTCCAGAGCAGCCAAGTCTGATAGGACTCCTTACCTTGATGGCTCCCATCACTGCTGGCTTCCACCATCTGGTTCAGTGATTACAGCCACAACAGGCACCAACCACCGTGCAGACACAGCTCTTTACAGCTGGTCTGCAGATCTGATGATCGATCTGTGCGCTAGGGCAGTGGTCCCCAACCCCCGGGCCACGGACAGCAAGCAGGAGCTGTTCCCTGACCCAAAGGTGCACTGAAACAAACACCTTTTGTCCACTGGAGAAAACCCCAATATACAGCATTGAACTGTTGGGGATTCCATGATACTCCCTCCAGACTGTCATCTATCATCAAGGACAATTGCAGATTATAACAGAGTCCAGGGCCTCTCCAATAGACTGTGGGTGTTGAGAAGACATGAGTCCAGGCCTATGTTACCTCTTCAGGCTGCATCCAACAGGGTCACATGGGTGAAAGCCTTGCCACTAAATGCTTTCTAGATTAAGCTCCCTCCCAAGGCCTGGCTCCAGGATGAGGGCTGGGTAACAGTATCCCCAAGAGGGTAGAGTGGTCCTCTGTTCATTTATTCTTCTTATGGGTTACCTGAATCATTCTTCATCTGGCCCCTCAACTAGGACCAGTTTGTCTATTAATTTGAGAGACCCTAATAGGGATAAAAGCCCCTGAAAACATAGCTCTGGGATCCATGGGACACACAAACCCCTCCACCATGATAAGGTAGTGATTTATGGAGGGCACAAATTAGATTGCAGAATATGTTTTAGTGAGTGAAACTGTGTTTAGAGTTCGTAGAAAGGTTAAATGAAATCTGTAAATTATGTCTGTCAATAAAACTGCTTAAGGTTTTGCCATGAGTGATTGATTCAATAAACTGGCACTGACATATATCACAGACTCAACTGAAAACTGAAAAAAAAGCAGAAAATTGATCTTATTTAAGTAAAACCTACATTTTAAATCCACCTGACCACAGTTCTTGTATAAAAAGGGACAAAAATGATGGAGTAGTCTACATCTTTTGAAGGGTGGAAACTTGCCCATAACTTTGAAATTATTGGTAGGACAAGAATGTAAAAGTAAAGTGCAATCTGTGTCCAGGCCGGCAACAGCTACCCAGTGGTCCAATAACAACACTAAATCTTTCCAAGCACCTGTAAAGGCAGTATATTATTAACACAAAGCTAGCAGCAAAAGACCTGTGCAGCCAGAGTGCATGCTGATACACCCAAGGAGCCAGAGCTTGATGTTCAACAGGTAACAAACACAGAGATGAATGGGCTTGTGTATTACATATCAATAAAAATGTTCTAGGTTTCTAGAGCAGACTTCAGCCTGTAAACTGCTCCTTTTTCTCTGGTTTTTGTCAACTTGTCAGATTTATTGTAATATTAAAATACTAAAAGAAAGCATGTATATTCTTATGACAAGGTTAGGGATTTATATTGACATGGGCAGATATAACTTAATGTTTGCATCTTAGACCATGCTCTTTTAAGTGGTTGGAAGCAATATGTTATACATCGCTTTTGTTTGAAATTCCAAGACTTTTTTATTGTACTATCACTTAAGTTTGCGCACAATCTCTAGTCGACTTTAGCTTTGTGCTTTAATTTTTCCTGCCCTAGGCACAGCAAAATGTGGTCGCTGTAAGATCCTTCCATGGCAGTAGTGCCCTGAAGTTATTTAGTATAAATCATACTGTCCATGATAAAACAAGAGGGAGCCAGAGAGAGACATCTGGGAGTTTATTATATCCCATTTCAGCCATGAAGAAAAGGTAATGTGTAGCTGGAGAGCACCAAATCATATTTAGGCTTGTTCACATACAGCAATGACTGATTTACCCTACTTTAAGCTACCGCACACACAAGCAAAAGCAATGGTTGAAAACCACAAACAAAATTATTGTGATTATGTGCATTGAGCTTGTTACCCTTTGAAATGGTGGCTTCAAAGAAAAGAACCGGGGTTGCAACTACATGCAATCAGTCAATCTTCAAGTGACTTCGGTGCATCGAGACGGTGACAAAAGGGGAATGAGCCAGAGTCATTCTATCATTCTCATCAGTTCTGCATCAACTTGCAATTAAATGAGGTGATTACATATATTTGTTTGTGGTGATACGGTGATTAACTTGGTAAATTAGTGAAAATCACAAATCTGTTGCTATCTGCAAATTTGCATGAGCATAGATAGAAATTCACATTAACGACTTACATTCAGAGTCTGACTACAATTTTATAGCTCTGAAGCAGTAATTCTGAAATTCCTCAACAAATAGTGATGTAGTTGCTGCACAATCACAACAATGTAACTGCAAATGATACAGATGCTCATACAGGAATATGACAGCATACAGAAAAAAATTGGCAAACAGTTTTGAAATAAGTCCCTTATTGCAAAGAGATGCCTTGTAGACAAGTTGTGGTCAGAATGACTGACCTATTGATTGCAATATCTTGGCAGTCTGTCTGCATTTATAAATTAGATGGCAATTATCTACAAACCATCACTCCACCAGGCAACCTGTGCAATTGTCTTGTGGTCAAGACGTTGAGGGTGCTGCATGCTCAGCTTTTGGTAGGACAACTCTCATCAATAAATAAACAAATCAATAAATGCAATCACTGGGCAGTCACTGTTTTTTTCCTAGTCGAAAAAAGATTACTATTTTTGCTCTAGTGTGACCTAGCCCTTAATAACTTAATAATCAAGTTATAATCAAGTAACAGCATAAATGCATTTCTTGATCAAATAAAATAATATTGAGTCTTAGTGTTTCCCTGTTTCCGTTTTGTAACTTTTTTTAAAAAGCTTTTTTGAATGTTTTTTTAAAAATATTTGCTAAAATGAGTAATGGGAACCGTAGGATAATAAGATAAACTAGCTAACTTGACTGCTTTTGTCTTAAAATAAATCCCTTGTGCCCAGCCAGAGGTCACTTTAGGAAGGACACTGGGCTTACAAACAAGCATCCTAACTCAACTGATGCCAAGCTGCTGCTGTTTTCTCCTGGCATGACTCTTGTTGACCAGGATTTCTAAATATTCTGGTTAGATGGCATATACTGGAGTAGTACTTAAACCAATAACAAAAAGACTCAAGTCTGATTTGCCCATTACTCAATCCCAATGGACAATAACAATTGTGTGGATTTTACTTCAATCCTCCCAAGTTTTCAGCACGTTTTCACTCCTGAGGTGTAATATAATGATGATTTGTCAAGTCCCACGGCGTTGCTGAGGAACGTGAAAGATGACCTTCCGCGTTCTTATGCTATGCGCCGGGTTATGGATGAAATCCAGTAGAATGATGCTCCCGCGGTAATACACGTTCCAGCCATGTATTCCAGCCCTAACCCTAACCAGCACTTTAATGATGTTAGATAGTGTTTTCCAAAGGGATTTAAGGAAAACAAACGTACATGTGTAGATTATAGACGGTTCTCATGTTTCCTAATTTTTCCGATCTCGTGATCTAGGGATATGTTGGGTGCCTGGAAGCGTAATATATCGACGATTTGTCACCTAGCTTAAAATGTTACACTTTGGGAATGAGAACGTTTTGCAGAACGTGTTGCAAGTTTTCTAAACTTTACCACTCTTCTATCAAACTGTCAAGCTTCTCACCTAAAATGAGTGTAGGCTAAATTTGTTTTACCAAATACCTTCAAGTTAAGCATTCAGCTAAATGCTGCTTACATTACCTTGTGTAAAAATGAAAACACGCTTCACTTAGTCAAACATAATCAAATGAAGCACAACAGTAGTTGTATATCAGAAGAAAATGAATTAATCTGTTGTTTCTGTCATTTTCAACCCTTTTTATTAAATTGTCTCATTGCCCTGCACTAGACTTGCAACCTGTCACAGGTGTACCCAGCCGTTTGTCCTATGACAGCTAGGATAATGGCTCACGTCTCATTAGCAAGGTTATATTATCAAGTGGCACTACACTTCATTAAATACATATTTATTTGCAGTTGCAAGTTTATCAGTATTTACAGGCAGGAGGAGGTCTGATACTGAAAATACCAGCAGGTATTAGTCAAAATTAAAACCCTTTAGGCTTTGTGCAATGCTTGAATGACTTTTGTGTTATAATAATTGGCAACATAGAGCTACAAAATGGATATCTAAAGAGAAAATTACACACTGTTACTTTCTAAAGTTTAGAATTCATTTTCATGCCAGCAGCAATTATTTGATAAATATCTTTCATAAAGAGGATACAGATCTCCCACGAAGTTCTCATTTTGGAAGTAAACTTTGACAACTCGCATAAACAGAAGATAAGAACATCATCTTGTTGTATGCCAGTAAACAGACTGCAGATAATGGAGTAAATAATCAGTCCGTTATTGACAGAAAGTGACATTAGAGTCACAGAGAGACAAGGCAGAAATAATCATCGGAAAAGTAAAAACCTTTATTATGCTTCTTGTGTGAATAAACAGCACTCAAAAATAATTTTAAAAAAACCCCCAACAGAAACTGCTTCGTCTAACTGTAAAAAAACATTCAAATGGAATTCTCCTGGACCACTAAACCACACGGACAGCAAATAGAAAGATAGATGTACAGTAATGGGTCTTAAAACCATTCACAGCAGTTCTGAAATATGTACAATTCACAGCCTTCCATCAACTCAATAGCTGCGGTTCCCTCCTACAGGGAAGAAACTCTGTCATTCTTGTTTCTCATCCATCTTCACCTCTCCTTAAATGAGAAAACTAGATTGTGTAATGATAGCAGATTATCCCTGAGACAATTTTGACATAAATTACATTCTACAAACTCATCACACCTGATATAGTCAAAGCGAAAGGAACAAGCTGTCCTTGAGGATTCATTATTTAAACATTCAGATCGTTTGACAAATATGTCGATGTCTTACTGTGCCATTCGTTTGAATAATTTTCCATAAAGGGTTCTTAAACGGGTGGCAGCTGAGGATTGGTTGTTTTAATATACACAAATTCAGCAAGTCATTTTAACATGCCAACATGTGAAAAATTTTTATTATGATAAAGCCCTCTTTTTTTACTCATACGCTCTGTGACAGCCTAATATAACATAAATTATGTTGGTTGACAGATTAATAAAAAGAAAATTAGACTAACTTCAAGCTTGGCTTCCTAATTAGTCCCATTTGTTGTTGCAATGTAGAGCAATTGGTGATTGTTTGTTTTGGGCTTTTGTGTTACGGTAAAGTTAATCTGGTTATACATTTAGACATTCAAGTTTCATTGCACACCATTGAATGGATTAGAGGAAATTGGTGGGAGAGTATACACCGATCATGCATAATAACACTGCCTATCACTTAACAATGGCACCTGTTAGTGGGTGGGATATATTGTATATAAATTTTGTCCTCAAAGTTGATGTGTTGTAACCAGGAAAAATAAGTGTAAGGATTTAAGTGAATTTTTCATGGGCTAAATTATGATATCTATATGACTGGGTTGTAGCATCTTCTAACTTTTTTGGGGGTTAGCAACAGTGATGAACAGGATCATGAGTAGACAAGCCAAAGCTTGTGATTGATTAACTGATTGATTTTTTTTTTTTGTTATTATTATTGTTATGTCTGTTTTTTATTACTATGTGCATATTAGTATTGTACAGCACTTTGGTCTACCAGGTGTGTTTTTAAAGTGCTATATAAATAAATGATGATGATGATGATGAAGGCTGGCCCATGTGGTCCAACATGGACGAGATACGGTAGCTCTAATTGCTGAAAACTTAATGCTAGTTCTGATAGAAAGAAATCAGATCATACAGTCCATTGTAGTTTGTGGCATATGGAGCCCTGTATGAAGGTCAGCTGAAAGGACCAGCACATGAGCATCAGACCTGGATCACAGTGGTCTGATGAATCATGTTTTCTTTTACATCATGTGGATGGAGTGTGTGTGTCGCTTACCTGGGGGACACCCGGCACCAGGATGCACTATGTGACACGTACCAACTGCCTAAGCATTGCTGCAGACCTTTCAATCAAACGGTATTCCCTGGACTATTTCTGCAGGATAATGCGCCTTGCCACAAAGCAGAAAGGGTTCGGGAATGGTTTAAGGAGATCATCAATGAATTTAGTGACCTTTCCCGGATCTCATTCCAATTGAGCACTGGTGGGATATGCTCGAGAAGTCTAATCCATGGAGCCCCATATATATATAGCATATATATGCTATATCCATACAATATGCATATATAGTATATGTACTGAACAGGCAACCAACTTTGACTGTGGGATCATTTTTCCTTACCAAAAAGAAAAAAAAATCATCATAAACAAACCTGCTTTAAATCACATCATGAATCAGTATGCATAATTACAACCATGCACTGAGAGCACGCTCATTGCAAACAGTACCCACAGTAATAAAAGTGAAAACGTACGTGTCTTTGATGGCATATAGTGTACAAAGCAGGAGAGACATTTTTTTCTATGCACAGAAGTAGATTGACGAACTCTCCACACTCACTCCAAGACACCTGGGGTAACCAAGTGTGAATCCAGAACATCTTCAACACATTTCAATGTGTTTTTGTAATTTTCTACTGTGATTATGTTTTAAAACTGGCTCCATGAGCTGATGATTGACCTCTTTTTAGTTCCAAAGTGTCTGGGTAGACCCATACATTACAAATTCTTCATCGGTCATGGCCATGATGCTGCAGATTCACTGAGTTATTATTAACCAAATATTAAACGTGAGCCTGTCTGCTGGTCAACCTTTTCATTACCAAACTGCCTCATTAGCAGACCAACCAATGATGTCCCAGGTTAGGTGCTGAGAAAGGCCATGAACTAAACAACTGATGCTGCTGTCTCTGATACTAGATGCTAAAGTGACAAAAAGAATGAAATTGAAAATCTACAAAGTCTACAAAGTTTAATGTGAATGTTAAAAACTGCCCCAGCATCAGTGAAGGAAAAGTTCTCTCTCTCTCATATTAAATTATTTAATTTATCTATCAATTTTTGTTTTTAAATCTTTATCTAGGACAGAGAGACTGAACACTATTTATACCCACACCTACTGTATATTCAGAAGTACCAATGAACCTAACATGCATGCTTCTGGACTGTGGGAGGAACCCCCCCCCCAAAAAGGCACAGGGAGAACAGCAGACTCCACACCCTCCACGCCCCAGCTGGCCAGGAAGCTCAAACCCTGAACTATCTTGCTGGGAGGAAAGAATACTGACCCCTGCACCACTGTGGATAAAATGGGCCTGAAAACTAACGGCATATACACAAATACAAAAACTCTCCATTGTTGCGAGTAATTTTTTGCATGTGCTTCCTGCGTGATTGCGCTGAAGCAGGCTAACCCCAGGTGTTCAATAACAAAGGATGAAAATTGGACCATTATTTCAGGCTACCAATAATCTACAAGCCTTCTTTTCCCTCTGGTTCAACAGAAAACTAAACACCGAGACAGTAACAGACGTGAACACATATGAGCTGAACAGGCAGGAGAGAAAAAACATTCTGCCTTCACAGCATGTCCCTATGAAAGTAAACGGCATGGAGCCATTAAAATGTCCCTGAATGTTAATTAGTCAATAACTGTGCATTTTCACATGTGAGGGTCGCTCTTCACCATGGCAACAACTGTGACCAGGGATAAGAGACTATTATATCAGGCACGATTAAATTTAACGTAACATGCTGTAACATTTATTTGCTTTAATGTTTCTGTGTGGGTTGAAAAATAGCTCAGATTTAATGATGGAGTGAAAAGAGAAACAATTTACTTGCCAAAAATGGCATCATCTATAAACTAGAAAACTAACGCGGTATGTATATTTTTCTTCTCATTGCCATTAGCTGAAGCTATGTAATGGGGTCGGCACCAGAACATTATCACTCTTGTATAATTCACAGGAAGTAGGAATGATTGAAAATAATTCACTTTAGCTTCATTCATTTAATACCGTAGTAACAACAGAAAAACAGGCACTGAAAAAAGCTGTGGAGATTACCTTGTCAAGATACAAAAATACCCCATAAAACAATAACAATTATTCAATATTAGCATAAAATTTATGTTTTGAAAATATAAGAATGGTTCATTCCAAGGACAAAGTAGCCAAACAAAAGCAAAAGAACATCATGTGTGCTATGCGGTGCAGTGCCGTAATGTGTCCTCAGATATTTATATACGAGAAACAAAACATCCACTCCACAAATGCACGGTACGAGGAGAGCTACCTCAACAGAACAAGACTCAGCTGTACACTTTCTTTTAAAGGAGAAAAGACAGTCTTTTGAGGATGCTAGGGTTCACATTTTGGAGGAGAGAGACGGTTTGAGAGAACAGTAAAGGTGGGCATTTACGTCCGCTGTGAATGACCCTTGTTTAACAGAGGTTATGACTTACAGCTATCAGATTCCCTTCCCAAGCATCTCAACCTCAACTCACACCTTTCTTCAAGAGATCTTAATAGCTCACATGACAGCGGGGAGAGAGATTTCACACCTTGGACCAGGTGTGAAATCTCCAAGGAGACAACCAGAACTAGGGGTTAAATACTCCGGACTTTCCGACAGTTGTTTTGAAACTGAACAAACCTTTTGGAAGCGAGACACAACATGTACATGAACCTAAAGGAGTCCAGTTGCCTTCTTTTCAAGGCAAGCACTCAAGACTACCATGACCTGGATGACTAACAGGCTATATTGACACAAAGTAAACATTTCCTTAGTGTTTTGGTTGCC
The DNA here is from genome assembly GCF_001858045.2 of Oreochromis niloticus. Taxonomy (NCBI): domain Eukaryota; kingdom Metazoa; phylum Chordata; class Actinopteri; order Cichliformes; family Cichlidae; genus Oreochromis; species Oreochromis niloticus. The sequence continues at coordinate 12,042,352 of NC_031978.2, read as the reverse complement.
TGTTATGTTTGATGTGTAAAATGGATAATCTTGGAAAGATAACAGATATTAGGAGACTAATAGCTTAGCAGATATTAAATAATTTGGGCACAACTATAAGCTTTGATTTGGCTGTAGTGAATCAACCGTCTTGTCATCATATTTCAGTAAACGTCAAAGTAACAAGCCACACACTCAACAGTTTGGAACAGATTCCGATTACTTTTTATGGCTTTTGTTACACAGCAACCTAAACATAATCCGTCATTAGCTGACGAAGCTCGCCAGCATGTTTGCAGCCCTGTGTATGATTCATTAGCTGCTCATGGCTACAGACAAACCATTAAGTCCTGGTTGCTGAAACAGAGGCTGCTCATGTGAACAGACATCTGGATGCCTCTGGCTCTGACCAGTAACACAGTGCATGCACAGTGTGAGGAACATGATGGATATGGGTGCACAGGGTGTGACTGTGTGCATGTCTGACTCACGGGCATGTGTTAATGTGGTGAGCAGTGATAGGATGTTGAGACTGGAAGTTAGAAGAAATTGATGTTTTTTTTTTCTATTTAGTATATACCAGGACTGTTACAATATCCGGTTTTCACTGTAAGTTACACAACTACTACAGCCACAAGGACTCGCACTAATGACACTGTGATGTCTACCGAATGTATGAGATTTACCTTTGTTTACTGTGTTTTGTTTATTTGTTGTTGCGTTCTTTAAAAAAGAAAAAAGAAAGAAGAAACGGTTTTGCTTTTTTTTATAGTGGACGCGACTGCTCTGATTGACAGGTGCCTCACCTTCACTAACGGGGTGGCTGTGACTCAGGCAGTAGAGCAGATCAGCTACCTACTGGAAGGTTGGTGGTTCGATCCTTGGCTTCCCCAGTCTGCATGCCAGCTTGCTCTCCGATGTATTCATTGGAGTGTGAATGTTGGTGAGATTGCACTTAAGTATAGAAAGAAGTGGGTGTGAATGAGGTATGTTGTATACAACGCTTTGAGTACTCCGGAAGAGCAGAAAAGCGCTATATAAGAATCAGTCCATTTACCATGTACTAACTGGAATTACTGAGCTGGAGCTCCTGATCACGTCTGTGTTTTTGATGCATTCGGGGCAATTTAATGGATGTATCTAACACGCAATGGCATACTCTGTGGTAAAGCCCATACGAGAAGTTTCTGCTTTAGCTTTCGTGAGTTAAATTCTTGTGTTTCATGAGTCCCTTAGCGTGTAGATTACATTAGTACAGTTTGTGGATGCAACATGCTAACAAAGCTTGCTAGCATTAAGGGGTAACTCGGCATTCCAATGTCTCATTCATATGAGGTAACTCCTGACTTAAACCAACATTGAGGATTCAAAATGTCCAAAATTAATGGGGGACATTACAGTATGTGCATGAATCTTTTATACTAAAAAGCCACTTTGAGCTGCTCCCTTTGCACATTTCACTCCGCCTATTTGATTTGGCAGCTTTTTATGTTTGATGCCCTTCTTGACAAAACCCCAAAGGGATTTGTGTTTCCTTCCAGCACGGAACCAGGGAGCTCTTACTTGTTAAGCAGTTGTGTAAAGCACTATCAAATCCATCTTTCACACTAAGGGAACCAAATACCAATAACATAACCCCCCTCCCCAACATCATTACACCACCAAGACCACTGATGTTGTAGCACAAACTGAGACTCATCCAACAATGCAGCATTTTTCCAGCCTTATATTGTCCAACTTTGGTGACTGTGTTTAAATTGTAGCCTCAGTTTCCTGATCTTAACTTGTAGGACTGGCATATCCAGTATGGTCTTCTGCTACTGTAGCACATCTGCTTCAAGATTCAGAAATGCCCGTATGCATACCTTGGTTGTAACAAGTGGTTGTTTGAGTTACTGTTGCCTTTCTATCAGCTTCAAGCAGTCTGGCCATTCTCCTATGACCTCTAGCTCTTGAGTTACTGCTGTATGATTTACTGATCAGACATTTATGTGAACAAGGAGTTGAAAAAGTACCTAATGTAGCGGCGAGTGAGTGCATACGCAGAGTGAAACTGCATCCAGTAGGTATGCTTAATATAGTTGCCAGCTGCCTGCACTACAGGGAATTTTCCCTGAAGCTTTTTACTGAAAGCTGCAGGGAACTTGCATTAGTTGCTCTGATATATGCCATGTTGACTCTTTGTTTCTACAGCAGGGGCAGAGAATGCAGTGACCGCTGGATATAATGGCCTAATAACCACATTAATGGGAAATAAATTGGAATTATCCTTTAAATTACTCACAGGTCTTCATCACAGCACTCATCAATTCCACGTCAGCTCAAATAAGCTTCTGAAATAGCTCAAGTAATTACATTAGCACACTGGTTAGTACTGTTCTTCCCCTCTTTAATACAATACAAAAATTTAAAATGTGCCTGTTTGACGTAATGGGCAGAGTATTTGCCATATAAATTCTCTAGAGCTAACATTTCTCGGGGGATCAAGTGTTTAAGTGTTCTTTTTAATTTGGCTTGCAGGAGAATCATGCAAGTTTTATTTAATGTGACTATAAAAAGAAACCAGTGTCATGTAAGGTGTATCATTAAAGATGAAGTTAGTTATGATCTATGAAACACCTGATGTAGTAACCTTGATGAAAAATGTATTAGAACTGCTGAATCCACAGCTTGCACAGAGTTTTACTATACAATAATTCATCTTCAGAGTCACAAAGCCCAAGGAAGTGTTAAAGATCACCTCAGTGTTAGCCTTATACATTTTTTATGCGTGAGCTGCCTGGAAGATCCCAACAGTAACAGCTATAAGATGCTGTATATAAAAGCAGCAACATGGCATTGAAAAAGGAGAAAATTACAGAAATGTATTTTTCCTGGGTCCCTTTAATGAACACTGGCTTTATCAGCTGGTCCCTTTTCACATTTCACTTTTAAATTGTTAAATGCCTTTTTTGTGCATTGAGATGACTGCTGTTGTGATTTGCTATTATATGAAATGAACTGAACTGCCTTGAATTGAATACACCAATCTGCTACTGTTGAGCATAGGCCTCAACCAGCTCATCACTAAAAGCAAATATGGATATAAATTCAGGAGTTGAGTAACCATCAGCAACCTCCTGGACGTGAATGATATCAAACTGTCATCCTAGGAGTATGTGTGACATCGACTCCACCTCACCTGGATCTACAACAGAGAAAATGAGACTTATTCAGACCTGATAAGTGTGGATGAATGCCTGCAAATAAAGGCAAGGTGATCCAGACTAAAGTTGTGGAGCTACCAGAAGGTAGAGTAGTAGATGTATAGGACAGCTGGTAATCCCACAAGTCAGTGGGAACCATGATAAAGATGTGCAAGATGGGTTGTGAAAAGCCAGCCGGATGGAATAATAATACGATCCAAGCCATCAATACATAAATTGTACTGATTATCAGAAAACCAGCTGGAATAATAAGATGGCCACAGGACGAGACAGATGCCACTGATGTAAAAACACAGAATCTCAAAATGCACAGAGGTCTCCACCTAAAGTCCTGCGCTCTGAGGTTCTGTGAGAAACACAAAAAGACAGGCCAGCATTAGTGGGTGTCAGAGCCACAATCCAGGATGAAACACATCCTTAAATATATCAGGAAGCTGAAGACAAGAAGTGATGCACCACAGGAAAAGGAACTATCATGGAAAACCAAGTGCTTGTATGGGATGTACTACCAACAGACAGAGGAAGTTGCTGATGTCAAGAAAGTGTCTAGAAAATGCCTTGATCCTTGAAGAACAAGAAGAGGCCCAAAGCACCAGATCCAGGCAGGAGTCTACCGAATCAGACAGGACGCAAGTTGAAAACTGTGCAAAGATGTCCTAAAGACCATCCAACACTGTCACGGTTCTGGGTCCGTTGGACCCAGTATTTTGAGTTTATTATGTTTTGGTTTAATTTTGCATTATGGATTGTTTTCTTATTCTCTTGTAGTGCTTGTGTTGGTGGCGGCGATGATGATGATTATTATTATTAGAGTTTCTGTTTATTCGTGTTTTGGAATTGTGGTCATGTATTGTTTGAGTTCCATTTGTTATATTCTGCCTCTCAGTCTGCGTCCTTGTTTAGTGGTTTATGGTTTCCTGTTTTGTTTTGAAGGCGTGTGCTTTATGTTTATGTGAGCAGCTTTGTTCCCCCTGTCTCGTTAGCCCTGATCTCTCCCTGCTGTGTCTCCCTCCTGTTGCCGATTCCCTCATTACTGCCCTGTGTATTTAAGCCCTGTGTTTTCCCGTGCTCGTTGTCGCGATCTCCCTCATGCTGTGTGTTTCTACCTGTGGCTCCCTATGTGTGTTTTGTTAGATTTTTCTCAGTTTAGGTTTTTGTAGATGTTCTTGGTTCAGCAATAAAGGCTGCCATTTTGAGTTCAGTCCTGTCTCCAGTGAGTTTGCGTTTGGGTCCTATCCCTGCTTGCACACAGCCGAATCATGACAAACACATAGTGGAAGAATGTAAGATGGAAGCTGGGGCAGTGTACACTGAGAAGCACAAGCAAGTGGCTGGGATAGTCTATGTGCTGCATATGGACCAGAAGTCTCCGGGTCCTGATGGTTAAGAACAACAGACCTAAGTCTGTGTAGGACTTCTAGTTCCAGACAGACAAGCAGCTGCTGGCCAACTAACCAGACAAAGAGGTAGCTGAAAAAAAAACAGAAGACCGCATTATGATAGCAACATCAAGAGGAAGGAGCATGAGAAAACAGAGTACCAGGGGCCAAAGGAACAACTGGAGCAGAGGTAGAAAGTATAATCCAAAGTATTCCCATTGGTAACAGGAACATTGGAAGCTATAACCCTGAAACTAGAATAGCTGCTCCAGCAGATTGCAGACGCAGCATCTGAGGTCTCTGTGCAGATACTGCACAGAGCCCCAGCAGAAGTTTATTGGCAAGCGGTCTCTATAAATTCTATGGCTGCCATTCAAAGATGCACAAATCTACTCATTAGTGCTTAATAATACACAAATAAAATAGTATAATTTCACTCACCAAAACTGAAGCAGAAACTTCTTAGAGACCATAAGCAAAAAAATACTGATGATATTCATCACATAATTTCATAAAAAATGCTCCAAAAGGCACCAACAACACAAACACAGCTGTTCTGTGACTTTTAATAATTACCTCCAGAGGAACTGGAGTTTTTGGAACTTCTGCATTGGTTGGCAATTGCAGGTCACAAACACTCAGTCATTTCTGTTTTAGAAATGATGCAAAGAACAGATAACAGCCTCAAAATGAGCAAATGGTGAAATATGTTATTAAATGTTCAGGGTGCATGACCTTGTAAAACTAGCAGGAGAACAATGATCTTTGACAAGTGTAATATGGTTGGTTGTATATATTGAGGATTAGTAATAAGGAAGGGAGCAGCAGTTGTAGAGTAGGTGTTAGAAACACAGAGGTAATTGAAAATGAAGGTGTTAGTGGCTGAGAGTGAAACGACAGGGGCCTTTACCGACAGATTAAAAGTATTTAAGGAAAATACGAATTTAAAAAATCTAAGTACCCAAAGCACCTTCTCATGGATCCTTTCCATCTATACAGATTTAATTCATAGCCTAAATATGACACTTGATGACACTAAATATGAGTCTTGATAAATAGAATAAATATTCATCAACAAATCCTGACAACAGTGTAACCTTGAATAAAAAGGAGAATAAGAAAAGCATGGAATGAAAGCACATAAAGAAATAAGAAGTACTCCCAAGGAACCACTTTGAATAGCTGATAACACGTTCTCGTCGCAGCCTGAAACAGTGGGATTCAACACAAACATGCAGCGAGAGATTCATGAATTTTCTGCCATCACACAGCGCTTCTGTGTCTGAGCCGGCCACTTAATTAAACACTTTCACCTTTCACCATTAGTCGTCATAGAAACTCCCAATGGGTGATAAATCGATGATAATACTGAAGCGACTATCTGAAATGATTTTGCTGGGGTTTTTGTGCGTGTGTGTTTATAAGAAAGAAAGATGGCATTTAATCATTAATAGGTTTATTACACAGGGCTCTATTTTACCAGAGTCACCACAAAGACAAGCACAAAGTAGGGGGTCGTGTTTGAAAGCTCGGTGACGGTGCCAAGTAGCAGTGATATGCACAAAAGGACAGGGTGACGAGAATAAAATAGGAGGGTGCTGCTCTCACAGCCAAAAATACCAAGACAACAGGTAAAGTATGTTTTAGTATCAGTAAAGTACACAAATGGAGCTTAAATGAATTAATGCCCCGTAATCCTGTTCTTCAGCTAAAACTTTCCTGTCCCCACTGCGTTAAACTTACCAGTGACATGTAAACTTTGAAACTACTGTTAACGCTCATAAACTGTGTGTATGTGTGTGGATTGTTATACAAATAGAAGCACAGTTCTCCCTGAAACGGACTGAAGAAGCCATGATTTAGCATGAAAATTTATATTTCCTGAGCTGTCAAACAACATATGCAGATATTCATGTGTACACAGAGAAACAGATGTGTAAACACAAACACACACACACATACACAAAAGTGGCAGACAAATAGAAAAGATGAATAATTACACATTTACTGGTCAGAGGGAGTAAACAGCTCAGCAAGTGTGCCGTGGTGGTCACACTGTGACAGATGGACAGTGTTGTGACAGATGCGCCTCTGTTCAAGCTGAGGGTCAATGCTCGCAGGCTGCCAGTGACACATACACATGACAGCTCACACAAAACATCTTTCCTATATTCTAAAATGATAGCTGTTGCTCCACTTAAGCACTTGTGATTTTACAAGCTGCAGGAGTTAAGTGCGATTTATTTTTTAATGACTGAAATAAAAGAAGTATTCCATTTTTGTGTATTTTCTGCTTTTCCAATTCCACCCCACACAAGCCATTTGAGAAGATTTTTGCTTTACATAGTTATTTTGTAAATATTGCTAAACTGTCTCGCAGCTAAAACCTTCCTCTCAAGAGTGTCGAGAGGAAGGTCTTTATTTTGTTATAATACTGCGCAGCCTGTAGAGTTAAGACTACAAAAGACTACAAAATCAGCATTTTAAATAGATATTCAGCTAAATTAATAAACTCAGTACCAAGATGGAGTTTCAGGCTTTTCTACATCAAACACACCACTGTAAGCAGTTAAAAGTCCATGAGGGATGAAGCAATTATAGAGATTTTTTTTCCTTCAATAATTCTGTATTTTCATATTTTAATGTTCTGGCAGATATTTTTATCTTACCACACTGATGGCATCAGTTTCTCTTCTGTACACGTGCTCAGTTATGGAAACATTTAATAAAAGCACCTGTCAACAGAATGCTTCTGACCTGACTGCAGTGTGATACGAGGAGATCAATATCCATGAACAATCAGAGAAAAATGGTGACGGGGATAGAACTGCTGTGCTTTTTATCTTCTTTTAGACATGCACTCTTTTCCATTAATGTGACAGCATGTGAACATGTGTAGGCAACATGTGTGAATAAGCACCCTGGTCATTTTTTTGTGTTACCTTAAGCACAGTTTCAACTGGGCATGTCCCTCCTGTCAGTTGTTCAGTTCAATAAAAATGTGATTGTTTGGGCGAATGCTTTGAACAGTAATAAGAGATACATTATAGCATTTTATCGCCTCAACCCCACAACTAATTTGCATAAAGATTAAGACATCCATCTATACTCCATTTTTACTGTTCCCATTATACAGCAGTCTGTCTTGAAGCCAGTGTGCAAAGGGAAATGGCATCTACTAGTAGCACACCCACACACACATACACACACACACACACACACACACAGGGATTTTGCTCTTAGTAATAACAGTGATTAAGATCAATAAGTTTAATTATATGGTTATTCACAGGAAGTGTTTTGCACAAAAAGAAAGCTAACAGCAAAGATTAGCAAACAATGACTATCTCCCTCACTAGAAACATCACTAGACGTCATACTGAAGGACACCTTTCTAATACCGTTTGATACTGAAATCCTGAAACACAAAGGTACTTTTGTTATTTAGTATCCTAGATGAGATACTGTGTGTGTACTGAGTCTACAATTTGTCCAGAACTGAGGGGGCTGTATACACCTACAAGTGTTCTGGTCTATGCTTACATGTTGAGCAACAAGAAGAAGAAGAGCTACTAGCACAAAAAATGCATGTGGAAGACAGTGAGTAGTGCGACTGCTGCAATATCTCCACTTTGACTTGTTGATGAAAACGGCAGTAAGTGCTAAGTGATAACTGATTCACAAAACACAGTACAGACATGATGCCATCTTGGTTTTCAAACCAAAGGAGAAAGTACACTACATTGCCAAAGGTATTTACTCACTCACAACCCAAATGATGGGTTTGGTGGTTGCCAGGGGGGATTATGGTGTGGGTTTGCTTTTCAGGATTCAGGCTTTGCCCCTCATTTCCAGTGACAGGAGCTCTTAAGCATATCAATACATTTTGGACAATTTTATGCTTGCAGCTTTCTGGGAACAGTTTGGGGATTGCTCTTTCCTGTTCCAACATGACTGCACACCAAAGCAAAAAGCAAGGTCGATAAGGATATAGAAGAGGGAGTTTGGTGTGGAAGAACTTGAGCAGCCTGCAGAGTCCTGACCTCAACCTGAAAGAACACCTTTGGGATGAATAAGTGCAGAAACTGCGTGCCAGGCCTTCTCATACAACATTACTGTCTGACCTCATAAATGAGCTTCTGGAAGAATGGTCAAAAATTCCCAAATACACAATCCTAAACCTTGTGGAAAGCCATTCCATCCCAGAAGAGCTAAAGCTCCTATAGCTGCAAAGGGTGGGCAAACATCATGTTAAAACCTATGGATTAAGAATGGGATGCCACTCAAGTTCACATGCGTGCAAAGGAAGATGAGTGAATACTTTTGGCAATATATATTAGGGCTGAAGCTATTTTAGTAACCAAGTAATCTATCGATTGTTCCATCAATTAATCGAGTAATTGAATAAGAGATACTTTTGTCTTCTTAATGAGTAATAACAAAGATTCAAAAGAGGAAAACCACTCAGTGGTTTCCATTTTAGAACTTGCAGTGTTTTTAAGTTTAGCTGCATGCAACAGCTGTCAAAAAACAAACAACCAAGCCCTATTGTATGTCCGTGCCATATTGAAATGTAATTTAAAAAAAAAAAAAAAATTTCTTAAATGCAAAAATATATAATGAATCTCAAGGTAAAATAAAATAGGATATATGTGCAATCTAAACTATGTCATAAAAAATGTACCTTTATCTTCTTGGAAGGTTTTCTGACGTAATAGGATACAAGTTTTTGTGCTACTGAAATAAGATGTAATGCTGGTCTAGACATTAATTCATATTAATGATAATTCACTGTCTAACCTAACAACTCTTAGGTCAATGGCTCACTGAAAAGATGGTAAATGGCCTGGATTTGTATAGCGCTTTACTTAGTCCCTAAGGACCCCAAAGCGCTTTACATTCATTCACCCACATTCACACACTGGTGATGACAAGCTACATTGTAGCCACAGCTGCCCTGGGGCATACTGACAGAGGCGAGGCTGCCAGACACTGGTGCCACCGGGCCCTCTGACCACCACCAGTAGGCAACGGGTGAAGTGTCTCGCCCAAGGACACAACGACCGAGACTGTCCGAGCCGGGGCTCAAACCGGCAACCTTCAAATTACAAGACGAACTGCCAACTCTTGAGCCACGATCACCCAGATAAGTAAACAAAAACTATTGTAAAATCATGAACATGTGCAACACTTAATAATGTAATTAATGTTATATTTTGCATCATTAGCTTGAAATCTGTAAGCACTTCAGTCTTTGTCCTGTCAGCAAAATATAATGTTAACATTTTAAATAATCTGCCACTAGCATGTCATTAAAACTACTTTTATTAAATTAGTTTGTTTAAAAAAAAAGCAGTGAAGCCAAGAATTTAATTAAACTAATTTAATGCAAGCACTTAATTAGCCTGTAAAATATGGCATCAGGAATGGAAACTATCCAATATGGGTGCAACAGAAAACGAAAGTAGTTTATTAAAACAGTTAAAGCTTTTATCAAATTATAGCTGAGCTGAAATTTGGCAGCTCTGACAGGTATTTGCAGACATTAAATTAATGTGTTAGGAAAATATTCTCCATCTTGTGATGAAAACCACAATGAGAACTTGGCCTAGTTGGGTAGTTGCATTTAGTTTGCAAAACACTTCAGACAATCTCCAAATATGGTTATCTGGACCACAATGACATAAATCACACAAACTGCGTGTATTCAGAAACGTCTGTATTGTGCCCTGCTCATGGTTTTTACAATTTCTGTGCACTTCAATGTGATTCACTCTGGTAATGGGTTTCCATCCTGAGAAATAAAAAATATGGAAATAGATCAAATAAAATCCCAAGTCTGTCCTTTAGAAACATCCTTTTAAATATAAAGCAGACCTTGTTAAGTTCTGCTGCTTGTGGTCTGCTTTACCTTTTTAAGGTCTGCTATATGTGAAGTACTTGACCCCTATCAGGAAGTGCGACAGAGCTGTGAAAATATTTGTCAACTGCCAACATGTGATGAATTTCACTTCAGATGAGGTCATCACATGTCCTCTTTGCTTTGTTTACTTGCTTATCTTTTTGTGAGTTGTGGCAATAAATTAATTTTAAGGCAAGTCATACTTTTTTTAAATAAAAAGATAAAGAGCTACAGAAGAACAGATCCTTCCGATCTCATTGAAAAGTCAGCCTTGATGAAAAGAGACGTGTTTTACAGCACCTGTCATAGAGTATAAAGAGCAGAGTTAGGGTAAGAGAGTGAGTCACTTTAGAAATGACAGATGGACAAAAGAGCCAAGAGCTCCCATCAATCATCGAGTACAGAAAGACGCAAAATCAGTCTTTTGTTTCCTCTTAATTAATCATCATTCCTTCATCCTCTCAGTGCTTACAGTAAGAGCCTGTCATTACATTACTCAACAAAACCCCATTTTGCTTTCTCCACAGTCTGGTGAAGCGCTCGCTGTTTGCGTCTAACTTCTTCTTTCCGTTTAGTCTTTAAATTCAACAGAACACCTGCTCCTGGAAGCAGGCTGACAGAGCTCTAATTCTCCAGCAGTGTCCAGTGGTGTTTGGGAACTCATCACTCACAGACACACACACACAGGAAGGACAGGCTAATTAGTTCTCTGCATGCTCTACCCACAATTGTCTCCTTAGCAAGATATTAGACTCTGTACCACCCTGTTGTGCGCACATACACAAATTTAGCATGACGCAGCAAGCTGAATTCCTGTCTCTCTGAGGTTCACGCTGTGCTGTCAGTCTCCTTCTCACTGATTATAGCAATGATCACTAAGGTTCAGACGGCGTCTCGTAAATGCACGAGTCAAACAATCACTCTTCATTAGCAGCTGATAGTTTTATTGTTGCCAAAGATGAATGTCACTCCATAAATAAATTTGTCTTCACTCATTTTGTTCTAGGTGAGTTTGTACTCAAAGGCAAACAAGGTAATTGCATGCAAGAGGCAATTATCAAGATGTTCCGTTGTCATTGGTTATCAGCAATCAAAGTCATATAACATGATGGCTGCATGTCCAGCTGTTACAAAACAGAGGTTGAAACACCATTTCTCAGATGCTGGCTGAAGAAGAGAAGTATGTGCCAAGTACAACCACGGAGGAATACAGATCTGCTGGTAGCTGTGGGAGTTACGAGTGTCTGCTGTTGATTTAGTCAGTTTACGATCTCATGACTATACCTGGAAAAATCCATGCACTGCAGAGCAACTCTAGAAGGGGATGTTTATAGATTTAGAACGGCTCCCATTTGATTCCAGAAAGATTAGCGAAACAAAAACCAAGTCTATAAATATTGTAAGTTGTGCAGCTCTAATCTGTAAATCTTAAATCAGCCTCAACTGACAGCATCTGAATTATGATTTGTTCTTATATAACATCAGCCCAAATATAGCCATAAACTAAAATGAGAAGAAGAAAAAGCCAGGCAACACATACCATTTAGTGGGAGAAAAAATAGTTGGTTAGATAAACAAAGCTAAATATCAAGCTCATTAGAGTGTCCCTGAGTAAAGTTCACCACAGGCTGGGACGCATATGCAATACCCCTACGGAGATTTTCAAATCAAAGTGTTTAAAGTGTTATATGTGGTTTTTCTGCTTAAGTTACAGAAAGATCAAACGTTCTCACAAATCTGTTTTATAAAGAGGCCTTAGAAGTCACATCTATCATGCATGAGGATGCTCAAAAATTCACATGAAAGGTGTCTGCTTCCCAAGCAACCACAACCTACCGACACTCATCAGAGAGAACATTTAAGATCTATAGAAAAACAAGTCAATCTTGAAGGCTCCTGCAGTTTTTTCGCCTTTTTCAATATGCATACCCAGCAACCAACTTTGTATTAATGAGGTAAAGGTCATTCTCTTTCCTCCCACATAATCCACTTCCTGCTAATTGTTGATTACTATCTGTAACACAATGTCAAGAGTTCAGATTTTTATTCTGCACAAAATGCAGCTGTTTTAAATGAGCTGCTGTGTCCACAAACATAGTGCATAACACAATTATTCGGCCACCATCAGGTGCAATGGTACATCTACCAGTATGAACAAGCTCGTTAAAGGAAAGGATTTTTTAAAATCTAAAATATCATTATTATTATAATAATCTCTGAATTTGCAAACTCATAGTTTCACAAAAAAGAACACATAATAAAGCACATGTTTTTTGATGATTTCGAATTTCAGTTATTTATTTGCATTCCTGAACACAAAAATTAGTTGTAGTGGTTGAACGCATTGCTTGACAAATTTCTGACTTCTAAGAAGCTCAAATTTGATGATAAAAATGTAAACTCAGTTTGTTATTTACATAATAAATAAGAATTAAATGATTTGTTTTAAACATGCTTTTCCTAGATTTCTAAAATATTTTTGTTTTCCAGTTTTAGGACAGATGATCTAACAAATTTGTTAAGCACTATACATTTAAAGCTTAATGTATCTAACTACTCCATCTCTCCATACTACAGTAGAGTTGAAGTAAGGGCCTCCGGGATCTGTTTAGTTCAGATAAAGTCAATATGAAGCTAGTGCACTCTGTCTTGGTTATACACATCAAGTAGTTCTCTTTTGAAGCTGTAGTTATTTTCGGACCATTACCCTCTTGGCCCTTCCCTACAGTGCTTCTTGCTGAGAGAAGATTAACACAAAGGGGATTTTTATTACAAAAAAGACTTACTTGTCTAACCCATTCTGAAACAGACATTTAATCTCTCTGGAATAAACAAAGTGAAATCTTATATAAGGCCTGCGAGGCCAAAATGCATTTTACAGACTGAATTTGAAAGGTAATACCATTTAGAAAAAATAAAATAAAATATGCTTGTTAAGCATATCTTTTTGACTGTTGCTTGCTCAGCAATAAAGCACATACCAAGGTGTGTGTTTCTTATCTTGTTTTAGCTTTTCAGGTAAGAGGGACCCAAGCAATTAGTTTTTTATAGATTCTTCATGTTTCATGTCACTGGAGAGAAGCTCTTGTATGAACGGGGACATGCAGAAGTTAGAGTGTTAGAGTACCATCAGAATTCTGCCATCTGTTGTGGAGCTATATGCAGTACAGAGGAAGCAGCAGTGTTTGGATGCATGCAGGTCAGCCTGTCAGCCTGCAGATGTTCAGTCGATTGCAGTTTAGGAAACACTGAAAGCTGATAAATGTGCCCAACTAGGTCTAGCTCCTCATGAGGATAGATGGGGTTCGGTTTGGTGGTGATGGAGTCACTTTGCACTCATCATGCTCAAAACACCTCCTTGCGTTTCCATGGTAACAGGAAGCACTCAGCGCCGGCAGCACGCTCCTTGTGGAGCCCAGCAGTTTCTGTTCATCCGCAATCGATTTTCCCGACTGAGCGTGCGGATCTCTGCTAATGTTTGTTTGCTTGCGAGAAGTTTGCGGATGTTTGCAGAGTTTTGTGAAGGGTCATAAGAGTCAGCAAAAGGACAGAGAGATAAAGAGTGAAAGAGAGATAAATGTTTTATAGCATTAAGGTCATCATTTTTCAGACTGCAAGGGGGACAAATCTCTCAGCAGCTGCTGTCTCTTTTTTAATTTCGACAAACTACTTTCAACTACGGCTCGATGGGGACAGAGAATTTAAGACTACATTTCTGTTTGCAAGTAAATATCTACAGTGTATCATTAGCTAAATGGCAGTTCACTCTCAATCTGCTGACAGAAAGAAAAGAGCATAAGACATGCAGTGAAGGGGAGAAAGACAAAGAGAATATTGAATGCTAATGACTCTGGTGGACTGTGGTTTTTGTGAAAATTAAACATATTTTCTAGCGTCCTTGCAATTCCCACAAAGTCTCATTTGCTCAAAAAGTTGCACAAATCCTTAAAACTTTTTTGGTCACAGAAGTGCCTGCGCAGACTCGAGGCTGCCTGTCAGGATTAGGACTTACAGCCTTCTGATTACTATGGAGAGAAGCCAGGGATCATTGGGTGGGTTCCTTTTTATTATGCTTTGGTAAAACAGCCAAGGAAGAGAAAGTGATGCCCTTCACCATATACAGTCTGTGTTGATGGCTTTAACACACCAACTGATACATGCCAGACATCAGAATTCATTTTACAGTTTTGCATTGTTCTTCCTTTGTTTTTCACTCAGGTTTGTTGCTATGGAGGCAGAAGGGAGAGGATTCGCTGCAAGTGATTTGGTGTAGGAAACATCCGGCACAGATGTGGAAAAAAAGGGAGAGAGGAAAAAACATCCGGCGTAGATGTGCGCATTCTTTAGGAAAACAGATGTATTTCAGGAAGCACTCAGACTGCAATTAGTGTGGGATGATGTGTGCATGAGCATTCACCTGCCTTTGAATTAGTGGACAAGTGAGGAGAATTATAAGTGTTATATATTCTATTAGCAGTGAAGGAAGTCAACATAGCCAGAAAAGTCTCCTCTGCAATCACTTGCATGAAGGCAAATTCTCTGCACTGTCACACTTCAATGACTCTACTGGACCAATTAAGCAGGCAATCACTAAGTGGAAAAAATTGAAGGCTCACCATCCTCACCTTTATCTCTGTTCTCCTAACTCCTAACTTTCACCACTGGCTGCCAAACAGTTTTTGTTCCCTCAGCCCTTAAAGTATTCTTGCTTGTTACATCCTCATCCTGCTCCACCAGTCCAGCTTCTTTTTATTACCTAAACGAGCCTTGTTTGGAATAACATAGCATTCCAGTGGCTAGTGTTGAGTTGCAAATTTTAAAAGATGGTTCGAGCACCGCTCAGGTTAGAAGGAGTGTATTTCTACGTCCAGATGCCAATTAAAATCAAAAACACAAAGATCACAGGAGAAGAGCAGAGTTCTATGTTTTATTGAACAGCAAGTTCAGCAAAACATAGGAAAAAGCAAAAAGCTCCCCTAGGGTGTTCGCTGTGAGCACATCCAGATCAAAAACCAACACAAACAGACAAACAGTGGCCAAAAAGCTACCCGGGGCGCATCTGACCCATCTTTTTATAGGGTCAGTGACCCCTCCTCCTGCCGTTGGGTATTTTCCATTCCTTGTTTTTTACTTGATTCATATTAAATTTAAACTAATAAGTATTTTCTCAACTCTACACAACTCTCCCTCAATTATCGATGCAATATGTTTGTCAATACTTTTTCCCAATCACTTGTCAATTTGCACTTTGTCCCTTCTTTAATCTCCGACACTTGTGTTACATAACTTTCTGGCACTACTCCATAACCTTCCTAGCACTGTTCCCAGCATCCATCACTTTTAATTGGGTCCCTTTGACAGTTTTATGGCCAGATCGAGTCCAAAAGTCAGCAAAACTACAGATATCAAACCGATTGCAGAGACAAAACAATGAATCCTCCTGACAACTTTGTCAGGTTTGCTGCCAGGGGTATGCCACTATATCCGTTAAGGAAAGGTTTTTCACAACTTTGGGCAACGGAGACAGGCAAAAAGTGTCCCAGGTGCACTGTCAGCCGGGCCAACTTTGTTTACCATATTGGTTAAAGATGGGTGGTTCACCACCTTCTGGCAGCGAAGATGGGCAGAGAGGCTCCCAGGTGCATCTTAGCAGGACCAAGTTTATTTAACCCTGTTTGGACTTGTCACCATTGGCCATAACACAATGAAAGGTTACTTATTGATCCTAATTACTTCATTTCAGACAGTATTGATCACATATGGTCATACAAAAAGTGGCACAAACTTCATTAATATAATTGTGGATAATATTTGACCCAGATGTGTGGGTCTTGTGATTTTAAACATGTAGGTTAAAAGCTTAATCACAGTGATTCCATTATATAAACACTCCAGTGCAGATATATGTATAAAGTGCATACGAGTATATATTTTGATATATATGTGAGTATATGTCTGGTCTATACAGGTATATATATCATAAACAAATCCACAACACCAGGGGGCATTTAACTGACATAAATGTCAGGGGTTCATGTGTAATTAATGACCAGTGAAATCCTGCTTCTGACAGTGAGGTCCACTGAAGTAGGCAGAAGGTTTTTTTTTGTAATCAGTGGTGAACAATGAAAACTAAGACTATTTCTATTATTCCAGTTGGTCTGCACTGACAACAAAAAGGCAAGTGGCCTCACAGTTCAAGTCTGTAGGACTAAACATGTATGATCACCCTGCACTTCTTGTGCCAAGTGATTGAAATGATAAAAGCTGACCCCGTGAAGGGAAGGCATTTTAGATAGATGTATCAGTGAGATGTGAACATGATATATGAAATTTGGTAAGAAGGTTGGTTATCTATACGTAAGAAGCATCAGAGAACATGCTTGAACATAAAGCTTCTTTCTGTTTTTAGAAAGCAAATATCCACAAATCTGCTCATCTAATGTGTGGATTCAGAGCCGGGCAACCTGTGTAACTTTTAGCACTTGCAGGCTTTATGTTAGCAGGTGTTTGTTTTAACACCATTCCCAACTATTTCTGGACGTTCGTTGAATTTGCGCGAACACAAGACACCGACGCCTTTGCGCACAAGAAGGTAGCAGCATCTAACCGGGAGTGTGCGTTCACACGAGACTTACATGGCGCGTGCTGTCATCACGTCACAGCATCACATCATTTTTGCTCGTGGTTAAAAGCGACAGATGAAGAGATGTCAGCTGCCACTGTTTTAAAGTGAAAAGTAGTGTGTTTTGTGCACCCCCTCCTCCCCCACTCTCCACTCTTTCTCTTTCCCTCATTTTCCTTTCGCTCAGCTCGGGTTTTGGCGCTGTAGCAATTTGCTGCGTTGTTGGAGGCATTTTTACGCACGAACGGCAGCTGTGCTCGCAGCGCTGTCAACACCACAAGCACATGGTTTCACTCGGCCTCATAAAAACACACGACGAAAACACACACCCGCGAATTAATGTCCGAAGAGGGTTAGGAGTCATTTCTGACTGTGTGCAACAAGTCTGAGAACAAACATCCACTCATATCAGTGTTTTTAAGAGTTTTTTCATTTCATTCTTTTTTCTTTTTTAAAAAAAATTGCCTTACCTGACAATGATATACATGACCAGCACGTTTCCAACCAGCCCCACGACGCACACTATGGAGTAAAGAGCGGTGATGGCAATCGCTATGATAACCGGATTGGCGTCGATTTCCATGTTGTTCCCTCTACTCCCCTCCGCGAAGCTTGTGTTGTCGGTGAAGTTCCCACACAAGCTGCTGCTGTTGTAAAACGAGCACAGCTGGCTCCGTTGATCCGCTTCCGAGCAGTTGCCGGCGCTGTCCATGGTCCTCGACCGGTATGTACCGCAGGCGCGTTTTTCACCTCCCCTCAGGTGCCTGTCGAGCGCGCTCGGTGCCTGTGATGCCCCGCTGGGTGCTTCTCTGTCGTGTGCTCGGGGCAGCTCTGCCTGTAAGGCGCGGGACGGGCCGCCGGTGGCGTTAAACCTCAGCGTGTTGAAGAATGTGGCGTGCGTATTGACGGTTTGAGGGTTAACGGCAGGCTGAGCGAGTTTTCTGACGACCTTCGCGCAGAACGGCGAGCCTGCACGGGACAGAAGCGACGACGTGAAAATGAATTAGTTCGCTCCCTTTCTTCTTTCACCCTAGGGTCTTTCCTCTCTTTTTTCCTTACTGCCTGTTTCCTATCCTTTCATTCCCCCTTTTTGTTCGCACATGTCTACTCATTCGTTCCTTCCCACCCCTTTTCGCGTGCCTTGTTGTGCTTCCTTTAGTCCCCCCTTGCTCCGTCCTTCTTTCCTTTTCGTCTCCTTACTTTCGTTCCTTCCTTCTTTCTTTCTTTCTTTCTTTTTTCTCATTTTCCACCTTTCACCCCCCAGTCGTGTTTTCCCTTCTTCCCTTGCTCCATCCGTTCTTCCTTCTTTTCTTTATCCCTACTCACTCTTTTGACCATTTTGGGTTTAAAAAATATTTTTTATAATTTTTTAAATATTTTATATATTTTCTTTCATTTCTTATATACTTTTTTGACCACTTCCCCCTCCTTTTAACTTTCCTGCTTCTTTATTTTTTCATTCTACATGTTAACATCTCCTTTCTCTTACTTCACTTTTCCCCCTATTCTTTTACTTTTCTGTCATTGGGAAATTTATGTTGCTCATCTTTGTTCCTTCAGTACTTCAGTATTTTTTCTTAACGTTCCTTTCTTCTGTTTTCTCTGCGTTTTACGCATTACATTTTTCTTTCCCTAATTTTTATTTACTTTCCTTCTTCATTCCCATTCTTCTTCCCTTATTCCTCTTCTTCCTTCCTTTCTTCACCTCTAATTGGTTCTTTCTTTCTTCATTCTGACTGGACATTTTTAAAAACCAGCCAAGAAACAGGCTATTGTTACCACCAGAAAATGCTTCTCAGGTCAGCTGTGATATCAGTTTCTATGAGCAGCAGTTTGCAGGACATATACTGTGTCTTTTAAAGTGAAGCATTACAGTGATAGTCTCTGCTTGTGTAGTACCTGAAGGATAGTAAAATGCTCACAGCAACAGTCTGAGCTAGCTCTGAGGACACTAAGAGAACGCTCGTGATTATCTGTCAAGTCACCCATGCCTGCACATGTAGCGCTTTGATGAGGCTTCTCACTTCTGATTTCAGTTTCTGTGCTTTATTCTAATTATGGGAGCCAAGCAGGGGAATGTAGCATGGCATAATCCAATAGGAATTGATTTTAATCGAGATAATGTCCCCACTTGTCTCATTACAGTTTCACATAGCTTCAAAAATGACAAAAGATCATTTAACAAATGTGCCAAAGGCTCCAGAGTAAAGCTTTTCAACATGATCATTACTGGTACTCAAAGTCACTGCTGTAAAATTGTTACTTGCAAACACTTTAATCAACACAAATTGCACAGTAAGAAGAACTTGAAAGCTTAATTCATCTGTGTGTTAAGTGATTAAAAAAGGGAGCATTACTGATGTTTTGGTGAAAGAACCGTTTTATCACTTCAGCTAAGGCTGACAAGCTCAACCCAGTATCCTTCAGATATACTGCTAGTGTTTTGCTGATTGTGATTAAAATGCCATTGATGACTGAACAGTGGGGATTTCTTGGAAAACTTGGAGAAGAACATGGTTTTTTATAATACACGTGTTTCCGCAGTTTTGAATGAATGAAGTGCCGCAGTGATGTTCAGGGTGAATGGTGGACGTAAACACCATAGTCCAGGGTTCAGACAGTTTAGACAGCAAAAGCACTTCGACTAAGATCAGTTAAAGACTGCTTTGGTTTGTAAGTGTCTAAACATAATCATTAATACTCTGAATAATTCTGCAGTTGATTTAAATTGATATGCATGGGCAGATATGTTTGGTGCATCAGCACATTTGCAAGTTTAAATGAGTTAACTAACATCAAGTCCTATTTACATGTTTGAACATCATTTATGATGCTACAAATGTTATAGTTATATATGAAGACTCTTAGGAGATGATGTTACATTTCTTTGTTGCTACACTGTTTGGTTGTGACATTATAAAAACTGTTTCCTTTTAGCTCTGACTTTAATAGTAGAAACAGGTTTACTTCTGTGGCCACAAGGCTTTTGTGAGCTTATGGCTGAGTGCCCTTTTCAAAAAGGTCAGCTTCCTTTCTAAATGTGTTTTGCAGTGATATGTTCATGATTCAGCGGCGCAAGACTGAGAAGTGTTGCACCAAGAGGTGCTACACTCGTTGTTAAGACAGAGCACAGATGGCAGCTACATTTCATGGACAAACTTGTTATGTCAATCTTAATGATAGTAATTTATTTAAAGAAAAAGATCAAGAAAGCGACTGTTAGCCTCTTCATATGTCTAATTCAGGACTCCTTTTTTTTTGGTCTTTAGATTTTGTTCCCTGATATTCATGGGGGAGTAACTTTAGGAATGGCTCACTTAATTCCAGAGCTGTACTTCTGAGAGAACATGACTTCATGTATTAAGTAATGTTTCTGGGGATTTGGGGGTTTCAGCAACCTGACTAGAGTTCAGGTTATAAATACAAAGTCATCTTTTAAGGAAACCTTCAGCTTTTTAAACCCAGTATTTTTCCACCAGCATCCAGCAGAAAGCTTAGAATAAAGAAATAATGAGGGTTTTATGTAAAACAAAAAATAAAATAATATTAAGATTAAAATAGAATGTATTTAGTTCTATTTATTAGATCACCAGACATAAGAGCAATGAGCCTATCAACATTACTAATAGGTAACTACATGTGGTTGCCATGCAGTAGGCTATTTATGATTGTTTACTTTCTTACAAAACAGTTCTGAAGTGGAGGAAAAAATATATTAGCACGTTTAAACCTATTTAAAAACAAAGTTGATGTCAAGCTATGCCAACCACTGCTAATTCAGTTTAATATTATTTATATAGCACCAAATCACAACAACACTCGCTTCAAGAAGCTTAATCTTTCTTAATCCCACCTGTGTTTGCGATGAATCCAATTAAAGGAGCCTACTCTGATAATAAATAAAACTCATGGCTGCCTAATATCATTTTAAAAAACAAATTAATTTGTCCTGTGTATGACTTTATGAGCCTCTTTGACTTCTCATTGGATTTTAATTCTTATTAGTTTGGGCAGTGCAGCCAACCAGTGATGAAAAACCGTATCACTTTCTTTCTGTCCTTCACAGATTACAACAATCTGTGAACGGTGATAGATCATAAGTCGGATCAGCCGATGTTCTGGTTTTAGAGGGATTTCTGCAGGCACTGAGAAAAGGGTCACAGGAGCCTATCCCAGCTGTCAGCTCTGTGATAGACTGATACTCTGGACAGGCTGCCACTCAGAAAACTGTAAAAGGTGCAGGTACTACACAAACTATTAGCTCTTGTGATATGGATCCCAGTATTGTTTCCACAAAGTGTTATAAAAACTTCTTAGCTCATTAGCTCATTTTGAATTTGCTGGCAGCAGCATGTGTCAAAAAGTTGGGATGGGGCCATGTTTACCACTCTGTACTACTCCTTCTTTAAACAACAGTCCATAAACAGAATTTGCTGGACGTTTGTAAGAGGAATGTTGTCCCACAGCTACTCAGTAGTCCTGGGTGCTCTTTATTGCATTTTTCATTTCGTGATGCTCTAAGTGTTTTCAGTTGCTGAAAGGTCTGGACTGCAGGCAGGCCAGCTGAGCACCCGGACTCTTCTACTTGGAAGCTGTGGGGGTTTTTTCTTTTTGGCTAAAAGCAGACCCAAAGAACAAACTCAGACAGCAGCTGGCAGGTTTAGAGTGTTTATTGTTAAGGAGTGATTGGTTTACGGATAGAGGGCATTTGGCTAGGAGATTCAACAGCACTACAGGCTTGCACATGAGAGTTCCGTCAGAGACGAGACAAAGAACTTAACTGGAGTCTTAAACAGGAATATGATTCATGTGAGAAATCCAGATGGTTATTAACAGTTTCACTTGAGTTAGGAGTGAATGGAGGTAGTTTGTGGGCAGCTGGTGGGAATCTAAGAGTTGGTGGAGAGATGGAGGATGGGCAGGCAGGTGAGCAGGCTGGTCTTTCCTTTGACAGGATATGGAGAGCTGGAGGTTTCCACAGATGACAGTTGAGCTAGTTTCCAGGTGAATGTGTTTTCTGTGGGTGCACAGAGCAGACGACAAGGAGAAGCGAAAAGAGACTGAGTAAGAACTGAGCAGGTGATTACAAGCAACAAGAAAACAAGCTGGATGGTCCCCCACCTTTTTAGTACAGAGGACGGAGCATCCGTGTTTTCCAAAAAGAATTTTGACTTTTGATTTGTCTGACCAGAGTTTTCCACTTTGCTTCGATCCATTTTTAATGAGCATTTTTAAGAGATGGTGACATTTCTGGATCATGTTCACGTATGGCTGCTTCTTTGGATGATCAAGCTTTAACCTGCATTTGTGAGTAGTGCATTTCGGGAAGGGCAGTGCAGTGATTTCTATGACAGAATCATGCCTGTTTTAATGCAGTGGTGCCTAAAGCCTGAAGATCATGGGCATACAATAATGAAATTTGTCCTTTTCCCTTGCACACAGAGATTTCTCCAGATTCACTGAATATCTTGATGAGATTATTTACAGTAGATGATGACATAGTCTTCATAGTGAACCTCTTTGACTTAATACCTGTGTAAAATCTCCCTTTAGACCCAGTATTACTGAAATGTTGCCAGTTAACCTATTTAATTGCAAAATGTTCCCGCAGCTGTTTCTTTGTAGTTTCACTTTTCCATCCTTTCTTTGTGTCCTTCAAAACTTTTGATATATTGCTACCATCAAATTCAATATGACCTAATATCTTTCTTAAAGTAGCATATGTTCTCAGTTTAAACATCTGATATATTTTCTACGATCTAAAATATGGGTTTCTGAGATTTGCAAATTATTGGATTCTGTTTTTGTTGTTGTTGTTTTTTTGTGAAATGCAGTTGTACAAGTTGTGGCTTCTGTGGCAGAGCCACTTGAATAAATGGTTTGAAGAATTAAGTTTCTGATGTTGAATGCTTTTAGAAATTCTAACACTGTGTAATATTGTAATTCCTCTGAAGCAGTGCTGCCTCATTTATGCATCTTGGGTGAAGTGGTTGGTGGTAGGGGCTCTGTCCTGTTGCCATGGTGAGAATTACATTGCATCTCACAGAGAAAATACCCTCATATGCTCCACGGGTGGTTGTTGATCCTGTAGCGCAAGTACATCAAATTCACAGCACCTCACCTGCTTGTTTAAATAGGATGCAACCATATGGTGCAGAGTCAAGCAATCTAAAGGATTTTATTTTATTTTTATTTTTACAACTCCTCCCAGCCTCATTAAATCCCTCAAATCCCAGGTTCTTTTCGCAAGTTTATTTTTCTTAAAAGACACTTAGCAGAAATATATACTGAGAATCTCTGATGTTAAAACACATAATATGTTTCTGCTAACTAATAAAAGTCATGCTTAGACACCAGTATAGCTCAACTGGTGCTGTCTTTCTGTCCTATCCAATAAAGGCAAAAACACTAAAAATGTGGAATCCTCAGCACCTCAAGAGGGTACACGAAGTTTGACCGCTGTCCCTGTGACACTTTTTATTCGGTACTTGTCATCTCCATCTCTATTGAAATAATATGAATGAAGATTGAAGACAGGAGGGCAAAGATGAGGTTTGTGGGAAACAAAAGAAAGAAAGCTATATGGTGTGTTTAAAAATCATTGAATCCTGAATAAAAAAACTTATGACAAATCAAAATACAGGTTTGTAATTATGTTAAACAGAGAAGAAAACAGACAAAAAAGTAAACCTGAGACTGACCAAATGTTTCAGTCTACCATTTTTATACAAATTGTTTTAAAAAATTAATGCAACATGCCACGTAACAGAGTGCAAAATATCAGATTTTTGTGGAGTGATGAGACTTCAGCTGTATGAAATTGACATTTGAAATGAACATAGAGATCATAATTCCTTAAGATCAGTTCTTCTTTTAGTTGCATCATTTCACTGTTTTCGCCTTTTCTGGAGTGGTTTAAAGGCTGGAGAATTAGCACCACCATCTGTTTATCCCAATCGAACAAGATGCTAATTCCCGGAGTGGGTGATGGATGCATTCATCATCTTTGTGCAGATTTTCTGTTTAAATTTGGACAAATTTTGAATGGAAATTTGACCACAGGCATCAAACACAGTCAAACAGACCAGCTGCATTTCTTTCTTGCACCCTACAGATCAAATCTCAGCTCAAAAACAAATTTTTATGGTGCATGTTTTTTTTCTTTTTCTTTTTTACTCCACTTGAATGCATCGTTCAGCCCAGTGTATAGAGCAGAACTCTAACTGACTTCATTGTAGGTGTTTGGTGAAAGCATCTTGAAACCTTTAGTGCCATTTTTTGTAAGGAAAACATGTAGTGTAACTTCTGAAGCAGCTACAATATAGCAAAAAATCAGCATATGTATATATTTGACACTTCTGTCATTCAGTTTGAAATGCTTTAGTGCTTTTTGATCTGGAGAAATCGAAGTTATACACAACTCCAAAAACTTTTACTGCAAAGTATAAATGCAATGTTTTTTCAGCAAGCTAAAAATACCTTAAACTGCCTCCTGTAAAATCTTTAGAAGGACGCAGTCATCCTGTGATTGGTATCTGTTACCAAGCGCAGAAGAGGACACATGCATCACCGGGCAGACGCATTCCTCTTACGACCTCCAGTGTTTTCTCAGATATCTTCTTACCATACTCAGACTCAGATCTGTTTATACCAGACAAATGTTTATTCATTCTAGCTGGCTACACCTATTTGTCATCTTGAATTTGAAGAAATAGGCTTTATGTAACCACCTAAAGGCATGAGGCATTTGAGTCTGCACAGTACATGGCTATTGTGATGTAATCTCAAGTGAATGCTGTTATGTATTCAGAACAAATACTTGAATTAAAGCATGTTTCTTCCAACTAAAATGGATGTTTTGATTGTGGAATTTTTTCTTTTTTCAGAAATCATATTGCGAAGCAAGGAGAAGCTTTTTAGAAGCAAACGAATAAAAAGCACATATTAAATAAAAAATGAACTCTAGATGCTGATTAGCAATCTTTGTCAGGGACAATGGTAATTTAAACAACATCTACTACCTGTAACTGAGCTGTTCCCAGTCTGTATGTCACTTCAGTCAAAGCTTTAAAGGCAGATCAAAATACTGATTTGTTCAGTGGGTCAAGAGCAACAGAATCATGACTGCATCTTACAAACTCAGAGAGTGCAAAGATTGTAAGTTGTCTAATGAGCGGGGGAGAATCATGTGAACGCTTGCCTGCACCACACATTAATATTGTTTTGCAACCTGGCTCACAGGCTGCAACAAAAGAGACGGAGACTGAATGAGGTAGTAACTAGTAAAGGATGATGTATTTGCAGAACATAATTAAAGTGAATGTGTGTGTCAGCAAATCAGCTGTGTAAAGCGTGTATGGGTGTGTGGCAGAGTCTGTGGGAAACACAAACAACTCAAAAACACCTGCTGTAGCTGAGCTGATCTAGCCTATGAAGCTGGTGTCCAAATCAGGCCGGTAAGCAAAAAGAATCAGAGAGCAAGTGAGAGACCCGCTGCAGAAAGAAGAAAGCTTTAACAGCCAGGCTCACTGGGCCCAGGTGTAGGTCGTGCAGCCAGTTACCTCAATCAGCTCCTGCAGAACAAAGCACAGCACAAAGCACAGCACAAAATCCAAAAGAGACACCTAGTGCCTTGTCGTCACAATATATATTTGCAAAAATAACATATGAGGGTGAAAATGCTTTTATACGGATGGAAGTCCATAAATTCATATTCAGCTTGATACACAGAGATGTCATACCTTGCAGGTGTAAGCATGGTCTTTACTGCCTTTGTGATCATGAGTTAAAAATGACAAATAGAATAATAAAAATGAGAGACAGTTCACTTTAAATTAGGAAGAATTACTATTAAGATCAGAATGTCAGATTGACACAATCCAACACAATGCAATGTTCTTTCTTCTTTTGTATTCTCCCTTTCAAAAATATCTATATATGACAATTACCCCTGTGTTAGAGGTCATGTTTACTGCATATATAATAATTGGGCTGGAAGAGGAGATAAAATGCTTTTCCTGTACTGAGCAGTCTGCAGGTTTTTCCTCTCAGGCTGCATCCAGCTAGTCCAATTAGTCAGACAGTAAAACCTGAGGCAAGAAGAGCCATAAAACGCTGGCAGCTGCTAATAAAGATTATTGCTCCAAGTGTACGGTAAGAACTGAAAGCAATCCATGATGAGTTTTAGTAATTTAATTCCCCTCCTCTCTTTTCTAATCTGGATAATGAACACCGATAATGAAAGGCAACTGTATGAGATTTTCGTGGTGGTATCTAAAGTGTAATCTTAAAGTTTGAAAAGTTGGGGAGCCTTGCAAAAACTCCCTTGTTATGAAGTGTTTTTATTTATTATGTTCACACAGAACATAAAGAGAAGGTATCAAAGAAAAGCATCATAACAAAGGGAAGGAAAGGACAACGAATATCATTTCACACTTATCTGTACTTTACATAATAGCCTGTGGACAATCTTTTCCATCTCACAGTTTTTTCTAAATAAAGTTACAAAAGACTGGACTAAATGTGCACCCATTACCTCATCATTAACATTAGCATTTATAGACAGTTATGCTATTTAAATTAAATGCTCTGAAAGAGATGCCCACTAGTTTAACTATGTAGGCAATTCCATCGTGACTTAATCTCTTAGCCCCATTCACGATGGATGAATAAATTGAGTTAAATACGCTCTCTAAAACCGACTTGAATTATTTGTTTTAGGTCACATCGAGTATACATTTTTGTTAATCAGTGATGCCACAGTATCCTAGGAGTGACTATGCAGAAATGTATTAAAATGAGTAATTATCCGGAAGGTAAAGTCCTTTTGGGAAGGTCTTTCTGTCTCTGTCAGAGGCAGCTCTGGCTAACACTCCCTATATGTCAATTCATTTAACACCTTTAGGGATTGTCACTATGATGAATATATTATTGTCTTCAAAGAGAAGATGATAAAACCTTTTGACAGGGATAGCCACTGATGATGCAGCAAGCATTATGAGCAAACCTTTGATAAAAGAAAGTCAATGAAAGAGGAAGCAATGCGGTAAATAACAAATATTACATTGTTTGGAATTTTTAATAAGAGACCAAAAGCAACTGACATAATTCATCCACGGGGGGACAGCTTTACATCTTGGTTTTACTGTTTGCTTTGTTGTTTTGGTTTGCATTTAGTGTTTTTTTAGTTGGGCCCGGTACTATGGGAGCAAGTTAAACATACCCAGGATATCTTTCCATTATTTAGCTTCACTTACCCTGACATTAGCAGTCAGGCTAAGTGGACATATAAAGGTGGTTATCAGCTCAGTGCGTCAGCTATGGATTTATCAGTCTGGTTCCAAGTATTCACAGGAAAGGGGTCACACTGCAAACATCACAAACACAGAGTGGCAGAGGAGTGTCTGATGTTAGAAAAGATAGATCAAACGATGATATGAGAAAATCATGAAAAGGTTAAACATTTACATGCAGGCCGAAAGCGCCACAGCAGCTGTGGACAAAGCAGCAGCGGTGCTTGTGTGAAAGCTGGAGTTTACTCTTAGAATATAGAGGATATCTTAAAGTGTTGTAAGAATGCATATGAATGCTTTGGCCAGTAAGAGGAACAAACCAAAGTGTCCTTTACCGGGAATTGTGCAATCATCCACTTTAACTGTTTTCTTGGTCTTCCAGGCCTTCCTGGATGGTACATCCCTTCTTTTGTAGAATTTACCAGATTGTTGATTTGGGTGATTTTTCAACGTAATCATGGCCTCCACCACCCGCATTACTATCTCTTTGGACCTAAATATCTGAAGCTGCAAGTTTAATACTTGGAATCACCTCCTGATCTTTTGCCTAATTGTGATGAAATCATGAAGGAAGCTGCCTTACCTGTTTCTCAGTCAGTTGTCCAATTATTTGGTTGCTTCTGGAAATGGAGGACTACAAATTGCAAGACTATAAAACCAAATAAAAATTGCTGTTATTCTAAAACAGTAAATAAACTTCTTGAATTAAAGCTGAAAGTTTGCACTTTCACTTAAAATCCACTATGGTGATATACAGAGGCAAAATTACAAAAAGAAATTTCAGTGCATTGTTCAAAAATATAAGGGCCTAGCTGTATGTACACTGTTTTAGAATCATATATTCATATAGTTAAAAAAAATCTAACAGAAATAAAAGAAGAAATAAAATTGCTTCTAATAGGAAGAGAAAGCGTTTAGACTCTGTTTAAGAAAATCCTTGGATCCTCTCACTGGGCCAAGGGATCTTTCAGGAAGGGTGATGTTATTGTTAAAAAAAAGTAAATGGTTAGCAATTAATGATGATAATAACTTCATACAGGTTACGTCAACAGTAACCCAGTACCAAGTTAACCAACCCCAGTCAGCCACCTTTCTAATGTAGGGTTAACCTTGAACTTACCTAGCAACAACAAATGCTGCTTTCTCGATTGCTCCTTTTGGCATTTGAGTTTCCTAAAAACAAAGCCACTGCTAGGTTTCATCCCTGCTAATAAAAGCCACTGACTGGACTTCGCCACCATGTTTGTGATATCAGTGCTGTTCGGCGTATTTGAAATGATCTGACGAATAAAATGGCTTGCTATGTAACACAACATGTAATTCTCATATTTTTGAAATTCTCATGTTCGTCCGTTACTTGGTTCTAACAAGCAGGTATGTTTATGCATTACACCCACATTGTTAACGTATGCAGATTGCTGTCCAAGCTTCTTATATTAGCTAATAACTTGTTGAACACTTTGGTGGTGGTACTAGATGACCTCAAAGGACCGAGATACATTTTCTACAACCATTAAATATCAGAGGTGTCTGATAGTTCATGAGCAATTTCAAACAGTGCCAAAGTGGACTGACTGACTGTGATGCTGTGTTTGCCATCCTCAAAGCATCTAGCATAGATAAAAGGTAAACCTAAAACATATGTTTCCACAAGAGGTACAAGCACTATTCAGACTGTGCACTGACACTTCTCATAATCTTCCTTTCATTATTACCTGAATCTCTCATTATGTTAATGTCACTCATAGGGACACACCATCTGCCATGCCTCTAACAAGTGTAAGCACTTGTTCCTTACAGGAAACTGCTGCATCAATCTGCACACAGCCTTTGTCTTTCTGTGGTGTAAATACTGTCAAACACAGCTCGGACTGCCAGAAGAACAACCAGAGCATTACACGTTACTTCAGCTTCCTTCATTAAACTTTTTGCATTAAATTCAAGCAATGCAACTGTCTTCTTTTGCCTTTTCTTCTACTGAGCTTGGTTCACTAACTCAATTCATTTAACCTCATTCACTTTAATAAACTTTCACTTATTTGCATTTTACTTCAGTGAATTTCAATGGACCTCATTTGAATGCAGTTTAGTTCACTTTAATTTTCTTGTGTTAATTTTCTGTCTTTCCTATTTCAGTGTTTTCTTGAGTATTTTTCCCCTTATTTGATTGAATCTGGGGCCTAAGGACAGGGGCAGTCATGTGGTGCAGTTGCTAGCAGTATTGTCCACAGCAAGAAAGTGTTACTTATCAGGTGGTGAGTTTCTCTGTAGAGCTCACAGTCCCAAAGCATGCATGTTCAGTAAACTGATGCTTTTAAATTTCGTGTAGGGTGAGGCTAATCTGTAGGGTTTTCTACCTCTCTGTGTTACACTGTGATTGAATGGCGAGTAGTTCAAGTGTTTAGCCCTACGATAGCAGCTGAATAAGAAGCAAGACAGAACAAATTACAATTCCTTTAAACGAGTGACATGACATATGGCATGTGAAAAAAGTGTGAAATTCAAACCAAAATTAAAAACACAGTCACTTTGAAGTTACACATTACTTTCACACATTAACTTCAGACAATTTAGAGACAATCACGTCAGGATGTTTTCTACAGTTGTTCTTTCTCGCATGTACCAGACAGCAGGATATAATCGGCTTCAGAGGCGTTTACGCTACTGGAAATATTCGGTTTAACTCTGTGTGAGGAAGCAGAAGAGACCCAATTCCTGGCTGTAAATGCACCAGACTATTAACTGCGCTATTGGCACGTCAGTGCATCACGCAGAGTTTTCACTAGAGAGCTGGCAGATTAAAAACCGGATAATGTCTGAACTAACTGCAATGAGCATTTGTATTCTCACACGCACCTCTGTTTGGTAAAAAAGGTTTAGGGTTTCGTTCAAAAGTGGCATAAGAGTCGTTATATAGTAACTCAATTTTTTAGGTAAAGGAGGGTATATTGCATTAAATTATCTGAATCCACTGTTGTTTTTGATTCTATATTGGTAGCACTTAAATGAGAAGGTCTTAAATGAGTGGCAGCGATATCTGTCTGGCTATTTGCTGCTGCTATTGTAGCTTGGATGACTCTCCAGAGAAGTGAGAGCATTTTGTGATATCTGTTATTGTTCTCTCTAAAAACATGAGTAGAGGGGCTGGAGGGATTGCTACTCGTGAAAGCACTGTTGACATTTATTATAATAGGCCTCTAAAGGTGATGAAACACAAATGATAAAAAACCCAATGTGACCAAATTTGAAGTATCTATAAACAATCACTGAACTCTCTCCAGACTGTTAGTTGTTTGTTCAGTGTTTTTATGCCATTAGGTGCGAGATGAAGGGGAAGGCAGCTTTGACAAACTGGAAGTAGTGATAATCAAAAATAGGAGAACAATCAAGCATTTAAAGGGGAAGTGAAGATTTATAACCTTTTTACCAGCCTTTTCACTCTACGACTTCTAAAGAAGGTAAATTAGGTAAACCAATGGATAAAAACACTGACGTTTATTTCTTGCCATGGTTTTGAGTGAGGTTCAGGGACATGGTGAAGCGTGGAATATTAAAAACATAAATGAGCAGGCTTGCACACACTGTTTTATTACAAAGATGAGTTTGAAATTATGTCTGTACAGCTGCCTTAAGGTATAACATAATCACAGGATCAGAAGAACTCAGCTTGTGAATCGCCTTTGGCACAGGTACCCTATGACCTTGCGCTCACTGATACTGCAACATTTGATGGAAGTGACAATTTTGACAGTAGCTCTAGGGGACTGTTCAGTTTTAATTATTTCAGATATCATTGCAGCCTTGAGCTACTTCATTGGCTGAGTTTTGAGTAAAGGATGAGCATCACCAGCCTTGCTGTTGGCCGGTAGTTCATGTACTTTCAAATGAATCATCCTCTGCAATCACAATCTGGCAACCAATTCTTTGTTCACTTCTAACTACACCTGCTCCCATGTGTCCAGAAGAAAAAAATATTACTTCCACTATACAATACAGGAGTGGGCATCTTAGATCATTATTATTAATTTTGAATAATTATAAACATATTACTGAAGTCCAGACATACAAAAATAATCACATGTCTACTTTTTGGGTTATGTGTAACCAATCTGCATATGCAAATAAACTTTAAAAATCAAATGAACACACTGCCAAGCTTGTCTTCACACTGTTCACTGTTTGTATTTTACCTCTTTAGCTCAAGGCAGCTAAAGCATGTTTTATTCATTAAATGTCTGCCACTATTCAAATGCCCCTGCAGAGTTTGTTACACACATATATCTATATAACAAACAGTGGAGTTTTTTAAATATTTTTTTTAATAGTTAGCTAAATGGATATTTTAGGGTCAGACACACAGTGACTTTGACAATCATTTGTGTTACTTGCAAAATACTGAAAGAAAAGTTGTATGTAAATAAAAGTGAAATGCAGATATTCAGTGTGTTTTATCAATGGAAAATAACTGAAGATGGTTGAAATATTTGAATTGGCTGTGGCTCAAATGGTAAAGTGGATTGTCTACCAACTACAAGGTCTCAATCTCTGGTTCCTCCTGTCCATGTGTCAAGGTACCCTTGGGGAAGATATAAATCCCCTCAATCCATCAGTGATTGTGTGAATGTAGAAAAAAGTGGGGGCAGCATGGCAGTTATCACTGTTGCCTCACAGCAAGAGAGGCCCTGGGTTAAAATCTCACCTGATGCCTTTCTGTGGAAGTTTGTGTGTTCGCCCCGTATCTGTGTGGGTTCTCTCTGCTTATTCTGGTTTCCTCCCACCCCCCAAAAACATGCATGGGGTTAGGTTAAATGATGATGCTCAAATTAAGTGCAAATGTGAGTGTTAATGGTTGTTTGTCTCTATGTGTTAGCTGTGCAACAGATTGTCAATCTGTCCAGGGTTGAACCCTGTCTCTATGCTTATGACTGCTGGTGTAGGTTCCAGCACTCCCAACCCTGAACTGGATAATGAGAAGAAAATTGATGGTTGCATGGTTGAAATATTTTAGTGTTTGCGTTGATTTAAAAACAGACTGCAGCACAATCTGACAGATAACTCAAAGCACTTGTAGTTGTATAAAGATATTTTGTAGGAGTTAGACATATGTCTGTATTGGCTTCATATAATTAAATTTGAGTTATTTTTGGAAAATAGCTCATTTATATTCATCCCCCAAATCTAAGTCCTTGAGCTCCACTCTTTTTCACAAAAACAACCACAATCACCCCTGGGACTATAGATCACATCTGTTCAGAAAAACAACAGAGGCAAACATAGATAGATGAAGAGAGACAGAAAGCGATAATGTGCAGCAATCTGCTAATAATTATGAGCAAGCAAGGCTCGTTTCACAGTGTTACACCTATCCTTTGTCCTCCCATCCATTTATCCATATGTCAGCTGGCTTTTCCCTTCTACCTCATCCATACTTCTCTGTATTCATGTCATCACTGTCTTACTCCCTGAAGTTACTTTTGTGTTTTTCAGTTTTGTCCATCCATTCCATCACTTCAACCCTCTGCCTCATCGTTCTGTATGGTCATAGTTTTGCTTGAAGCGGAGCAGGTAAAGGATGGAGGTGAGTAAATTCTCTATTTAATGGTAATATTGTGTGAAGATCACTTAGAGGACACCCAATCTGACTCAGCAGTTGTGAATACAGTGACAAGCCTTGTACTATTCTGTTTAAAATAAAGCAGTCTGTAAGCTATCATTTAAGTACAACTACGCATCAAAATATACTCCACATCTAAGGGCATAATTCCCCTGTAATTAAAAGGAACTTCAGTGTATTTTATTTGAAAGTATAATATAATTATATTTAAATAAAAATAAAGCTAGTACAATAACATAAGGAGGTAATTAAATTAAGTAAATTAAGTAAAAAGTTAAGTAGATTAAGTACTGTCTAAGTAATTTAAGTACTGTGTATATTCCTGGTAATTTAGTGGGAAAACAAATTGTTAGATTTGTATTGTTTATTGTCATTTATGCTTAGAAATATTTACTCATATGGTTAGAAGTATATAATCATTTGTAGATTGAAAGAATGTCTCATCCTAGGAGGTCTGTAACAACTCTGTGTAGCATGAAGAGGGGAGTGCATTCACTCCTCTTCAGAGTGTTCTGGCATAGATCACACACCTCCTAGGAGAGGTCGTATCTTCTCTTGCTGACATATGGTATAGCAAACACACGTATATCTGTTTGAGTGTAAGAGCCTTTTGTTTAGATGGACCGTTAAACTCCTGGCACCACCTTTGGGGAGTCTTCACAGGGTCACATCTTGATCCCCCCCCACCCCCCACCCCCACACACACACACACACACATACACATACACATACTTACAAAACCACAGGCAAGGTACTCTTTGTGTACCTTGCCTGTAATGAACCTATACATATTCATGTAACCTCAATAAAAGAGCAGTGTTACGGGAGAGCGGACGAGAGCAACTGGGGTCAAGTGAAGGAACGGCGTTTGTCCAGTTCTCTCCCGTGCACGAGAAACATAAAGAACTTTGCCTACTCGTGTCTTGCTTTGCTGTGTAATTACATTGTCTTCAACGTTCCAGCGAATAGGGTTAAGCTACAAACCTATCACAAATCAAACATGTATAGTGCTATGAAAGAAAAGCATAGTGCTGTGTGATCTGAAATTGTGCAATTGAAGAGACTTACATTATAAATTTATGATCAAAAACCTCTTCTTTTTTTTTTTCAAATTATTGGTTTCAGGGTGACAAACGTGCAACCTTTGGCACTCGCATCTACCACTGAATTATTGTCTCAGTTATCTGCTGCACTATTAGGACAACTGTATAAGAGAGTGAGGTGGGTTTGTTTGGGTTTTAATTCTGCCCAAGTGCAGTTCCTAATAAATTCATGTGTCATGCTGAACAACTGTTGTGTCACTCTTATTAAGTATTGTATTGCTTGCTATCGTCAATATATACAGATTATGGTTTTGTTATTCTTCAGAGACGAATGTCTATTATTTAAACACTATCATAAAACTATCACATTTTATTAATGTGAAATTTGGAAGCAACGTCTGTTTACTACACTGAAGAAGCTGCTGACCATCTGTTCTTTTGTAAGTAAGTGAGTGATTCAGAGACTCATTCAAGTGTTCAGTGATACACTCCCTTACTTCCCTTTTTTCCGTAAGGTTGTCTTTGCACTGACCGCAGTCACGTTTTCTGCAGTAGCTATTACTTCTGTACCTTGTGTTTTTTTATTCAGAGTACTCGTCACGATTCTCCACTTTCCCCTTTTGCTTTTTTGTTTCTTTTACTTTAAAATATTCCCGCAGTTTGATTTTTAATTCTTTTCATGGATTTTTGCCTCTCTAATAGCCTACTAATTAATGATTTGGATATTGGACTTGATCTGTCTGCAGTGCCGTGCATTTGAGCGCTCTCCTCCTCTGAACTATAACGCATGATAATTATAGTCGTGTCAACAAAGAGAACACCAGATCAGTTTGCTTTTAAATGTTTATTCAGTGTAATAAAGTTCAAAGAGGCATTCATTATTTTCTAATTTACTATATTGTGCAAATGTTTAACAATGGAAATTGCTTCGGCTTAAGTCAATGCAATGATTAATTGTTCAAAAGACAAGGTTTAAAATATGGCATTTTGTCAGCTCTCATCTCTCAAGCATTTACTGTCTGCATTTTGACCTTGAGCTATTCTCCCCTCATTCTCTGGGTCTCTCATCATTCACCATGGCTGTGTCATGTCTTTGATGTTGCTCTGTAATTTTCTTGCAACAATGACACCGGTGACTGAGCTTCAAATGGCCAATCCAGCTTCACTGCGGTTGCACACAAGCTTACCTGCATATATATTTGTATTACGTACTATATTTTTGAGGACATTAGA
Organism: Oreochromis niloticus; assembly: GCF_001858045.2. Taxonomy (NCBI): domain Eukaryota; kingdom Metazoa; phylum Chordata; class Actinopteri; order Cichliformes; family Cichlidae; genus Oreochromis; species Oreochromis niloticus. Next base: position 12,007,079 of record NC_031978.2, on the reverse strand, counting down.
GATATAATTGATTTACCCTACCCTTACAGATCCCAAGTAAGCCCTTTCTCAAAGTCCTAGAGCTGAAACAGAAATTTAAGCAACTTATAAACGGGTATGAGAAATGACGAAAAAACCAAAATGTCCTCACTTTTAAACAATGTCCTCACTTTAATGGTGAAAAAGTGAAAGAGGTCCTCGCTGAACACATGCACACATATACACAAATATCCAAAGCTCCATCCAGTGTGTGTGTTTTATTACTGTTTGTACAGACATGCTATTATTGTTATTATTATTATGAATACTGCCATTTAATTGTTGTTTCAGAATTACTGACCTACTTATTTTGTGGCACTTAAAACTTGACCTTCCTTATTACCTTTTCCTCAATTCCAGGCACGCCCACATCCTTCTAGAAACTCAGTTCCGTGTGCTTCCTCTAACTTATCAGTTTTTACAGCTTAATGAGTTTAATTAATAACCTTTAAGAGAGTTTGTCTTTTCCTCCCAGACGTGACGCTCATCGTTAGCACAAAAGGAAGGACACCGCTAATTAAAATCAGCTTAGTATCAACTCTAATCTTTTCATTAATTCACTTTAATGTTTGTGTTGTCATCAGTCACTGATAGATAGCAACTGCACATTACACAGACCCCAGGGGGATTTTATGATTTAACACTATAGTCAGACAAGGCCAAATAGGCTTATAGATGAAGAATACTTATACAAATTCATAATAACTCTTTTAGCCAACACCTGGTCTGAGCATCCATCCATCTTCTTCCGGTTATCCGGGGCCGGGTCGTGGGTACAGCAGCCTTAGCGGAGAAGTCCAAACTCCTCACCCTTTGGGGAGAGATAAGATGAGCTCGTATCTGTGATCTTGTTCTTTTGGTTACTACTCAAAGCTCATGATACCATAGGTATCCCGGGCAGTGTGAACTGTTATAGGGGTTTTTGAATTGCTCTTTGTCACCCAGGACCAATTTGCTATGGGAGACCCTATTAGAAGGGAAAAAAGCCCCCCCGACAACATAGCCCTGTGATCCCTGGGACACACAATCCTCTCCACCACGATAAGGTAGAGAGTCACAGAGGAGCTGGCCTGACCAGGCTGTTTATATTCTTATATATAAACCATCTTTTTCAAAGTGATTGTATGTTTCTATAATCGGTTGTATTCCAGATGTGAAAAAAAATGCATACTTTAACAGTTCACTTATTAAGCACAAATAACAGTTTCTAAATACCAAAACATAATTCCTAAGTTTGAGGTAAGGAAAGAAAACTGTTTCTGTCCATTTATTGTACTACCACTACTACTACCTATTGATATATTTTTATCTATTCCAGTAACATAACGGAGACAAGCAGCTTAGCAGCCAATTCCACAGAGATGCTAATCGGATTATCTTTAACAAAAATCTAGTGTCTGGTGGTGATTTTTAAATAATAAGCTTTCCTCATGAATCCTAAGCAGGCAGCTTTTGCAATCAACAGAAGTGTAGGTCACCAAACAACGTCGTGATTTTACAACTATTTATTAAGTTCAGTTACAATATTTAAAGTTTTTAACAATCTTGCTTTTTATCATTTGTGCCTGCCAGCAAGACTATTTTAATTGTTAGGGAAAGATTGTGATTTGGAAAAATAAAGACATGGCTGGGGAGCCAGTCAGTTTTTGTTTTGTTTTTTATAACTGCAGCTATGTGTTTATAGCTAATAAAACCTAACTAATTTCCCTCTTTCAAAAGTAGGGCAGTGACATAAAGAAATGTTTACAATTTAGTTTTTGCAATTTAGCTTCTGCACATGTGTCACGGCTGCAAAGCCTGTGTGTTTATGATGTGGACTCAAGTACAGACACAGAAGAGACGGAGCTGCACTTTAACAAAAGGCAAGCCGTTATTTGACCGGAAAACATAAATACAAAATAAGGCAAAAGTAAACAGAGGTGAAAACTAAAACTGAAACCTAAACTGGGAAACCTAGACTGTGACTATGACAATAGAACATGCACGTCATTCAGGGCAGAAACATGCAAGAAACTATGAGAAAAACAGTAACATGAAACATGAGCATGAACAGAATCATGAAGTACCTGAAACTTGGAAAACAGACGCACAGACACTGAACAGAGGACTTAAATACACAGAAGGGTAATGAGGGAGGTAGAAACACCTGGGGAAACACAGCTGACACAAATGAACCTGAACGCCACAGGGGAAGCAAAAGTAAACACACTGAACATGGAACACGAGACTCTCGAAAATAAAACAGGAAACATAATGGCACGTGGACATGACAATACAAGCTTGACAACTTGGAACACACACAGACATGAAACACATGACATACTGGGGAGACATGGAACACAAGGAGAACCTACATACATAAGGAGGCATAGAAGAAACTAAACCAAGACAAACTAATAATGATACTAGAACTTAACATTATCTCATAAGTAATACAAAACACAAAATAACTCAGCTACACCCTTAACTTAAGAATAACACGTGAATTTCATATTATTTTAACATAGGAAATCAACAATACAATATAAGCTCAAAATGCTGGGTGACAGATCCAGCCCCCTGACAACATGAAAATTTTGGATTTGCAGCAAACAATGATGGAAGTATTGCATCATTGCAACAAGTTTAACAAAAGTATTTTATTAACTGTTTAAAATTTAAAGCCATTTTTGCACATTTCAGAGGCTAAAAAGTTATTTAATAGCTGATGGTAAACAGTTTTATGGCAAGGAAAGGGCTGTTCCATTATTATAAGGGACATTTTAAAAATCCTTATTTAAGTATTTATTTATTTAAAGAATGGTGTGATGATGATAAATAGCTGTTATAAATTCCTCAAAATGCGTATGTAACCCTTTGCAGCAGACAGTGGCAAATATGACTCGTCAGCTTTGAGGAAACAGTTTAGGGAAACTATATCAGTGTGCACAAGTCCATAAAGAAATGTTTTCAGTTTGAAACACTAGTGTTGCTCTCACCTTAACCTCATCCAATGTCAGCCTATCCCACCTGTCATGGAGTGAAAGGCAGGGCACAAGAAAGAATTTACATTTACACCTCCAGTGTATATATAGAATTATAAATGTAAGTCTCTGGACTATGAGGGTGAGACTGGTGGCAGCTGGTGGAGCTTCCTGGTAATCATTGCACCAGTGTGCTGCCCAGTAGATAGCTGTAAACTGTGTTATGTATCATTTACCTATTTGGAGCCTGCTTGGTTTAAGTGTAATATTATTGTTGTGATTTTCTTGTCTGTACTTGTTTGTGTGTGTGTGTGTGTGTGGGGGGGGGGGGCGATATTATACTTTGTTACCTTTTTTTAAAAGCATATAAATATCAAATATCTCAGTGTCATATTCAAGACTTTCTGACTGGAAACATTATTTATTTCTGTAACAGAAATAAATGTTACAGCTAAAAATCTTAAAAGCTGATGTTTTTGCACCACACTTTATTTGAAGTTTTCTTCTTTCTTTAGCCACTGCATCATTTAACAAACAGAGTAATGTAATATTCTACAAAAAATCAATACAGATCCATTTGTACTATAATCACCACTTTAAATGTACCCATTTTATAGAGCTGCATTATACTACGGCTTCAGTAAACTGCTTGAGTGCAAACTGAATATTTTGTTGATTCATTTCTAATATCATAGAAAGAAAAAAACCTGCAAATGAGACACATTCATCACTGCTGTTTTCTCCATCATCCTTGCAACTTCTATAGTTTCTTAATGTCCTCTTGTAAGCACTTTCTTTCCTACTCTGGAAATTCAATTTCCTGTTGTTTTTTTCCGTTATACCAAGGTTAATGAATGGCAATCACTTATCTTTCCCTCTAAAATGGTGTTTCTAAATGTCTCCTGATCTTGATTAATTTGTGTTAAATTACAATAATATCCTCTTTGCCTTGCACACAGTAATCTTTACCAGCAGAGGAAAAAAAAAAAAGTCTATTGTAAGAAGACATCGCCCGAGTGATGTAGAGTCAGCATGACTTCGCTTCACACCTACAAAGGGAGAGAACTATGTTCGCCATTCTGTAGCTTTCACTGAAATAAAATTCTCACATAACGATTCAGAAATGTCACTGAGTTACAAGCATGACCTGCTTATCTGTTAAATTCTGCTTAGCTTTTTGAAATTTAAAGTTTATACTATACAGAGAAGAATCCTTCAATCAGGATACTCCTCACTTAAATGCATGCTCCCCTGTTTTATATCTCTTCTCATTAATTAAATTAACAATGTCATGTTCACTCCAATGTCAAAATTATTCTTTTTTTCTTTGCTCTCGTTTCTGGTGCTTTTTCTTTCCGGTTACCACTGAGCTCCCTGTCTGTGTCTGTTTTTCTCTGTGCTGTCTTGTGACACATTATATTCCTGTAATCACAATCTTGGTTTTGGTTTGTTTACCCTAATGTGTTTTTCCACCCTCTGATTGTCTGCTCTGCCCTAATTTTTTCCATCTGTGGTAGTTTATCCCGTCAGCTCTAAATGCACGTATAGTCCTGCATGTGTCTCCTGTGTCAGTTCATCTTCCACCTGTTCTGTCTCCCAACTGTTCACTTTTTTTAACTTCACCCTTTTTTTGAATGATTCTTTGTTGGGCTTTTTTTTGCTTGATTGTCCAGCTGTTATTATCTTTGCCACCAGCAAATTATTATTTGATTTAGTTGTGTTTTTGCTGTATCTCTACCACCCACCGTGAACTGAACGTTAAACCTGAACAGGTGTTCAGTAGACTGTAACAGGAAAGCAGGATAAGGCCAAATGGAAAATGGCTGGAATGAGTGGAGAGTCAGATTTACTTTGTTTCTGGCCGTGTTAATTATCTTAACTATAGACAAAAAAAAACGTGTTACCATAAAATAGCATGGCATCTATACTTACTTACAGTTGTGGTGTGAGGTCTTCCTGATGGGGTATTGTCATCACCCACTGGGCAGATGCCCGCCCGGGCAGGCAGGCGGATGCATGGCTGTGATTACTCGAGAAGGTGGCGATGCAGGATTTTCAAATTGATATCATAGGTACATATAGTTAAAATCTCTGACAAATTCAAATCTCAGTGAGACATCGACCTAAAGATCAGAAATCACAAGACATGTACTCTGAACATCTTGTGAATGCGATTACCCAAGAAGGAAGTTATCTAGGATTTTCTTCTTTTTTTTTCTTTTTTTTTTTGGCCTGTCCCGTTTGGCTCTTTTGCCATCAGAATTATTGTCTAAAGGCGAAGAAAGATGCTCAACGGATTTGCTTTACCAAATCGACCATCCCAGCCTTGCCGTAATGGTCTATTTGATTCACCTTTTATTGTTTATTTTATTTTATTTTCACTTGCTAAATATGGGACAGACTTGACTGGGGAAAAGAAAGCGGAGAAAGAAAGCGGGAAAGAAAAACAGCGGGGAAGAGGGACGGGGATAAAGGGCAAAAAACAAAAACCAACAAAATAAGCAGACAAAAAATACATATATCAATCACCTGGATCACCTGTTGAGAAAGAAAAAAGAGAAAACAAGCAGAAGAAAAAAAAAGAGCAACATAATAAACAACATCATGATGATCTATGGGAATATGACAGTAAATACTAAATATTAAACATTATTGTGCAGCATGTAAGATCGACAGCGCACAGTGTGCTTTGAGGTAGGAGCCAAAAAGGGTGTAGTTTGTGTGTGTGAGCACCCGTGTGTACACTTGTGAGCATGAGCGCGCTTGTATTTAAAAGGTTCCTTCATGTAATGATCTGCTAGAGGGTGTGGGGAGCCATAGCCCCGTCCTCCAGGGCATGAAGCAGGTATGGAGGAGATCAAGACTCCAGACATCCAGAGGCCCTCAGAACACAAGAGACCAAGGAAGACCAACAGAGGGGCAGCCGTGCCACTATCCCAGAAAGAACTGAGTTATCTAGGATTTTCAATTTGATACGATAGCTGTGTCTGCTAGGAGGCTGAGGGGTAGCACTGGCAGGTGCTAGTCTTTTTTTCTCCCTGCAGGTGGTGATAGGTTTCATCTCCACCCAGTGGGGGGCCTTCCAAGGTCCCACATCTCACCTGTCGCAGCTGCTCAAGCAAATAGTGGCCAGGTTCTTAAGGAACAGATGAAGCCGCAACTTTTTTAGGCAAACCCCAAGCTCCTGGGGTTTTTATTGTTTGACTTGTGTTAATATCACACCTTCTCTGTCTTAGAAGCCAAGTTTACCTTTTGAGCGGCTTACTTTTTGTGAGTTCCCTTGCTGAGAACTGAGCTAATCCACATTCCCGGAGGAGAGAACTGAATACTACTGAGTAATTCACACTTCACCTCTGCTATGACTCCAACTTACCACTCTCTCCTCTTCCAACAGAAACAGTCAGTTGTCCTGCAAACCCCAAAGATTTCCTGGCCATGAGTGTTTGTTACTTTGAGTGAGCTTGTAAATGAACTTGCTGAACAGCACTCGGTGGATGGGTTATGCTTTTGAGTCCAAAAACAGTGAAGCTGTGGGTACATATTCAAAAAGGTGTCAGAAACATTGGAGATTTCAGTCCCTGTGGGCTTGATACTATCACGCATTTGCTTTAGACTTTTCAGCTGCACATCCAGGATGACATTGTCTGTTTTACCATATCCCAAAGTTATTGGAGTTAAAATGGAGGCCACTTAAGTATGGTGAACCCTTTGCCATTTTCAAGAAGCAAGTCAGAGATGATTTAATTTTTGTGAAATCCTGCTGCAAGCAGCCACCAGAAGAGTTTAAAGGGATGGACCTGGTCTGCGATGATACTCGGGCACCCGCTGACATTTCAGTGATGCTCAGATGGTAATTAGGGGCCTAAAGTGTGACAAAAAATATTCCTCACTCCTTGGATTTGTACAGCCCATCTGAAAAAACAAAAGAAAAGAAAAGATAGGCTGAGGCTTGTAGTTCTCATGGATTCACTCATCAGTTTTACATAACAGCATAACTAAGCATAATGTTTAGTTGGTTTTTGTTATAATTATGCTACAAACTGGCCTCTTTCATTGATAATTATTTTATGAAACAAACAAGCCTTACGCACATCTTCTTGTTCAATTCAGGTTCACGTCAGTCTGTCCCAGTAAATGTAAAAAAAAAAGTACATATTTACAATTCACAATTTACAGATGTTTATGTTTACATTTACATATATGCTTTAACGATGTCCTGAACATAATGTAGGACAAATGCCTGCTGTCTTTTGAGTTTGAATGAATATGTTGATTGGTTGTGTATATGATCTGATGATCTTGTGTAGCTTTGTGAATATAACTTAAAACATTGGATGTTGCATTTACAGTTTCTAGAATGTGTCTTAGTAATTATGAAAATTACAGTTTATTGTTTTTGATGGACTAACGGTAGTCAAATGAGGGAAGCTCTTTTTTTTCCACGCAGTCTTAGCAGTTGCACAGAGCACTCATAAATTAAATCTCCTACCCTTGCAATATAGAAGCTTATTTCCCCTAGCCTGACAGGTCTCTTTTGGAGACTCGTAGGTCTCCTGTGTGCTTCAAATTTAATTTGTTGTTGTCCAGAGAGTTCATAATAAGGCTTATGTCTCTGCCTTCACTTCATAGCCATGAATTGTCACCAATTAAGCCAGAGTCACCCAGAGAGAAATGACTCCCATATGAATTTTATTTTCTGTTCCCGGTGCAGCCTAGCTGTGCCAATAAATGGACAGTGCTGTTTTGCTGTCCTTGCACTCATTCTGAATATACAGAAAGAGTCAGAAGGAGTTTATGGCATATATAAGCTGTTCCAGGTGTCACAAAGGCAAAGTGCAGGGTATACCTGGAAGAGATGACAATCAATCACAGAGCTTTCACGGGGAGACAAACAACCATCCATGCTACATTCACAGCTATTGGCAATTTAGAATCACTTTCAGAGCCCAGACACAGGCAGTCGGCAACCCGCTGGCAATTAGTGGTGGCTAGGATGAAATGTATATTCCCTGACTGCATGGCAAGAGTTTGCCAGTAGGTGAAGTTTGTCAGAAAGAGGTACAGTACATGGAGCTACATGAACAATCTCCTTGTGATTGCTGTGGTTACCAGCAGGTTGTCAGAGTCACACATAGTTTACAAAGTGACTTTTGTCACGAAGCAGAAGTTGACACGCTCTAGTAGGGAAATTGCAGCAGTAATTAAAACTTGTTAAAGTCCCTTCAGCTGTTTTAGTTCCTAGTATGCTGGCTTAGTGGAACACAGTAATTAAATTAAGGCTATGACTATAACAACAGAACCAAATTTCCTTGCATGACATGATAGTCAAAAAAAAAGAAGTTTGCTTTATACTTCCTACTAAATTGAAGCAAGATTGTAGTTGTATGTATGTTTTAAAATCCATGGTGAGAGTCAGAAAATAGTTTGTTTTATCAGGTAACAGCAGCGATGATGGAAGCAACTGATCATGAATTTCAGTAAAATAAATACACAGCACCACAACATTGCAAAGTGAGCTAAGCAGGAAGGAAAAAGACAAGCTGGGAAGGACATACATGGAGATACCCAGTATTTGCAAACAGATTATATATCTCATCTGGCGTGGTGGCACTTTGGGATGCCTAGACAAAACGGAGAGGGAGGAAATGGGGAAAGGAATGTCTGCAATACCCTGCTCAGCTTGCTGCTACTATAATCCATGGATAGATGAATGTAACCATGTATGTAGCATGTATGCATGTATGTAGCCATGTATATACATGTGCAACAATGTATTTACTAATGTAACCATGTATATAACCATGCATTTATGTAACCATGTATATATATATGTATATATATAGCCATGTATGTATTTATGTAACCATGTAAGTATGTGACCTTGTATATAAGCATTCTCCCTACATAAATAATACTCCTCAAGCTTAGCATAAAAATACATGTTTTACATTTGCAGCTGCAGCTGCTCTGTGTCCTGCAGTTGGAGAACTACTTCTGTTTTTCCTGAAGAAAATAAATTAAGAAAGATTGTAGACAAAAATACAAATCATGCCACATAATCTGCAATTACATATAACATGCTTTTTTGTCATTAAATCTAGTTACAATGTGCCCAGCATTAGATACTTCTTACAGTAAATATTCAGCACAGTTAAATTATCATCTTATATTTATTTTTTCTTTGTGCTCGGGGGTTTGTTAGCCGAGGTGATGCGTCATGAAATGAGCAAAAGATGAGTCTCAGTATCCACCAGGAGATGCAAAGTAGAATGTGTTGCCCCATTGTGGGGGCTCGGTGGGATAGTTTATGTTAAATATGTTTTTGGTTTTATTGGACCTTTAAGTTTGGCATTTGTTATTTTGGATTGATGTAATCTTAAGTTAAACTAGCTGCTTTAAAACCACTGGCACTGTAATTAACCTGCCCTGTACGGTCGGAAGCTGATTTCAGCCCCCTCTGATGGACACTGTAAGAAAATTAAATATGTAAAAGCAAATGACAGGATGTTTTAACTGTTCAACTAAGGCACACTGTGCACTGTGGGTCCAGTGACTTCTATAGAAACAGCAAAGATCCAGCATTATAATGAAAAAAAAGGATGTGCTGAGATTCCCCTGCTTCCCTTGTTCACAAAAACCACACTAGTTTAATTTACATGTAAAATTACTGTTCTTGAGCTTGCTCTTTCTTGTCTTCCTCCTCTTCATCTCTGTTTCCATCCATTTTCTGTCATATATCAACTCACAATGCTGTGCACTGTGAACTAGCTTGTGCAGTTTTCCTCATATCAAGTGTGAGTAATTTTGACTTGTATATAGAAAATGTAATCTAGGCATTATGTAGTGGTGTTTATCTTCTGCTTACTTGGGCAAGTATTGTGCATCACAAATGAATCACTGTCCAAAGTGTATTTCAGTGAGTGTGTTCAGAATTCTTTCAAAGAATAAAAGATAATAGTAATAATAATAATAAAAATGTGTTTAAAATTGGTTAATTTTACCCAAAGTGGGTGAATGAATCAGTAAATTACCTCAGGAAATGCCTACAGAATCTAAGTTCTGTTCATTCAGAACAAAACTAAATTGCAATATATCTGTAATTTACAATTTGGAGAGTGTAATAATGTCCCATATTCATACTTTGGTGAGTGCAAGAGAAAACAATCGCAGTCTTTCGTAACTGAGCGAGAAAAAATAAAAATTCAGTTAGGCAAGGTTTGCACTGTGTGACAAGATGTATTGTCACCACTGCAGTGTGAAGATAGAGTGTGAAGTTGGTGGTTGACACGACTTTGCTCTACTGCCTAATGACAAAAACATCATTCTTCTGCTACAGCAAACAATAGTTAAAGGCTGATTAACCATGCATTTATCTCAGCTGTCTTATATTAGAAATACAGTTCACTGACAAACACCGTATTTTCCTGTTTTTGATCAAGTTAAAGTTCAAACCTGCAGTTTTTCTGCATTAATGCCAGAAAAACAAGAGAAGATTTTTTTTATTTTTTTTTACTTTTTTAGTGCAATGTCATACCGGCAATGAGCTATTCATCTGTGCCAGAATGTGCATCTCTTTAAATTAATCTCATCAGTTGCACTACAAGAAGCATTCCTGGATAAAGGGCATGCACGGAGCTTAGACAGATCGATACTAGAGCAGCATGTGGGAATACAAACCAGAGATGGAAGAAACCAGTTCAAAAACTCTTATGTTTTGCACAAATTATGCTTCTATGCAGTGTTAATGAGAGGAAATGCACTTTATATTTAAACTGTACCTGCTGTGCTTAATATTTTTATATGGTAGTAAAACTAATTCTTATTTGACTTATAATTCACCTCAGTGCAGCTCTTCACCCTTCATCTGCTGCAGAGATTACGAAAAGAAACTTTAAAACTACTAAATGAAAAACAATTTTTCATTCTTGACTGGAAACTGAGATTCCCAAAATCCATCAATGCTTCATGCACGTTCATAAATCTAGATCACAGCATTACCTGTCTAATAATAATGACTTGACTTCAAGCTGGTCAGGGTCTTCTTACTATATTTTCCAGTGTGAACATGTTGCTAAATAATATTTTAAAGTTTGTTTGTCCTTTTTTTGGTCAACTTCTATCACATGTGCACAATATTCCATGACATGACCCTTTTGCTGATGAGAAGATCGATGTTCCGGACGCACCCCATCCGAGCATGGAACAATAGCTCATTCGTGTTATTTACACTTACCTACCTACATCTTTATGATGATAATTAGAATCCCTGTCACGATAAGCGGAAACCTTAGCTGTAGCTAACGTCATCAATGTGTTTGCGTCGTGCAACAAAATAATTGACTTATTTGTGTCCAGATTTGACTCTGGGTCAGTTCTTTGAGGAAATCAACAGGATAGCCACACATTAACAAATCTGACTACATAAATGACGTGTTTGCCTGCAGACTTGTACACTGCATGAGTCTTTCATTATCATTTACTCAGAAATAATCACTGTCATTTTAGTGGAGTCGTTACACCCAATGAGGCAAATTTCATTGGCTGGCTAGGCTCCATTTAGCTTGAATTGGGTCCCATAAACATATAACTCCTCTCTCCTGTTTACAGGGCTTTATTTAATTCTGCATTCCCAGCCCTTCCTGACTGTGGCTCAGTGTCCCTTTGTGATGTCAAATGATAATACTGTTTACTGCTCCGTGAACTGAAAACCCTCCAGATAATGAGACATACCAACATGGGTCATCTGCTGCGACAACATCCCTTTGAATTTTATGCTTGTGTATCCATGGAAACAACACTCCACAGTCTCGCAAGCTCTTTTTGTTTTTTACTTACATGGTACATCGATTTTTGGCCAGCCTTGTGTTAGCCTGGATGTCAAAGTGTGTATGGTGTGATAATCATGTGTTACTTTTTTTTAACACATTCCACATACGCACACACACATTCCCAGATAGTGTTTTCCACAAAGCTTAACGGAAGAACTGCCAACACCTCATCTTTTTCTGACAGATGTGTCAACATGTCAGTCTGTCCTGTCGTTGATAAGAGCTGTCACTGAGGGGAGATAGGAAACATGGTAGAAAGCCTGGTGAGATTTCCAATAGGTAGAGAAGTTAGTTTCTGCTCCTCGTTGTCCTTTTCTCAATCCCTGGGCATTAAACACTGAAGTATTGGCAAAGCTGATGGCGTCTCACAAACACAAGGTGCCCTCAGGGATCGGTGCTAAGATGCCCTAGGTTTATAGCAACAGTGAGATGAGCCTATCACTCTCAACTTATCCATATGGACACTTATAGATGATCCCTTGGTGTCAAGTTCACAGAATAAGCATAATTTTTTACTGTCCAGGATTAATGTTATAAGAATTAGAACCTCTTTCCTTAAAATATCCAAGTGTTTTTTTTCCAAGTGCCTAGATCTAACCAAGCACATTTTAGTTAGTAAAAAGCATGGAAAAGCAAAGGTAAAAAAAACAAAGGTTTCAGACTGGACACTACTTGTGGCCTGCTGCCTGACAAATTTATGAATTTCTACAGTGTGTTGGGCTTTCAAACAGTAATATTATAGCTCAGACTGTGATATTGCCACTGTGCACCAATTCCAGAGGACCTTTTGTGTCTGACAGAACAGCAGTATTTCTATTAATCACCACTGTAAGATAACACATTATCTATAACTTTGCCACTCTCTGAGTTTTTTGTTCCACACAGATTGACTATTGTTCAGAGGTAATGTTTATTGAGCAATTGAGGCACTACATTTATCTGGTGGACATGTGAAGTGGAGCCCTCCTAACATTTACACTTGGGGAAAAAGTGGTTGGAGGCAGAAATTATTGCAACCATGTGCTATGAATTTACGATGTTGTTGCCTTTGAAATGATTGCTTCAAAGACAGGCACCGGGAACAGAAATTCACATTAACTTCTTCAGTCCAACCGAAACCTCATAGATTAGAAACAGAAAATCAGAAATTGCTCTGCAAATAGTGACGTAGCTGCTTCAGGGTGGTAATTTAAGTGAAAAATGAGATAGGTGCTCAGCAATCATAGTTTTATCTCTGAATATAACCAGAATAGAGCCACTTGGCAGCCAGTTCACTCAAGTCTCCTCTTCCAAAGAGAGGCATCGCAGACGAGCTCAGCTTATCAGTGCAGACTGGCTCAGATTAATTGCAACATGTTGAAAATTTGTCTGCATTTATAAATCAGATATCAGTTATTGGCAGACCTTCATCAGTCTGTCTGAGAGGGATTTTAGTCAGTCTGAGTCAGACTGCAAATGAGACAGGTTTGAGACGGGTTGCCTCCCAGCAGACACCCAAAGGCTGAGCGAGCAACACCCTAACCACTGCACAACCACATCGAGGGTCAGCACTATTTTAACAGTTTACTAACTATTTACAATCACAGAAAAATCTTTAGTTCAGTCACTGGACAACCACCAATTTTTCTTAGTTGCAAGATGTAACTATTTTTACTCCAGTGTGACTGATACAGAGCCCAGTGGCTAATATTATATTAATAAATAAAATATCCAATCATTAGTAATTTCTGTAATTTCTTTTGCAATTTCTGCGTAGGATATTTTTATTTATTTTATGACCTGTGAATATGAAGAAGAACCATTACTGATATTCCTGTATTTTAAGTATTTGCAGTTAAAACAGAAACATCATTTAATTCCAACATATTCCACTTACTGTACAATTTGAAGAGTGATTAAATTGAGCAAAAACACTGTGTTTTTATTTCTTTTCCTCACAAGTCTACCTCAAACTGTACTTAACTGTTTTAGTTGTCTTGATATGTTTGAGCTAAATTTTCAGAAATTATATTCCACCTTTACAAAATGATGCTAGTCTTTTTTTCATTTTCAAGTTTCAAGTTTTTACATTAGTGACCCAGAAGGGATCATCAAATTACAGTGATTCATTGGGAGAGGGCATACAAGATACTTTAGATGGAGTTGTGTCTGTGAGCACAAGAGCATATTAAAATATATTTATAAAGATAAATAGCTGTGACTTTTTATTATTTCAGTCCACTGTAATTGTCATCCATTTGTTCATTTTACTTTGTTCACAATGTGCGTTAAAAGATAAAGATATCAAAGATAAACACAAATATACTGTACGCATTCAATCACTTAAAGTTTATTTCTACCGGACCTTTGTCGCAGACTAGTGCCATTCACGGAAGACTGGTAAACTGATAATAAGACAGAGTGACTTTAATAAAATCAAACAAACAAACAAACAAAGATACTTTACTTTTAAGAAATTATCTTTATCTAGAGCTAAATGCACACATGGGTATGTAATCCTTAACTATCCTTGCCTGTTCTGGCTCTGGTACAAAATGTGCTGCTGTTTACTATGTGTGATGCTGGCCAAAAAGCTTTTTTTTTTTGCTATTTTGTCTTGGATTACAGACCAAAGCCATCAGCTACAATTGTTAGGTGAGCAGTCATTTCGTACAAAACAACCATTACATGGTTTTTTCTCAGGGACAGAAGCAAAAAAAAAGAAGCAGTCAGTGAGCACTCAGAAAACAAAAAAATACAGACCAAAAAAAGACATATTTCTGCAAGGCCTAATAGAGTGTTCCTGTCTTGTACCTCACAGTCATCCCTATATGAACAAACAGCAACCCTTTTCAGTAGATAAACACAGACATACACAGAGACACGCAGACTTACTGTGTTCCAGGAAAACTGCTTCGGGGAATCTCTCCTAATCACTTACACAGCCAAGCCGAAGTGATGAGGGTAATAAACCCCAAAGGATGGTGACTCATTTTATCGATGAGTGTATACACACATACAGACACACATACAGACGATAAACATCACTCTTTCTTCCTGCTGATATTTAATCAGAATATTCCAGCTCACTTATCCAAACCAGTTCAGTCATATGGGTGCCGGGGATTTCCTTTAATGTCCCTGAATGCACGCTTATACTTTCACCAATAAAAAACATCATTATTCCTGAAACAAATGGCTGGATTAAAGTCCTGGCAATAAGATGTTTCATAACATCTTATTGGATTTAATAATGTTAAGGTTAGAAATTCTCCCTCAAATCTCTGAAGGGGGAATCAAAATCAAAATCCTGTTGATAGTGAAAGGTTTTTTTGAGTCTCAGCAAAACTCTTAGTCGTATTTTCAAAAAAACAAAACATGTGAGTCAGACGAAGATAATTTATCAGAAACGTTGCGACTCAAAGATAAGGAGGAGATAAGTCTGTCGTGGAAAAGTGATTGCAGTAGAGGAAACCACCTCTGATAAGAGAGACTTTTTAAGATAAGACAGATCAAAGTAATATGAAGCTAATGCACAAAACTGTGAAAAAGCTTTACAGGCACTGAAATTATACTAAGTGTATTCTGATGGTAAATGTTAATCTATTAAGCTGAAAAGTACAGTAAAGAGAATATTATGCCAAAGTTCAGTGTAATCAAAATTTACCTTTAGAGCATCACTTATTCTCCTTGGCACATTTGTGAACATTTTTTTGTTTGTTTTTTAATATTTTGCAAATTGCCTCAGTCCCTCTGCTGATTTTGATCATCTCTTGATTTTCTCACTTTCCACGAGCCCAGACTGACTTCTTGAGTTGATATCAGGGCAGGAAGGTTCCTGCTCCACCTTTTGTTCTTCTTTCCACTTAAGACAGGTGAACTGGTGTGTTTGTATTCATTATTTTACTACAACATAAATTTTATGATCAATAAAAGCAGTCTCAAAAACTGAGACCGCTCTTTGTCAGTGACTGCCTGTTAATAACTTTCCTAGTGGCCTCGCTCATTGTTGAGTTTACTAATATTTACAATTTATTCAAGTTGCCGGGACTCTTGCTTTTAGTAAAGTCAACAAAAATAGTCACAAGCTGGGAAAATTCAAAAAGATATTCAGTCACCTGCTTGTAGTTTAGTATCTGAAAGTCAGAAATAAGTATAAACCCTGCAACTAAAAAAAGATGAATAGATATTGAATGGCTGATGTTTTCCAGCAGTCGACAACCCAGAAAATCACCCAAAAATAAATTTTCTTGCATGGGTCATGCTGTCATCTTGGACAAAGCATGGAATTAAAGTTTATAAAACAAAGCTATAGGTTATGTAAGTCTATATTTTTTACTAGTGACACTGGAACAAAGTGACCCATGTGGTCTATTTTTTAAAGTTAAACAAGATCAATAACAATTTGTACGTCTGCACCAATCATAGTGAAGCTATAGTGAGTAAACACTGTAGCTTGAAAAAGCAATGTTCCTGGCTGCTCCATATTTAGTATACAAACTAAGTGAAAGGCCTAAGTATATTTCCAAAGTTATCACACTTTTTCCATGAACATATTACTGAGTATCAGTCACAAAAAAACATAATCATTTTAAATCTTTTCAATTCATTTTAAAGAGATTTCTCTTTGATATTGTAATGACATGTTTTCAGCATTTTAGTTTAAATGAATGCTATGATACAGCTCTTTTAGCCACACTGAGCCTTTTGATCAGTTAAAGTGGATGATTTGTAAATAAGCCTTTCAACTTGCTGAAGGCACTCAGCAGGAAATTAAAGCTCACTGCCTGTAATTTATTCCTCTTTCGCTCCGAGACTTGTCTCATGACATGTTGAGGTTTTGTATTCATGAGCCCGACTTAAAGTTCTAATCCTCATTTCTGATCTCATTTCATGGAGATGAATTCTTACCATGTGAGGTCTGTGCTCTTTTACTTAATAACCAAACACTTGTGTTACTAAACGCAGGTGGTTGACATGGTCTGGGGTTTCTGATAGAGTTATTTTCCTTTCACCTACCTTTCTGTTTCTGTGTTTTTTGTCTACTGTGCTCTTCTGTATCTTCCCCTGGCGGTTGTTAATATGCTACATTTGTCCCTTTGTTTGTCTCCCTCTATCTTTGTTCCCCTTTTCTTTTACCTTCTGGATTTGTTTGTGTTTGTTTGCAGCACTTTACTTTTGTTGGGATTATATCTAATTGGATGGTGTCTGTTTTATTCATCTGCCTCTTTGTGTTCTGGGGTTTACCCCAGCCTTTGTCTGTTATCTGTAAGACTGAATAAAACTAAGCCTTTATTTATTCAAACTTCCTGTTTAACATAATACTGCCCTTTACTTGAACAGAGACAAGTAACAGTTGTTTTAAACTCATCCACAACTCTATACACAACTCAGCTGTTGAAGACTTATTACACTTTGTGTGATTTATAATTCAAATTATTTACCTGCTTATCCACTATCTAAAACAAGCATGCTCCTCTCCCTTCACACCAACTTTTTAATATTGGTTACCCTTGGATCACAGGAGTTATTTGCACATATACTGACCTCATTATTTTAAAGTTTGGGTATATTTAATTTGAGCTAAGAAAGATTGTTGTTTTTTTAAGGAGGTAATTAAAATTAAGTCGCATGTTTTACTGGATAGCCTCAATAACTGGGGATCACAACGCCAGTGCCCCCGCCTTTGACCGCCACGTGGCTCACAGTGCACCCCACCCTTATGGCATTTCGGGAGAATGTGGTGTATGGCCCATTGCTATGGGTTGCTAATAAGTGGGACTCATTCCCAGCGCATGTCAGTGGCACAAAGGCACACCCATGACACACTGGAGAGATTACATCGGCTGGCTGGTGTTCCCCTGGATAAGCTGGAGAAGGTGGCTGGGGAGGAGGAGGTCTCGGGTCCAGCTGAATAAAATTGATGAATGGATATAATTTATTGTCATTTGCTGCCTCAGTCATTTTAATGAATACAAATGAGATTGTGAGATAGAGGTATGGATAAGCAGCATGTCAACATTTGGAATTCTTTATGAATTCTTTATTACATTTTAAAGCTAAAATTATACATTTCCAGCCTTCTATTCGAGGCTGCTTATATGTATGTGACAATAAGCTAAATCAGAGAATCTGCTCCTCCAGATAGGAAAGGTCTCTTTATTTATTTATATTTCCATATGGAAACTGACAATGTGACTTTTCTTCCTTATCTCCTCCAGACTGCATTCAAAGCCTGCCATTATGTGCTGCTCCAATCATTTTATCTTTTTTGGACCACATCACATGTCTGCCTGTTTGATGTGCTGCGTGCTTCACATCATATTTGTTGAGTTTCTTCATCTGATTTTTGAATGTTAAAAATACCATTTCTGACATTTCCAAACATCTATTATTCCTGCTTTACTGACGCTGCAACAGTTCCAGATGGGTTTGTTGGTTGACAAACTAGTTTGAGCCAAGATGAAATATGTGCATTGTTATGAAAGTTTCCTTTATCAAGTACAAAGTCAGAGAAAAAGCTGTGCATCTACTTAGTGGGTTGGCGTATACTGTGGACTTGAAAACAGTTAAAAGCTCAATATTAATAACATAAATCCATCAGCGCTTGTCGCACAGAATAACTCATCACTTTCTGCTGCTGAAGTGGTTTTTTGTCAATTCTGCAATTCTGTTACATTATTCATCAGGATGAATACAGGATGGACATTATGTTGTTATACAATTTGAAGAGGATGTTGTTATACTTGTTTGCACAGACAAGAACTTAATTTGATTGATCTTCATCTAATTCTTTGGGAAACCAGAATGAAACCAGCAAAAGCAAAAATCATTTCTATTGCTTATTCAAGGGAGATTTCTGTGCAGTGTACAGACGATAAAAAGATGTTCATTGTTAGGATCTTACATCACCAGCCCACCAGCACTTATAGAGGGAATTTTTTTACTGCATTATGTACACACTCTTTTGTATGCACACAGTATTCACATGTTTTGATTATTTCTTCATCACAGTTTTTTGCAAATGCTGTGTGTGAATAAATCGGACCCCACACAGCATTCTGATGGCTGTTTATGATTTTTTTTATTAATGAAACACACAGAAGCGCTCAGCCTCGGCACCAGTGTCCCGGCACAGTCAGCTTTTCAGCTGTCCTAGCATGCATCTCTTTCTTCTGGTCTCCAACGTCAGTATAAAGAGCAGAAAACCTCGTTAGATGGCTCACCTTCACCTGTTCCTTCAACCTCCCTGGTACTGCTATGTGAGCTCACGGCACCACGCCTCCTCTGCAGCTGAGCCAGGGACCACACCTCCTCCACACTGTGCTAATTGCTACTACTCAAGAATAAATAAATAAAAATTACACCAACATTCTGGTGGAACTATTTATTTATACCTTATTTTAACCTTGACAAAAAAAGCAGCCTCACGTCAAAACAGTGTCGGGGCTTTTGCTTGAGGAAACACTGATCAACAGTGACCAGTTATCCTGCACAAAAACTTCAGCACCACAGACAGTGCCCTGGATATCAAACACAAAAAAGCAAGGAACTGGCTGTAGTGTGTGAGATGACAGATGTCACTTAATAGCTCAGACATAGAAGGACTTGTTTCTGTAAGCTATTGATAACTAAGCAGAATGGTCCCTTCTCAGTTCAGGTTAACCAAAAACCTCTGACCTGAGGGACATGTGGTGTGGATTGCCCACTCACCACTAAAATACTGTTTTTAACCTCTGACAGCAGCTTGTTCAGTTGCGGCTCGTGGTCTATCTTACTAAAGTTGGAAACAGGTACGATTTGTGTTTTCACTGACACGTGATACACTAAATATGAAGTGTTCTGCTCTTCTTACTTAGTGAACAAACTAAGTGCTTATTATGTGCTTAAGAGGAAAGGCTAGTCTGTTGCTGGCTTTCAATATACCTATATAACCTTATGCACATCAATGCACATTTTATTCTCTTTTTATTCAAGCAAAAAATGTTTGTAAAACTCATGAATAAACTGGATGTAACAGTATTCAATGTGGGAACATGCAGGAACATCCATCCATTCATCCACCTTCTCCTGTTTATCTGGGGCCCTGTCGCGGGGGCAGCAGCCTAAGCAGAGAACCCCAGACCTCCCTCTCCCCGGCCACCTCCTCCAGCTTGTCCAGGGAAACACCAAGGCGATCCCAGGCCAGCCGAGAGATATAATCTCTCCAGCGTGTCCTGGGGCCTCCTCCCGGTGGGACATGCCCAGAACACCTCACCCAGGAGGCTGGGGTCCCGCCATGGAGCCAGGGCTGAGGAGGGTGCTCAAGAGCGTGCGTCTGGTGGCCTGGACTTAGTCCATGGGGCACAGCCTGAAAAAGGGACATGTGCCCATCTTCCTGCAGGCCCACCACCCACAGGAGGCTCCGTAGGGGTCAGGTGCAATGTGTGTCGGGCGGCTGCCAGGAGCAGAGGCCCTGGTGGACAAATCCGCGGCTACCAAGACTAGCATGTAGGAATATGTGGCTCTGAAATAATTTTCCCCCTAGGTTTTAGACACACTGTGAGATTTATAGTGACACAGCATGGCCTGACATAACAGCTCTATCAAGAGAACATTAAAACAATATTTTGGTTAGCACAAATCACAATAGCCATAACTGAAATGTCAGTAAAAAAAAACATTATTTTTAAGATAAGATAAGATGACCTTTATTAGTCCCACACGTGGGAAATTTGTTTTGTCACAGCAGGAAGTGGACAGTGCAAAAGTTCTGAAGCAAAAATTAGAATACAATAAGAATAAATACAGTAAACAACTGTACAGAATAGAATAAAATAAAATACTATTGTTAGACTCCAAAACAAAGACTTTAACTGATCAAACACACACACCCATACATGTGCAATAACACTAAGTGCAATACTCCTTTCTGGCATCGTTGTATTTTTACTTAGTTGTATACACAGCCTGCCACTGAAGGGGCTGCTCACTGCTGTCACAGTCTCCTGCAAACTCCTAAAAGTGAAAAAATAACAAGTAATTAAAAAAAAATTAAGACAGCTTTTGTTTGTGTCTATGCATGAACCAACAGTTAAATTGCTTTGTGGAATTTCTTGAGAAATATATCAAGCAGCACAGTTCAGACAGCTTCTGAATTAATAATTTACACATCATCAACATCTTCAGTAAAACTGACAAGACGGACTCCTGAGGATAGTTTAAAGTGAACTTTGATGCCACTGTCTAACCAGTAAGCTATAAATCAAATTCCCTAAAAATAAAGGAGATTTCCTTTGATGCACTTACCGTACAGTCGTGTAAAACATCTCAAATCAAACAAATGATGAGCATTTCCACGTAACATTCAAACTTTATCGTTCTTATTTCAATTTTCTGCTGCCCTTTTCCAAAAGCTGAATTGCTTATCCAATTCAGAATCAGGGAGCTGGAGCCTATTACAGCTGCTATAGGGCAGGACACGTCGTGATTCACGAGTCTGGTGACTATTACTCATAATTCATAAAACCAGTGACATTTTAACTTTTATGGCTTCTTGATACTCTAAAATCAAGATCGGCTGATATGTATTTGTCCTTGTTTTGCTGGTTTCATCCCATCCATCCATTCGCTTCCGCTTATCCTTTTCAGGGTCGCGGGGGACGCTGGAGCCTATCCCAGCTGTCATAGGGCGAGAGGCGGGGTACACCCTGGACAGGTCGCCAGTCTGTCGCAGGGCCAACACACAGGGACAGACAACCATGCGCACTCACATTCACTCGCACATTCACACCTAGTGACAATTTCGATTATCCAATTAACCTATCCCCACAAGCTGCATGTCTTTGGACGGTGGGAGGAAGCCGGAGTACCCGGAGGGAACCCATGCAAACACGGGGAGAACATGCAAACTCCACACAGAAAGACCCCGGCCTGATGGTGGAATTGAACTCAGGACCTTCTTGTTGTGCAGCAACAGTGCTAACCACTGTGCCACCGTGCTTTATCCCAATTTATCCCAATAAATCAATTCTTGTCACTCCTGGATGAAATTTTATTTGCACAAAACAAGACCACACCATGAGCATTTAAGCCATTTTAATTGTTACTAATAAGAGACTACCATGATTTCTTTATTTCATCCAAACTGTGAGGTGAGAAGGAGACAACCAAAGAACTCAGTTTAACGAGTGTAAGATCTGCAAGCATGGTTTGGACTGACTGAGCCTTTGGGGGCTGCTGTGCTGCAGGGCAGCAGCTGGCTACTGGGCACAATTTACTCATTTCAAACTTCCTTCACAGGAGAATTTTTCCACATAGAGTAGCTGATTAGTTTGTTAGAATATGAAGAGGCTGTTACAGTAGCAGTCCCGACGACAACTCTCATCTCAGTGCCGCCTAGCTTAGGCTCCCAGTGGAACGTCAGTCTGTCACACTCCTGACAACCTCACCACGAGAGGTTTCTCATGGCTGCGATTCACTGCCTCTCAACCCTCCCTCTCTCTGTTTTGAGTGGGCAGACGGGACTAAGAGGAAGATCATCCCTCTGGTTTTAATTAGGCTTTTTAATTAGAGAGCTGAGATGCTTTTCACACAGACTTGAACTGACGTAACACATGAGCAGAGGTGATAGCAAAGGGAGGGTGAGTGTGCCACGGCCAGAGCCTCCAAGATCTGCCAAACCGAATTCCCACTAACTATTTGCTTTGAGCGAAAGTCTGCAAGTGAAAATAGATTTTCAATTTTCCTTAAGGGGCATTTAAAAAAACAAAAGAAACATGATCCAAAGTTGGGGAAGTAATTATTTGATCCCTGCTGAATTTGTAAATTTGCTCACTTACAAAGAAATTAATTGTTTGATATGCTGGTAGAAATGCTGAGCATGATCCAAAGAACACTGTTGCCACACTCAAGCACAGAGGTGGAAACATTATGCTTTGGGGCTGTACATGTATGATAAAATCTTGGACGAGAACCTCCTTCTTTCAGCTACAAGACTGAAAATGGGTCATGGATGGGTCTTCCAGCATGACAGTGACCCAAAGTACAGACTCAAGGAAACAAAGGAGTGACTAAAGAAGGAACGCATTAAAACAATGGAGTGGCCTAGGCAGTCTCCAAACCTCAATCCTATAGAAAATCTGCATATAGAAGCTAACACAATGAGTTGCCAGGTAAGATCCAAAAAGCATAAAGGATTTAGCGAGTTTCTGTAATAAGGAGTGGGCAAAATACCCCCTGAGATGTGTGCAAACCTGGTGACCATCTAACTGCTAAGTCATGTTTTCCTAACTTATTTCACTTAATGACTTGCAAATAAATTCACAACTTTAATGTAATGTGTGTCACAGGCAGCAGGAACCGACTGTGTGTAGAGTGAATGCTGGACTCAAATGCAGACCAAAAAAAAAACCAGAGCGTGAAAAGTGACTTGAACAAAAAGCAAGCCGTTTATTGCGGCTGATAACAAGAGTACAGAAACAAAGCACTAGACCCTAAACTGGAAAAAACTAGACTATGATAACTGTGACATAAGACATGAGCATGATTCAGAGCAGGTGCATGCAAGAAACGATGAGGAAAAAACATGAACATGAGCACCAGCAATACCTGAGCTGAATCATGAGATACCTGAGTGTGACTTGACATGGTGGAAGGAACACAGACAGCCTGACAGCCACTGAATGAAAACACACAGGAGGTGATCAGAGGAAGTGGAAAAACAGCTGACACAAATGAACATAACGATGTCACAGGGGAAGAGTAAAACTAAACACGCTGAACAAAGAAACACAAGACTTGAAACATAAACTAGACTAAACTCAAGGCAAACAATTAATAATCCTATTACTCAGCATTATCTCAGAATATAACATAAGAACTCAACACATAACCTGAAAACGCTGGGTCACAGACCCAGCCCCTGACAATGGGTTTTTTTCTTTTTTTCATGGTTGTTTGTTCTGTCCAGAAAAATTAGAGATTCACTGAAGTAAAAGCCCAAAAATAATGTACCATCCGAGGCAATGATGCCTTTGTATTTGTCACAGATGCAAACAATTTCCTGAAGAATGTGCTAATTGAAAGATACGTTTTTGAGATATCTCTGTAAATAGACTCATACTCATAATATCCTAATATTTATTCTGCTAAACATCTTTTCTCTGATCTCTTTGCATTATACCATTATCTTTGACCATTTCTTTGTAAATGAGCAAACTTACAAATTCAGAAGAGGATCACATAATTATTTTCCCCACTGTAGTGGACATTATTAAATTAGTTAAAGGTAAAATTGGCTTTAATAACTGTGTTCTGTTGTATTTCTAGGCCGCCTGTTGTATAAATGTTCTTTTAAAAGAAAACTTGGATGCCGTTTAAAATGTAAATGCAATCATTTGCAAAACTTTTAAACCCCATGTTTAATTAGAGCAAAGCGGCACAGCAAATGCTGAAAATTAGTTTTGCTTTTTAATATATGCTCATGAGGGAGAGAAGAGGCACGCTCTTGCGAGCGCTCAACAACCCTTACACTTTTGCATTTGTGGAGACAAAAACAAATGTTTCTGATTATATTTTTCAGAAGCTTTCTTGAGCCGATGCAGTAATTTCCACTACAGTGCCACCTGAGGGCCTGGAGATTGTTTTCGTCTTTATCTATTGTGTACAGAAATTTCCCTGGTAACGCTTGCAATGTTATTGTGCAATGCAGGTGATAAAATCCCCAAATTCTTGCATTAACACTGAGAAGTGTTTTTCTCAACCCTAATTATTTGTGAACCTGGCCTCAGAGTGGTGAACCCCTAGCTATCGCTTCCACTAAACACTCGGCTCTCTCTCTTTATGGGCTTTCAGGCACAGTGTGACGTGCTGTGATGGGGTCACTGAGTACAAACCAAATGCACAGTGTTTTCTAAGAATTTCGTGGACTAACATGATTGTGCTAATAAAATATCCTGTTCGAAAAGCTATTCCTTTTTACCTCATTAGCTCAAGAAACTTTAATGTCTCTAGAGCTGTTGAGGGTTAATATAAAGTTTAATAAGGTGTGAGTCATTCTTTGACATACACATGTAAGGGGAGGGGGGCAGTAACTGCATCTCAGCAACTGCAGTAATTACAAACATTTCACATCATGGATTTCATGGATTACTGACATTTTCACAAATTGCTCCATGACTACTTTCACCTAGAAAGAGACTCAATCTTTAACATGTGATGATTCACTTTTGTGAACTGTAATTGGTGGAAATTGGGAATTCCACCTGTTTTTCAACATAAAATATAACCACTAAAGGTTAATGCACATGCTGGTGTGATGCAAAAGTCTGACTGCTGAGGTCTGAATGTGCTGAATACTCCTCGCCTGTGGCACAGATAATAAAAAAAAAAGTCTGAAGTAAAAAGAGAAAATAGGCGAAAATAGAAAAAAGAAAGGATTTTTTAAAAGTGTGCATAGGTTCACACCTCAGAACACAAGAAAAAACATCAAATGTAATCATGAAAGTAAATCTTTATGGGCAGCAGCCCCACCAGTTTTCTTGTGCATCATGGTGCTGCAGTGGTTATCACTGTTGCTGCATATCTGTCACGGTTTGCAGGGGCAGATCGTGTGTGGGCGTGTGAGGACCCGGGAGCAGACACAGGCGAGGAGACCACAACTAACTTGAACAAAAAGCGAGCCTTTTATTACGGCTGATAATCAGGTCAACAAAACAAGGCAGTAAGCACAGAGGCAAAACTAAACTGGAACCTAAACTGGGGAAAACTGAAAACTAAGAAAACTGAGACTTGACTATGACAACTAGGAAGACAATGACAAGGGGACTGTGACGACCATGAACAGGACTTTATCCGCCAACATGAAGGACTATGAACTTGTACATGAACAAGCAACATGAAGATGACCTGCACAGAGTCCTGAAACCTGACATGAGGGGTGGAACACATGGGGTGATCAGGGGAAGTGGAGACACATGAGACACATGAGGACACAGCTGACTAGAATGAAACATAATAACAACAAGAGGGAGTGTAGGACTAAATACGTAGTACAAAGAAACACAAGACCTTTCAATATAAAACAGGAAACACGGGGACACGAACCAACAGGAATACTTAACACAGGGGTGACTACATAAAGCAGGGTGGGCAACTCCAGGCCTCAAGGGCCGGTGTCCTGCAGGTTTTAGATATCACCCTGGGTGCCCACCCCTGACATAAAGGGCTCTAATAAACAAAGAACTAAAGAAACCTAGAAGCTAATACCAAAAGAATGAAATATAATGAATATCAAAAAACAAGGAAAACTCAGAACGCTGGGTCACACGACCCAGGACCGTGACAACATCAAGAAGTTTGCTGGTCATTGTCACCAGGTTTTTCTCGGTGGAGTTTGCAAGCTCTCCCTGTATCAGTTTCTTCCACATTCTCTGGCTTCCTCCCACAGTTCAGTGGCATCTTAGGTTAACTGAATGCTTGAATGGACATTTAAACATGGCTTGTAGCGGTCAGTAAGACTAGAAAAGTGGTATATACACTCACCAGACACATTATTAGGTACATCTTATGGACACAAATATATAATAAGCCAAACATATGGCAGCAATCCAGTACACTAAAGCATGTAGATATGATCGAGGTGACCTGTTGAGTAAGAAAGGTGATTTAATGGATTCTGAACATGGCAATGTTGTTGGTGCCTGACGGCTTCAAGCTGACAGGAAAGCAGTAACTCAAATAACCATTCATTACAACCAAGGTATGTGAAAGAGCATCTCTGAATGTACAACACATCAAACCTTGAAGTAGATGGGCAACACCTGCAGAAGACCTCACTGGGTGCTGTTCAAGTCAGCTAAGAGCAGGAAACTGAGGCTACAGTTTGCACAGGCTCATCAAAATTGAACAAAAGAGGATGTGAAAAGTGTTACTTTGTCTGATGAATCTCAATTTCTATTGGAACATTTGGATGGCAGGGTCAGAATTGGATGTAAACAGCATGATGGTCCCATCCTGCCTTGTATCAATAGGTCAAACTGGTTGGGGATGGTGTAATGGAGCGGGGGATATTTTTTGCGCACTTTGGAACCTTTAGTGTCAACTTAGCGTCATTTTAAAACCACAGCCTACCTGAGTATTACGCCTGATCATGTCCATCCCTTTATTACCACACTACACTCATCTTCTAATGGCTGCTTCTGCATAACAAGCCATGTTACAAAGCTCTGAATGATCTGAAATTGGTTTGAGTCGCATCATGGATGTGATGACAAATCTGTTGCAAATGCATGATGCTGTCATGTCACTTTGACCCTAAATCTCTAAAAAATGTTTCCAGGATCTCGCTGAATCAGTGCCGCAAAGAATTAAGGCAATTCACAAGGCAAAAGTGGGTCCAACACAGTAAAAGCACTAGTACTAGGCGCACCTAATAAAGTGTCCAGTGAGTATAAATGACAGTTCATTTAATAGTAAATTAGGGTATCTGACAATGTTTGACATTTGAAGAAGCACTTCTTTTTAGGTACAAGGTCATCTTACTGTCCAGCTATTAGTAAGTTATTGTTGCATTTCTGTTTTATCTCTGTAAATGTCGAAGTAGTTATTTTTGATTCTGTTTAGCAAACTATTTATTCGTTTTAACACAATCAAAGGAACTGTTAAAGTGTAATTTTCACTTTCTAAAATCCATAAATAATAGTTTTTTGTTTGTTTATTTGTTTTAGAACAATAAATTGTCACATTTTCCCCTTTTAGTAACACTGAGCCTGATCCATGTGCTTTAACATGAATTACTTCCTCCAGAAGAATAAAGAGCGTTGTGGGACTGAGTCCAGAGAAGTCCCAGGTTGAGAGGAAACATGTCTAAAAATATTAGTTAGGTGATGGTTGTCATGGGAAAAACTGCAAGATGCAAAAAAAAAAAAAAAAAGAAAGAAAAGTAAAAAATAGTCATATATAATAAGTCAATGAAGATGCATTTATTATGGACGTCCTTGACATTTCTTACAGCAGGCCTGATCATCCAGTTCTAAGTTCAGCCTTTTTTGTTTTTTCCATCCCCTTGCATTTGTACTCTGCCTTGAATTTAGTTTCACATCCTATTATCTCCAAAATGAGATGATAAAATAAGAACTCAAGAGCCAATCTGAAAACCTGGAAGGTCCTTGAAAAGCTTTAAAATAAGACATGCACAAAGACCTCCCCAAAATAATAAGACCTCATCAAACAGAGGAACCTAGACTAAAAAAAAAAACATTCCCAGTGTTGTGTTAGATGAAATAGAGTACAAAAGATGGAAAGATGGGGGGACATGGTTTTAAAATAAAAATGGAACTCATCCTAAGGAGTGAAAAGGAGACAAGAGCCTAATAATATACTGTCGATGATGAAAATGATTGTTGGTTCCAGGGAAACGAGGCTGTAAAATGCTCCGATGGATGCGGAAAGCAATTCTGAAGCTGAGGGATGAAATTTTGAAGAAAAAAAAAAGGAGAGGGGACTTGGATATAATAAAAAAAGATCAGCACAGACACAAGTGGAGAAAATGGAAAACTGTTTAGTGAAAGGCAAGAAATGTAAGCAACAGTGCAGTGGGCAGAAGTCATAGCATCAGCAAATGCAGACTGGCCTAAAAGAATTGTGTATATAAATACACACCCCTGAGGTTTAGCATTTATTAAGGACCTGCTTAAAAGTACTGCAGTCATTGTTGTTGATAAATGTCAAATTTATACTCAGATCAGAGCGTTTCATGCCTTGAAATATGACTGGAGGATATTAATCTTGGTTGGTTTGGTAACACCTGTTGGTTGTTTTGGTTGTTTGGACGGTGTGAGGGGTCTGAAGTGCCAGGAAGGAGATCTAAAGACTGCATTGTAGGTGGTTGATAGCTGGTGGTGTAAGCCAACACCACTGACATCTATGTCACTGACACCACCGACATAGATGGCTTCTAGTATTCCACGTTTCACTTTGAAATCAAACCATTTCTGTGTTCTCAATCCAAAATGTGAACACTGGTATCCTTAAAAGAGTGTCCTTTCTCCTTTCCTAAGTGCTTCAACCCAACTCACACTTTGTCTCAGTTAACCTGAAAGGGTCACATGATAAATTGGGTAATCTCACACTGCTTTCACCTTTAACCTCCAAACCTTGACTTATATGATCTGCAGGAAATCTATGTCCCAACTTACGTTGTAATTAGAAACCCCTCTCAACTCGACACACGACCATTCAGGACGGTGCAGGCTGCATCAACCCAAATTATAGTTAAAAGGAGTTTCCGGTTACACTGTATAAGGGTTATATACCATTTGTTTTTAGAACTGATGAAGCCTAATAGATGAGAGGTGAAACATCTTCACAACATCAAGTTCTCAAGACTACCCTGACCTGGATGACTGAGTGCCTACACAGACATCACTAAGATGAACAGAGCAACAATAGGACTCTGTAACATGGGATGTCTTGCTGAGGAGTTGGAGATGTGCATCCTGCCACTTGTGACTGCTCCTCTTTGATTTGTTACACTTTTTTTAATTATCAACTTGAAAAACTGTTATTTTGTGTTTTCGCTTCTTTTTTTGTTTGTTCTTTTGGAGAGTTGTTTTCTTGTGATACCCTCAGGTGGTGAGTATCAAATTAAAGAGAGGGTGATGGTGGGGATGGTACACTCTGCCACAAACAATGAAAACTGATATGAAGAAGAAAAAACTCCTGATTCAATTTGACCTTATTCATATCACTGAAATTCATTTCTATTCCAGTGCACAAGCATCAGAGTTTTCATGTGAGGTTGAGAGAGGAAGATTTTGCAGTGTGTGGGGCTCAAGAACATCAGGACCCTGTGGACGAGTTGGGAGTGAAGAGTTGTTTGGAAGACATGAAAGAAGGAACTGAAGACCAGAGTATCAGAGGAGCTGAAGCGGTAATGGGCAGGAAGAGAGGATGCAGAGGAGGATGCAATTATTATTTATTGATGTGATGTACCCTTGGTGAGATAGACATGAGAGTAACCATGGAAACTAAAAAGGGTATGAGTCACAGGTAGCAACATTCGGGTGGGGAGAGGGGGTTGAATGAGGTTTAATCTGCTATCAAAGGCTACATATAAAAAAAAGCCAACGAAAATTTGTTGTTATCTGAATTACTAGTAAAGAATTTATTCCCCAAATACTCAGGTGTTTTCATTCTAGTATCAAATATATTAGATTTATTTGACACATAAATGTGTTTTCGTCAAAAGATGATGTAAGTAAATTCAATCCTACTGATACAACACAGCTGCTACTCTTTCCTGCTTTCAGCCCAGCTGAGTTGATGATTTCTAGTTCAACTACAAAAAAGTAATTTGATTATATTAACGGTGGACTCCAACTTGAATTTGAAACAAAACAAATTTAAGTAAATATTGAGCCCTAATTTAACTTTCGGGATCCTGGAAAACTCTTGACTTTTGCTACAGAAATATTTCATTAAAATTAATTTTTGTGTGTTGTGTGGTATTTAGAGGTGGATTTACCTCATAAGAAGCCATTTTAATGACTCATTAGAGATATAACTTTATCTCACAAATTTCCAGATAGAGCTTATAATCTATAAAATGTGCAACAGGGATGACTCTGAAGAATTTGAAAGTGCGTGCTGATAATCTGCGTATAGGAAAATCTTTTATTCACGTTTTTCTGAAGTCCATTCAAACAACAGTTCAAGAGTTCAAGGAGGCAGAAGTCGTGTTTATAATTCTGAAATATTAACCCTTCATGCATAGTGGTCACTACAGTGGACAGCTATTCAAAGGCTGGTTTCTTATATTTGTGCCAGTGTTGATGGTATACTTGCACATAAACTACTACATTGGACACTGATGTGTATTTGTTTGTCAAATTCGTAAAGTAAAAATGTATGTTGTCCACCTAAGTGGACATGTAAAAAAAACTCTTTGAAAAGTACATGTTTAAAAAAATGTTCAAAAATCTTTTTTTCATGCCTAAAGATGAATAAAAATACTTAAGAAAAAAAATCCTGATTGAGTTTGTCATAATTCATGCATGAAAGGGTTTAATGAAAATATTATATTCCCCAAAGAAGATTTCATATGCTTCAAAATTAAGGGGAAAAAAGTATTACAATTAGTGTTAGTGTTAGAAAAAGCCACTCATGTTCATGATGCACTGAAATTCATCTGTAAGCACGCACCTGCAACTGCTTGACATGTGTCAGTGCTGATGTCACTCTGACATCACTTTTATAATGTGCATGGTGCAGGGTCACACAATACATGCAGATATACACTATATGAAAAAAAGCACTGGGCCACCTACAGTTACACCTACATGAGCTGCTCAGAACTAAAGAATCACCAAAGCAATTACTTTTATGCTCTATGCACTCCTGGTGGCTCCAGTCTGTAACTTTACACTTTGCAATAATACCACTTTCACTCAATATAGAAAAATATCTAGGAAGCGTCTAGGAAGTATCACACCACTGTAATAGGCAAGTGCAAGTAATGAGTATGAGCCAAAAGCTCAGTCTACAAACTGCTCGAAGTCTGCTGTTTCACACAGTTTATTACACATAGACAGTGTAAAAGATGGACGGTAATTCCAGATCGGAAAACTGAAGCTAATTTGAAGTGTTTGGAAGCTGCATTCTATCTGAAAGCCACCAGATGGTGATAGCTGTGGTTGGAAAAAGACTGGTCCTAAAGTCCCTGGAAAAAGCGCCTTTGTTTCACCTCTGTAAACACTTTCCTGCTGAGTTTATTAGTTTAGCCACTCGTTTGGGGTAACACTGGATAACACATTAAGAGTGTTTGATAAATCTTGGTCTTGCCGTGTTTATTAATGGATTATGTTTGAGATGATCATTTACTCACAACATGCCAACCAGCAGTCATTAGCCAATGAGCGTGTGGCTTTACAGTAAGCTCTGAGTCTCACCGTCGTCTTGCTTTTTTACGACCAACATGCCAGAAATGCTGATTTTAAGGCTTCAAACTGTAACTTCAGAAACCAGTGGATCGTGTCCATCTTTTATAGTCTTATGTCAACTCTTGTCTCTGTTTGATGTCACTGAGAGTGGATCTTCTTTTTATGGTCATACCAGGCACACAGGCGTCGACTGTGAGCACAGACGTCCCATCCATCTGCTGTTCACAGCTTTTGTTTATAAAGGGCAGCAAATCAGAGGAAGGTTTCCCTCAAAAGCTAAAATAATCTTTTTTAGGCCGTATATAAAAAGTGCAGGATAACATAAACAGGGATTTTTTTTTTGTTTAATTGCTGAATCATCTAATAAAGTCCAAGCATAGAATTAAGTATTTTTAATGAGTATAGGCCACCTTTAAAGAATAATAATATACAGACTCAACAACAATCTTGTGTTACCTTTCATTTCTTTATATTTTGCAAGGAAAATTGGACATGAGTGTAGTGATTTATTGAAACATCTGCAAACATAAATGGAAATACAGTTTATAAGACAAAAACAGAGTATGATGAGGTTGTATTGTATTGTAATATTTGGTTTGACCGCATTAATTCTTCAACACAGTCTGATCTCTTTTACACAAGCTTTCTTTTAATTCCCTTAAGCTGTCCTCAGTAATAGGACATTCAGAGTCATGCTTTGACTGCCTTTTGTTCTTGTTAGTGATTCCACACACAGTAATGTTGAGGTCGGGGCTCTGAGGAAGCCAGTCTATGACTGATAGTGTTTTTCTATCAATGCTTTTTTGTTGTTGCATGATGGATTTAATCTGACTGTGCTTTTCTGTGTTCATAATTCAGTCAACCTTGACAAGATCTCCAACACAACTGGGGATGCAGACCCAAACCATGACAGAGCCTCCATCATGTTTCACAGTTGGCTGTATATAGTAATAAAATTAATAATAAATTTTATTTATAAAGCGCCTTTCAAGACACCCAAGGACACTGTACAATAGATAAAACACATAATAGAACAATGACACAATGAAGAACAATAAAACAAAAGCACAAGATAAAATTAACAAACAGTGGGTTCACAGTGAATATGCAGATTTGAACAGATGGGTTTTGAGTTGAGATTTAAACTGGGGGAGAGTTCCACAGCCTGGAAGCAGAGCAGCTAAAAGCGCTGCTTCCTATGGTGGTGAGACGGAAGGAAGGCACAGAAAGCTGGATAGAAAAAGAAGATCGAAGTGAGCGGGCAGAAAAGGTAGTGCTTAACAGGTCAGAAAGGTAAGGAGGTGCGAGGGGGTTCTGGTGATAATGCGAGCAGCAGTGTTCTGAACCAGTTGAAGCTTATGGAGGGATTTTTGGGGGAGACCATGCAAAAGAGAATTGCAGTAGTCAGTACGGGAGGTAACAAGACTGTGGACAAGAATGGACGTAGACTGTGTGGAAAGAGAAGGACGTAATCTGTTAATGTTGCGTAGATGGAAATAGGCAGAACGGGTGAGATTATTGATGTGAGATTTATAGGAAAGTGAACTAGAGTAATTGTTCTACCTCTCTCCTGACCTGCACCACACATACTGCCACCCTTCCACTTAGACCATCTGCTGTAGACAGTTTTTGTTAAGCCTCCCACTTCTTCTTCTTCTTCTTCTTCTTCTTCTTCTTCTTCTTCTTCTCTTCTTCTTCACTTGTCCAGTTTCCTCAAACTTTTGAAGGACACATAAGCTGAGATTTGCAAACCTTTCAGATAATAACTCTTTGGGAATCACCTTGCAAAAATGCTGTCTGTCAAAACTGTGTTATCTTTTTCATAGATTCACCAAAGAATCCTGAACAATTTATTTTAAAGTGGTTTTGCAACAGGTTTCTAGTAACAAGTGCCTAAAGATACAATATAAAAATGTGCTATTTTATAAGTAGTCTGTTATGTGCGGACACAACACTGGTTAATCCCTCTGATTAGGTGCCCCTTTACATGAATGATGTGACTTGACAAACAAAAAAAAACTGACATGAACATCTAACTCCACATGAAGCAAAATACAAAGAAATGAGTGACAGCTCGAGCCTTTTGGACAGTACTGTAGAAAATATGTAAAATCTCAAATTATAAAACAGTGTAGATCGTGTTCTGTTCTGTGTTCTGTCTCTTCGCATGCCTATGTTCCATCTAGTTCACAGCCGTGGATGTAAAGTATTGCTATTAAATCTATAAACACACAAGATAGTTTATATAGCGTGTAGCATTTGAGCAATAAAGCAGCTCTTTTTTTCATTATGTCTGGTTCTTACTACAAAATGTAACACACACCACATCTAAGCAATGTCACACAAGCAACAGACCATCTGCAGTTTAATATTTGTTTAAATGTAGTATAAATATATATATATTTACTATATACATAGAGTGTCACATAAAGTTTACGTCTCCATGTGATTCATGCTTTTCATTTTGTTAGCACACTTACAGCGGCATTTCTACCCCCATCTGAATTTGCTTACATAACACCTATAGGACATTTTTTTCCCAGTAATTTCTGGTGACAAGAAATTTGTGTTTTTCCTCACATTTCCTTACATTTGTAATAAAAATGACAAGAAATAAACATTAAACTAAACGTTTGCCCTGTTCGTTGTGCCAAAAATCACTCACGCTTCCACTTCGTAATGCAGAGTCATTCTCGGCTGGTCTTTCAAAGATATGTCACTTACCTTCTCAGCTGAATTTATGGGGAAAAAAAATCGAAGCGCTGGCCCACAGCTGACCTTCACTGCTTTGTAGATGAATGGGTAGTCGCAGTGCAGAGAGAGGTGTGCTCTGTATATAGAAGAGGTGAGTAAAGAGGACAAGAACAAAGAGAGGAAGAAGAAAGAGCACAAACACCAACAAACTGAAAGAATCCAGATCATTTATAAATAGAGATCTCTGTTAAGTCTCTGAGAAGACCTGTGGTTGGGGGGACTTTTTCCAAGGAAATATATATTTGACAGTCAGACATTTGGAAAATATCCTCAACAAGCAGAGATGACATTCCTCGTCCTGAACAAGAACTGATTTAACAGACAACCCAGGGGGGAAAAAAGCAATTTATTGCTTGTATGTGTTGTTTTTTTGTGTGGGATTCAGCATTAGTGTGGAGACAGTTAGTCTTTGAGCAAATAACAAGAAAGATCGCACACCAGACTTAAAGAGGCCGTAACATTTATGAAAGGTGAAAACAGGCCAGCGAGGGGATTTTATTGAGCTACAATTTAGGGAAGAAGTCACAGGAGACTGCTGGGTTTTGTTTTGCTGTTTTTTAACCCCAGTTCAGACTCATACTCTGTTTCAAATTCAGCGATCCATTAAGTTTACAAAATGTCTATCATCATGGTCTAAGGAGCTTGGAAAGAAAAGAGTCTGGACTTCTTTAAGTTGCATGAAGACGTTTCACCTCTCATCCGAGAAGCTTCTTCAGTTCAGAACTGAAGAAGCTTCTTTGATGAGCAACTTAAAGCAGTCCTTAAAGAAGTTCAAGCAACTTAAAGAAGTCCAGACGCTTTTCTTTCCAAGCTCCTTAGACCATGATGATAGACATTTTGTAAACTTAATGGATCGCTGAATTTGACGCAAACCTTGATTTTTCTGTACATCTAAACTTTGTGTGGTATATCCTTTGTCCTCTAGTAGTGTTAGTCTTGTATTAGGAGTGTGTTTTAGTTCAGCAGGAGGCATAACCTGTTGAGCTTTCTGCCAGATTGTCTTCTCACCTATTAGGCATTAGTTTGCACTGGCTCAGTGTAGAGTGTAGTGTACCCAGTATATTCTCTGATGCTCCGGCCTTGGCTTCCCATTATGGATGCCTACCGCTGTCCCTAGCCTAGCTGCTTGCCCATTCCCAGTATGTCTGAACAGTTACTAACCTTTCCCATGACCCTGTTCCCAGTACTCAGGTCTGAGCATTCACTTAGGATCAAAGGATTCCCAGCACACCTGCTCACATTTCAAATTCCACTCACCTGGTTCCTGTTTTTGTTTTTCTGTGCAGCATTTATTTGAACATTTTTTTCTCCTGCTACCAGTGCACTTATGTTGTGTCTCAGTCACTTACACAGATGATCTGTGTGACATCTCTGTGACCGATCGGTACCAGTCAGCTCATCGAGTACACACACTGCACAGTCTGTGCTGGTTGGATATTAAATACTTCTTAAATAAGACACCAGCACTCACAGGCATTAGTATTTCTTGTTCTGCAATGCTTTCTTTGATGAATCTGGTTCCCAGATTCCAGGTGAATTTCCACTTCAGTGTGGAATATATAGTGCGATTAATTCAGGGAGAAGTGCTGCAAGAGAGGCCAAGCTGAATGACCCAATCCAAATTTGGAGTGTGACAAAATTAGTCCCCGTCTTGCATCAGGAAAGTGTAATCAAGGAAACTCAGACCTTTATCTCGATTATTATCTTCCAAATTTGGTAATCAGCCATGAGCAGATGGGAAGCCTCATTGACATGGAAAACTGCTGGCAAATACTTTCGAGTGTCTCTTGGCAGTCTTGGTGTAAGATGAATTTCAAGTGCAGCTTTGCAGTAAAGAAGATAAATTATTTAATGTGGTTTTAAACAATTTTGACAGACAGCCTCACAGAGTGAAAGGAGTAAATATAGATCATAGGTACAGAATGCAATGATATGTAAATCTGATAGACCCATATTTTATTCACAATAGTACATAGAAAACATATGATGTGTTTAAACTGGGGAGAGAAAGAAAAAAAAGTCACATAAAACAATGACTGCCTGTGCCATGTGAGGTGTAGAAAGCTTCTGACTCTTATTTACTGTTGGGTATTGGCCAAGCCTGCTTTTGTGTCTAGAAGAAACATAGTTCTGAATATTTCATGAAGCTACAATGATTTATACACTACTGTCGTCCCTACATGTGTATAGCTATGTCACTTCTGAGGTGTGAGTTCTGCTGCACTATTCAATCTTGAAGAGCCATGGTCAGACTAATTCAGAGTACTGTTGCTGTGTGCCATAAGGTCTGTAATAATTAAAGTACTCTGCATAAACATAAACTCCATAAAATGAATAAATTCCAAAGTCCAGCTGATTCAAGAAAAAAAATCACTTTCTAGTCAGGATGTTTTACCTTCTGCAGCCCTTTATGTGGATCTGAATATGTTATCAATGGTTCACATACCTGGTTGTTAAAAGGTTATGTGAGCTGAAAGCAGCTCTTAATTTCAGGCTGGCTGAGCACAACCAACAGTCTTTCTTAATGGCTGTGCAGACTGAGAGCGCGAACCTTTTAAGAAATGTGTCCAATTAAATGAAGAAGAATCGCCGTGCACGGGCGAGGGTTTATTTCCAAAAAAATCAGTACAATCGAGCTGCAACTTGAAAACAACTAAGGTTTCCACCGAAACATTTGAAATTCAAACGACACCATCCTTCTGTTCCTTTTTCTTTAGAAACAAGTTGAGTTAAAAACATTCATTCGTTTTCTTTCAAAGTAAAACCAATTTTCTTATCTGGGCTAGACTGTGACTGTGTCTGCTAGTTGTTTGCATCTTCGTGTATTTGAAGTCAACTTTGCATGGTGAAGAAACTGCGAGATTTAAACGTGATGATAATCTTCTATACCACATAAGTTTCCTGGTGATGTTTGTCAGCATGAGAAGCTCTTTCTCTTTTGTAACTTCACACACCCCGAGGTTCTCTGCTAATTATGTCAGTTAATCATCCCGTTCCTCTCTCATTTTTGGATGTCAGACTGAACATTTTTTCCCACATAACAAAGTGCTGCTCGTGTTTCCTCTGATGAAGGATTTTTGTTCTTACTGAGTTTATGCATATCTCAAACCAGACATTTCTCAGAGCGGATGATTTATATTTTACACCTTGAGCTCTTATGATTACAATAAGCTGAAAGGGTATTTTTGGAGAGAAAAAAATCACTGGTGACAGACTAGTTAAATGATATTCTGTTATGATTTGAAAAAAGAACCCAGAGCTGAAAATTATAATTTTTTTAAGAGCAAAACTCTATTTTTTACCTCCACCTGATTATCTGTATTTTAAAAAAACATACTGTAACTTTATTGTATCATACAAAATAAGACAGATTATTCTGTATGATAAAGCGGCAGAATAAAGATTTGCCTGTGCTTCTTTATGCTCATATGATCCTTTCATACCCTCTCTTTGCTTTTAAGGGTTTCCACAGCAGTGGTGCTGCTGTGCTTCCCCTTGAATCTTACTTAGTGTAATAATAGCTGCCTTAGGCCCTTCTTTTTAAAACACATGAAATGGATGTGTTCAAAGCTGAACTGTGTCGAGAGCACTTTGATTTCTCATTAAGATCTAAAGCAATACTATGCTGCATCCATTTAATTTCACAAATGTAAAATTTCAGTAAAATTGCACCAGTAGGCTGATTTAGCTACAGGTGCCTGACAGTCAAGCAGTGTAGAAAGTCTCTATAGGAGGCAAAGAAATCATGTTAAAAGGGCATTTTCAGAGGTGTCACGTTGACTCCCAAAGATAAGATCCCTACCAGGTAACAGAAATAGGCCTGAGTTTGAATTCAGCCCTCCTGAAACCATTGCTGCTTTTGCTCAAAAACTGTTTTTTGGTGTTGAAGAGAGAAGATATAGTTTAAAAACAATCTTTGAAAAAAGATTAATTTTGAAGCGAGCTTATTAAACTGAAAGTGTATGTGATATGACTGGAACAAATCGTACCTGAGATTTTTAACACATTGCTTATTGATTTGTGGCGGTTTTGGGATAGTAAATAATGTGGGAACAACCTACATTAACTGATCTGAGGCATAGGGTTGCTGCTACTGTGACTGTTTTTGCAAATGCATTTTATTCTCTGTTTATCAAGCAGGCACCGTAGACTAGAGTTGCAATTTGCATGTAATTTGCCAAATGTTAGTTGCATATGAATGTAAAAGCAGACCGTGTAGATAATTGGAAGAGGTTAGCATGGAGGTTTTATTTTCAAGTGCGGTAACAATTTGCAACAGTTAACTTTGTATGCATTGCATACCATATAATCTAATTAGCACCGAGTCTTCCGTTATGCAGTGAAAGACTTTCAGAGTGCTAAATAATCTTATCTAAGGAGGAGAAAACAGTCACAAATCCTGTGGGTTAACCCTAACCTTAACCCTAACAGCGATAGGGGTATTACTCAAAAAAATGTTACATTTTATAAAATATACCACAACATGTATATAATATAGATTCAGCATTTTACACATTTTCTCCTTCTGTTACAGTAATCATTATATTTTCACCTCACCTCAATTGTCTCATAACTGCCATAAGAACATCAAACTTACACTCAACATCAAACATACACTCAACGGCCACTTTGTTAGGCACACCAACTGTTCATTTATGCAAATGTCCAATAAACCATTCATATGACAGCAACTCAGTGCATTAAGGAATGCACACATGGTCAAGATGACCTGCTGCAGTTCAAAGCATCAGAATTGGAGAGAAAGGAGTTTAAATGGCCTTGATGTCAGATGTACTGGTTTGAGTATTTCAGAAACTAATGATCTACTGGGATTTTCATGCACGGCTATGTCTAAGCTTTGAAGAAAATGAGCTTAAAAAAAAAGTAAATATCCAGTGAGCTGCAGTTCTTTTGGTGAAAATACCTTTTTGTTGCCAGAGGTCAGAGGAGAATGGCCAGACTGCTTTGAGCTGAAAGGAATACAGCAGTAACTCACCATCTCATGTATGTCCTTTAGCTAAATTCAAAGTAATCTCCATATCGACAGCCCTCAAGGGCTGCAGAGCGATCTGCTGCTTTTTTATGGTCTCCCACAAAAACTGCGATCGGGCAGTTGTTGCACAGTTGTTGGACATGATTGAAGGTGGGCAAAAGCATTGACATAACATGGGTTGTTGAGATTGAACAGACTGGATCCAAGGATTATTAACCATATACACACATTTCAACTGATGCAGTGAACAGTAATACATTTATCCATCCATTCTCTTCCACTTATCCCTATCAGGGTTGCAGGGTGGCTGGACCCTACAATGAACAGTAATGTTCTTGCTCAGTTTTTTAAAGTAAAAATCCAGATTTTCAATGTGGAAGAGACTAGAAATAGAAAAATAAAAGAGGGAATTGATGACAAGTTTAAAAATGTAAGGGAACCCTCACATGTTATGAAGCATGAGCATAAAAAAGCATTTAATTAAGGAGCAACATCTGTTCATTGTCATAGGCAGTGCAGTCTCTGTAAGGGTGAAACATGTAAGAAAAGTTGAGGTTTTACAGTTAAGTCATGAGCAGACAGAGTATTAAGCCTTATTATCTGCCACCCTCGTGGAAAAAAGTATAAACTCTGCTCACTTGCCTGGGCAGGCTTCAGATCCATCAGTGAGGAAAAGAGCTTTAAGTGGGCGCTCAATGCATAAGTGAACAGGAGCCTTCGGATGTGACGGACTTGATGAGAGGCTGCTCTCATCTTTAATGGCCATCTAATTTAGTTTTCAAGATGGGTTTTTTTTAAATGTCATGTTAAAAGTCAGAATTTAGAACATACTAATATCCTCATGCTAAACTGTTGAAGGGGAGTAAGGCAGATGAACAGTAAATAAAGTGTTTCATCTACTTTTGAGTAGCTCATAGGAATTAAAAAAATGTATTAAGTTCTTATATTTAGTGTATGATTTGATTTCTTTGCTTTAGACTGGAATCAATTTTTCTTTAATTTTGTGTATGGTTGAGTGAAACCATTATTTTTCCCAGTGGACTCAGACAAAGAAGAAACCTGACACATGCTGACACATGCTGTTGTTATTCAGGTCTTATCATTTCTTTGGGTAGAGTAAGTGTGACTGCAGGCTCTATATGTCCATCTGTTGTCTATCTTTCTTCCTCTCTCTTTCTGTACCTCTCTGTATCTCTCATACATGTGGTATACAAACAACAGTCAAACAAATTAACTCCAGAAAACCCCAGAAGGCTGTCTGGGCTCAGCTTGACAAAGCCCACAAACACAATGACCGCAGGGTGAAAGATAACTGTAGGCATGTTGAGATAGTATGGAAGGGTCTAACTGAAGCAATCCATATACTTTTTCTCAGCCTTGCTGGTGGCTTTGGTGGCTAGATAATGAAGATGTCGGCTGCTCAAGTATTTATTTATTTATTTAAGACTAAAATTAGCAAAAATTTACACTGAAACTAAAAACAAGTCAGGAAATGCCCTGGGAGGAATGCATCAGGATGAGCATCTGGCGTAAAAAATCTATGCCAAATCAAACATGCAAATTCATCTGCTGTGGTGACCCCTTGTGAATATGGGAGGTAAGTAACATTATTAGGGATCAAAGGAACTTGAAGGAGCAAATTATGAAGCCAATGGACTCACAGCTTCTCCAAAATGACATGGGTGCTTCTCTTGTGGAGGAGTTACTACCTACCAAAGGTCTTCTAAAGCCAAATAGTGGACCAGCAATAGGGTCATGGGTGCCCAAAGCTCAAGGTGGGAAGCAAAGGTTCGCCTGTCTGGACTCTATCAGCAGAGACTACACGAAACCTCAATCCAGGCCATGACAGAAAAATGATATGAGATATGATGCACTGCAGCATGTTGTGTTTGTGGCTGCATAACCTGAAACAGCGAGAGGTTCATGCTATGTGTCTCTAATTTGCTGACTCCTTTCCACCACTTAAAGGATCTACAATCGGCATGTGAGCATCAGAACTAGATCAATGAGAAATTGTTTTCTCGTTTAAATCTTGTGGATGGTCAAGCATATGTGCATCTTTTAACTGTGTGTGAGATGGCTGTAGGATGGATTAAAACTAGACAAGGTGTTGAAGACAATGTTCTGTGAAATCTTAACATTCATGGGGATGTTACTTTGACACCGACGACCTACCCTAACATTTGCAAACCAAATGGACCCCTTCATCACAAAAGGCGATGGTAATGGCCCCTTACACCATGGTAACTGTTTGGTTTTTTTTAACACTATTATCTTTCTGATTCCTGAACAATTTTTGCAAAGAGTTCAAGGTAATGACCTGGCCTGTAAATTCTTAGATTTTCATTCTGATTATCTGTAAGAAGTGCTGAAAGAACAAGTCTAATGCATGAAAGCCCCAGGTGTCTTGGTGGATTAAAAGCACCTTCATATGTCT
This sequence comes from Oreochromis niloticus, assembly GCF_001858045.2. Taxonomy (NCBI): domain Eukaryota; kingdom Metazoa; phylum Chordata; class Actinopteri; order Cichliformes; family Cichlidae; genus Oreochromis; species Oreochromis niloticus. Next base: position 11,965,188 of record NC_031978.2, on the reverse strand, counting down.
TGTTTAACAGATTAGGCAGGTGTCGTTTGAATGGACATTTGTGGTGGTTATGCAGCACTGCCAGAAAGTCAGCATTTTTGCTTATTTTGTTTCATCTCTAGAGCAGCAGGGGAGCTACGCTAGGCTGCTCTTTGTAAACTTTAGCTCAGCATTTAATCACCATACCCCTTACAAAATGGTGACCAAACTGACAGATCTGGGACTGTCTCACTCCATATGCCTCTGGATTAAAGGATCCTTGTTTGATTGCTCCCAGAGGGAGAGAGGAGGACCCTATACCTCCTCAACCCTCAGCCTCAACACTGGCTCTCCACTCCACTCCAACAAAAGCATCATCTAATTTGCTGTTGACACCGCCATAGTGGGGCTCATCTCAGGGGATGATGAGTTTGTTTATCAGGATGAGGTGGAGCAACTTTCCGCATGATGTAGAGATAACAACCTGATCCTTAACACCATCAAGGTCACTGAGTGGAATATTGACAACAGGAATAAGAAAATACATGTAAAGCCAATTTTCATCCGCAAGAAATGTGTGGAGAGAGTCTCAGATATCCAGTTCCTAAGGATACACATAGAGAAGGACCTGAACTGGAGTGCAAACACCACTGTACTAGTAAAAAAAGAAGAAAAAAAGAAAAAAAAACTAATTTTACCTTGTGGGCCAAATATATCCAACTTGAATTTTAAGTGGGCCAGTCCAGTGAAACTCCCCTTTCTGTAAGTATACAGAAGTTGAACTACATATTTAACCCCAGAGATATAAGAAAAAGAAGTGTAACTACAATAGCATGCCATTTTTCTACATGATAAAGAAATGCCACTATAGTAAATGAAAGAAGTCTGTCAGCACAAATCTTTGGGCTTAAATTGTGTAAAATTACAGAACAGAAAATTACAAAACTTCTGATAACTCATTGATCAGCCCAGTCTAGTCCACTCATTGTCCTGTGAATATAAGACTTAATATAAATATGAAAAAAGTTTTCTTTAATTAACAGAAAATATCCTGAAAATCTGAAATTTATGCCCTTCTTTACATCTTCAAAGTAGTGCAATGGGTCAGATTAGAACCTGTGTAGGGGCAATTGTGGCCCCTATGTTTGACAACCCAACCCAAAAGCTTGTGTTCTTCCATGACTGCTCAGTAGAGAGCATATTGACATGCATTTATGTGTGGCTTGCCATCTGCACAGTGGCAGAGAGTAACGTAGTCAAGAAAATCATCGGATGCCTTCTCCCATCCTTGGAAGCTCTTTGCTGGTCCAGCTGCCTCGAAAAAGCCTTCTGAGCCATCCCACCATGGACATGTTTTGCTTGAACTGCTGACCTTGAGCAGATGTTTCAAAAATAACAGATTAAAAAATACTTTTCATTCAAAAGGTATAATTGCATCAAATGCTGCTGGAACTGTGCAATTTTGTTAAGAGATTAAATTGTGCAATGAATATATATATATATATATAGATAGATATATATATATATATATGTATATACATATATATATATATATATATATATATATATATATATCTCTATATATATATTTAAGGGGACAGCAAATTTACACTGTTATACAAGCTCTTATACAAGCTGTACACTGACTACTTTACATATCAAAGTGTCATATCTTCAATGTTCTACCATGAAAAGATATAATTAAATATTTACAAAAATGTGAGCGGTGTACTCACTTTTGTGAGATACTGTAACAACTGGATAGTAACAAGGTAGTAGGAACTGAGAGGAATGTACTACCAGAAGGAAACACTGGAGATATTGAGGACAGTTACAAATACCTGGGAATCCCACAGGTAAATAGCAACCATGAAGAGGCGGCATATCAAGCCGCAACCACCAAATACCTGCGGAGGATCAGGCAAGTCCTAAAAATTCAGGAGAATTAGAAAAACAAGATCCAGGCAAATGACCTTACTTTCTTTTAGTCAGGTTGGCATTTGTCAAATGATTAACTAAAAACGGAAGTTGTGGTGAAAAGGTGGACTCCTACAGAATAATGGGGGTAAAGTACAACTCACACTCACAAAGTTTTGGAGTCACAAAACTAGTTTTGCAAAGAATGAATGATCTTTTTTCAAAGTGACAGAAAATGTTGCACAAAGCATAATTATGATGTTAAAAAGAAGCAGGAAGAGCTCTGCAATAATCCCACACTTTTGTTGAAGTGCATAGCCTCCTTAACGAGCAACCACAGTATTTTAGTGCCAAAACTTAATCCATTATATTTTAATGTCTCTATTTGTGTTTATAGTGCCTACACGGTTTCCTTTATCTCTGATAAACATTTGAAAATGTTCTAATGCAATCTAATGTTCAACTTGTGCTTTTAAATCATTTTTGCATCACAGATCCACCAGATATGTGGTGTCATACTCAGCTGATTCAAAGAAGTTATCATCTGATACTGTATCTCCCTCTAATAGACAACTTCTTTATCCTACCAATATATCATTTGGGTAAATGGGCCGCACACATTGTTCAGATATCCCTTAAAGCAGCAAGGTTGTCCATGATGCCTGTATGCTCTGTTTGCTTGGCTTTCAAACCCCATGTACTCCTGGATCTCACTGAAGCTTGTTCTAGGTCTAGTAGCCATGGCAAGCCACAAAACATTGCAATGTAGTGATTAGAAAGCTAAAATAAAATTACAGCCTATGATGTTAAAAAAAAATTAAATAAAACATACAGATACCTCAGATACAGAGATCCCAAATAGCTTTCCCTTGTCTTTGCAACACTGGTGGGCCAAAAAAAACAAAACAAAAACGCTTCACTGTTTCTTTGAAGTAGTAGTTGTTATGATTTTAAATATCACAGTGTCACATATAAATATACAGCTGGGGTCATAAATGACCCATCTGGGTTACTCGAAGGTTAATCTTCTTTCCCTCTTGTTTACATGTGCACATACTTATCTCTGAAAAACCAAACAGATGTTTGCAGAGTCACGTTTTGCCTAATTATTCATTGCTCACGAGGTATATAAATAAAAATGCACAAACACGTCTGTACTTGGATGTTCGTCAGCTGAGGACATGCATGCTTGTCTTCCGACTGTCTATTCCAGAAAATTCACTGCTGCATGTTCGAGATTTGCCACGATGAAGCAGAGTGGTGCTTTTGTGGCTCTTGACCTTTTCACATGCAAATCAGTGCAATCACTCTCAGCATGTGAAGAAAACAGGAGTTGATCCAGGCCTCTTCAAATCCCTATTAATGAGCCAATGGTGTCAAGGAACATTCCCATGTTCCATCTTAGCCTCCCAGCCATGACCTTTTCTTAATTGTCCCTCTGGAGAACCAGAGTTCCTCACAACTAAACACTGAGTGCATCAGATGTATAAAGATGGAGGCCTGCCAGACAGTAAATGCACAATCCATCAGTTCTGGTACAATTTCCATGCAGAGCTCACTTAAGTGTTTCTTCTTTATGCACAGCGGGTTGTTATTTCGCGCACATATAATGAGTTATTTGTCTGCTCAAAGCCTATAATTGTCACTGTAGCAGCAATAATGTTTCCTGCCATTTCCGTTCACACATATAGGGAGGCACATCGCATCAGAACAGGTGTTGTGTGCATATGTGTGTGTTTGAGAGAAAGAGAGAGAGAAAGATCGAGTGTGTGAGAGAGAAAGCAGAGCAGAGCTGTGGTGCCCCCGTGTGGTGGAAGTGGAAAATATATTTACTGCCAAAACTGAGATTTACTAGATTGCGCCTGCATTCTACAGGCTGCACGGTGATGAAGGAAACATCAATTAAAATAAACGGTGACACTAAATCAGAAATACAGGAAATGCTTGCGATTAACACAATAAAGCCATAAATCGATTCTCTGATCCCCCGATAATATTTTTTTTCATGGATGTATGTTTAGAAAACCTCACTATGTGTTTATGTATTACATTTTAAAGATGTCTTTCTTTAAACTCTTTCTTTAAACTATTTAAGAAGTATTTAAGCTTAATCTTAAAAGTGCGTATTTTAAGCATCTTGTTGTCTGCATGTGTATGTAAAGCATAATATGATCATCATACTGTGTTAACACTGTAAAAGTGCTAAACACATATGCTTCATGAAGTCGGTGCAGTGCATGGGGTTTCATGTTGAGACGAGAGAAATAATGCAAAACTTTGTTCCCATTTCTGTTTTAGTGCAGCAACTGTTTCTTGCGGAAACTGTTTTAACATCAGGACAGTCTGTATGTGAGATAGTTTATGGTTCATTTTTACGAGTTTATAACCCGGGGACACATTTCCTCTTGTATGAATGGTGGCCTTCTAACTTTATTACCGGCTGACTGGCTTTCCGAAAGTGTGCTCGCTTGTGTTTAGGATACTGACTAAAGCCAGTACAGCATTGTTTTTAAAGCAAACTGAGCGTCTTCAGTTGTGCAGCAGCACAGCTGTGATAATGATCCTCTGTGACCGGACTGTGTGCAGCCTCGGCAGTGCATCTTCTCGCCAACTGCGGGCACAGAGCGGCTGTGGCAGCGCGCCTGCGCAGTGCATCCAGGGGCTCGGCGGCGTTCGGTGCTGAAGTGGGGCGGATGGCAGAAAAACAGCGGCGATGGACTTTACACCGCGGGATTCCCATTTACGATGTCGTTAAATAAGCATCGGGACGTCGCTTTTTCACACCTATCATCCTAGGACACTGACAGCCCACCGCAAAGGGGTAAGGTGGTGATTATTCTGCGCTAAGGGTCCACACGGGCTGGCTAGCTGACGTTAGCACGGCGCTAGCTGCTGCTCAGCTGCCACCGCCTCCTCTCCCTGCGAGAGATAGCCGATCTCAGGCTGACTGCTAAAGCTAGCGAGAAGAAAGTGGGTGGTGTTTGATTTCTGAAAAATGTCTGTGCGGCTGACAGCGCTGTGCAGCCCCCTCGCTGACTGCGTTAGCCGTCGGTGGTGTCAGCTGGGAGGGGATCCCCTCTGCCGGCCGGCTGGTCGGACCTGCAGCGACTGGGCTCAGATGGTTCTTGCAGCTGCAGGAGACAACCATGCAAAACAACCCAGCCGAGCAGCTAGCCAGCAGAGCTAGTGTACAGAGGGTGAGAGCAAGGTCTGATGAGCTTGCCTTCTTCATATCTGAAGATATGCACAGGCCTTCAGGGAGATGCAAAAGATTCCGTTCTGCGACTGTCCTGTTAACTTTCTCACTCGGGAGTGCATTTTGCGTGTGTTGTTTATCTAATGTAATGCACTGTTAAGAGATCATGCGATGCACAGCTGTAGCAGCACCATCACTGCAGTTTCCCATGGGTGTGTTGAGTCAGAGGAGCCCAGGTTATGTTGCAACTGCATCCTGAGAGACTTCCTGATTAATCTCATTAGGCCTGTACTCTTCATTCAAAGAGGTTTAACAGAATGCAAGCTGACCCATCAGCATCTGATGTTATTTGCTTCTAGGATGGCAACTTTTATTCTTGAAAGCAGTGAAACTCGGTGGCACCAGTATCGACATTTAAATTGATCCCTAAAAGCATTCAGTGATATGTCCTCTCTCAGATATATATATATATATATATATATGTATATATATATATATATATATATATATATATATATAGTTAATAATTTAGTCAGGGCTCATTTCTTGTCTCCATTAATTGATCACGGACTGTTATTCAGTTTACACTGGTTTAAAGCACGACAGAGCAACAAAATATTCACAGTTAACAAGCCATACATGTTTTTAAAGCATTTGAAGATTACTTCTTTTTTTTTTTACCAGCTTTGGCTTCCTACAAGTTTATGTGCATGGATGCATATGTTGTCTTATTCAGAACATGATTAAGAAACACAAAATGCTTGAGGTAATATGGAAATAAGTTTAGCATATAGTGTCCAAAAGAGCAGCTCTAATGTCATTTTTAGACTCTGCTGTCTGCAGCACATGTAGCAGAGCAGCTATTTTTGTTTGTGATGTTGTCTGACAGGGTTGAAAGCAGATTTTTTGAGGGGTTTTTTTTTTTGCTTTGTTATTTTCCTGTGGGGGGTGGGGCGTTGAGTTTTGTGGATGTTTAATCGGAAGGTTGTTTAGGGCTTTTGATAGCCAAGTCAATCCTCTTGTTAAGTGTAGCATACTTATTAATTTCTGCAACCAAAAGCTTCTTTAGTTCCCAATAGCAAATTAGCATTTAGGCACCAGTTGTTGTTGTTTTTTTTTCTTTAAACGCTAATAAAGCAATCAATTTATTTCTTCTTCTAGATGTCCCAATCAGTTGTAGCATCTGGGAAACAATGAAAAATGTTTGTTTAAAATTCAGAAGTAGTCTACTTGAATCCTGGCTGAAAAGATGAAAAACAAAGTGCTGGTGAAGTTTCAAAGGGTTGGTGAAATTAGGCTAGTTGTTAGCCTCCCGTCCCAAGGCTGGCTTCAGACCAACTAAGCTGATATAAAAAAGAGCAGCACGGGCAAAGTATTGGGAGGTTTTATGACTTTGTAGGGCTCTCGTTGACGTATCAAACCTGTAGGTGCCCAGTCAGCAGACACAAATTAATTTAAGGTATAAGGTAACATCATCCACAAAACAAGGTTAGTAATGAGTATTTTGTGGATTGTTTTAAATTATTCCCTACCAAAATCTCAGCAATTTCTGAATATATTGGTACTGTACAAAACGTAGCTTAAAGGTGTCTTGTATATGAATAGTGCTATTTAAAAAGACAAAAAGCTGTACAGAAGAATAAGGATAATAACCAAACAACTTTTTACAGCTCATGCCAATTCAAAAATATCAAGGGAGGTTTTACTGCAGCATTTCAACACTGACAGCGCTCCCTATGCAGCAGAGGCTTGGACCCGGAAAAAGGCTCGATACGTCATCAGTAACAAAGCGCACAGATTGGGCTCTTTGTTGTGTTTCGAAAGCCATTCCTGTGCAGTTTGCAGGATGATTTAGCCATATTGGAATTTTTTCACTCACTTGGATTATCAGCGGCATCAGTCTCCAAATTCCAAACCGGGCCGAGCTTTGTCGTAAACATTTCCGATAGTAATTCTCTTCATTTCATTCAGGAAGCACATCACTAAAGTTGGTGATCATCTTCGCAAAACGAATAAGCAAACTCACAAGTACAGTGAAAAAGCCTTATCTTAACATGCTGCTGTGCAAAATAATTTTTCATAGATTCTTAATATACAAGGGAAACTATTGTTTTCAAACCAGTTTAAACTGGCACGAACGGATGTTGATGCTCCCCTCACGTTGCTTTTACAGTAGAGCAGTATTGAGACAGCATGTTGTGTCATATGGGAGGGATGGTAGTGACATGTGAACCTCGATTTTTTTGCTTTGTGCTGCTCTTTATCTTGCTAGACATCACTGAGGAGGAAATGAGCCATGTATAGGCAAGGGTGGGTAGGGGACTGTAGATCAGAGCTGATAAGGCTGCTAACCCACCATAACTGAAGATGTTTAGTTTAGTTTGTTTGGTAAGTCTTTTCAATATTAGATATTATCTTTATCTTCTTTTTTTGTATATGCTAATTTTACACTGTAAGTTGCAGACTTCTGATAATTTGCAATAATGTTGAGGTCACCATGCGAACACCTCTAAGCTGCTGTTATGAGTAAGCACGGTGTTGGAGCACTAATTCCTGCATGAAAAACATGGAGCATGAGGGCTACCTAGGAGACACAGCAGCTTCACTCAGGGCCAAAATCCAGCATATGGCTTTTGACATTGATTGAGTGTTGGGTTGCAGTGCCAGTGAGCTTAATGCGTTGCACCATAAATGTTTAAGATAAGCATTCGCAGCATCATTTGCCATTTACTGCATTTCCTGGTTTGACTGGTCTTATTCTAACCACATCCTTTAGCTTATCACAAGTAAAGTATTATGGTATCAGCGTCTGTGTTGGTGGCTGAGAAGAGGAAGCTGTTGCACAAAGGCGTCAGAGGAAAAGTACAGCTCTTCAGCTGATGACTGTTCAATACAGATGAATATGCTAGCTATTTTTTTTAATGAGTTATTAGAGATTTAATAAAAAAAACAAAATAGTGGACATTTTACAGAGGAAACGTCCTCAGATATCTTAAGCTGAAAACCAAAGGATTTACATTTTGGGAAGAACCATGCCATCTTCACATTTCTACAAGCAGGAAAGGGTGAAACAACTTTGATATTTAGTTGATTTTCTTTTTCACATAGTCAACTTCCTTATTAACCAGTAGATCTTTGTCATCTTTAACCCCTCCCGTGTATTGATTGTATATTAAAATACAGTCCATTCCCAAATTAAATGTAAATGTGTACATTTTCCTCTGGCCATAGTGCTGCTTATCTATCTAGACTAGTTTGGTGTGAGCTGCTCAGTTTGGGAGGTTTTGGCTGAAGAATTGCCTACCTTTGTCTTGAATTTAGTGTAAGTAATTGGCACCTTCCTCGTAGTTCTTCAACGGGCACTACATTAAAAAAAATAAAAACACGATATCTTTTTTTAGAAATCAAAGCCCGGTGACTGAAAAAGTCCCGGTGTTCACAGGTTTATGCAGCAACTGTTTTTCTTTTGAACTACACCTGGCAACGACACAGGATGTGACAAGATATAAACTCAGCTGAGCTGAGCTCAAACGTTAGGCAGTTTCATACCTATTTTGGCCGGTGGGTGTAGATAGTAGAAAGAAAAGAGTTCTACAACAAGAAACATGAATAACCAGATCGCAGTTTCTAGAAAAGGGCATTGCTGCTTAGTTTCTCTGCTGCAATCTTTGGCAATTGAGCACACGTACACAAGTAAGAGTAGATATCTTTACCACTTATAACTCCAAAACTGAGCAGCTCAAATTTAAAAAAAAGAAAAGATCTACACCTAATCTAGATCTAAATCTAGATGGATGAAAATGAGGTTCTGCTCTGTGTCGCATTTGCTCGTATCTGCTTCTGTCTTCTTGTCATTGCAGGATATATTTCTCCTGACTGATCGTTTTCACTTCAAGTCAACTTCTGTGTTTCATGGTGTTTTCTTTTTGTTCACATTCTGTGTTTTACAGATGCTGTACTCTCAATGCTCCCTACACCCTCAAGTCCATAAATGACCCTTTCACAGAGTTCTGAGGAAGCTTAGGGGTGCCGGTGAGAGAAGCAGAAGTAGCGAGTGAAGTAAGGAAACGAGGGGAGGAAGTGGTCGCATTTCACCTCAGCTCTCGTGTCCCTTTCTGTGCCAGTTGGTCAGGGATGGTGATACCAGTAACCTCCCTGCCCTGTGGTGAAAACAACCTCTTCGCCTTGCCCCAAATCTCCTGCAAGCCAGAAAGACGCTCAGACAGCCCCCCAGTCAGTCACTTCGTCAACCAGCCTGCTAGCATCCAGCAACCTATTACCTCATGCCATGACTGCTCTGTCTGACCTGTGTTTAGGAACTCACTAATTCATGGTAAGTTTCATGCTTGCCCAGTAATTTAATTAATATATTTAGATATTTTTTAATTTATTTATTTTACAGAAACTGAACTCGTATCTTCAAGTTTACTGTCACGGTGACGATCCAAATTCGTGTGAAATATAAAGTCAAATGCTTTGGTTAAAGGGTCAAAATGAAAAGTCATATGTTAATGTTCATAACCAAAGTTTGCAGTTGTGGTCCTGGAGGTTGACTGACCAAGCAACATCTGCCAGATCGTGTAAGATAATGGGTCGGCAGCAAAGGGTGACTGACTTTTACTTCTCGATTTTAAAGTTGAAGTTTTGATTTTGATTTGTAATTCTCAGAATGGACATGAATTTAAATGTTGCTTAGTAAAAGTCTTTTCTGCATGGAAGTGAAACAAAGCAACCCACTGGTTATTTGTATATAGTGCTTGATATCAGTCTGTTATTAGCCATAAATGGAAAATGATCTGTCACCTTGAAAGGATGTTCTGTATCTTTGAAAACGAGAAGGTGTTAACTCAGAGTTAGAAATAATTTGTGTTCAGATAACTAATGGTGAGACGCTTTTTCTCACACAGTTTCTCAACAAACGGTTTATTTGTTTTTGTCTTTTTTAAAAAAAAACGCTATTAACCATTTTTCCTACCACAACAAGGTGAGAATGGAGGCAGGCTGTGACTTACCTGCCACACTGACGTCATTATTTTACTTTTTGCACTTAGTACCTCATCAAAGCAAACGCTGCTTGCGCAAATGCGAGGTCAAAGTCTGCACAAGGTGCAAACTTTTCTGGCGTTTTGCATGTGGCACTAATTTGTGAAATAGGACGCTAGTTTCATTTGCATCGCTCTCGTGAAAAACTGCCTGATGGTGAAGCAGAGTGGAAGCTTCAAAGTAAAGTAGGACGTTTGGGCGATGATTGTTTTGGCTAATATGGCGCCCTCTATTTTGGTATTATTTTAGTATTTGCAAAAATGTACTGCATGTATGACAGATCTTGTGGCTGTCTTTTTCATCTGGTTTTTTTTGTTTTTGCCCTCTGATGTTATTGTGTTAGAATTTCCACTCCTTATTTGCATGATATGTCAATGCATCCTCCTTCTCTGGCTTTGGAACAAAGCCATACCCTCTCTGTGGTTTACATCTAACAGCCTGTTTTTCCACGGTAGCCGCCCAGTTGCTAAATAACCGATGGCAGCTCCGCTGGACGGGCAACAACATTTGCATATCGGGCTTGTCTTTTTAGCCGTACTTTCCATGTTTCTTCATTGAAGCAAATTATGCGTCTGTAGAGTAGAGGGAACAAAAAAGAAGAAAATTAGTTATTTTTTTCTTCTTTTTTTAAATTTGGATTTCACATTTTTTATGAAAAGATTTTAATTTGAACCATGACATTGCAGGTAGGAGTGCTTTTTCAGTCAGTATACTTTTAATTCTCGTACTGCATTTAATTAGACCTTCCCAGCTAAGTAAAAGCATAAAACTGTAAAGCAGTTAGTTTTGACATCCTCGTGGCTGATCTTTCTAGCATTTCTAGTTGTATATGTTTGCAGCTGAGCTTTACGTTACAGTTAAAGCTTATGGCACTGTGAGGTAAGGGTTTTCCCAGTATAATAAGCTCACCAAGTAAACATGATAAATCGCATACGGGTCATAAGAGTAGGTGAAGTTTTAGATATAATAAGGGAAACTTCTTGTTTCTAAACAAGTTGATTTGGATTTCGTACATGGCGTCAGTCATACCTGGAGTATCACACTAGGGTAGGATGAATTTTTTTCCCCACCATATCCAGGTTTTATCTGTGGAACCATTCTCCTCATTTTAGACTGTTTTAAAGAAAGTTATGTGCAATGAATATGAAAAGATGCGAACAAAATGTCAGTCCTCTATCTGCAAAACTGTGGTTTCTACACGCCTCCAGATTCATCATTCTGTGTTAACATGAGCTACACCCCTGAAAGTCTATGCGTATAGAGCCGTAGTACAAGATATTTACCCAAAGAATTTTGAAGGAATAAGTTTAGGTACTTTTCTAGATAATGGAATTTTAGAATGGCCTTCTCAAAAAAGAGTCCTTAAAAAACTGTCTAAAAATAAACACCTCTAACCCCCAAATTTGCATAATTCCTATTAAAGAACTGCAATTTTCCTCTGGAATATCTTACAGGCAAATCAGATATGTTCAGAAGAGACATGGAGGAGCCCACTGACTAGTTTATAGTGTAATTTTGTAGACTCATGGCAATCCCCATTTATTTGTACTTTTTTTATTTATTTATTTATTTTCTCCACTTTGTGGCACAGTAGTAAAGAAATCATGACTGTAAGAGTAACTGCTAACGTTTTTCCAGTATTCGCATGCTTTCGTTTGCCTATGCAAAATTGATGAGACTAACCGGATAAATATTCTGGTACTGGTAAAAGTGATTTTGTTTCTCCAATTCTGCATCCACAGAAATTTAAATTCAGAGCCTCATAGATTTGAAACAGAAATTCCTGCCAATCTTTCTAAGAATGATTGCAGTCAGTCCAAGTGGGACAGGAATTCTTTGGAGACCTGTGCATGAGGTGAAGTTGACAGTATTGCACTGGTCACTGCAACTACTTGCAGTCAGTCTTCCACAGCAGAAGTATTCAGTGCAATCTCTGGGCAACCACCGATTTATTTATTTTATTTCATTATTAATATTTCTTTTTCATTCAGTCACAGAGAGCTAGCCACCATATTTTTATTCCGCTGTGACTGAGAGGAAAGGACTCTCCAAGATGGCTTTAATTAAAGAGAACAGAGTGTCACTACAGAATTGCTAGCTGCACATTTTTGTTTCTCGTGGCTATTTTTAGGCATCGAAAACCATGCTTAAAGTAGCTGTAGCTGCAGCGGCAAAGCAATAGCCCATAAAACCCTTGCTAAAGTTTCCAAATGCAATCAGTGAACACTGCGCTGTGCTTACTGAATATCCAATTATAGTGGCTGACTGATGTTTTACAAAATTATGACAACTGATTTCTCCCTGTGCACCTTTAGAGCAATATTGGACTTCTTTTCTCAGTTTCCTTCTGGTGTTAGACAGTTTGATAAAACAAACACAGAATACCGCTAAGATTTTTTTTTTTCTTCATTGACTCCTGATTCATCAGAGCGATTGAGGCAGTGATTGGCCGATTGATCAACAATTTCATTATTGCGAGGTCTTTTCCCCAGTGAAATACAATAACACCAAATGGTATTCACTATAGACTATGCTAATAATACAATGGGGGTAGTTTTGCTTTACACTTTGAATGACCTTTGTCTGAATATCCAAGACCTGACAGAGGGGGTTTTGGTTTTTAGTCTTCAGAATCTTTAAAAGTGAGTGAAAGTCAGTTTGAAGCAATAAGGAGACTAGAGGCAAACACTACATGTGTTGTTGTTCTAGGATATCGTTGGTTTGTTGCACGCCAAATGGCATCATTGAATCATCTGGACATTTATGTTCCTGATATGATGCTTTAAATGGCTTTGGTGCTCCCAGGATACTTGAGCACCAGTGTGAGTGTTTTAGCCTATCATACTGTAGCTGTCATGGATCAAGAAGTTTTTGGTCCAGCATGTGCGAGGAGTCAAACATGAAAGAATTTTCAGGATATAAAACCTTTAATGGTATCGTACATTATTGTCATTTCAAAGCAAAAGATCGCAGTAAATTTTTAGGTTTACGTCATGCATCATTGCGCATAACGGATGTACAAGACCTGAGTCAGTTAATATGAATTCTCATGAATTTGTGCATGCCTGTCTGTGTTTGTGATACGCAGATCCTGTTTTTCTGTGTCGGTTAAAATTAATTTGTCATTTCTGTCAAAGGTGAGTGAAAGACTTTGCTCAATGCCAGAAAGTCTCGCAACGTATAAAGAAGGGAAGTTCCTATACTGTCCTGCCTGAGTGCTCTTCCTCTCTCCCCTGCACATAAATTCACCTGTCGCACAGTTTCTGTTTTGTTTCCTCATCTACTGTAACATCTGAAGGTTATGACACAGGCATAAGATGTTTAACTGCACGTTCTTGTCCTCTTTACGGTGCAGCCCCGGAGTGTGAGTGGAGTGGAGATGAGAAAAAGGCAGGCGGCTCATATTGAGGCCCCACCCCAGGCCCCTGGACAGCCCCGACCCAACACCTGCTGCCTCTGCTGGTGTGGCTGCTGCAAGTGTCTCTGGTAAGAAAATGCAAAGCTGTACTAACGAAACTATTCCATGCAAACATTGTGCTATACTTTATTAGTTTTTAAGCAGCACCCGTGATGTATTCTGTTTGTTTGTCCATTCTTCACGTGAGTGCAGCATCTCAGGGATGCATTGAGAGAATATTTTTCAAATTTTTGCACGAAAGTTTTCTGCACACCTTATCAGTTATTTGCAAACCACAGTGCGTGACATGGGCCTGGTGAACTTGAGTCGGCCGTCAAGTTTGATGCATGTAAACGGTGCAAAGACGATGCCCGCAGAAACAACCCACAAGGCTGTTTGTTTCTACTGATCGGGCGTGATGACCGCCAGAGGGTAGAGTTTGCAAACATGTTTGTTTTGCACATTTTACTTCCATTGTTTGGTTTCGTTTTTTCCCCCACAAGTACTGCTGTTGCAACGATTAGCATGGCAACTCACGCTGGACTCCCATTGGCTCATCGGCAGACGCAGTTCATTGTGGCTGTAATGTTGCAGGATATCTTTAGCCACAACAGCCAACTTTGAACCTATGTCACTGTGTATTATAAAACCAGGGCTGTGCAGCCAAAACCAAAGCTAGGTCAAAGACCCGAGGATGAACTGGTTACATTTTTGTGATCAAAGGTCACTGATGTTGTGGTTTCACTTCAGAAACACGCAGTAAAGGTCGCTCACACAACATGTTTTTGGAAAATAAGTCATCATTTCATGCTAACCATAACTACTCACACAGCTGTTTGTTGGTTGTTGTTTTGTTTTTGTTTTTTTAGCAGTTTATTAAATTAAACTGTGAAAACAAAGCAAAATGTGTCACTTGCAGTGATTCAGCCTGACTATCACCAAAAAGCAAGTTAGGTACTAGCTGGTAGCATTTATCAGCTAAAATGTCAGATATTTTCCTCTGGAGCAGGTGGAGACCAACATAGAACAAAGAATGTTAGTCATCAAGTAGCTCTAAATAAATGATTATAATAAACACCTTTGTGCTGACAATGTCATGCTGTCTGATGGTTATGTCATTGTTGTTCCTCTGCAGCCCATGAAGAGGCCAAAAAATCCGTTATTGCCAGTTAAAGTTGCATAGAGTGTAATAAGTTGGCAGCGCAGACGAGCAGAATAAATAACTGCAGTCTGTTTTGCTTTAGATTAGCAGTATCTGACTTTATCTTTTGAAAAAGAGGCCCGAAGGAACCACTGAACAAAACCAGTGTCTGAATTGATCATACAATAATGCAAACAGCATTTTAGCATTGTGTGATTAGGCAGCAAGTTGACAAATTATTTATTTTTCTTAATGGTTTCTTCATTTTTGTGTTGTGCTGTTATTTTGAATAGTGTAGACATTTTTAATAGCGTGAGCCTTAAGAGATTAAAATACAGCCCTGGTACCTGAAATAATAAACAGTTGTCCTGCCCTTAATCCCTTTGCCCAATCTGTGATGTTTCACTGATACTGAGTTTTCCCTCAGCTGAATAAATTGTGATTTTTAATGGCAACACAAAGCTGGTGACTGACCAGCAAAAACAGAAAATAACATTTATTTCTCGAATTTAATTGAAAACATTTATGTTTTTCTTTAGTTTATTTTTAATGTCTCGTTATTGTGTCTCACCAGTGCCGACATAGTGTAAACTGTCCATCATTGATTACCTAAGCCCTTGGGAATCAAGGCTAGCAGGTTTAGACAGGCATGCAAACCAAGATCTGGCGGTTAAAACTAAAGAAGTTATGCAAAAATGCTTTATTAATATTATTATTATTATTATTATTATTATTATTATTATTGCTGCATTTGAGCATCTTTAGTCACAGATGGGCTGTCCACTTAATTCATCACCAGGCAGCCACCCCTACACGATCTTTGGCTTTGCTGAGTTATTTTGTGCTCCAGTTGTAATCAGCTGCAACTTTATCAGGCTGTGTCTGATTGACTACACGACATTGTCATGCAAAATCACCATATGCACAACTTAAAGATAACAGTGGTGCTGCATATAGATATACGAGGATTACTTGAAGCAGATTGCTTTTTAGTTTTTTTTCTCTTACACCGTGTACAGCTGCAGACTGACTGCTGTAGCTTGCTACTCTGTCACTCAGTGAACAGAGCCCTCCCTGTGCTGGGAAACCGCAGAGCAATGCTGTCCATGAATCTTTTTCCCTAAAAAAATGATGATTTTAATCAGCCAATTACCTTTCAAAAGCACAGTGCATTTAGACATGTAGACATGGCCAGGATGACCTGCTGAAGTCCAATAAAATCCAATAACCACCTTTTACAACCAAAATATGCAGAAGAGCATCTCTGAATGCACAACATGTTAAACACTGAAGCAAAGCTGCAGCAGCTGAAGACCAGGCTACCAAATCGAGACTACAAAATTGGAAGAAAAATGTTTTGTCTTTATTTCTGCTGTAAAGTTCAGATGGCAAGGTCAGAATTTGGCATAAATGAAGGCATGCAACCATCCGATCTTGTATCAGGGATTCAGGCTGTTGGTGGTGGTTCTATGGTGGGGAGATCTTCATGCATTTTGTTCCTCTTGTTACCAACTGAACAGAGTGAACCCATCATGGCTGTATCCAGCAGGATAACGCACTGTGTTACAAAACTCAAATCCTTATTGTCAGTTTTTTGAACACGACAATAAGTTCACTGTTCTCAAATGGCCTCCACAGTCACTAGATCTTAATCGAAAAGAGGATCTTAGTGATTTGATGGAATGGGAGATTTGCATCCTGGATGTGCACCCGTCTATTGGCCCCTCAATGCGGTGAGGTCGTTCTGTACCCTTAGCACACAAACAGCCCCTAATCCAAATGTTTCCGCCTCCGTGCTTGACTGTAGAGATGATGTTCTTTACTCAGAATTTTTGTTCCTCCAAACAAGTTGATGCTAAAAAGCTCAATTTTTGTTTTATATGACCACAACACTTTCCCCCAAGCCTGTTCGGAATCATTTCCTGAATCATTTCATTCACTGGCCACCTTAAGATGGGCCTGTATATGTGCCTTCTCGAGCAGGGCGACCTTATAGGCACTGCGAGATTTCGGCATAGTGTGTTATCAATGGTGTTGCTTACTGCCTTCAGATCATTAACAAGCTACTCCCGTGTAGTTTTGGGCCGATCTGCTTTCTCATCCTCACCCATAAGGCAAGATCTTACATGAAGGATAATTGATGGTCATTTCATATTTCTTCCATTATTATAATAATAATAATGATGACACAAGCAGTTGCCCCCTTCTCGCCCACGGTTATCGTCTGTAATCTTGTCCCTGAGGTCCGTTGACAGCTCCTTGGTCTTGCCATGATGGTGGGTTGTAGCGGATCAAATATTCAATGATATGCAAATCATTTCATAACTTTTATGAAATGTGTTTGGTTTTCTGGGTTTTTGGTTGACATTCTGTTTCGCTGTTACAAGGAGATGAGTCATAAACTAAAATCATTTGTATTATTTTTAACAAAGCAGTGCAGATGTTACACACAAGGATAGCCAGACAAGAGACACTTACAAAAAAGAAGCTATATTAGAGTATTGCATAACTAAAGCTGGTGAATAGCAGGACACTGACACAGTTTTCACTGTTTTAGCTTCAGGGGATTGAAGGAAAGCTGTGACTGCTACGTCAAAGTGCACGATGAACTCTGAAGAAACACCTCAAGATTTGGGGATATGTGTGCGTTTGTTTTCTCGTTGAGAGTAGAGGAGTCGAGTAGAACTATTATTTTGACTTTACATAAATGCTAGAGAGCATTTTTTTTTAAAGCTCGGACCTGTCATCTGTCACCATTTCTAAATTGTCTGTTTGACACCAAAATCTGAGCACAAACAGACAGGTTAAAAATAAGTTTTGATATTTGGGGGAAGCAGCAGAGTTTCCAGGGCGTCGCTGAGTTCAGCCGAGTTTCAGTTTCAAAAGTTCAGGGCAATTGTGGCTCAGCTATAATTAATATTAGAGCTGGAAGTATTAGTCAGTGGTTTGACAAGAAAAATGCATGGGGCTAAAAATCTCTCTCTCAAAATGTGAATTTTTAGTGTCGTGTGATTGTAAAATAAAAAAATGTCAACTTTGGTAAAGGTTGGTGATTTTATTTTTTTATTTTTTATTTTTTTAAACATTTAGTTTAAAAAAAAAAACAACAAAAAAAAACAGTGATGATGTGCATTTGTCCCAGATTAAAGGACCAGAATCCAACACAACCAAAAAGAAAATAGTCAGTATCCTGTCACATACAGCTTTCACTTTAGGGAATAAAACCTCCAGTACCATGTTGCCCATGAGCAAGGCACAAAGCCAGGTGCTAGTACGCAGCTCCTATAGCTGCTTTGCTGTGGCTCCAGTCTTGCTGCGAGAGGGGAGTGAATGAAACATTGTTTTCAGGCAGTGAATGGTGAATGTGCTGCTTTTTTCACACCACTTCATCTGAAGTGGTGGCAGCCTGTGGACTGTGACTCTGCTGTGTGGTTTTCAGTCAAACGCTCATGTCAGATCTCCAGAATGAGCCTGGAAATTTGTCCTCAGAACCCTATATGTTTATTTATTTTAGTGTCGAGGCCAGCAGGGATCATTAGTCCAGCCTGTGTGACACTGCTTAGAGTTGTATGCGAGCTGCTTGTAAAGCACATATTGCTCTCTGTCTCACTTTTTTTGCAGTCGCGCCAAGTCGAGAAGTAGAGGCGTGTGTGAGTTCGTGAAATTTCTTGTGCTGTTTTAGAGGATCAGGGTGTATGAAAGTATTAATCTTCTTTTTATTTTCTCCCAACCTCTTACCCTTTAACCCCTCCTCATCCACCCTTACACAAGGCCCTATTCTGGTAGGGGTGCCTTCTATTTCCATCCACACATCACATGCAAAACAGCTGTGAGGAACAGCCTGTATATTTAGCAGTATTGTGAGGGCGCCAGGGGGCTGAGGCTAGCTTAGCCCATTACTTCTGCACAATGGGGACTTTGACAAGAGACTGCAAGAGGAAGGAAAGATCCTCCATGGTGGGGACAAAAATAGACAGCTCAGTGTGTGTTGCATTGTGGACTCAGCAAGTGTGACTGAGCTACGATAGACACAGAGGCTACCGTGAGTGTTTGCATAAAGACCTTAACTGATGCTTTATTGTTTTAACAGAGTACAAATTAACAGCTGAGAGAGCAGAGCTGCTTTATCAGGTTTTATCAAGGTGGTTTCTTAGTGAGAAGCAGGAAGTAGAAAATGTCTGCCAAGCCACTGTTATGCATTTGAGACTTCATGGTATAAAACTGTAGCTTGCAGTATTCCTAGTAGAAAGCAGAAATTTCAGTTGACACATAAGAGATTTAAAATGTGTTACTGCCTTTTTGTCCACGAGTCCTGACTTGGTGGGGTAATCTTTTTTTTATTTAATTTTTTTATCTGCTATTACTAAGTCCTGCTCCTAAATTTATACCACATATCTCTCTTATCTACACTCCTCTGCACAGTGCTACTGCACAGTGCAAATTTACTTAAATGTAGGCCTGCAGGAAAGTCTAACCAACCGCTGAACAGTAAGGCATACAGTAAACACAACCCACATAACCGTTTCCTTTTTAATAGTTTCAGACGCATGCAGATACACTTTTCATACAGCACTGTTTGTAGCTCTTTGCTATTTTAAACGATATGTGTAGAGAGTGAAGGTTGGGGCTGTACTGAGAGGATGGTTTAGACAGCGTGAGATGCTGGGACACGAAAATATATCAAGTGTTTATTAACCCAAAGCGGCTGTGCTTGCTGACAGTTACTGGAGCATGCTGTCAGTTTAGATATAATTGATATAAGCCTCTGGCTGCCATTTATTTGCCTCCTGATGCTGTGCATTATGAGGCAATTCCCAGGTTTAACACTGCGCTTTGGTTTATTTGACAGCTGGTGTACCCATGGAACAATAGACAGAGGATTACAAATAAATCTGGCTCTATGTAGCTGATCGAGTAAATTTGACTCCAGCGTCTCCTACACTTGTGTTGTTGGCTAGCTCTTAAGATCCTTCATGAGAGGAGAAATCGAGTTGGTTGGATGTAAAGAAGAGAATGCAGAAGACGTAAAGCAGTGCTTTACTTAGGTGGATAGACTGGACAAAGGATGTTGAAGATGGAGTTTCTTGGTCGGAGGAAAATAGGAGTACTACAGAAAAGATTCATGGATGTAGTGAAGGAGGGCTGGTGGGACAGAGGAAGATGGAGGCAGATGATCTGCTATGGTGGTGGGAGGGCTCACGACCTGAGCCTTTCCTCCCTGCAGTTTTAGTTTAGTTTTGTTGTTGTTCTGTAGCATGCTGATGAAAGTGAAATCATTTTTTAAGCATAATGATCCCTATGAACACTTTTAATTATCATATTAGGGAAGTCTGACCTGAATAAACAGTGTTGTCATTTTTTTTTTTTTTTTTTTTTTTTTTTACTGTTGTAGGACTAGCTTCCCGGCTATCAGCAGCAGATGATTATTTCCTATTGGGAAGCTTTTTATTACAGTAACAGTAATCTAATAACTTGCAGTCAGCTTAGGTAATGTTGTATTGGCTTCACGTGTCTCCTCTGCTCCATGAAAGGGCACATAAATTATGTAAATGACAAATTATTTATGAATTATTGATTTTCCCTTCTCCAATCTATCCAGAGGTAGAGAAAACACTGACACGTTCATCAAAGTCAATTTAATGTTACGACCCTAAGTGTATATAAATGTTAAAGAAACATGTCCATTTTAATAGACATATATTGAGGCTTTTATTTTGGCATGTATAATACTTTCTTCCTCTGATCCAGGAACGAAGACAGAATGGAGAGGAGTGAACGACAGACCTGCACCAAGATGGACAGTATTGAAGCTACTGAAGAACAGTGAGTTCAGCTATCTATTCTCCTGTTTGTGTGCCTCTATCAGTCTAACACAAGTGTGTCTTTTTTTTTTTTTAACTGTAGACGCCCCAGCCTAGAGGAGGTGTTGTCGTGGGCACGGAGCTTTGAGATGATGCTGCGCTCGCTGGAGGGCCGGGAGGTTTTCAGGCAGTTCCTGCGTTCTGAGTACAGCGAGGACAACCTGCTTTTCTGGTTGGCCTGTGAAGAGCTGAAAAAGGAGACGGATCCCACAGCGGTTGATGAGAAGGCCAGGATCATATATGAAGATTATGTGTCCATATTATCACCCAAAGAGGTGAGCCACCACAGGAACGCAACCGAAACACTTTAAATCAAGACCTTGCACTAAATGGCAAACAGGTTTCCTCGGGTTCATCTTTAGTCCTGATTTATCAAACTCATGGCTGGATTGCTTTGGTAGTCTCCAGTAATTAATCCTAATGAAACTGCCGATGCTTTATTTTTCTTCTCGTTCCACTAGTTGTGTTAGGGCAATTTCCAAGGAATGCATGTGGCTATCAGGAATAAGTGTGATCACTTTACTATTCCCAAGATAAATTTTCCATTTAGCTACTACTTTATTTCCCATCAGCCATAGCTAGACTTCGTGTAGGGTTCATCGCTAATTTGAAAATGTGCCCATGAGAAGTCACTGAACTAAAACTGTAAGCACAGTTCATGGCAATGGGCTCTTATTTCTGATTTGCTATGCAGACATGTGCTAATGTGATTTACAACTATAAAACGATCAGTTTAATATTGGATAAATTCCTCCTTTGCAAAGGAAAAATAAAACAAAAAAACTGGTCTTCACTCTGCGCATAGATATGGGAACTCTGCAGGTATACTGTGGTATCTGGAACAGTAACTCTGGCAGGATCCGTTGGTTGCCTCTGTTGTACAGGCTAGTGCTGGCACACCCTGCAGATCTGTGTCCCTCGAGCCATTCCTCAGTGTTATTTAATTATTCTATTAGTAGGGTTGTCACAATACTAAAATTTTAAACTGGGCACCAGTACCCTGAAAGATACCATTTCTGATGCCAATTAGGAAGAAATGACTAAATTAAGCATTTTTTTTTATTTAAAAAAAAAAAGAAAGAAAGAGAATTAGATCATTACTGGTTTGTGCAAATGTATTCATCTGTTTATTTCCTGTGGCTTCTGGTGACTTGGCACCATATTTCCTTGCTGATCAGAGTTGGTAAGGTAGGGTGCCACAGCTTCTAGATGCAGACTTTTGTCTGCTTCATTTCCTGTCTGTTTCATAGCTTAACAGACAACTAATGTTACCAGTTACGCTGATGACAACACAAAATTCCTCATAAAGACCGGGGTGTTAGTCTTTAAGACGCCTCGTCACATTTGTTGTGTTGCTATTCATCTGTTCAGCTGCCAGTGAGGGGAGGGCCTGTGTACCATCACGTCTGCAGCAGTGCTGTGTGGAAAAAAACAAAAAGAATGAGACTATTGCAAATGAGTAGCTAATCCATGTCATGGCTACGGTACCGATGGTACCAAAAAACAAATCAAGTACCATCACATTTTTCAGAGTTGTGGTATTAAAATGTACTGAATGCATTCTGGTGATGTCCGTATCTATCATTGGATTTGATGCTCTGGTTAATCGGGTTATTTGTGCTTATTTGCTTACTGGCTTTACTTTTACGCAAATTGCTAGGTTTGTAATGCCTCAGAAAGGCCCTTTGTGGTATGACTACACTCAGAAGCATGATTGGGGTTTATACAGTAAAGTCAGTGAGCCTAGTCACTTTATTCAGCAGGGGTCTATGCATTTTCTTAATCTTTTACACTCTGAAAAAACTGAACTTTAATCATGCTTATTTAAAAACTGGCTAGCAGTGTGCTGGTTGTTGTGTTTGCATCTCTACTTCATTTTTGTTTCATGTAAATACTATTTTCACACGACTCAGTATGTTGTTTATGTTATTTCTGCCAACCAGACTGATTGTAGTGGTTGCAGTCTGTCACAACATTATGCTTACCTTTCTGGGGAGGTGCATGATTCAATGCAGAAGTTGAAGTCCTTAGCACATTTCCTGTGTAATGTCCCAACAAACCACAGATCATCACTTCTACTTAATTTTGTTCTCCTTACCCGAGGTGAGTCTGGACTCACGGGTCAGAGAAGGAATAAACCAGAGCCTGGCGGAGCCGAGCAACCTGATGTACGAGGAGGCCCAACTCCAGATCTACACCCTGATGCACCGGGACTCCTTCCCCCGTTTCCTCAACTCCTCTGTTTACAGAGACCTCCTGGCCAGCAGGAGGCGCACCTGCCTCGACACCTAGTCCCCCCCAGCCTCCATCATCGCCATCAAACGCCAACAAGACTACTACTTAAACTTCAAATACTACTATGGTGCCAGAAGTCGGGTTTGGAAAAATCTCTCCCTCGTTTTTGGTTGAAAAGGCTGAGTGACATCCGAGATAGCTGGTTATTAGTTTTTTTTTATTTATATTTTTTAAGCAATTTATATCCAGTTCTCTGCTGGAGCTAGGTCAGCCTTTGCTGGTTGGTTATTGGTCAGTTTTAGACCATTAATGCTGGCCAGTGATTGTTTTGCTAGCAATTTGTGCTTTTTGTTATGGTTGACTGGCCAACCCACGTATCAGCTATCAGTTGAGATGGCCAACCTAGTGGCCCGCTGTTGGTTAACTGTGGACAAAGACTCCTGAGGAGGTGGGAACAGAGTGCGAGAGAGAGAGAGACAAAAAGGACAAGCCCACTGTTCCTGTACTGTAAAATTTTAGACCTCATGCTTTTTACCCTCACTTAGTGATATTCTCTGTCTTTACTCATTCTTTTTAACAATTTTTTAGTTTTTCCAAGTCTGTCCCATTCCTCAGATGTCTTTCATTTAATTTTGCTTTTCATTCCTTCACTGTCCAAACATGACACCTATCTGTCGGTGGGATTTAGGGCATTTTTTTGCCCTTTTAACCAGTAGACACACTGGCTCTGCATGCAGCTCTCTCTCACTATGATCGCTTGATGATATAAGCCGCGGACTGCAACTGTTTTTGAATATTAAGAGGTATTTAAGGGGGGCGGGGAGGACTGTATCTCTGTTTGGCTGTCTGTGTTCAGTGATGGGAAAAAGTAAACTTCTGACATCTTTAGGCTTACTGCAGTATTTTTATCGAGGAGATTTGAAGGCGTCTGCAGCACGTGCAGCACCTACCCATTTATCCACCTGTCCATCCAATCCATCCGTCCATCCAAGCACTTTCCTTCTTTAGGATTCGTTAACTGGGAGAAGTAAGGGCTAGAATTGTGGTTGGGCAGCTACATCTATTATTATTACTCATGAACTTTAGACAAAAAAATCTCTCCACTGAGAAAATCACAATGCCTTTACATGCAGGAAAAGGCAGCACAAGTGCTGCTGGAGGTTTTCTGGAAAGCAACCACAGTTTGTCCACCAATCCCTACCTCCCTTTTTTTTTTTTTTTTTACCCTCGTTTCCCTCCCTCCTCCTCCTCCTCCCTCCAGTTCAGACCATCAAGGCCTGACAAGCACAGGTGCCCAGTCTAGGGGAAAAAACGCAGCTGGAGAAAAACAAACAAACAAAAAAATACATTGAATCCAAATAAATAGTCATCTACATTTTTAAATTCTTGAGCAGAAAAAGAGGGCTTACCTTGTAGTGTTTTACAGTAAATTTTTGAGCATTATGGAAAGCCGCTTCTGCTTTAAGAACAGTAGCAGAAATTGCAGGTGCGGGTGTAATGTAAAAGGTTATCAAACCCTGGCTTTTGTCTGTAAGGCTTTAGTTGTGTGTGAGATTGGATGCCTGTTATAAGCAGTTACGCCGAACCAGGTGCCAAACACGATGTCAGAGATGCCGTGATGACGACAGTAGTGGTCGCTAGGCTGTGGAGCCTTGGTCCTTCTGCCGTGTGGTGGTCCTTCAGTTAGCTACTGCCCGTTCAAGACGCTTGTTTCTTCATACCAGAGCTAGTGAAGAGGGTTGGTAATAACAACGCTAGCACACGGGGCTAGTAAAAGCAGCTTGCATAGTCATGCTACACACTCGCCTTTTCAACCAGCCGTCTAGGTTTCAGCATGCTGTAGTCAAGCAGTTAGCATGCTTGTGCTAGCCATGCTAATTTTCTACTCCACTGCCAGCCCTCGTGCACACTCTGGTTTGTTTTTCTAATCAGACTTTGACAGCATGCTACGGTAAAGGTGTGTGTTTATGGTACAGTGACACATTTACCAGAGAAAAAAAACGAGAAAAGTTTAAGGGGTTTTGCCAAACGTCCCATTAACATTTTTAATATATGAAATGATTTTTTTTAATGATGTAAACATTTGAACATGAACTTTGTTCCTGGCCTGTGGATGTACAGTAGACAGTGCATGAGTGCAGTATATGCTTTTTTTTTTTTCTTTTTTTTTAAATTAACTGAGCCTCTGAGTGTATTCAGCACTCGATAGGTAGCTGACCTCCTGGCTTGGTTGGGTGAGTAGTGCCACATCTTAGTGTCAATGAAACGGTGCCACTCCTCACTGATTAATGTAGGCATCCATGTTTCTGGCTGCTTTAACTACCTAACATTCATGTGCCAAGCTTGGTCTAGACTAAATATAAGAGCGGATGGTGCACGGCGCCTAGCAGGCCGTTGAACTGCAATTGGATGTCAATTTGAGGCTCTGTCTCACTTGTCGTAAAGTTGATTAATAAACACCTTTCAGGATATAAAGTTTTTGTTTGTTGCCACTGTTTCTAAACTGCAACTTCAGGTTTTGTTGGAGAAACTAAGTAAGGAAACGAATGAATTTAAAAAACAAAAAAAACAAATCCTTTGCAAGAGCCTGGGATTTTGATGTTTCCTCCAGACTTATTTCAACAAAAGAAACAGACAGGATGTCACAGTAGTACGAAAGCTGTCTGCTGTGAATAATGGTCAGGAGGACAGGTTGAAACTAATAACCACGCCACAGTTTTTCAGTGTTCCTTATTAAAAATATACTCTTGTTTAACCTTTGGCACTATAGTACTCAAATTCAAGCTATGTGAATATCCATAAGGGCTTGAACTGATATTGCTTGGCTGCTTTAATGAAGAGCTGTGCATGCATGCGCCCAGTTGATCAGAAGCAGAGGAATACAGAGTAATTTACCAATTCTGATACCGCAGGATCAGTTTTCACTCTCACTCCTTGGAACAGTTTTACCTTTTCACTAATCGAAAGCATTTTAGACATTTGTATTTGGACAACTCTGGAACTTTTTAACTCACTCATAAAGCTCTCATGCAGACAAATCCCTCTTCTGCACACTATAGCTACATTTCCTTTTTTTTTTGCAGGTTTTTTTCAGAGTCTATATAAGTAACATGAGAATGTTTCACCAACAACCAGATATTGAAATCATGGTGCAATCAAAACAAGTTTACATTTATAAATTGTGAGATGTGTGTACCTTATTAAATACTCATAACAGTGGGAAGCTAACAGCCAGCAGGTTTGAAGCTGGCGCGAGTCTCTGCCCAGGGCTAACGGGCAGGCTGGAGTTTAAAACTGGGAGCGTTTTACAAGGAGGACAGACACGGTAGAAACCCAGGTTTTCTGCTCGCGTCCATTCCTCGTAATTTATTGTGACTTTTACACAGCGGGGAGAAGTACACGGTTGTTTATTTTTAATACCTGCGTTTTTAAATGTGGATTTTGCAAGCAATGACGATGATGTGAAGTGATATAGTTGTCATCGCTGAGTTTAGATTTGTGTCTTTAAATTTCCATGGATTCCAAGTGAGAGGGTCTTTAAAATGTGGCTGTGGTTTTATTGACTAAAAAAAAAATATATATATATATATATATATATATATATAAAAAATATTAAATAAAGGTTGCGAGCTAGAGCTGAAGTGTCCTAACGGGATGGAGGAGGTTTGCGAAGCTTTGGCCTTACTGACATGTTTTATTTTTTTTCTTTGTATTAAAAAGAAAACAAACGTCTCTGTAGGCTTTTCACTACCTCTCATGTTGGTTAATTTATTTCACATCTAGTTGTCAATGTAAAAGTTGTTTTTAGATCTACTTGAAGCCTAACACTGTAAACAAAAATGTGCACAGAAAATGACTATGTATATGACCAGAGGGTTTAAAGAGAGTTTGGCCTAGTCAACATATTTTTGTTTGTTTGTTTGTTTGTTCGTTTGTTTGTATGTATGTGTGTTTGTTTTGAATTGTGTTGAGCTGAACTAGATTTTGCATCTCTATAAAGAATTCAGGAATCCACTGTCTAAGGGCTAATCCCATTTTTGCCTATGCAAATCTGTTACTGTGGGTGAGTTGGGAAAGGGTGAGCTAATGCACCTTTCACCTGTTTTAGATGGACCATGGTTTACATTGCCCTTTGCTGATATTCTTCAATCTTATTCAGCAAAAATGTACGCTTATTTTTGTTTCTATATATAAATATTATATATATGTGTGTATATATATGTATACATATATATACACATATACAAAACAAGTAATATACAGAGTAAATAGTATATGCCTTCGTGATGATAAAAAAAAAAAAGAAACCTTGATGAAAACAAATAAATGTGTTGTCTGACATTATGTGGCTGTGTGCTGGAGTCTTGGTAACCTAGATGACTGGAATTCAACTTGACTTTCATAAAACTGTCATTACTCAGGCTACAAGACTTGTAGCTGACCCTGTGCAGTATTACCTGACTGAAGGAATAAATTTTATTTATTTTAAGAACAACCAAATCATGACTTTCTGTGACAAACATGTTACCCTGACAGTAGCATGTTATTAGACAGTGGGGTAAACAGGGGACCACCAAGGACTTGTCCTTATCATTTTTAAAGCCTAAGACTATGTAACTTTTGGTAGGAAAAGCCTTTTGTTGCCAAAGTAGGGGTAGGCAGGTGTTTAAAGAAAAATACATCCATAGTTTTTATGAACTGAGAAGGAACTTCACTCCTGCATCTCCTCTGGGCTTGTGATGCCTGTGATAAAGAATTTTGATCAACTGCAGGTCCTTACAGACCAAATCACACATGGGAGAAGCTTGCCTTTAATGCTTTAACTAAAATCGAATGAATTAAAATCTACTCAACTAAAATGCAACCGGAAACAATATCAAAGTGCTACTACAAAAAGACTTGAAGGCAAACTTCTCCCACTTCTGACCAGATCGGGTGAGTAGTACAAGACGAGGATGAAGAACATAGGATAAGGTGGTACATTGGGCTAAGCCAGAGACTTTAAAGTTGGAGAATGTGAAACCAGAAGGGGTGTGACGTACAACCATATTCCTGTGCTCGACCTGTTAGTGGGGCTTGAAACAAAGAGGGGAGAGTGGCAGGAGGAGGGATGATTTTTCTTTTTTCTTTAAATTCTGTAATTGTTTTGTTTCTCCCCCCCACTTTTTTTTTTTTTTAAATCCACATTTCTGCCTACTACAATTTCAGGGTTAAAACAAAATATTGTTTAGAAGTAGCACAAGTCATAGAGTTAGCAAACACGCTCAGTAATGTCAGTCGCACAGCAATTTTGTTAGCAATAGCTAACATTAGCCACTTCGTCACAGAAGCCTAAAGACTGCTCGGTGAACCCTTGGCAAACTGATCGCTATGAAAAAAAAATTTCTCTGATCGATTGGTGAGCAGTTGCTGTGGTACTACTGTAGTACTAAAACTTGAAAAAAGTGTGAGGCAAACTGAACACTGTTCGCCTTAAAAAACTAAAAAAAACTCACTGCTGAAATGGACCTTATTAAAAAAATTGGACGTAGTTACCATGACATCACCCATAGTTTTCTGAAGTCCTCTTTGAAACTTTGAGATTTCTACCATTGCCATCATGGTTTAAAAAAATGTGACTATGACTAACGACTAGCGACTTGTGATTGAACAAGTCCCCAGCCAGTGAGTATACCATGGATAATCATCCTTTTTTAAGCATAGTATAAGATTCACAAAAGATACTTATATTTTTTATTCAAACTAAATTAAAATGAGTGACTGAAATCATAAACTCATCACAAAAGTGTTCAACTGGGTCAGGACAGAAATGCTCGCTCCTGTAGACTTCTATAGACCTGTATGTCTTTCAAGACTCTTTTGCATTGGGTTAATTTTTGGCTTTGGGAGCTACATCTGTGTTGTATACGGTCTATGGCTGAAGCAACATGTTTCAAAAGGCGCAGCTTTTACTTTGAAGGCGTTGCACTCAGTTTTAAAACCTCTTGGCGAGTAGTCAGCATCACGCAAACTTAGGGCAACTGTAGCAATCTACTAAACCATCGTATACTACTTTGCTATCAGTTTCAGAGATGGCAAGCAACATCCAGAATCCTCTCACACCTGGTTTGAAAATGCTCCTTTTTCCACTGTGACTGATGGTTGCCAAGTGGTCTCCAACTGGTCTCTACGCCTGTGTGACAGGAGCCTTAGTCACATCCAAACTTTGAGTATACTGAGTGGAAAGAGTTTGTTTTACTGCTTATGAATATAATTGTTTTATTTCTAAGAGTGAGACCGTGTTATTGACTCATTCAAAAGTTACATAGTCTCACTTTTTAAGGGCTTTGGAGTTGGCGCAAACATGGAAACAAGCTAGCCGAGTCAATGACAGTATCTGCCTTTGAAGTGTGCACTGTCCACACACAAGTCGCAGTAATTCACTATAACCATTCAAATAAACCCCGCTCACCATGAAATATTCCACATTTTATTGTGATTATCTTTGTTGTTTGTCAGTGGACTCTCCACGAATGTTGTGAATTATATGATGAAATGAGTGCAGCACTGTGGCAACAGCAACTTATTTTTCTATTCTTCAACTTACTGTTCTTTTTGTAGCCACATCCAGTCAGACTATCACTGTGTTTATACAGTAGCATCGATGTGGAGCAGAAGTGGGCTTTGTGTTTGTTAAACACTCCACTAATGCAAAACGTTAGACTAGTCAGTAATAAGTTACTTACAGGACCATTTATTCAGCTCTAATGAGCCACTTTTAACGTTCAGTTGAGGTTTGATTCAGATCTAAATTATTTTTGAACTTTTTTTTTTTTGTAAGGAAAATTTAGCTCCTGAACTGAAATGGAAGTGACAGTAGGATGTTTGATGCTGTGTGTGTGTGTGTGTGTGTGTGTGTGTGTGTTCCTTCTTCCCACAGTGCATCATGGCTAAAGAAAGTTTTATCAATTGATGTCGGTTTTGTGTGTTCCCTCAGTTGGATTTGGTGCCTCTTTATGCTTCACAACAGACCTCAAGATCTTGTTTTCTTGTCTGTCTCACTCTCCCCCTGTCGGGCTTACGCTTTCTCTCTTTGTGACATCACATATACAACTCTGTTATTAGCCGTTAGTGGAGAGACGGGCCTATTTTACAGCAAAAAATTGCACTGATGTTTAATTTCTCCCTCATGAATTCCCTCATATTGTCTGTTTTGTACCTCTTCCGGAGGTGTTTGTGCTACTCTCGGAAAGAGATTTTGTCCATGCGGGTACTGCTCGAAGTTGGTTCTCAACAGTTTTAGGCAATCACTTCTCTCTTTATTGATTTAGATGCCTAAGCCTCTTGCTTTATGTCATGCCTTTGTAGATAGATCACGGACATCGAGAAATTATCTGCAGGTGAAAATGAAAAAAAGAATTTTACCGTCACTTTAGGCGATTAGAAAAGTGACATTGTTTTCTATTCAGCATGCTTTGTGCTAAATAAATGAAATAATTCAGTTATTTGCTATAAACGATACTGTATGAGTATGTATTCAAGTACTGCAGTATGCAGACAATTAAAAATATGAGAAACTCTTTTGAGAGGGTCATATTTTTCTTCTAGTATGTTTGACTATAATATTGATGGTTATGGGTACTTAATTCTTGTTTTGAGTGTCTCATGAATTACCCGAATGATTAAATGAACATCTTTGTATTAACAGATATGGTCAGTTATTTCCACATGCATGATTTGAAGAGAGATTTTACCAGGACAGTGCTTTTTAATCCAGAGTCAGGCTCAACTTTTCGCTGTTTTTCACTGGTTGCTTGACACGTCTCTTGAGCGAGATCCTGATTGCTTTATTTTGACAGGTGAAATTTAATCTTTGTGGTCACTAATGGTCCAGAAGGTGGTCTGGGGTGAGATGTATATTTAATTTGGAGCCTCATCCTGACGCACTAAACAGATGTGACCTCCCTTTTCAGAATTGAAATGCAGAGATGAGAATAGTAGCCAGTTTAAGGGTGACGTCTTAAGACATTAGAAAGCATCTCACTGTCTCCAATCTTCAAGATGACTGCTTGTATGTATGACTTTGAAATTTATCAGAGGAAACTGATTGTCAGTTCTTAACTGTAGCATGTAAAGACTTTTATATCTCCTAGTTTAAACCCAACCTCATGTTGTAAAATAGCACTGGAGGGACTCAAGTCGTGTGTCACACAGTGATTTAAATCTGTACTCCAAGAAAGAGAGAAAATTATTATTAGGGAGTTTGGACTTTGCAAGAGATATTCAGTCATGCTTGTACTGGCATTTTTTTGCATGATAGAACAAGACAGACAAAATATTTAAAAACAAACAAACAAACTAGGTTTAAAGAAAATTGCAGGGAGGAGTGTGAAAAGGAAAACAGATGATATATACTTATGTACTTTTTTTGGTGAGATTTATTTGGGAAGATGGGAAGAAACTGCAAGCCTGGCCCGAGGTTATTATTGCTGCAGTCACACTAGGGAAAAACGGGGTTGGAGACTGAGGCATGACCAATTATTGCAACCGTGTGCCGTTTTGGAACCATCTGCGTGTATTTATAAATTAGATGCCAATTATTTGCAAACGAGAGTGACTCTAGTCAGCCTGAGTTGACTGCTGGTATTTCTTTATTTTCAATGCCCGAGCCTCTTGCTTTATGCCATGCTTTTGCAGGTAGATCACAGTTGTTGAGCAGTTTTCTGCAGGTGAAACGGGTTGCCTGGTGGGAGAGAGGCCGCTCCCCAATAGGCAACCTGTGAAATTGCCTTATACTTGAAAGTGGTTGTTGCAACCACTTGCAATCAGTCTCCAACCAATTGCAAAATATTCAGTGTATTCACCAGGAGACCATTGGTTTATTTTTATTTTTGCCATGTTAATCTTTCCTCTAGTGTGACTGAACCATAAGCTACAAATAAACCTCACATAAAACCATTCTTTTCTTTTTTGTAACAGCAGCAGGCTCCAGTTTCATACTTGCAGTCCCTGTTTTACTCTCATCAAGAAAAGAAAATAAGCCTATTAGCTGAACGTCACACTGTTTCTTTAAGAATAAACAGCCTAAAAAATAATAGAGCTTTGTGAAATTAAATTAAATAAACAAAAAGAGGGAAACTCAAACTGCAAATGTCCAACTAAGTACAGAATGATTATGTCTCTGTGGTGGCTGAAATGTGCCAAACTAATAATCTACCTTCCACTTCAGTGGAACGAGGTGAAAAGAATTGTTGGAATATAAAAAGATCCTGATGAAACGCATTTCATGAGCTTTCTTTTCATGTTGCTGTTGTGGGTTTGTGTCACTTCTGAATCATTCACATGTAATCCAGTTACCCAACAATTAACCAACAAAACCATATAATGGGCACTGAACCTTTTGAGACGTGACTGATGTGGATTGCAAGCAACCAGATCAGCTCCGAGTAAAATTGTACAACTCACTCACAAAAGAAGCTTGCTATTGTTTTTAATTTTATCTTTACTGTTGCTGTTAATTTATTCCAGTCAGAAGTTTTTCTGTCATTGTTGTTTTTTTGTTTTGTTTTTTTTTTAATCTGAAAAGACACAAAAAAATGTTGTTCATCAGCCTTTAACTTCGTGAGCATCATGTTTACACGGTGCTCAGTCTTGGTACACTTTGATCTACGGTTCTGTCTCTGTCTTTGTTTACACAATGACATCTTGCATTAAAAGAAAACTCCAACTTATGGTAACTGCCCTTGAATATCTGTAATTTAAATCGTGCTGCTAGAGAAAGAAATCTAAATGTAACAACTTACAATAAATACTTAATAGATTTTTGCCAAATGTGACTGTGTTTTTCTTTGAAGGTGTGGGAAATAACCGGTGACTCTGATTTAAGGGACTCCAAATTGATTGTGTGAGAAAATCAAAGTTTTACAGACCAGGTCTGAAACAAAAGAAATATCCAGTGAGCAGCATTTGTGTCGATCAAAAGTCCCTGATGCCAGAGGTCAGGGAAGAATGGCCAGACTGCTTCAAGATGATAGGAAGGCGGCTGTAACTCAAATAGCCTTTCCTTCCAACCAAGATATGCAGAAAAGCATCTCGTTGGACCTTGAAGCAGGTGGGCTGCAACAGAAGACCACAGTGGGCACCGCTCCTGTCAGCTATGACGAGTGATCTGAGGCGACGATTGAGTTCACCAAAACTGGACAATAGAAGATTGGATAAACATTGCCTGGTCTGTGCCTTGATTTCTGCTGTGACATTTGGATGGTGGGATCAGGATACATGATGAAGTGAGCGGCGAGTTGATGCATTTTTATTGTAATTTCCCTTTTATTAATTATGGCAGCAGTAGGAGGGAGAGAGGTGGGGCATTTACGGGATGGCAAGGACTAAGTTCAGTCTCTTATTTCATCAATTTATCATTTTAGCCCAGAGTTAAATATCTTAAGTAACTATCAAGCAGGTGTACAGCCAATTTTGTGTAGGGATTCATGGATGAACTCTCTTTTGTAGCTTTTTAAGCCTGTTCCTTCATTTGTATACCTGAAGCTGGCCAGTTTTCACTTTTCTGGTACAACAATACAAATAGTTTTCCAAAATTAAACAGTAAAAAAGGAACCATTTTAAAATCCAGACTGCAATCTGTCCACATAGGAAACTGTGCAAACGTTTTAGGCCACCACTTATTTCTTTATATTTTTCTGGAAAAATGGGTAAAGCGGTTTGTTGAAACATGCAACATATATGGAAATGCACTATATAAGGCAAAAACAGAATTTGTACAATTCTAATAGCCTGAACTCTCTTGGGTCATCTGTCTTGTAATTTCTTCAAGTGGTCTTCAGGAATAGTTCTTAAGGCCTCTTGAAGAACATTCAAAGCTTTTCTTTGGATGTTGGCTACCTTTTGTTACATCCTCTGTAAAACTGATTGCAAATTGCTCCAATAATGTTTAGGTCTGGGTTCTGGGGAGGCCAATCTATGACTGATATTGTTCCACTGTGTGTTTTTTCTGTCTAGGTATGCTTTTAAGCTTTATTGTCTTGCTAAACCACTCTAGACAGTCTAATCACTGTAGACAGTCACTGTTGCACCTCTCCTGACCTGCATGCAATTTGAACCAAAAATTCATCACTGGCTGGAGGTTTCTTCCTGTTAAAAGGGAGCTTTTCCTTTCCACCGTCGCCAAAATGCTTGCTCATAAGGGGTCATATGATTGTTGGGATTTTCTGTTTTCTTTGCATTATTGTAGGGGCTTTACCTTGCCATATAAAGTACCTTGAGGCAATCTGTTGTGATTTCGTGCTATATAAATAAAAGTGAATTGAAAAAATTGGATCATTCCATAGGACCTGTTGTCAGTGATTTTCAATCCAGTTCTTCTATAAATTGGCATACCTTAGCCTTCTCTTCCTGTTTCACTTTATTATGAAGGCTTCTTGACAGCCATCCCTCAACTGAGATGAGGTTTCAGTGAAGAGTAGATGGATCAGCTAAAAGGCCAGATTCACCTCTCAGGTCCTCTGTCAAGTCTTTGCTAGATTTCTTGTAATTTTCTTAAGGACACGACTTTCAGATACTGGTCATTTGCTTGCATTTTTTTTTTCTTTTTAGGTCTGATACTTCTTCTTTTATCCCCCACTTGGACAGCTTCCTCAATTTTTTTAAGGACACACTGCACACCCTGCAGAGACATGTCAAGTTTTCAGCTAATAGCTCTTTGTTAATTGCCTTGTTGGTTCAAAAGTACCAAATTATGGCCATAAAACTGGCCATAATTTTAACAAAAAACAGATTCAACAAAAGAAATTGGAACAAATTATATGCTTTGCAATGGTTGCTGGTAACAAAGTGGCTAAACAGAAATTAAAATTTGTTCTTTGCTAAGTTGTCACTGATTCATCTCTTGAATTAGATTACTTTTTTGTGCTTGAATGACTCATAGGTCAGTATTAAGTGGTGCAGCAAAAAAAAGAAAAACATTTATCTGTAAAAGGACAGAACTGAAAAAGCAGCCAATGACCAAAGAAAGACCTCCAGAAAGC
The DNA here is from genome assembly GCF_001858045.2 of Oreochromis niloticus. NCBI lineage: Eukaryota > Metazoa > Chordata > Actinopteri > Cichliformes > Cichlidae > Oreochromis > Oreochromis niloticus. The sequence goes on along the minus strand of NC_031978.2, from coordinate 11,930,420 downwards.
CTGGAGAACCTGGTGGTCAGCACTTTTACATGGTACTGTACATTTTAAACTTTCTTTAGAGAATAACAATGGCCAAATAAGTCTTTTTTTCAGATTTAGGGGCTGTTTAATCCTGTGTTGTGTTATGTTTCTTTGCAGGCTACTCTTAACTTAAAAACCAACCATTCAGCTGAGAACTGAGAAGTCCTTTTCAGGTTACAAATCCACTGACACAGATCTGTGTCAATAAGATTGCCAATAAGTGAGTCATCACTAAGATCATATCTCTTTCCTGTTGACTTGAGAGCCTGCCTTACAAGTCCACCAGGAAATGTTATTTGAATCAGGTAGTAGTTGGCTTTTTTTTTTAAAGAGAAAAGACATTATACCCTGCTCAAAACAAGGCATACATTATTTTTTAAATGGATTATGCATCAAGTCAAATAATGATTAACAGAGTTTTCTTTGCTGCGGGGAGATCATCTGACTAAAGGCCAAAAGGTTAGTGATCACATGTTGGACTCCGACATAATGTAGTTGCCTTTTTGAAACAATTCATGATGATTTAAAGTAAAATGTTTAAACAACCTAGTACACGGGGGAGTTTTGGCATTTCTGAGTAAGACTATATAATTAACCTGTGGCATTTTGATAAACTATACTTCCAAAAATAAATATTTCCTTCCTACACCCAGATCTAAATAAAACCTGTTAACCACAGAAAGAAACCACATCATTTAAAAATGTCTTTATTTTTATCCTCTGCATCAAAGACTGTGTTTTCAGACTTTACATTCAGACAACAGGGTGAGACCACATGCTGAGGACAGAGGAGGCAGGTTTGTGTGCATGGGTGCTCTCTCATACAATCTTCTTTATTTATGTGTGTATAACTCTTCATACAGTCCTGTCTGTATGTGGGCATGAGTATGGGCACTGTCACAGATGTGTTTTCTCTCTCAGACAGTCTTTTGATCAGTTGCGTCTGGAACTGTTGAGGCAGATGCTGAATCCTCCTGGGTCTTGTCTAATCCCTGGCTGCAGCCCTGCTCGCTTAACTGTGTGTCGTCTTTCACCGTGACTGCAGCGTTGGAATTGGTGGCGTCTATACTCTCATATGGCTCTGATGTCCACTGAGGAAGAAAGGATGAGAGAGGAGGCCGGTTTCAGGCACAGGAGAGCATTCGTTGTTTGTATAACGCAACTAGCATGTTCGAACACAACAAGAATATCAGGCGGCAACTCTGATCGCACCACTCAAATGTGTCAAATGATGCATGAGAGTAAAAATCTGATTTTTACTTAGTTTTTTTCCTCTATTTTAATTCTGGACTTCACAATTTGGGCTCCAGGAGTACAAAACAACCGAAATGAGAAGAGTTCTCTTTCTATGAAGGAAGAAAGTCATTATAATACACACAGTAGTTACATATCATGAAATCTGGGAAATTGTGCTTATTAGTTTTCTGCCCAGGAGCAAGATCAAGAGACGATCGATACCACTCTCAGACCTGTTGCCTAATTATGAAACTACACTCAGTAGATGGTACGTGTTTGCTTAAAGTGCAGTTGTGCTCATTAATAAATCAAGATTTTAACTTTTGGACTCCACTAGAATAGCTTGGAATGAGTCACAATTTTTAAACACATGCACAAAAAAAATCCTATTTATTGTTTTATGATGCCCCCCTAGAGTCTAGGTGTCTCTGTTTTGGGTTTTTGTGCTGTGATTTGTTCTGAAGTAACTAACTGAAGGGTAACTGGCTACACTGAGCTGCACATGGGACCAAAGAGCTTCCTCCTTCCTTCAGTTATGGGCTCTGTCCTGACTCTGACACCAGCCCTGAGATGCTGACCAGCTTAGCTACATCATGATTTATAAGGTGTCCTTTGCTTTAGATACTCTGCCACTCATCTAGGCTTGTCTTACACTACTTACCTGCTGACAAACACGTCCGCTTTAGTTAATTATGTTATCATTTTCTAAGCTGCCATCTTTTATGGTCTTCCTGTTCTGTCACAATCTATTGGATGAGCTGTTATATATAACGCAGAGTCTCCCCTTTTCAGCTTTCTTCAACTTTTTTCAAAACTTCAAACAGTAAAAATATGGGACTTTCTCCACTGGGAAAAAACCCCACACAAACATTTTTTGCCATCCACAAATTTTGGGGTTATCTTAAAATTTAGACTTAATAACTCAAAATTTAAAATTCCTTTCTCTGAAGTTTCAGTTGGTAAGTCTAAATTTGGAGATAATAACCTGAAATGTTGACTTCTGAATCTTAAAGCAATTGTTTTTCCAGCTGCTGAAACAGACTTCCACAGATTGATCTGTAGTTTTAGAGCAGCCTGAAGCCTGAACATTTGGCTCACAGAGACTCCTTGTAAATCCACTGACATCCTTATTTGAAACCCTGGTTATGTTTAATATGAGCATCCACCTTAATAACAGTGAATACATGACAGAAAATAAGGAAAAGCAGAATACGGGACTGTGAATAAGTATACGCCGCCCTCCTTCCTGATGCATTAGTTTTGTGCATATTTTCACACTGTTGTTTCAGACCATCAAACAAATTTTACTTTTAGACAAAGTCATACGAAATGCAATTTTTAAATAATGATTTCATTATCAATCAACCTGGCCCCATTTTTGAAAATTACCCCCCCCGCCCCCCTTTCACAAATTAACTGTGATTCACCACATTTTTTGGAAAGCTGAGTTCCATTTCACTAGCAACACCCAGGCCTGATTACTGTCAGACCAACTGAATTTTTAAAAAATCGCTTGAATAGAACGTGTCTGACAAAGTGATGTAGATTAAAAAGTCTCAAAAAGTAACAAATCATACCACAATCTAAAGAAACTCAACTATAGATGAGAAACAAAGTCATTGACATCTATCAGTCTGAAAAGCTTAGAGTAGCATTTCTAAGGCTTTGGGACTTCACAGTTAGAACCATTTTCCACAAATGGTGGAAACATGGAACAGTGGTGAACATTCCCAGGAGTGGCCAGCCTACCAAAATTATTCTATATTCTATTCTATAAGCCCGCACAGGTGACTCATTTAGAAGCTCACAAAAAAAAAAACCCCAGACCAACATCTAAAGAACTCCAGGCCTCATTTACTACAGGTAAGGTCAGTGTTTGTGATTCAACAAAAAAGCAAGAGACTGGCCTTGGAAAACGTCCAAGGAGAAAACCACTGCTGACCAAAAAGGCTCATCTCACATTTGCCCCAAAACTCCCTAAAAACTTGTTGGAAAATATTCTGTGGACAGACGTGACAAAAAATGTAATTTTTTGGAAGGTTTGAGTCCCATTACGTCTGGAATAAAACTAACAACATTTTATAAAATTAACACGATACCAGCAGTCAAACATGGTGGTAGTTGTGGGAGGGTATGGGACTATTTACTGTGACTGATACAACCATGAATTTTGCTCAGGTTGTCTTTGAATCTCAAACGCATTTGGATTATGCGGCAGCAAGTTCACCTCTGAATGGCTCAAAAAAAGCAATTACTTTTTCACGCAGGGCCAGGTAGAGTTTTCTTTCCCTTTACTATATGAAATCATCATTTTAAAACTGCATGTTGTATTTACTCTGATTTTTCTTTGTCTAATATTAAAATTGTAAATCCAATTTAATCTTCTCAAACAATAAAAATGAGCTGTGCTTTTAGACAGACGCTGGATATGAGAGAAAAATCAGTCTCTTATCTATTGGCAAAAACTGCAAACAAGCTTCTCGAGATGTTGAATTGTTCCCTTAGTATTTAAAACCTCTACAAAAGAACCCCAGTGGCACAGGGTGTTCAAATGTTTTGACAAGCAAGTCGAACTAGGAAAGAATGTTTTTCTGTATATGTGTACATCTAACTGCTGCCTACCTAGTCTAAACTGTGTTGTGGAAACAGTCTTAAATGGGTGCAAAATTCAGACAGTGCTCTCTTCCCCACCCACCTGTGTGGCTCTGCTGCTGGACCTATGTGAGGGCCCGATGGCGATGTTGACACTGGAGGACGACTGTGTATCGGTGGTGTTGCCCCCTTCAGCAGCGGACAACCCGGAGATAACCAGGCCGCTGGAGAAACTACGCTTCCCAAACAGCAAGCTGAGTGTGGATGAAGATGAGGAGACCTGGCACCACAAGGAACGGAGATATTGCAGTTCTGTTATAGTGTCATACTGTAAACACTAAGGTGATTTATCGGAACATCAAGAATCTCAGTTTTCAGATCTTCCATCTGTCGGCCATGTGTTTAGGCATGCTGCATTAGCAGTGTACAGTTCCTACCTGACTGGAGCGCTGCTGATGCTGCGCTGCCTGAAGCTGTGCGCTGATGCCACCTGCTCCTGAGAGACGAGGGACCTGGAGACAGACAAAAATCCTCTTTACACTCTTAGTAAGGGAGCACAAAAGCAGCTGCAACTGAGAAAAGTAGGCTTTTTACAATGTGTGTGTATACCTGGGAGAATATAGAAGCTATGGAAGTGTTAAAGGACAGCTGACTGTTGGACAGACGCTGGACAATCCCGTTGTTGGAGCCCGAGTCCAGGATGGGGCCAGACTGGCTGCTGACAGGGGGACGCTGACTTTGAGGTTGCACTGATCGACTGCGGTACTCTCTCCTGGCTGTAGAATTAAAAACGTGAACATTTGTAATGAAACGCAAGCTTTAATAACCTAATGTACAAATTAAAAGCATGTTGTCTTTGACTTCAGGATTTTAGTTAAGCTCTCTGTGGTCTCTTCAAAAATAAAAACACAGCTACATCTGTAAGTATTTGGACAGTGATGCAATTTTTATAAGTTTTTCTCTGTACTGTACACCACCATCAAAAAAAAAACAAGATGTGAAATGAAGACTTTCATTTTTAATTCAAAGAGTTTAGCAAAAGCACTGCAGTAACTGTTTGGATTTTTATACACAGTCTTCCAAAAGTTATTGGACTAACATTTCCTTCCTAAAATGGTGATCAAAATTGTTATAATGTTAACATAAGTAAACTGAGTAAATAATTTTCAGAGTTGAACTAAAACCATCTAAAACTATAGCCAGTGAAAGTTTCAACTCAAACACATGTTTTGGGTTGTTGGAAGACAAAGTGATGACACAGAGCAGTTTTGCTGCTCACTGGTTTTGTTCCAAAAAAATTATTCTTTTTTCGGGATTCCTTCCAGGTTGATGAGAGTCCCAGCTCCAGATGCACTGAAGCATCTCCATAGCATAATACTCCCACCACGTTTCACTGTGGGGATGTTATTTGTTGGGTTGTACGCCTCTTCCTTCCAAACATGTTTTCCAAACATGAGCAGCATCTCTGTGGCCAAAGACCTCTAGTTTTGTCTCATCTGACCAAAGGGCGCACTTCCAAAATGCATGATCTTTGTCCCAGTTGTTCTTAGTGTACTTCAGTATGACTTGAAGGCATCTCTTCTGAAGAAATCAAGATTTTCTTGCACTGAGTACATTCCTGTGCAGGTCTCTTTCAATACTACAATTCCTGACCGGTCTAAGTCATTTACTAATGTCTTGGCAGTTGTTCTGGCGTCTTCACACATCTCTCAGTAGTTTTATTTCCAGAGTATTTAAAATCTTTTGCCTCCTACCTCTGCCAGGCTTATTCTGTACTGTGTGGCTCTCTTTGTATTTCTTGATGATACTTTTCAATCCTCTTCTTTACACTTTGAAAAAAAGTGACAACTTTTTATATCCATCTCCTACTTTGTGAGTATCGAAAATGATTTTTCTCAAGTTGAAACTGATTTCCTTTGTTTATGGCATGACACTTTCTCAAGTGACAGCTCAAACCCTTACTGAATTTTTTTTTATACTGTGTGTAAATTGCAAGATATCCATCAGTTTTAACTTGATTTTACAAATTTTGAACATTACACAGTTGCTCAGCAGTGGTTTGTACTATGGCTCAGTGGGAGGTTAATAATTTTGGCCCTCGTATTTTTTGTGTTTTCTGAAATATTCCTCTTATTGTTTGCAAATTTAAAAAATAGCATGTTTAGAAATGCTATGGTGAAAATCTGTAGCTTTACACAGACAATTTCATAGGGGCACTAATTATTTTGTCCTCATATGTAAATATTAATATCACAGCGTAGTGTCTATAGAATAATGGAACAAACTGTGTTTGCGATGGTTACGCCTTGTATTAATCATAAAATGATACAATTTATACCACTGGGTTTAAAGTATCCCGGGAAAATAAAGGCTTGAATGTGCATTCCGAACAGGAAGAGGATAACGCCTTTGTTATATCTGGAAGTTACTGCTAACTTTCCTGGGGTAGTTGTGGAAAAACAGACCTGCTGTCAAAGGAGGAATAGTGACAGGAATCTAAAGTGCTTTAGAGTTCAAAAGCTGACCTTAATTTTACTACATAAGTAAGCAGCCTAATCATTAGTTACATGCGAAAAACTGAGTTAATCCCATGCTTGTAGAAACACCACCTGCTGCGCGAGTGACTTTATCGGTTTCTCACATAATTGTGGAAGAATTTTGTCCCACTCTTCTTTACAACGTTGCCTCAGGTTATTGAGGTTTCCAGAGATTCATTTTTGTCCCACCACAGCATTTCAGTTGGGTTGTAGTCTGGACTTTGTCCCATTTTTCTTGATTCTTTTCTTTTTCGGGCATTCTGTTGTAGTTTTGCTGCTGTGCTTAGGATCATTCTTTTGTGGAAAAACCTAATTTCTTTCAAGTCATAGTTATTGTACAAAAAGCCTCATATTTGAATCTAGAGTACTTTGACACACAAAGGAGTTCATAATTGACTCAACAGCCGCAAGGTTCCCAGGCCCTGTGGCTACAAAACACACCCAAATCATTACCTCTTCACCACCGTGGTTAACAGTTGTTATGAGGTGTACGTTCTAATATGCTGTTAAGTTTTTGCTAAACATGGTGCTTTTGATTATGATCAAACATCTCCACTTTGTCTTTGTCTCTCTACAGGACATTGTTCTGGAAGTTGTGTGGTTTGTTCAGATGCAACTTTGCAAACTTGAGCTGTGCTGCCAGTCTTTTTCTAATCATACTGTCATTAACCTTAACATTTAACATGGTAACTGGGGCCTGTAGAGTCTGAGATGTTCACTCGTCATTCACTCATCGAAGATCGTAGCGTTGTGTTAACACACACCTGAAGGCTCCAGACCAGCAAACTGCCAAAACATCTGCTTTCATAGAGGTAGCCACACTTGTTGATGATCAATTAATTAAATGCATTTGATTGACAGCACCTGGATGCTACTCAGTACAACCTTAATGCTACTGGAAGCGGTGCAGGTGTACTTAGTTTTTCACATGATGCACAGATTCTTTCCTGCAGCGGGAAAAACTTCCAGTGAAAAATTTGTCTGATTGTACAGAACTATAGGAAAATGACCCTATTGCTCAATTCATGTTTGACGTTAGTAAACACTTTTCTGATAGGTGTATGTTGCCTTTGCTTGTTTCAAATTTAAAATAAAACTACATATTTTTTTTATAAAGCAGGGTCAGAGAGTAGGCTATATAACAGACTATAATTTAGGGCGGGGCTTAGGTTTGAAAAGTTGCATAGCTTGACTTTGGTTCATGTGATTAAAAACAAACAAAACCCAAACATTATTAGGTTTAGATCGAGGTTGTAGTAGAAGAATTTGTACCAGCATTGTGGTGTCTGTGGCTGTGTGCCGTCCTGGCTCTGTGCTGGCTCAGGCTGTTGGATGTGACAGAGGATGGGCGGTTGTGGCTCAGCGATGACGACCCACCAGCACCGCAGTCCACATCCTCCATGTTCATGCCGCTGTTACAGCTGGTCAGGTTGTCTTTACGCACCCTGCAGAACACAAGCACACAGCTCTGATTTATTTATTCATGTCCACATCAGTGCAAGGGATGCGCACAGACATGGGGACGCTCAAAAATTTAGCGAGCCTTAACTATCAGCACTGCTTAAACCACACACACACACACACTCAGAGATGTTACGTAACTATGCTAACATATGTGGTGGTGGTGGTGTTCCTCTTAAATTAGTTAAATGTGTTCTGGCTGGGGAGGCTTGATCCATCTCCTTATCTCCTTTTCTACTTAGTCGAATTAAGACAACACCTTTCAGTCAAGGCGGATGAAACAGGATTAACAATCTAATCTAATCTGAAAGGAAAACTCTGCCCCAAGAAGCTTAAGGGCGAACTGCGCACACACCATTAGCTGACCTGCAGAGGTTAATGCAGCGCCTGTACGATAAGCTCTACCGAAGGTATTGTGTAAATGATGGAGAGAGAAACAAAAGGCAGGATGAAACTGGGGCTAAAGGAAGAGAGAGCCAAGGAAGGAGGTTTCTGCATAGCAAAGCAGAGAGTTAAAGCTTTCAGCTGCCCTCTTACTCTGTAATCCAGCTGTCTATTTCTCTCAAACATGCACTTGCACTGTCCCTGTACATGTATTTAAAACTACATCAAGTTGGCAGAGAAGCCTCTTCGCAGCACTGACTACCACCAAGTCAATATCTGTAAATCCACAGAGCAGGCAAGGCTCCAACTAAGCAGGCAGCCAGAGCATTACACTGCAGTTTGCATCTTATCCAGAGTGATTTATACTAAATGCAACCAGCTGAATAAGAGCATTAGGAAGCTGGCATAAACTGCTTTATCCCAACTTTTTCCCCTTTTGTCCTGGAGACATAAGGCCTTCTGTAACAGCTCAGAAATATATATAGATATATATCAGATTTAGTCTTTGTGACTTACAAAATGCTATTAAGTAGATGATGCATTTTAGAAATCGCCTGGAGAAAAACAGAGAATATATACTTATTTGGTGTAACCACAATACTTTTGTACTCATCTCCGTTCTTATTCACCTCTTTGAAATCAGCAGGCAAACTGTGGCAAACTAAAGGGTTAAAGCAAAAGACAAAATGATGGTAAAAAGAGCTGCTGACACTTAGAGGCATTTGTCAGTGAATTTCAATGCATACTATATCAAGAGGAAAATCCATAACATCTGCAACTGATGCACATGAAGCGATTGCACCGTCACACACTGCAACTGTCCACTGGGGATGTGATGGGCCACACTGAACATGCACCGTGTGCCGGAAAACTACTACAACTTACTTTCTGCAGTCTTTGCAGCAGATAATTAGCTAGTCCAGAAATTCAAATCTTCTCTCCTGAAATGATTTTGTCCCAGTTTCAGAGATTAAATCAACTAGATGAATAGAAGAAATATGAAAGTTTTTGCTGTATGCGTGCCCTCTAAATATTCCAGATAAAGAGTGTGTTATTCAAGACTCCTCAGAGGCTCATGGTTCAACCAGACTGAACCCATGACCTTCAAGTTACAGCATCATCTTCTTACCCATCAGAGAGAACTAAATAAAGTCTGTTTTCTGTTTATCTTTAGCATGTGAAAAAAACCCACCTAATTTTGAAGCACAGTCACAGGAAGAGATTTGGAAAAGGCTGAGCCTGGAAGGCAAGAATGAAAAAAGAATAACAAACTGCACTTTCTACTTAAGTGGGACAAAATGTACTGACCGCAGCCATTTAGAGCAGAGCCAGGAACGAATGGCATCCAGGCTTAAAGCCCCTCCTCCGATGCCGCGTAGCGTACGGTGTGTTCCTGCGTATGAAGTTGTCAGAGGTGACACATACCTAAAAAAAACAAAAAGAAAGAACAGGGAAAACGTCTATGTGAGTGGGCTAAATACTTCTATTGAAGCAAATTAAGATTTTCCTGCGTAATAATTTGGCACGCACATGGGGTAGCCGAGTGGCTGGTCACAAGAAGAGTTGACCATGTTCCTCAGTGCTTGCTTTGAGTTTTGGATGCTGCCTCGCTCCGGGTTTCGGTTCCTTAAAAATATCAACTCCTGCTGCTGTCCTGCCCAGAGGCCTCGCACACACTCCTTATTGATCTGAAGAGGTACGGAAAAAATGGAAACAATCATACAGGAGTACAAAGTCCAAGCACGAGAGAAGATCCAGAGAACATCTGGTCTGTTTTATACAATGTGTGAATATGACAATGCTGTGGCCTGATAATTAGCATGTTTCAAGGTGCTTGTGTGAGGATTTTGTAACATCTGGGCAGCCTTAGGGTCATGGGAATGACACTGAGCTGTTCCTTTGTAATCATCATGTAATTTTAGGTGGTGTAAACTTTAAAATTGACCTATTATACTGATTTCTAACTCCATGTGAACCAGGTGCTTTTGGCAGACACCAATAAGCCTCTGGAATAATTCTGGCTGGATATGTGACCACTCTTCTTGGTAGAATTTGTAGACCTCATTTACATTGGTTAGTTTCTTGGCACAGGACCTTCTTTGAAGTGTAGTCCACAAATTTCTGATACGGTTGAGGGCAGGGCTGTGAGAAAGCCATTCCAGACGATAAATGTTAGCCTGTTTTATCAGTTCCAAAAGGAGTTTTGATTTCCGTTTGGGATATTTGTCCTGTTGGGACACCAAATTGTGTCCAAGTTTCACTCATCTAGCTGTTGACATGAGATGATATAAAAAACCGCAACAAAACAGCCCTAGACCATGATGCTACCACCACCATGCTTGACAGTTGGTACAGTGTTCTTGGGTTTGAAAGCTTCACCTTTACTCCTCCAAACATGTCACTTGTCATTGTGGCCAAATAGCAGAATTTCTCTCTGACCATAAAACATTTTGTCCATTGGCTTGTCCATGTGGACAGCTGTAAATTTCAGTTAACCATGAAGGTGCTGATTTTGGAGCAGGAGTCTTTGCCTTGGTTGGTGCCCTCAATGCACCAGCAGTTTAGTGACAATTTTGAACCTTGGTGGTTCTTGGGATTTTCCTGAACATCCAGTTTTCTCTCATCTGAGGGTGACAGTTTGGGTCTTCTTCAAGACCTTGGCAAAATAGTGATACCTGTACTTGTACCGTCTTGGAATCTGGAGACCTTCCCAACTTGTGTAAATCTACAATTCTCCTTCTTCACTGAGTTCCTTCGACTTCCCATTTTTTTCTGAGTATTGGTCAATCCAATTAGTGTTGTTGAACAAATCCTTTTTATGCTGGCAAAGAGAAACTAAGATATGTAGTCAACCATGATCACCAACATGAAGTTAATAGGCTTTGGCCTTGTCGAGTTAAACGACACTGAAGAACTTTTAACGCCACTAATTAAAATATTTAACTGAGTGTTTTTTATATATTTGAGCCTTTATATACACTTTTGACCCTGTGTGGATTAGAGAAAATCCAAAATAAATTCAAACTTCCAAATCTTGTTTTTTTAAAGTCATTAAAGAAGTATGCTGTACAATCATTCCACCCTGGAAAAAAAACAGCTCAAAGAAATCATTAAAAGCCCAGAAATACCATAAAATGATGAGTGTATGTAAAATAGACGTGCACATTTTCAAAAGTCCATCTTACATCCTGAAGGGAAAGCAGCAGCTCCAGAATCAAAAGTAGTTTGAACAGAAGAAATTCAAATTTGCGTGATTTATTTACAGTAAGATTAAAAAGCAAAAAAAAAGCCACAGTTATGTTCTATCATACAGATGGAAAGGTGATAGTGTTGGTTTGAGACCAACCTTCTCCTCATAGGTAGGCAGGAGGCTGTCACACCGTGCACACAGCATTTAGCTGTTTAGCCATTCAGCCAGAAAATTAAACTTATTTTACCTTGATGACCTTGAAGCTGAGGTGGCGTTTGTACAGCATGATGATCTTGTACTCGTCCGTGCCATCATCAATCATGTGTCTCAGAGTGAGCAGCGTGTCACGGCTTGACAGCACAGCCTTACGCCAAGCGGGATCGCTCTCGTGGCAGATTACGAGGTTGCTGCGGTAGTTTGTGATGGCTTCGTACAGGATAGATGCCTCCTCGGTCTCTTCCAGACAGGTAAAGTGATCCTACAAAAGCAGGAAATTCATCATGAAGTGTTGAAGGAAATGTTTTCTCTTTAATGTGTATTTCAAGTACAGTTTGACACTAAAGGTTGAAAAGCTACATGCTCTTTACCTGATGCAATTTGAGACTCATTCTGACTGCAGGAGCCACCACCTTCTGGAGAAGGTCCAGATCAGTGAAAACCCACTCATCCTTAGTGGCGATGCGGAAGTCGCCTTTAAACAGGGTGTTGAAACCGTACAGAAATGATTCAAGACTTTAAAGAGGAAGGGAGGGATTTGGGGGGGGGATAAAGGAAAAACAAAGGTAGAGAAATAAAGGATGGATTATAATAACATATTTTAGATTAGATTACAAGCCATATTAACACTGCAGAGTCAGAGGTATGTTTGAATGACGGGGATGTTTAAAGATTAATCCACTGGCTCCCCCTTCTGGTGTTTCTGTTTAGCACCGGGTAATATGTACAACATGAGACAGACAATAATTTGTGCATGTAATCTCAAACACAACAGAAACATTTTTACTGTATTTTAAGATCAATTTAGCGCGAGCATTTAATTTAATTGGTTTTCATTTATTTTATTTTAATGGAATAAGTTTATCTACTGCCAAAGTGCACAAAGGAGAGGAAGCAGACTGAAGAGGTCGACACTCTAACAACACACAGGGTTTTAAAATTAGATTCAGATTCAGATAACTTTATCAGTCCCAAAAGGGCAATTTGTTTACAACTTACTCACACAACCTACATATATGGTCAAACTCACAAAACCTATAGTATACATATATATTGATCACAAACGCTATTGCATGTCAAGGCAGAGATCAGCAAGCAATGAGGTCAAAGCAAAATATAGTCTTAAAAAATAAATAAATGTATTAAAAATAATGCACTGCATAAATAGAATAAGAAGGACAAATGTCTAAAAATGAACAATCTCATCTAAAAGACGCCTGAAAGTAATCTAGCAGCTGAGGGAATGAATGATTTAAAGTATTTGTTACCAATTACCACAACATCACAGTTAACACTGCTTTTCCTGCGTCCTAAAACACTTTTGAGCTAAAGAAATGACACTTAGTAACAAATAAAACACCTAAAAATTCATTATATTCCCAGAGAAAAGTCACACTTGAATATATTTTGCGCACAGTCGGACATTTCTACATGCTTACAACTGAAGCACATTGAGTAGCTGTAACTGTCTTACTGTTATATGACGGCACCTCTGCCTTTCTTGTGTGACTTCAGCTAATGGAGGCATAAATAAATACTTTGCTCAAACCGAGTTCTATGAAAGACTAATGGGCTACCAAATATTTGCTCAAAGTAATGAGCATAAGGGTATGCTGTATAAAGACCTTAATAATATTTCCACACAGCTCACTTCACAGAGGGATTGCAGGCCAGCCAAAACCAGTCACACACTCTAATATTTCACTGGACTGCCTTCAGCTTTGATAGCCTATAAATGTCACAGCATTTATTTCTGACCACAGTTGGATTTATTTATTTATTTAGTCAAAATCTTTTATTGATGATGGGAGAGTCAGACTGCTGCATGTCTTGCATGCAAGTCTTCTCTGCCAGCTAAAACATATTGATTACTGCAGTAATTATGCAACAGAGGGCTTTTATGTGTTTGCTTAGTTAAATCCCGGTGGTGACCATTTTTGTGGCCAGGCAGTGTATGTGTGCTGTTTTTGGAGTCAGAGAGGCTTACCTGTTGGACATGTTGTGTGACGCAGTGCCAAGGGATCTCCTCCCCAGGACGGAGAGAGCATAAGACAGAGTGACCAGAGGAGAGTCTTCATCGCTGTCCACAGGCTGGATATAAGCACAAACACACGGATGAAGGCAATGGCATATGGGCCAGAGATAAAAGTAAGTACAGATTCAAGCCTTATGAGTGCTGTATGGCAATTTGCAGCAGTTTATTTTCACTATAGTGCAACTCTTGCTTTCCTTCTTACTCATGTCAGATTTCTAAACAAGTAAAAGCAGAATGACAATAAACAAAATTCCTTAAAGGCGACATAAAACATTACTGTTTCCAGCTTCTCAAATCTGAAATATATTCTAGTTTTTCCTCTTCTTTCAGCATTTTAAGCTTTTGGGGTGATGACTATAACCACATTAAGTTGCAGCAGAGTGTAAACTGAAACTCACAAGACGATGTTTAATAGAACAGTCTTAAAGGGACGTACCGTCTCCATTTTCCCAGCACAGTGCTGGATCCACTCCAGGTAAACATTGCAGAAGCTGGCGCGTGTCACCCCCTGCAGGCAATGCACATAGTCCTCATCGATCTTCACGCTAAAGACCTGAGGGTCGCGCTCAATGTGGTGCCACTTGGTGTAGGACTGCAGCGCCTCCTGAATGGTGGCATCCTTGAGCCATGTAGACAGTTTGGGAGAGTGGACCAAGTAGTAGATGATACTCTGAAAAGGAGATTGAGAAAGAACGGGTCAGTAGGTAAAAACATAACACTCACTCATAAGGAAGACATGCTCTTTACTGCACTGCTCACGATATCTAGAGTCCCTTATTGCCATGCTGCTATTTGTAATGGTGATTAATGCATAAGATGTTAATTAATTTGTCATTTAAACTGCTTAACCTTTGTGCAGGCAACTCTTTAAGAGCCTTTTGAGATGAGCTGAATGTTCAGTTTTCAGCCTGCCTCTGAAGTGAAGCTGACTGAATGCATCAGGGGTGAATGCATTATTAAAACCGTGCAGGGTTCCCTTTAATAGCAGAGATTCATTTGAATTTATTTTGACATGACAAAATCTGATCTTAAGTGGAAAGCAAATTCCCATGTAAGAACAGTGACTGCAGGTTTCTCTGGAGTCAGTCATCGCTCTCTGTTGTCTTACATGAAAACATGTTGCTGTCAGCGAGCCAAGCCTTTTTGTCCATCATCAGTGTCTGACCTCACAAATACACTTCTGGAAGAATGTTCAAAAATTCCCATAAACACACTCCTAAACCTTGTGGAAAGCCTTCCCAGAAGAGTCGAAGCTGTTACAGCTGCAAAGAGCGGGCCAACACCATATTAAACCCTTTGGATTAAGAACAGGATGTCATTCAAGCGTGTGCGTGTGAACGCAGGCAAGCAAACACTTTTTTAGCAATATAGTTTGAACCGTTCTGATGCCCTGTAAACGCACATACTCTGTGCATCTGGAAGCTTCAGGTTGGAGTGTAAATGTACCTTCAGATAGTAGGTGATGAGCAGCTTTCGAAGATCGTACACTTGCAGCATGGTGGCAGCATTGTTCTCACTGATGCTGTAACCCTCCAGCAGGTACTTGGTGGCCATCACTTCCCAAGCCAGCCAGCGCAGGTTGAACGCAGCGTTGCATGACAGCATGTGAGGCAAGTGGCCCGGCTCACAGCAGCAGCATGCGTCATCTTCCTCCACGCCCTCTGTGATGGCCTCCACCTCGCGCTGCTGACAGTACGTCCCTGGGATAGAGACATGGAGTCACAAGTAAAGCAATAAGATATATTTGCCAGGGACGCGATGGGATGGCTGTACTTTACCTCTGAACTCTAAACCCCTCAGCTGGAAGGTGACCAAACCATTGCCAATCTCTATGAGGTGGACCAGGGCGTTGAGGTAGTCAGAAGCCAGGATGAAACAGTCCCCAGCGCTATAGTTGCCCCATCGGCCCAGCATGAGGTCACCACAAAGCGAATGCTGCAGTGATCGAGTCAGGTACTCATAAAAGATGGAATTTAGGTTGTTATCGTCACAACCTGCAAAAGAAGAGCCAGAAAAACAGATAAAATGTGCTTGCTGCCTTATCTGATACTAAAATACACAATGCTCTTTGTGTTGGGGGAATGAAATGAATTAAACTAATGTGATAGTAAAGTTAAAGCTCACCTGTCTCCTTGTCCACCTGGGACACCAGCCTGCTGTTGGAGTTATCGATGCGTTTTGTGCTGCAAGGAACACAAAAAGAAGCATATCTGTGTAATGTCACCAAATGTTTTTCCTGTATGTGCTTATACATCAGGTTAAAAGCTGATAAAATATATCATGTAATCCTGTATGAAGTGTCTCACTATAAAACTACTGTATGCATTTTTTATTTTTTTATTCCAGGACCAAGCTGCTCTGCTGTGACTGTTCTGCTGAACTTTCTGTGTCATGTTGCATTGGTGCTCATCTGAGCTTCACAGTGACAACTTGAGCAAACACTTCCTATTTCAACTGACTCCAGCTGAGGTGATGCTGTCAGTGATTTCAAGGTTTCAGGTCTAACACTGACAGTATCACCTAAATATAGTCGAGGGGTGAGCTTGCACATGAAAGCTGTGGGAGTATTTCTGGCGTGCTCTCAGGGTGCTGAATGCATGCAGTCTCTCACATCAATAAGTAAGAGGGAACAAAGACACTTTATTGTGTAAGCAGCTAAGTGTGAGACAGAAGGGGAGCTCAGTTCAAAAGACGAAGATTGATTGCTTCTTCAGTAAATAAAAAAAACAGATGTGCAAATTACAAACTGGAGAAGGAAGTCACGATTCAGTAGTTATCCTACCACGTAAGCCCATTTAACCATATAAAAGCCTAATCACAGAAAACTTCTACAAAATGAGGTGGGCTTGTTTTGTAGCTATAGGACCTGGACACCTTGTAGCCACTGAGTTGATCATGTGCTCCTCTATATATCAAAGTATTGTGGAGTCAAATGTGAGGCCATGTGCTGTAGCGTTCCAAAGTGAAATGCTGTGGGGGCACTTTAACAGAGTGGGCCAAAATTCCTCCACAGCAATGTGAAAGACTGACAAAGTCATACAGAATATACTTCAAGTTATTGCTGCTAAAGGTGGTACTATAAGCTACTGAACCCTGAGGTACAATTAGCTTTTCAAAAAATCGCATAGACATGTGAAAAATAGTTTTTTCACAACTGCAAATCATTTTTAACACAGCTGGGTATTGTAGTTTTTAACTAAAATTACTTTAACTGATGAGGACTATTTTTTAGCCACATCTGCAGCTGGACTGTGCAATTCAAACTTGTAAAAAAGGACCATGCAACCCAGAATAAAAGTCTACCTCATTAGTTTGTTTTAAATTAGAAACCATAGCTCTGCAGCATAGAGAAAAAAAGGCTATTTTAGTAAAAGCTAAACACATTTATTTTCATGAGCTTTACTGACAATGACCTGTTCTTTAATTTTCAAGAATTCCTTAATCTGGACCATTTGAGAGACTGACGGCACATTCACTTAATTTCCTCATCAGGCCCTTACTTGTAGTTTCTCTCCCAGAACTTAATGGGCCTCGGATAAGAGGAAATGAAGATGGCACTGCCCAGGAAGGGAGCGAGTGGAGTGTAGAAAACTGTGGTGAGCAGAGTCTGGAGCAGCAGCATGGCTGAGTCTAGACGCACACACACGCCAGTCAAGGAAAGAAAAAAAACAAAAAAAAACAGGCACTGATACACTTTCACACACATGCAGGTCTTAGAGAAAGGATACGAGGCACAGCAAAGGGCTGAGCAAAGGCATGAAAAGCGCTGCCCCAGGCGATCTGCCAGGGAGCGATGTAAACCAGGATGAAATGGAGTTTCAGCAGCAGCTCACGCATCTGGACAGAAAGGGAAGCACACAGTCAATCCGCTGAGAGCCGCACAGCAGCGACAGCCTTATTTAACTGCCGAGCTTCATATACGCTCTAATTATTCTGCAAGGCTCATGACAGGCACATATTAACAGAACACAAAAGGTAAGTCTGTTGATGGTTTCATATTTCAGTCACACGGTTTCTGTCAACGGCTGCACATAAAACACACAAAAACACACTTTTCAGTCGCAAATGAAAACATGTTTTTGTTGCTCTCAATCAGCTTGAAGTTACTATTTTTTTAAGAATCACTTTCAAAAGGTTTGTCAGCAGATTTACTTTTGATTATTGTATTTTCTCAGACTTTACCAGAGCATGACTAGCACCCTCTGTGATGAGTAACTACCCTTTGCAAACTTGATGAGTAAATTAGCAGTTAGCATTCAAGTCTCAGCTGTTGTGTATAACACCAGAAAAGTTAGATCAGCTGGGATATTTTTTATGCTTTCTTTGTGTCCTTGTTTCTGCTTATCACAAATATCTGCTTATTTCTATACCCACTAAGTATTGTATACGTTGAAAATAACTGTGTTTCAACCTCCTGCATTCTCTCATGTGGTCCTCCAGAAATCATCAGTGGTTCTTTTACCTTGTGGAACACAATGGACATGATGAAGAAGTCCAGCAGGAAGCTCTCGGAGGCACGTGGACAGTCGAAGTGAAAGAAAATGAGCGTAAAGAGCAGAGTGAGGAACTGGAAGCTGGGGTTGCAGAAGGATGAGCGCAGGAGTTTCAGTCCAGCGACTGTCGTCAGGAGAACATCACAGCTAAAGGAGGAAAAACAAGGGCACAAAAAAATGATTAAATCCCCCTCCTTAATGGGCTTTGTACTATCTTTTCATTATCTAAGCGGATAAGCAGTCGCACCAAGCTGATTGTAAATTTTACCAGTTAACCCAGGGCGTCACATAAAAGGATTGATGTTGGCAGAATCTGATCAGTCAAAGATCTACTGTATAAATAAAGTAAATGCTGAACCTTGGCAATGTTTGCTCCAAGGATAGGTTTAACCCTTTGTATACTCCTTCATCAAGTGTCAAGATGCAAGTGCATCTTCTTAAAAATGTTTGCTTTTACCTTCAGTGAGATGTTGTGTGGCAATGGCTATCATTTACGAACACTATTCTGTGACAAGTTTTTCATTATCCTTGGAAAAGAAGGTGGTTTAAGGATACGTGGGCCTTGTGGGATCACTTCGTTTCTGATATATTCTGATAGAGTTACTGCGTGCACTTGTTGTGAAGAAAAATAACTTCTGTAGGTCTCATAGTGGACATCATGTTCAAAGAGTGCCGTGGTCCTTAGTACCTCTTAAAACCACAGAAAGCAGAAGCTCCGTCATCAGTGTTTGTAGTCAGGGACTGGATGGTGTTGGTGTGATGCTGTTGTTCCATGATGAGTGTGTCTCAGAAAAATGTGATGCTTGAAAACAGAATGGAGGAAACCTGATCAATGCATTTCGGTCTGTTGACCAGGATGAAGGGCACAGGCCAAAACGCACTGGTCAAGTAATAAAGCTGTTCTTTATACAAGTGACGCTGGAGACTTCTTTAGGCATTTGTTTTTCTCTTTGCACCTTGGAATTAGGTGAAGTTAAGCTAGAAGCCTCCATTCTGTTCACAAGCCAACATGGTGAATGTGTAAGTTAACAGACTTTTCACTATTACAGCTATATCATTAAGAAGTTGTTTTGACCTTGTCCTTTTAATTAGGACTGTAAATTAATTCTTATCCAGCAATAAAATTCCTTTAAACTATTTGCAACCAACAGGAAAAAAGAAAATCCAAATAAGGTTCATCTAAGAATCTAGATTTATAATTGCTGCTCATCACGGAAACATAAAGGCATCAGACACTAAAACTTTAGACCCGCCTACTATCCACACACAGAGCTCTGAGGGGTCTTCCACAATAGGTGATGTGATTTTTCAGAGAATTAATTGGTCAGTAGGTGATGATTTCATACCTGTAAATCTCTAATCATGAACTTAACCTTCTC
Source organism: Oreochromis niloticus (assembly GCF_001858045.2). Classification (NCBI taxonomy): domain Eukaryota; kingdom Metazoa; phylum Chordata; class Actinopteri; order Cichliformes; family Cichlidae; genus Oreochromis; species Oreochromis niloticus. The sequence continues at coordinate 11,910,876 of NC_031978.2, read as the reverse complement.
CGGAACAGGTTAGGTTCAGAGCACAAGTTACCATGGCAATATACCATGGCCAGTAAGAAGTGAACCACCTTTGTAGTTCAGCAAACCCAGGGTTAACCCTGAAGTTACCTGGTTAAGATGAAATCTTAACCTTCCCAGTGCATCATTCTGGATCCGGTCTATATTTGTTATAAAAACACATTTGGCACATCCACTGAATAAACCAACTACTACTACAACGAGTATCATCACATTTTGTAGAGTCACAATTGAGAATTATTAGATTAGCTTCAATAACATCAGTGTTAGTCATTCATTGTTTTATGGCTGCTACTTGGTCTCCTATCTGCAATTTTAATTAGGTGGAATTGTCGAATAAATATTATTTGTTGCCATTTTTCAAATTTGACTGGACTGTTAACAAGCGAAAGGCGAATTATTATTTTTATTATATTTGAGGAAACTGCAGCCGACTGTCTGCCTGTTCTGCAAAGCCATGTTTTGAACCAGTCACAATCATACACATGCATTCAGTGACTCCTAAAAGCTGTGCTCTTTTCTAAACAGCAACTTAGTGAATGCCTGCGTGTGACCTCTGTAAACTGTAGCTACAAAAACATAGGTTACACTAGAAAATAATGATAATTAAAATCCAGAATCTGGAATCTTAAATGTGATGCTGTATGTTTTCTGTGGTCCACTTACTGGATTCCCAGCTTCTTGCGGTGACTGAGAGCAAAGCCATCATTAGTGAGCGCGCTCAGCACAATGGCGGGGTACACCACGTATTTCTCAAAGCACAGCAGTCCCACGTACAGGCGCTCAAACCACATAAGCACCGCGTCCTCTGTAACACATGACAAAATTTTAAAACCCATGAACGGAGCAGAATCACAAGATTCCAGAGCACAGTTAGCGGGACACGTTTAGAGTCTGACCCGCTGGTGGCACTACAGCAAAATCCATCCACCCCAACTCATTTCACAAAAACATAACAGCAAATACATACAGTTATGTAGATGTTTCAGTGTGGGCTAACCAACAGACACAGCCATACTTTAGGTTTCACCACCAACATGAAAAATCATCATCAAATCGTGACTGTGTATAAGCAGGCAGGGTGTAGCAGTGCAGACCATTTCATTTATTCCCTCCATAAATTCAGATCAATTAATTTATATAGTGCCAAATCATAACAACAGTTGCCTCAAGGAGCCATCATTTAAAACCCATGTATAGCAGAGGATATGACATAGTACTGGTTCTGTTATTTCTCTTGTAAACACAAACTGCTGACTGAAAATAAAGAATAAAAAACATGAAACAACACCAAAAAGCTACCTTGGTCTGCTTTCTGATTCAGCAGAGGTCATTACAGCGAGTAGCTCCATGTTTGGTATGGCAGTTTTTTTACACCCGTCTCAAAAATATTCGAAAAAGTGTCATCTGCTTTTGATTTTTAAATGAATTTTCCTTTTTTTCCCTTTCCTTTTTTGTCTGCTCAAGCCATGCCTGGACTTGCACCACCTTACTTATCTGAGCTAATTGTGCCATATAGACCAGCAGGCCCTCTTCACTCTCCCAATGCTGATATACTTCCCTAAAGTGCTCTTATCTCCTCAGTGGCTTCCCATTACATGATTAAGAAGCAAGTTCAGTAGAAATCTTTAAAGAGACTGAAAACCTGCCTTTATTTAATTCATTACAAGCCATTACTCTTGCATCCATCAGATTTCCACTTAGCTGATGTTTTTTAATGTGGTTGTGATATTATTTTAGCGGTATATTTATCCCATGTACTTGCATTAATTATGTAGTGGGACCATGCTGCACACTGATTGTGCACTTTTATAACTGAGTGACTGATTGCTGTTACGCTAACTGTATGGTTTTGCTGTTTGCATGCACATACTTCATTATGAACTACATGCAGTAGGGACACTGACCTCTGGGTTCAAACTGGTAGTACTCCTTGGTCTTGAGGACTGGGTGGGAGATCCACAACCAAGGGTGATGCTTCCTGAGCTGCGGGATCAGGTAGTGGGTTACAAACCCCACAGTCCCCGCCAGAGCATACAGCACTATGGTCACAAAGGGCTGCACACATGGGTATATAATAAAAGAGACATAAGATGAAATTATTGTGCTAGTAGTAGAGATCAAATGTAGAAGGCAGTGTAAAAAGCAGAAAACAAGTTGGGCCACCTTGAGAGACAGAAACACGGTACTCGCGGTGATGGCGAAGGTTAGGATGTAGGCAACGGAGCACGCCATGATGTCCGACAGCAGAATTTCTTTCTGCAGAGCACAAAAGGGAGGGACAGCTGCAGTCATTCATAATCCACATGAAAACACATATCCAGCTCATTTAGGTGTGCGATTATTCCTGACTATCTGCGCTGAGCGGCCAGTTTTTGGAGATCAAAGGCACAGGAGCGCGGGAAGAGTTAAGAGCTTTACAATCTCCATTAATGCTGTAAAAGGCGACAGGTTTGCCTTCTCTGATGCATAATTCCCTTTAATCACACACAGTGATCGCCAGCAAACACTGATTCATCATCTCACCTTTATGCAGTTTATGCCTTCTCACGCTGTATAAATTCAGAGATGCACAGAGATAATGAGGATTGATTTTCTGATAATTATTATCGCAGACTAACCTGAGCTAACAGGGACAGTCGTGTAATCCCGGGGCTGATAATAACCTGAATCTCACCATCTTCCACTAATATGAAGATAAATATTGTTACCATGGAATTCTGCAGTTTCTCAGGTAGAGGATCTTTGATGTTTGTATCATCCTCCTCCTCTTCGTCACTCTCCACAAGCGCAGGCATTATCTTTGACTTGATTAGAGATCTGAAAATAAGTATTTTACACGTTTAGATTAGTAATGGCCGATGATAATAGGCAGCTAATAATAACAGAATTTATTTATGAAGCTTTTTAACAGCTTCAAATAAAACTTCTGAAGAATACAATTAAAGTGAGTCAGTGACAGTTATTTTTAAATAGTATAAGTAGTATCAGCATGTTTCATCTGAGTTATCAACCGTCTGCCTCCAGTTCCTTGTGTCAATGATTTCAGCTTTTTCAGCTTTTTTTAAATAAAGAACAAGAGGCTGCTCACAAGCAAACACACACACACATACACCGCGTGATACTTACAGAAGTACAGAAGGGTCACTGCTTTGTCGGCTGAGGTGATAGGAAAGCACCACTAAAAGGCCACAGAAACCAGAGAACAGGGCTGGGGTGTGCTGCTCATCCCATGGTTCCTATGAACAACAACAAACACACACACAGCAATGTGAATTGTGAGTGTGTGTGACATGTGCTTGACTAGCAACAGTTTCTGTGTGTCACGGTCTTGGGTCATGCAACCCAGTGTTTTGAGTTTCACTGTATTTTGTTATTCATTTATGTTCTAGCTTAGCTTATCCACTTATTTCTATTATGCCTAGATTGCTGTTAATTTTCATTGTTTAGTAGATTCCTCTTGTGTTTTCACCCTGTGTTCATGTTTCCTGTTTTATTTTGAAAGAGTCTGGTGTTCTTTGTTCACTGCATTTAGTTTCACCTCCCCTGTCCCGTCATCAGGTTCATGTGTGTCAGCTGTGTCCTCATGTGTCTCCACTTCTCCTGATCACCTCATGTGTGTATTTAAGTCCTTTGTCTCCCTTGTTCATTGTTACGTCAGGTTTCAGGACTCTGTGCTAGTTATGTATATGTTTCATAGTTCTTTCATGTTCCAGCACAGAGTCCTGTTCATAGTTGTTTCAGTCATAGTATTCATAGTCACCTATTCATAGCCTTCCTAGTTGTCTTAGTTAAGTCTCAGTTTCTAGTTTTCTGTTTTCCTAGTTCAGCTTCTAATTTAGTTTTGCCTCGGTGCTTTCTGCTTTGTTTGCCACCTTTAATCCAGCCAAAATAAAGGCTTGCTTTTCGTTTCAAGTTCAGTGCTGTCTCCTCGACTGTGTTTGCACCTGAGTCCTCACACTTCCACACACGGTCTTCCCCCCCCTCGCAGACCGTGACACTGTATTTTACTGAAGATTATTTAAATAATTCCTGTACCTGTACTACATGCTTCCCTCTACTCCTTTAACCAAGGAGGTGACCGTGAACACAGCATTAGTTCAACAGGAAAGGAAAAAAGCACGAAAGAAGAAGATAAGTAATGTTACATCCTCTAAGTGCTCTTCCTCTGTTTCCTACCTTGAGAGCGCCGAAGCAGAAACCGTAAAGCAGAGACAGAGCAGCCAGACTACGTAAGATGCTGTATACTGCAGAGATGAGACTGGTGGCAGCTGAGACACACAAGTTAGAAAGGTTAAAAATACAAACAGTGGTTTAAAATGGCAACAAACTAAGCTCAGAAGATACTTTTTACTCAATGGTCCTGAAAGGCTGTTCTGTCTTTGTATGTATGTTTATGAATAAACAGCCAAAAGTTACAGTTTATAGTGAAAATAGGAACTAGGATCTGAATTAGCTAACACGAGCAATGCTAAAATCAAGAGATTAGAAACCTGTTCCTCCAAAGAAGTGCATGTCAATCTGCTCCAGCAGGTAGATGGTAAAGGTGTTGATCTGAGGGAAAAGGCCCACCAGGAAGGTGATTGGGAAGCAGTAGGTAAAACCTGTTTAATGCGTAAAACAAAAGACATTTTTATGTATTTATCAAAGAAAAAAAATACTGTTAGCATACTGCAAGCAACTGCATCTGCATGTTTTCTCCTGTTATATTTATCCTTACCCACTAGGAGGTCTCGTAAGAAGCGCAGTACATCATAGCAGACGATGGTGACTCCATACAGGCTGGAGACCGGCAGGTCCTTCCTCCTCAGCAGCTGCTCCAGTACCCAGATCAGTGCACAGAAAATGCAGAAGTAGGCCGCTCGGCTGTAGGCCACCAGTTGGTTGTGACCCTGGAGACATAGAGGGATGCCACCTGTAGGGGTTTACCCTGATTTCCATCACAGTAAGATAACACCTACAACTAAACACCTTCCTCTGTTTTCACAATAATATGACACAACTACCATAGCAACAAATAAGGCAGATCCTCTGTAGCCACTTTGCATGTTCACCAGTCAAAGCTCAGCAAAATTATTCACATGGAAAAAAGGAAATGTTTTGAAATTCATAACATCATCAAAAACTGCAACACTGAAGAGGAAGAGCAGTCACACGCACGCACAACAAGGATGCACGTGTTTCCAAATTGTTAGTGATTATCATACAACCTTTTCAGTATTTTTTCAGTAACAAAGAAACAAACTTACATGGGTCGGTGAAGCCGCATCTGGTTGAACACTCTGCAAAACAAACCCATAAAAGCCAGTTTGAAAACAGCAGCGATAATACCAACTTTAGTCTGATAACATCCATCCACCAATCCTTTCATCTACCCATTCATCCATTTTCTGCTGCTTATCTGGGTCCAGGTCATGTGGATATCTGTGTAAGTATCCACTGTAAAAGCTGAGATTTAGAACCTTGACTTCACTTTAGATCAATCCTTGACTTTTGTTGCTCACATCGAGTCTCTGACCCCATCTTGCCTTTTCCATTTAACTCCAAACCGCTGACTCAAGAGTGAACTGGAGATGGCTGTTCATCCCTTCATCTCCTCCTACTTAAATTATTGTAATTCACTATTTTCTTATCTGTCTTAGGCATTTATCAATTTCCTTCAATCTGTCCAAAATGCTGCTGCAAAGCTTTTAACTCACACACATAAATTTTGATCATATCAGCCCATTGTTAAAGCACCTGCAGTGGCTTCCCGTCAGGTTTAGGTTTCAGTTAAAAACCTTGGTTCTTACTTTTATGGCCTTGGGTGAAGCCCCCACCTATATCATCAAATTACTCCACCACCTATTCACAATGCTGGCTCCTTAGGTCCTCAGATAGAGGTTTTCTTGTGATCCCACATACTAGTCTGGAAACTAAGGGGGACTGTGTATTTCATATCTTAGCACCAAGACTGTGGAATAGCTTAACACTCTCTCTTCAGGTTAGGGTCATGTTTTTGTGTTCTCTGTTGTTTTATTTGGTTCATGTGTGCTCATTTTGACCTCACATTAGCTGTCTTTTTTACCGATAGTCTGAAAAGCACTTAATACTGCTTTCTTGCCTTAAAAAGGGCTAAATAAATACATTTTACTTTTACTTTACTTTTACCCCCAGACCTTCCTCTCATTAGCCAACTCCTCTAGCTTTTCTGGGGGGACAGCAAGGAATTCCAAAGCCAGCTGGGAGATGTAATCTCTCCAGCGTGTCCTGTGTTTGCCCCGAAATCTCCTGCAGGGGGGGACATGCCTGGAACATCTCACTTAGGCTGCATCCATGTCAGATGCCTGAGCCACCTCAACTGGCTCCTGTTGATGTGGAGAAGTAGTGGCTCTACTCCTAGCCCCTTCCAAATAACCAAACTCCTTACCCTGTCTCTAAGGCTGAGCCCAGCCACTCTTTGGCAGAAGCACATTAATTCAGTCACCAAGCAGCATAACACCAAGGCCTCTGCTTTTGACTACCACCTGACCAACAGGAGGGCTGGCCCATAGGCCAGAATGAGCCACATGGGTAAGGCCTGGCCACCAGACACTCACTGATGAGCTCCTCCAGCAGACCTGGCTCCCAGTATCCCCAATCCAGTAAAGTTAACACAGTCCACTGTTGTTTTTTTCTATAGAGATCCTATGAATCACAGTTAATCTGGCCCTTCACTCAGGGGCTGTTTGCCTTGGGAGATCCTATATAGCACATAACTCCAGGGATCACCAGGACATACAAATCTCTCCACCATAACGAGAGGGTGATTCATGGACGAGAAAATATGCTGGGAAACAATTATGACAGCAGCATAACATAGTGGGAGTTTACGGTAGTCTCTGAGGTAGGTCATCATTTCCTTGTTTCTGCATATATCATATTTCGTTATATTTGGCTAAACATTCTCCCTGGAGGCAGTTGACTGACTAAATTAGCGTGTAGGCTTTGCTGCATTTCAACAGAGAGGAAGTGAGTGGGAGCAAACAGGAACTGGCAAGTCTGAGGTCAGCTTTACTTTTTGTCTATATTTAGTGCCCATGGCTAACATTTTGACCTCACACTTTATTCCTTAAACGCAGCACAAGCTGTAGCTATTAATGTGGCAATTATATCGTGTTGGATTTTGCCCTCAGTTTGATATACAGTATCTTTATTCTGGACTGAAGACTTTTTTACCTTCAGTAATGAATAGTGGCAGCTGGCAATGACCAGACAGAACTGGAAGATCCAGAAGTCTTTGAAGCACCCATGGTTGAGAAGCACAAAACCCAGAAAGGAAACCAGGAAGGCCATGAAGACTGCAACTAGATTCTCCAGAACATCCTGGTTTCTATTATAAAAAAAAGCAGAGACAGGTCACAGCAGAGCCTCTAATACCTTATTAGGAAGCTTGTGTGCAAGCTTCACAAGCAACAGAGTTGTGCAAAATACAATAACGTGCAACAAGCAAAATATAAAAATGGTTAATCTAAAAAGTAATAAATATATGTACCATATATAAAGGTATATACATTACTGAATGTGTGTACTAAATATGTTTTTCTACGTGTGTGTGTGTGTGTGTGTGTGTGTGAGTGTGTATATACATGTTTTACAAATGAAATAGAGTAAACAATAAAATAAGATATATAAAATATAAAATATACAGAGGTAGGTATGTGCAAAACAGTGGCATTAATGTACAGTATGGAGTGCATAATGTTGAAGTTCCAGTAGTGAGGGTGAGGTGTCTATGACGTGTTCAGCAGTCTGATGGCCTGGTGGAAAAAGCTGTCTCTCAGTCTGCTGGTACGGGACCGGATGCTGCAGAACCTCCTTCCTGATGGAAGTAGTCTGAAGAGTTTATGGCTGGGGTGACTGGAGTCCTTGATGATCCTCCCCGCTTTCCTCAGGCACCGCTTCCTGTAGATGTCTTGGAGGGAGGGAAGCTCACCTCCAATTATCCGTTCAGCACACCGCACTACTCTCTGGAGAGCTTTGCGGTTGTAAGCGGTGGTGTTGCCATACCAGGTGGTGATGCATCCAGTGAGGATGCTCTCAATGGCACAGCGATAGAAGGTCCTGAGGATGCGGGGGCTCATGCCGAATCTTTTCAGTCTCCTGAGAAAGAAGAGGCGCTGCTGCGCCTTTTTCACTGTCTTGTTTATGTGTACTGACCACGTAAGATCCTCAGCCAGATGTACACCAAGGAAGCGGAAGCTGCTCACTCTCTCCACAGCGGCGCCGTTGATGGTGATGGGGGTGTGTACTCCTCTGCACCTCCGGAAGTCCACTATCAGCTCCTTTGTCTTTGCGACGTTGAGGGTGAGATGGTTGTCTTGACACCAGTGGGTCAGGGCGCTGACCTCCTCCCTGTAGGCTGTCTCATCACCGTTGGTGATAAGACCCACCACTGTAGTGTCGTCCGCAAACTTCACAATGATGTTGGAGTTGTTAGTGGCCGTGCAGTCGTAGGTGTAGAGTGAGTACAGGAGAGGGCTCAGTACACACCCCTGTGGAGCACCAGTGTTCAGTGTGATGGGGGATGAGGTGGTGCTGCCCAGTCTGACCACTTGGCGTCTGTCAGACAGGAAGTTAAGGATCCAGCTGCAGAGGGAGCTGCTCAGTCCTAGATCCTGCAGTTTCCTGTCCAGCTTCGAGGGAACGATGGTGTTGAATGCTGAGCTGTAATCTACAAACAGCATTCTCACATACGTGTCTCTCTTCTCCAGGTGTGACAGGGCAGCATGGAGTGTCAGGGCTATGGCATCATCAGTGGACCTGTTGTGGCGGTATGCGAACTGTAGAGGGTCCAGTGAGTCGGGTAGTGCAGAGCAGATGAAGTCCCTGACCAGCTTCTCGAAGCATTTGCTCACGATGGGGGTCAGGGCTACAGGTCGCCAGTCGTTCAATGATGAGATGGTGGAGGATTTGGGTACAGGGACGATGGTGGCCATTTTGAAGCAGGCTGGGACTACAGACAGAGAGAGGGAAAGGTTGAAGATATGTGTAAACACTCCAGCCAGCTGAGCCGCGCATGACTTGAGGACGCGGCCGGGAATCCCGTCCGGACCAGTAGCTTTGCGTGGGTTCACTCTCCTGAAGTACCTCCGCACATCCTCCTCAGACACAGTGTGCGCACTGACGTCATCCGCGGTGCGCACACTGTCCGGTCTCCTGGTGTTCGCTGTGTCGAATCTAGCGTAGAATACGTTTAGATCCTCACACAGAGAGGCCGTGGTCTGCGGTGTGCTGGTTTTCCCTCTAAAGTCTGTGATCGTGTTTAGTCCCTGCCACATACTCCGAGGGTTGTCAAACTGTTGCTCTACCCTGTCCCTGTACTCACGTTTGGCTGCTTTGATCGTCTTCCGGAGTTGGTAATGTGCGTGTTTGTAGTCCGATGTGTTCGCGGAGGCAAAAGCGGTGCTCCGTGCCGCTAGCGCCGTGCGAACATCTCCGTTAATCCAGGGTTTTTGATTTGGGAAGGATTTAACTGTTCCGGATGGGACGACATCTTCCACGCATTTTCTGATAAATCCACAGACTGAGTCTGTGTATTCATCGATGTCTTTAGCAGCCACGTGAAACATTTCCCAGTCCGCGTGATCAAAACAGTCCCGCAGCGTAGACTCCGATTGGTCCGACCAACGATGCACCGCCCTCAGGGTTGGAGCTTCCTGTTTCAGCTTCTGCCTGTAGGCGGGTAGAAGCAGGATGGAGCGGTGATCTGATTGGCCGAATGGGGCGCGGGGGAGGGCTTTGTACGCATCCCGGAAAGAGGTGTAGCAGTGGTCAAGAAGCCGGTCTCCACGAGTGTTGAAATGGATGTGTTGGTGGAGTTTTGGTGAGACTTTCTTCAGGTTACCCTTATTAAAGTCCCCGGTCGTGATAAACGCCGCCTCTGGGTGTGCGGTTTCCTCACTGCTGATCGCGCTGTACAGTTCCCTGAGTGCTCGGTCAGTGTCGGCTTGTGGGGGAATGTAAACAGCCGTAATAATCACTGCTGTAAATTCCCTCGGTAGCCAGAATGGCCGGCACTTAACCATCAGGTACTCCAGGTCCGGTGAGCAGAAGGATTTGACCGGGTGCACGTGACAATAAAGGTGATTTGATTTGATTTGATTTGATTTGAGTGCAAAGAAAATAAGTGACTCAAAGAGAGACCTGCTGCTGAACAATGTTCTTCACCACATAGTGAAGGATACAGGAGATATAAATACTAATGTCACATACAAAAACTCATCTGTAAAATTCTGTATGTAAACTAGATTTTATTTTCAAAGTGTGAACAGCTGGAAGATCTTGCAGCAGGTTTTGTGTGTTACCTGTCCAAAAGGGCGAGCAGCGTGAGTCGGTCATATAAAATGTTGATCCACTTCCCAGGAAACAGTTTGAGTTTGTAATAAATTTTCCTGGCCGGCTTCTCCTGAGTGGACGTCTCTGATGAGTCATCCAAAGAATCCTCTTCCTGACATATACACACACACATGCACACAGACATAAGCAGCTTACACCAACTGGAATTTCAGTGCAATAATACAGAACACAAAAACAGTCTGCTGTTTGAAACCTACATGATCCCGCATAATTCAAAATGCAGTCTTTTTATAATCAGATCTCTGAAAATGAGGTGCAGTACCGATTCATTCACAAATCTGTGAATTTGGTTTTTCAGCTTCAATAACTGATCCAGACAGCTTATGTCACTCTTGTTCGTCTGGGTCCAGATGCAATAAAGACTGATTCAGGATTGATCTTCTTGCTACCACTACAGCCTGACAGAGACAAGACATTAATTGGGTTTAGCTAAGTTAAGTGGGCCATTCTAATGTGCATTTAGAATATATATTTTTTAAAATATATGCTGTTTATATGTGATTTTAGCCCTGTGACAGACTGGCAACCTGTCCAGGGTGTAACCGCTGCTCACTCTATTACAGCTGACAGGCTCCTCCTCCTAAGTGAGCATGGCACGAGTAATCCTACCTGAATAAACAGTTAAGAAAATGGATGGATGACTTACTATTACTAGTAACCACACTGAGAAAAGTGTAACAACAGTGGTGGCAAATAGCATATAAATATGGGACTGTTTATGTTTATGTACAACAAACTTAATTTAGATGTATGTATGATTAAGGGATCACGTCAACCATCCATTTTCTAAAAATGAGTCATGAAGTGTAATGAAAAACTGGTATGGACGATTTTGTTCAATTGCATATACACCCATGGAGTAACAGGGGACTTCATAACTTTCATAATGGTCGCACATTTACATCTATTATAGGTTATCTATGCATGTAAATAACACGTACGTGACAAGAACGCATACAATTACATGCTGGAAAAAAGCTACTCATCCAACATTAAACTTTTGATGTAGTTCGTAAATACACGACACTTGACTTCATAAGTTAAAATGTCTAATGTGGTAATAAAAATCAGAATTTGAAGACATCAAAACTGGTTGCATATTCAATTCAATATCTGCTAAATTAGATCCTATTCTCGTGCAATTAAAATTGTGCTTTTATATGTGCATAAATGTTACAAATGGGTCACTTTAGCCTGCTGGTAGGTGGTTGCTAAGCAACGTGACGACATCCCAATAGTTAACATAGATATGAACTTTCAAGTATTTAAGTTGTGGCTGTGCGCTAACTGTGGCTGCTCGAGTCCTGATGGTACAGGAGGAGTTTATAGAGAAACAGGCAGACAGTTTTGGTGTGTTATATTAAGAGTTACTGTAAATTAAGTACTTGGATTAAAAAAAAACTGACAAATTTATCAATGGATTCATTTCTTCACCTGGTTAAAGTACCTCAAGAGTTTTTTTTAAGAAGGAAGCAGATGTGTTGTCAATCTCACATCATTTGGTTTCCTCATAAAACATTTACAAACCCCTTTTATAACCTTGTTTATTCTCATTTTTGCTTGCTAGAGGCTTCTTGTTGACTCCCTTTACAACATTTCTTGAGATTATTTTCATATCAGATTTATTATAAATTTGATGCTACTGGGTTGCAAAGCAAAAATATATATATATCTATATATATATATATATCTATATATATCTATATCTATATATATCTATATATATATATATATATATATATATATATATATATAGATATACAAAAAGGAGACAGACACCTGGAAGATCTCGGGGTGCGTCCTTCGTGGCCGAAGCCTGTGTGCAGGGATGATGCGTCGCTGGAAAGGGCAGTCACTGTGACCGCCCACAAGGCCGTCCTGACACTCTGAGTTGGAGGAAGTTGACAGCAGGTCACTGAAGACACACATAGCGGAGGGTGATGTGAGTATGTGGAATATACTTGATTATACAGGCAGAGATTACGGTTTAGCAGAGGATGGAAACAGGCATTGAGGTAAGATGATGTTTAGAAAAGCTCATGGGAGCAGTTACAGACAGCATGCAGGTAGAGAAAGCAGGGAAAAAACAACCGAAAAATAAAAATTATTTATAATAGATAACTCGTTGTAGGCAGATGAAGAGGGGGACGAGTGGAGCGTGGAATGAAGCTATAACAGCAGTACCACATGTTGCCAGTAATGAGCTCTGCTCCTAGCGGCAGATTGAGAGCTCTCTCTGCATACAGCTTACGAGGCCTGTCTCCTGGTGACACAAACAGACACATTGAACTAGTCAGACACGTTCTATTTTGATAATAATAGCTTGGATTTGTTTAGCATTGCAGCCATCTGAGACTGAAGGGCTGAAAATCTTGGAGCCATTCCAGGAAATTGTCATATAATCTACAAGCTGCTATCATTGTGTGTGGGGGAAGCTGCTGGCAATGCTTCCCACACACACAATGTATTTGCACAGAAGATCATAATATTATTAGGCCCCCCCAGATACTGACTGAGGGTATTAACAGCACATGGTTGTTGATTGCGACTACAGGCAAATCACTTGTCTCCTGCATAAAACACATGAAATTCCTAAGAACTAACAAAAAGATAAGGCAGTCTAAATGCTGGACAAGACTAGCTACTTACGGTGTACAGTATGAAAGGTGTAGGCCTCTTCTTTGTTGGTAGCCTCTGGTCTGCAGATGACCTGCAGCATGGAGCTCTCAGATTGAGACGTTTGCGAAGGAAGGGAATCGTAATCCGGATCCTTTTCTCTGTCTGTCTGTGGACTGCAGACAAGAAACAGAATCAGCCAGAGATCCTGGATGCTATTAGATTATATAAGTGCTGTAAACATGTGCTTATATCTGTGTGTGTGAAATCAGCTGAAACATGTGAGAAGTTAATGGAACGCTTACCTGTCAGGAGAGACTATTGGGATCTGTGTAGGTGGTATAGCCTGTAGTGTGTTGGTAGGCAGACTGGTGGGTGGTTTGGGTCTCTCTGGTTTGTTGTCAGTGTTGCTATTGGTTACTGTTTCATCTTGTTTCGAAGTTGCACTTTGATTTTCTGTACATGGATTAAAGGAAATAATTTTAATCAAATGAACCTTTCCAACCTTTTTCTTCTATCTATCTTTCTTTACCTTCCTCTGTAGCTTCAACTTCCTCCTTGCGCTCTGGCTTCTCCTCTTCTTGTGTAGTGCCACCTCCCCCTCTGGTACTCAGGGATCCCAACAAGGAAACAAACTCCAAGAAGTTCGATTCATTGGGAATCTGGCCCTCCTTTGCCTCCAGGTCTGATTTGGAACTGGTCATGGTAGCCTGACAGACAATGAGAAATATTTGTGTTTTTTTAATGGGTGGTCATTTCCAAAATGGACACAGAAATACAAAGGGGCAAATCTATCAACCGTGTTGTGTGAGCGGTCTGAAAGCAGAACTGCATCTTTCCCGCTGTCCATGCTCAGCCCTCGGATGTGAGTCCTCCCACCAGGTCCGTAGCGACCCAGAGTTTGGGGCAGGCGCAGGAACCCTTGTGAGTCCACGTTTGGTTCCAGAGGGTCCGTGTCATCTGGGTGGGAGTGGACGTCGATACCTGACGAGCTGTTATCATTTGTCAGCTGTGGACTAGGTGTGCTGTCAGTGGTGATTTGCAAACTAAGACGTTTCTGCTCTGGATCTGGGCACTCGAGCATGGTGGACTCAGAGCTGGTGGTTTCTCTGCATAAGTGGAACTCTTCACTTTGGCTTGTAGTCATGTGTTGTTTCGGGGTGGGGTCGTCCTCTGAGCAGATCACTTCCTCTCCCTCTTCCGGCTCCTGCTTCTCCTCCTCGGGGGAGTCGAATGTAATGACGGGGATTTTGATGTGACTTTCTCCTGCATCCTTCTGAGCCTTGCAGGGCACACAGAGACATGTCACTTGTACTTTCCCTCGAACGTAACAACATCTCTGACATAAATCAGACAGCATTTAACAGCCAACAAACTGAACACTATAACACACACAGAATACAAAATGTGATCTTCCACATATATTTGGAGACTTACAAATATGTCTACCTAACCAACACTGTCAAATTCTTTTGCACTTTGAGTCTCATACAGCAGCTAAGAACCAAAAAAATATATGAGAAAATAGTAAAGATACACAATTTCAAAGTAGATAAAAGAATAAATAAATCCAATAAAAACACAATCAAATTAAATTTGAATAAAGGTCTGACTTCACTGGGAAAAAATGAGCTTTTATACTGTTTACTACTATCTTTAGTCATCTACAGCATGAACCTGAGAGCGCTGAAGGAGCTTGGTTTAAAACAAACCACTAAGGAAAATACTTAAACTACTAACACTGAGTTAATAACTGTCCAGCACATTATTAAAACCTGCAAGCAAAGCAGTGAACCACGATCTTCTGGAAAGAAATGTGTTGGAAAAACATCTTCAGTGATGAACAGAGATCACTTAAAAGTTTATTGAAATCACATTGTGAAAAAAATCAACAGCAGCTCTCAGGGTTAGTTTAATCGTGAAAGTAAGAGCATTTCCACACAAAGATAACTTTGGGATTGGGACTAAATAGCTGTGGAGCATTAAAGAAACCACTTATCAGAGAGGCTAGTCAGAAAAAAAGGTTTTGGTTTGCTAGGGAGCATAAAAATGTGACCCTGACTGGGTGCACCAGGGTAAGAAGAGGTGGATGAAGTGATGCACCCATCATCATGTCCAGTGCCAAACATGCAAGCCGCTGGGGGCAGTGTTATGATCTAGGGTTGGTCAAATCCAGGTTCAGCAATGATATTTCCCCTGAAAATGATGTCAACTGACTACCTGAAAAAACTGAATGACCAGGATTTTTTTTCTTCCTTAATGGCACGAGAATATTTCAAGATGACAATGCCAGCATTCATCAGGCACCAAGGTTTCTACAGGTCAAAAATATTGCTGGTGTTCATGATGAAGTCACCGTGATGCAGTACAGTTGGGCAGTGGAATGAGATAATTTTAACATATTGAAAGCTATGTAAAACAGGGACAACACCAAGAAAAAAAAACATTATGTCATAAAACTGAGTACTTGATTCTGACCTGTGCATTCTCCAAAAGGCTCTGCTTGACGCTCTCTTCCAACTGAGCAGCAGTCTGAGGATCACAGCTCATAGTGATGATGATCTTGACTGTGTCGCTGTCGTCCAAGTGAGCTGGCACAGGTCCGGGGCCAGAGTTGTCTACCAGAACCACTTCGATCTCATCAGAACAGTATGTCTCCTCCACAGCCTACTCATAAAGAAAAATACTCGTAATAACCCGGCCCTTCAAATTCAAATTGATCAAACATGTCTTCCTACTCTTTTATAAGGTCTACCTGTGTAGGAGGTTCTGGGATATCAATGACATGCTCCTGGTCCTCATGGGGAGTCTCCAGTGAGTTGTTGTTGGCATCTGAGGGCTCTTTATGCCCCTCACTCTCCTCCTCACTCTCATCTTCACTTCCCTTGGAAGAAGGCAAACCTTCATCAGCTGTTTCTCTGTCTGCAGTCTCTTTGTCCTCAGAGTCTTTTTCCTCTATTCTGTCTTGCTCTGACTCTTTCTCCGCTGTCCTTTCCTGCTCCGACTGCTCTTTGTCAGTCCCTGTCAAAGATCCCTTAATGTCTATCCCTTCTTTCACAGGTTCAGTTTCAATTGTTTCTGTATCAGTTTTCTCTATCCCACCCGCAGATTCAGGCTGGATCTCATCTTTTTCAGATTGGGATGGGGGCCTCTGCTGGGCCTGCAGCAGGGGGGCAGCCTGGTCGGGATTGGGGCTAGAGAGATCATCAGGGGATGGCTCTGGGCTTGGCTGCAAGCCTCCCTCCACAGGCCTCTCCTCTGCAGCAGTTCTGTCTTTCTCTGGAATGAAATGCAAATTCAATTTGTTGATTTAAAGCGTAATATTAATAAAAGCCACAATAAAGCTTTAAATCCTACAGTGGAAATAGTATAATACCCATATTATTTGGCTGCAGCAATAACACACGCAATTCAAACTATTAGAGTAGGTATATATCTTCCCATTGGGGGGAAAATCACCTGCAGAAGCTATAGATTCATCCTTCTACTATTAAAAACAAATAGCACAATTTTTGCACAATCATCTGGTGCATTGCATCCGAGGATTTGGATTTCTTTTTTTTTTCTTCTTTTTTCAATCAGCTGACTGGGCTCTGACTAATCACCAGTCCATTAGGTCATAAATTTACTGAAAGCAGTCAGCTGCTCTTGTTGGCTGGCTGCTAACTCTGTGATGTGTTTCCTTGGGAGGAAGTTGTCGGCCTGGATTGTGTAAGAAGCCATCCAATACAGTAGGGGAGAGGAACAGCTTTCTTCCAGCGCAGACAAATTTTGACAACACGCTAAACAGGAAACAGGTCTGTTACAATGAACCTGTCATGAGGGTTAAATGTGGAACTGCAGTTTTGGACTGCTGCATCCTGTCTTCACACAGTTTTTGCATGCTTATCTCTTAGTCATATTGTTTGTGCCATTTTTAACATCCGAAATAACCACAAGGTAGTCTGTTGGCATTGCTTCATACTTTGTACTTAGTGTCAGTCTGACTGAAGTTTTTCAGTCAACACCCCCCCCCACCCCCACCCAAAACCCCAGTGATAACACTTAATAAAACATTTAAGTGAGTTTATGTATATATCGGAACCTTGAAGTATATATTTGACTCTGTGTGAGTGAAAGAAAATCCCAAATAAGTTCAAACTTATGCACCCAAATCTTGCTTTCAAAGTCATTAAAGATGTATGCTCTACAATCACTCCACCCTAGAAGAAGAACAGTTCAAAGAAATCATCAAAAGCCCCAAAATACCATGAAATCCACGCCCATGATGAGTGTATGAAAACTTTTGACGACGGTCATTTTGAAGCTGATTTTTTTTACCTTTCTAAAAATGTAACCCCTTTTTTATCTGTTAATATTTTTGGTATCAAAGCCTCTAATCTAGAACCTGATACTAATGAACCTCAGCATACTTGGATCAGTACAAGAAAGGAAAACCAATCAGCCATAAAAATGTTTCTGGTCAATTCAAAAACATCACTTAGCACATCCTTTGGGAATAACCTAATTCAGTCTTTGTTGGGGTGACACAGAAGAGCCCACATCTAACACCTCTTTCCAACATATTAAGGAGTGCTTCCTTTGCAGTGTTATACCAATCCTAATTTTGCTCCTACATTAGTTTAATGCAATTTACAAAAATAACACTGGCTTCATTTAAAATCAGCCACTCTAACCTCAGGCTAGCAGGTTAGCCCGAGTTAGCCTGAGTTAGCCTGAGGTTAGGTCAGGTTGTTCAGGTTGCTCAGACAGACCCTTTACCAGTTTTGAAAATTATTAAGTCCTGTTTTACATATTTAAGGACTTTTTAAATCGGGTGAATATTCATGTCTGTATAAAGTCTGATTAATAGTTAGAGTAGATCAATAAAATCGCTGGAGCATATCACCCGTCTCTCCTCTTGCCCAAAAAGGGGGATGCATTTGCATTTGAGGTGCCCGTCTACTCCAGTCTGCACTTCAAATATCCTTGAGCAAGGTACTAACTCCAAGTTCTGATGCATCCATTGGAGTATGAATGTGTGTGAATGTTAGATAGAAAGCACTTATGTAGGAAAAGCATAGAAAAAAGTGTTTGTATGATTGGGTGAATGAGGCAAGTTGCATAAAGCGCTTTAAGTGCTCAGTTAGAGTAGAAAAGTGCTACATAAGAACCAGTCCATTTGTCATGTTTTTTTCCTTTATTAGTTAACTATCTGTATCTTAGATTAGCATTACCTTCCACGGTCTTCACCTCATCTGACTTTGAGCAGTCCTGTATGGAGGACAATTCAGAAGGTTGGGATTACAATTTAGACATAACACAGTATCCTCACACTGCCAGGTGTTAATATTTAAACCTTCTCTCACCACCCCAATCAGTCCCGGGTCAGTTTCAGTCTGTTTCACCGTCACCTGGATCACTGAACTGGGACGCTTCCGAGCCAACGTAGTCATGGCAACACTGTCAGGGACTGTGCTGCTCTTCCTAACGGACAAAGACATTGGATGAAAACAGACACAGTTAAGTAAGAATGTGAATAATGTAGCATATTTTTTAAATACAGTGCTGTACAGGTTAGAGATACAGATGAATAAAGAACACACAAATATACTGCTTTATACATGTAAATGAATTAAAACTTAATTTTAGTCCCACTGCAGTTAAAGGAAAACTCTAAAAACTGATGTAAAGACATTTTTTTGTTTATTTTTTATAGCTGTTTACAGACTGACCCTAATGGCAAACACATAATCACCTGTTGATTTACTGAGGTTGTATGAGCTGGGTCACCAAGAGGTGGAGTGGGATCCAAAAGTGCAGAGACATAAGAAACAGCAATACTTTGAAGTGCTTTGTTTGTGATAAGCAATACTTTAAAATTAGAGAAAGGGAACCTTTGAAGAGCGTCTCAGGATTTCCGCCACAGAGAGGTCTAAATTAAGTTCTGAAAGAAATATATTACCCTCAAAAAGTCCCTTCTCAGGGGTCAGGACTTTCTGAAAGCCAAACATTTCTAAAGGTCATATGTACAATTGCTAGAAAAAAATCTGCTTGATTAACATTTTGTGCCCAAAGTCTACCAAAGGGCAAATCAAACTTTCAGCATGCATCATATCTGCCTTAAACAGTATCTCTGTCATCTAAATTCTAAATTCTAAGTCTCTTTTGGACTGTACTGTAAAACTAAGGAAATCCTGGAAGCCCATTCAAAGCATCTAGACTTAGCATAAAACCCCTTTGCAAGAGTGTTGCCTTTAAGTTTCTTTTGCTTTCCAATAAGCTCGACAAGCGTATGTATTTCACACAGTCAAGTATACTTTGCTGCCCCCAGTTCAGGTCCAGAGTTCTTTTGATTTTTCTCTAAGAAGGGATGTTTTTCTGCCTCACAGCAGACCATTTGGGAACAGCTTTAAAGTGTACTGCAGAAATGGCTGATTACATTTTTAAACACAACATCACACTTTGCCCTCTCATTCCCAGTTCAACAAACCCGACAGAGAGAGAGACAGAGAGAGAGACAGAGTGGTAGTCGAGTGAAATAAAAGGTGAATGAACAGAGGGAGCAGCATTAATGGAAAATCAGAGAAGTAAAATATGATTTTTTTTTTTTATACTGGGTATGTTCTGAAATACAAATAAATATGCTCACACCTCCGCACTACCCTGCAGGAAGGTGCCACATTGACAGATTTTTTTCTGAATGTAACTGAAGAGAGAGAGAGGGTGTGTGTGTGTGTATGCATGCTGCTTGTCAAACAAACATGCAGAC
This sequence comes from Oreochromis niloticus, assembly GCF_001858045.2. Classification (NCBI taxonomy): domain Eukaryota; kingdom Metazoa; phylum Chordata; class Actinopteri; order Cichliformes; family Cichlidae; genus Oreochromis; species Oreochromis niloticus. The sequence goes on along the minus strand of NC_031978.2, from coordinate 11,891,114 downwards.
CTGTAGCTCTGACACTAAAAGAGAAGAGAGGCAGAGATAGCCAAGATGTAACCTGGTAGCTACGATTTTATATGAAGTTTCACATGTAAAAGCCATAAAACAGAACTGATTTGGAATCTATAGTTGACATAAGTTAGCAGAGACAGAGATAGTCTATGGACCTCACTACGTCAGTGTAATTACATGTATTTTAAATTCTAAAACGCACTGACTCTTACAGATGAGGAAGTAGAAAGAAATATTTTCGTTTGTATTTCCTTTTTCATCTCAACTCAATTAAATGTAACACATTCACACAGAGAACAAGATTTTTTTTGTCTCCGTGCAGATCAAGTGTCTCAGCGAAGGGGCTGACTGAAGATCACTGACCTCTCCTCATTAGCTCGCTCACTTGCCGAAACTGTACTTTGAGTCTTTGAAATGAAGTAGCGAGAGTGCATCCCACTTTGAGACACTTGATCATGAAAGTAATCCAATCTCAGACAGAGGGAGAAAAATACAGAGACACATAAAGAGAAAGACAGGCGGGACTAAAATGGAGAGTGATGCTTGGCTATGTTTAGTATTGGTGGTATTATTTTAAAATTGGGTCTCAAACCTAAATGTATAATTTCATGTTAATAATTAAGCTGTGTCATTAGGGATTTATACCTCTGGCCTAGATTTTGTATTGGTTATCCGAGTAGGGGAGCAGCTCAAGGCACAAGAAAAATTATTTCTTGGTAGTTATATGTTTGCAGCTATTTCATATTTATCCCACTGACTGTGTTTTTGGTTTTTACCTGATGCTGGGGGGCAGGCAAGAATCTGAGGCATTACTTTTCTTCTCCTGAGCTTTGCTGAGGTCAGAAAGGCTGCTGCGGACCACTGCCTCGCCCTCGTCGAACATCAAGTGCAGCCGATAGTTGGCGAGCTTGATAAGGACGAAGAAAACAGTGATGGAGGAGCAGTAGATGCTCAGAGCCATTGTAGTGGGAGGCAAAGCCTGTGGAGAAGAAAAGAAGAGCTTAGTCATATTGAAATCAGCATTTCCTGAATCTCCTGACTCCACCAGGACAGAGTTTGATTTAATGCTTCAAGCTTTAGCACCACCAGTTTCTTCTGATTTGTATTGCAACACGCTGCAAGATCTGATTTTGATATATTGGTAGATTAATAAAGTTTACTAGTCCACAGGGGAGAAATTGCCCATAGCAAAGAACAGGAATATCAAAGACAAAGTATCATGCCAATCATGAGTCATAATGTCCCAGAGAGAGTTCTTGCTGTTTTGAATGTCTGCAGGTGCCGATTTACAGCTTACATTTACAGACCAGGAGCATTTGTGCTATTGTCCCTCAACTTCCTTCCATCATTTATCCTGCACTGAATACGACCTTCACAAAAAATGCTAAAAAACTTGAAATTTGAAACACCTTCCCTCAGAAAGCTTGTGTTGTTTCTGCAGGGGAAGCAGTGGATGTTTTCACACAGTCTAGAAACTGTCAGCAACAACAATTTAATATAGAATCAGTGCCAAAGTGCTTACCGTCTGAGGTGTCAGTCACACATCACCATCTGCCTTAATAGCTAAAATATGTGACTGGCTAATTTTGGAAGTAGCAAAACAGATATAATCGGCAATATCTTATCTTTAATAAACTGCTTACAAAAATATACTCTGTGTACAATAAGCTGCCATTGCACTGTTTCCACAATCAAGTCACATTACCCTTTCGGTATTTGCACTGTTTTGCCATAATGTCTCCTATTCGTTGCCTATTCACAAAGCAGGTGGAGTCAGCATCATCACAGCTAAGGTTAATGTGTTTGACCTATAGGTAAGCTGTATGGCAGGAACACAGAGGTCACTGAAGATGTCCCTTCAAAGAAGAAGGGGTCAAATTTGATTGTATTGTATTGTATTGTAGTGGAGGTTGGGCAGTAAAAGTCGAGACTATATATAACTAGGCTTTCTGCCTCTATCAATCACCATATAGCATGAAGCATCATCAGTCCGTGTTTTGTCACTGGGAGTAATGCAGCCTGTGTCGCACCTTTATCAAAGCCCATGGCATGAAAATATTAGTGAACCACATTTCACGCTTTCTGGCTCCACCACTGTCACATCCAGGAGCAGCCATGCTTTCACTTACTGCATGCGGGAGAAAAATACTGCGACAGTGCCCTTTTCCTGGCCTAGTGTTTCCATCAGCTGCAACAACACATTGCATGATATTCCATTCTCCTACATCTTGTGGTTGTTGTTTTTTTCTCCCAAGGATAAACAGGGGTATTATTACAATTTTACCTAGGTAGTGTGGGCACCTTACACCCCACGCACGGCCTTGAACGTCACGTTCCTCAATAAAAACTCACCAGATGGAGAGACAAGGGCAACATCAGGAGAAATATCCACAGATAGAGGTGACATGAGTTGTTGAATTTATTCTGGTCCGGGTCGTGGTACCAGCCCCCGGTCAGGGATGCCCAGACCCCCTGACGCAGGGTTTGCACAACCTGTGAGCCCATCTCCCCTCCTCTCCCCTCCTCTCCGCTCAGGTTGGACTGGCTGATGGTGATGATGATGATGCTGGTGCTGCTAGGCTACAATGAAATGATCTCCTCTATCTAATCATGCATGCTACTGTCGCTACGCCTCCATGTTGGCGCGACGCAGCTCGACTCTTGAGTCTTTCCTTTCATGGCTCGGTCTTCCTCAGCGTTGTCCTCTCGTCTGCCGTTTCCCATCCCAGTGTCGATGCGTGCATTGCTGCTGCTGTTGCTGCTGCCGCGGTCCTCATCATCCTGTCCTGTTCGTCTCTATCCTTCCTCTCTCTCCTCTCAAGCTTGCCTGTACAGATGCGCAGCTCTGACCACCCCCTCCCTTCTGTGTTTTTCACTCCTCCTCTCTCCATATCCATCCTTGTCCATTATGCGAGTTCCACCTTCAGTCAAACACTTTGCGACATGCAATCAAGCCACGTTACATACAATGTATTTGTATCCTATGTACAGACCATGAATTGCGCACAGTACTTAAAGATTATGGAGCTTACGTTTAAAAATAATGTACAGCGGTGTAAACATGCAAAACCTTATATTATATTATATTATATTATATCATATTATGCATGTGCACGTGTCTTTTTGTGGTCCACTGTCGTTATAATTTCCCTGAAGGCGCGCTCTCTTCATGCATTCCTACAGTGACTCCTCCCCCTCCCCCCTGCTGCTGCTGCTTTGGTCACGTGTCAGGTTGTCCACCAATGAGAGTGCAGCGCAGCCAGCAACGAGAGCAGCAGCCGTGTCCCCTGACCGTCTGTCCGGCAGCCACTGCTGGGTCCGACTCAGTCTGGCGACAACGTTAGCGGGGGGCTTGTTTTGATTAAAGTTGACGGATTTTTTTCCGTTTCATATTTTATTCCCTGTATTGTTGTGTGGAAGTACAGGATATATACTGTGGTTCCCGAGTCCTTATCCGTTGGCTGTTTTTTTCCGCACATCACCGAAGGAGAAATAAACTTTGGAATTAACCGATCTCAAAGTGGAGAGGAGCAACTTTTCCAACAGGCTGACCTATGCTAAGCTAACCCGCTAAGCCAGAAGTCTGGAATGCAGTTGAAATTCCAGTTAAAAGTCCACAAAGGAGCACACGAACTGTCTGTTTCGCTATTCGGTGACTATATGAGATTTACTAGAGACTCTCACAGTGAAAGCTACTCCGCGGAGCCTCTCCGTATTTGGTCGGAATGGACGCTGCAGGTGCACCTCTTGAGGCACCTGCGAAAACTTGGTAACTTGAGAGCTAACTTTAGCCTTTTCACGTTAGCATTCAGCAGAACCAGACAGTGTTTTGTGATAGCTTTAAATTAAATTGGCTTGGCAGTTAATTGTTATTTTTCGCTTTACTGGCATTAACCAGGAGCTTAAAAAAGCGTCGTTAGCTAACCCGTATTTTGGCTAACTTAGCCAGCAACCTCGCTAGCTAGTTATTGACCCTCACACTTCTACCGGAGTGGCGACGTGGATACAGACGCGCTCTCCCACGGGACTTTGGACACAGTTTGACCACGGCGTGGACTGCGCAAGGATACCCCCTCCTCTGTTTTCATCGGATAGTGTCTTAGATGTGACAGCATGAGGATTTCAAAAAGTTACAAGTTACCTTTTTAAAGTTTTCATTTTGTCCAAAAAGCGCTGCACCCTATGGTGCCGCTACGGCCACCGAGAAATGGATGTCTCGCAGGCCGCTTTCCCAAACGGTGAAGGGCGGCCGGGCGGCGGTGGGACCGGGGAACATGCCTGGGCAGAGTCCCCCTCAGTTCGGGCTTGGGCTCACTCTGCCCCGCTGTGCCCGACTCGATCCCTGTGGACAGCTGCTTATGACTACGAGGCGAGCGGCGAGGACGAACTCAGCCTCAGGCGAGGTGATGTAGTAGAGGTCCTGTCCAAGGACGCTGCGATCTCCGGGGACGAGGGATGGTGGACGGGGAAAATCAACCACAGGGTAGGGATTTTCCCTTCCAATTATGTCACCTATCAGCCCGCTATATACCGTCTCCCAGCTACAAGTGTGTCGACTGGGGTACCAGAGCGAGTCCCGAGCTCGCCCGTCCAGATCCCCTTTAGTGAACTGGTATTAGAGGAGATCATAGGCGTGGGTGGATTTGGTAAAGTTTACCGGGGCACATGGAAAGATCAGGAGGTCGCTGTGAAGGCGGCTCGGCAGGACCCAGATGAAGACATAACGGCAACCGCCGCCAGTGTTAAACAAGAAGCTAAACTTTTTTCGATGTTGCAGCACCCCAATATTATTAAACTGGAAGGGGTGTGTTTGGAGGAGCCCAACCTGTGCCTGGTCATGGAGTATGCCCGAGGCGGGACACTGAACCGGGCGCTGACCGGAAGGCGGATCCCTCCACACATCCTGGTCAACTGGGCTGTGCAGATTGCACGCGGGATGCACTATCTACACGAGGAGGCCGTGGTACCCATTATCCATCGTGACCTGAAGTCTAGCAACAGTAAGCAAAGATCGATGTGTGTGTTTGTTTGTGATTAAGACAGATAAATTGAGGTAACATAACTTGCAGGAGGATATTTTGCACTTCATCTTTTAGTCATTTATGTTAGTTATGCTTTGGTTTCATGCTGCTCTGTCACTCTTTAGGTGTTAACTAACTCTTTTAAATCCGTTGTTTCTTGTTTCTATCATCCCAGAATATGTGTCAACGCTGTTTTGCAACTCCACATGTACCAACCTGTCACACAAATAATGATAGTTTACCATTTCCTTAGTCACATGACACATTTAGAAAGGTTCAATGTATGTTTATTAGTTATTTGGAAGCACTGCATTGTGACTGCAATATGAGGTTACCTAGTCCCCAGTTTCACCACAGCTGCCATAGTACTGCTCTGCACTCATGACGTCTTACAGCTTAAGAAGTTTGTGGTGTATGAAGTGGTGGGGGATGCTATTAAGAGGATGTGAAATGAAGTCAGTTTGCTCAGCTGAGCTGCTCCCTCTTCACTCATTCCTTATCCTTTGACTAACACACACACACACACACTTGCTTTCTCAGCCCCCTCTCCACCAGCAGGTGAAATGCTGTTCAAATAAATTCAGTGATTTAACAAACATATTAGGTAGACACAATCTGTCAACACTATCCGGCCATGTCCTTCATCACCACCTGGCAGTAGCAAAGTTCATAGGTGGAAAAAGAAATCATATGAAAGTCTGGTTTAGGCTTTTTAATAAATATAACCTTTACGTAATGGATTTTCAACAGAACTACAACTGCTATAAACATTTGGTTTAGGGACAAAAAATCTTGAGTAGGTCTCACTTTTGAGCCTTTATAAAATAACAGTTCATTTAGCTGCGCTTGGTACAGTGTATTGGGCCAACTGTGCCAGTTCCACCATGGACTGGTAATTGACAACAGGCCAGAGAACTTTCCCAGGACTGAATAATGAATGGACAGGTCTTGATGAGAAAAAGGTTCTGACTCGCATACCCACTGACACAGGCTGCTCACTTCAACTCAGGTGTGTTTATGTGTGTAATTTGACTCCAAACACTTTTTCTCCCTTTTGTGACCGGAGACGCTTATCAACCCTGGGCCATGTGGGGAACAGCTCCAGTGCACTGATCTCTTATCTCCAGCTCTGGGAGCCAGTGTGTGAACACGGGGACAAAACGTGTGAAATCTATGCATACGAGACCCTCCATAATCATAGGTCAGGACGTGTGATTGGATTTTAAAAAGGATTGTGATGCACAAAGCCCCATGTATGCAGATCCCATGTATATGTTGTTATTGCTTCTGCTGGTGCAAGTATATCAATTCCAAATTTTTTCAGTTATTGGTATTAATAATTTTTAACAGCTTTATGATAAACTACTTAATATAAAATGTGCTGATTTGGGTCTCTCTATGGTTTGAAGTTAGCAGATACCACTAAAGTTGTGATAAACGTCACACTTCTCTCTGCTGATGTGACAACCACACAATCTTGTGATCTACTTCATTGGTCACAGGCATGCAGAGGCTCCCAGTCACAGAAACGCTTGAGGAATGTGGTATGTTGCGGTGGCATGCTGTAAAGGCTAAGAGTATGGCAAATGTAAAGGGAAGTGGCAAAAGTAAGAAAATTTGTATTAAAGTGCTCTAATTGAGGCATTTGTCTGCTATGGCAATAAAAAAAAAACCTTTTAAAAAGTCAGCTGTGGGTTCCTCCAACAGTCCAGTCCAGAGACATGCAGTTAGTAGAGTTAAGTTAACCTGTGATTCTGTATTGCCCATACCCCGCCTTCTGGCCTATGGTAGCTGCGATGCCCCCCGACTCTGATAAGGGTGAGCAGAAGACAATGGGTGGATGGATAAAAGCCCATGAGCACTGTGAAATGCTACAATAATAACATACCAGTGTGTAAGAGCACTTTCCTACAAATACATATTTTTCAATATACCGGTATGCAATTTCAATAATTGACGTTGTTTTGGGTGTGTTTTATTAATAATCAATGTTGCCCATGGATCCCTCATAATACTGTTAACTTATTAATAATAATTTGGAATATAGCTGTAAAAAGAATTAAGTTACTAGCTTTCGTAGCCATCAGTAAAACATAATCATCACATTATTTTGAAATGCGTTTGATGATGTTGATGTATTTTTGTGCATGTGACACACCTGATTAAATGTTATGAACAGTGTAGAAGAGCCCCACCCTTCAAGCAGTCTTATTTAGGATGAAGCTTTGTGTTAATTATAGGGCAGATGGAGAGAAAGGATTTAACTGCTGTTTAGACTGTTTGAGCTAATCGGATGTTTGGTGAACATACACAAACAGACTCCTCCAAACAGGCACAGTGCTGCTAACGCAACTCTTTATGTTTGTCCTGCCACTTCACTGTGACCTAGATATAGCATAGGCTTTTATTAAAGGAGGACCGTTTAAACTAAAATTAGGAGACTTTTTGATTAGTGTGTTTCTGCAAAGTTGAGGTATAATGAAATTCTGAATTCACAATAGCTCAGACCTCTACCACATAGCTGAATGAAGAGCACAATAATAAGCAATGCCTACAGAAAGAGGACAGAAAATTATGCCAATAGTCGATTTTTCAGAAGTCTGAAAATCTGAAGTCAATATAAAGTGCAATCTAAATAAACTGAGAGTGAATGGCGCTGTATGTGTTTGTTTAGAACCAGGGTAGCAAGTTCACAAAAGACTCTCTCCTAAACACAAATAGAAAAATGGCACCCTGGGGCGTGTTGGGTTGTTTTCCCAGTTACAAAAAAAGAGGGGGAGATCCAGATTAGGAAAGTTGTTGCATCCGCTAATGTTCCCAGTTGTCTCTTTGCTTTGGCATTATGTGTGCTTAGGTCAATCAGAAAAGCATCTAAAAAGATGTACTGAGCCACATTAATGGCATTTGATATCTGTTGTGCAGTTTTTGTCATTTTTTAATTCTGTTGTGTTTTGAGTTGTTGATTTTGAGAAATTTTGTTCTGTCAGACTGTTTCATTGTCTTCTCTCAGTTTAAGCCAGGACTTGCACAAGTACAAGTATACACTAAACTTTTCCAGCTTTACTCAACTCTCTGCCTGTCATTTATCAACTTGCAGTGTACACATGCTCCACACAGGCAAACATACAGCTATTTGATCAATGATTAGCCTGTAAAGTAATATGTTGGAAGTCAGCAAGATTTGCCCAATCTCCTTTGTGTTTTTCAACCTAATCTGTAAAATCCCAGCCTGCAGGGAGGAATGTTGCTAATGAGGATAAAAGCTTAACATACGTTTACACAATGGACTGGTCAAGCAGCGGTTGCTAGGCTACTGTGGCCAGAAGAATGGCTAGGACTCGGAGGGTCTCAAAGCCCTCGTTTTGTTTTGTTCCGTTCATATTTAATCTCCCAGAGAGCAGCGGTACTCTTTTATTGCCACAAACTGAGGGGGTTTCCCTTGTTACTTCGTTATTTTCCTCCTTGCTTCCCTTGCTCCATTCTGCTCCCACTTGCCACTTCTTATTTTTTGTGGCTGCATTTGAGCCAACATTTGCTTTTGTTTTCTTAATCTTTAAAACATTAGCGTTATTATTTAAGTATAGAGTTCTTCTTTAGCTTTATCCATGCTCACATCTGTGTGCACCATAGCTGCCTTTTCATCCACAAAAAAAAAAAGGGTTTGTTTTGGTGACATTTATGGAGTTTACTATGAAACAACCCTGCGGCTTTTTATGTGCACTGGAAATTTTCCAGAGTAGCTCTATGTTGGGCATGGAACTTGCATGTTTAGGGTTTCTAAATGTAATTTGTACTGTATGTCCCCTAAATAGACAGGGACTTTGCCTGGCTAAAACAGGGCCTCTGATGGTTTAGCATATATCTATGCAATTCTGGTCAAGAATGCCAAAGTTTTATGAGGATAAGTTCATGGCTAATTTTGGTTGGAATATTTTGCTGTTTTCACCCTTCTTGTGCTTACTTTGTTTAGTGTTATTCATTAGATTCATCCAGGTCCTCCCTTTTTGTGTTCTAGTCCACCATGACTTGCATAATTTTCCTAAAGTTTGAGCAGGTGGATTCCATAAAGCAGCAAATATGAGCAGGAAGTCACACTGAAACCTGGCCCTGAGCCAGCACGCATAATCATTGGAGTTTCACACATATTTTGGTGCAAGCAGTAGTATGCCAGGAATGCATGCTTGAACGCCATTGAAACCGATAGAGTTCATTTGGAGCGTGTGCAACAGCATCCTCCCATCAGTCTCAGCCTTTTGTTAAACTTCAACACACTGTCTCTGTGTTCCCCTCCCTCTCCTTGTTTCTCCACACACTCATCTTCCGTAGATTAGTGAAGACCTGACAGATGCCACAGAAGCGCTGGAGGGATTTCCTTTCAGACCTGTACACTGAAAGTGGCACAGATATAGCAGGCAGTGAAAAATTTAGAATAGCCAACACCACTGAAGGATAATATTGTGACAGCCACCAGATCTCAGTGCTTAGCCTTGTGCATAACAAGCGACCCTGTTATGTCCAGTGCTGTATGTTGCACACATAAATTATGGGCTTCTCAGCCAGGTTATAACTGGCTGGAAAAATGCCTCAACATACGTGGATTCAAGTAGAAAATGCAAGTTTTCCAGGCTTAAGAAAGGCAGTAAATAGGCCCTGTAATCATATCGTGAATAATAAACGTATCTGCCATGAATGTGTTTTTGCTGGAGCTAAAAATAGATTTGGAAAAAAACTACAGAAGTAGAAAGCAGTGATTCACCTATCACATGTTTTGTACCTAGAATAAGAGGAATGGCTTACCAGCTTGGTGCACTGTTAGTTATGGTAACTTTGAATAGCCTTTGGTATCTTCCCTTGAAACCATCTTACTTCTGTAACTCTGTTTTTCTTTACTAGGTCACAACGCAAAGCAAAAACAGGCTTGAAGTAGCTCAGAAACAGTGTCCCTGGAGATAATCTTTTTTTTTCTTCACTATATTTTGTGTTATCTTAGTCTACTCTTGGAATAAGAAGAATATAAGGGAAAAGTTACCAAAGCTTGACTAGGTGTTGCAGGGCAACTTTTCTCTGGCTTCCCACAATTACCCCTGGTGACACACAGACAGTTACTGCCTGTATTTTCTCTGACAAGAGAATGGGCAGAGGGGAGAGAGGAGGAGTTGAGATGCTTTCACTGTGTTTTTTATGACCTCTCCCTGACTGCACCTATTGTTGCAGGGCCGGGTGAAAAGGAAAAGGGCCCACAGCTGAGAAGAGCTGCCTTCCAAATCAACCAATCCCCTCCATTTGCCTCTGTAGCTCACTAGCACATTGATAGATGCTAGTGTAGAAAAGGAAAAAAAAAAAAAAACTAGCTGCATACTTCAAACATTTGATATGTCTAAATTGGCCTATTTAAAGGTTAATTCAAGCTTTTACAGACCCAAAGGAGGAGAGGAAGAGGATAGACAAAGAGCAAGTGGCCCAGGGAGATGTGACCATGATAGATGGATTTAACCAGCCATTAGCCCTGATCCTTTTCCCATCAACCAGAATGCCTGGGGGCACTCTCCCTTCCACCAGTATAGACAGACCAGTTGCTGAATATTTAGCAGCCTTGTTTCTGCTTACTACAGGAAACCCCCTTGCGCTCATGCTTAGTCAGTTGGCACGGTTACGAAAATACTGCCACATCAAGTTAGGAGACCACGCTTTAAACTCTCTCAGCTACCATGGATCACTTTTGATGTAAATATTTTTACTGGCACATCAGTATATGGTTTCTGTTTAATAGCACCTCTAAATAGTAGTATGTTACTGAATAACACGAGTTAACTTTAGAATGATCACGCCTCTACAGCTTTTCATGTTTTTTTTTTAATCTAGGTTTTGATTTTATTTTATTTTTGTCTTCTTCTGGAATTTAGAGTACTTTTCTACTTTACTATGCAAGTCTTGAGGCAGCTACTTAATGCCCAAAGTTGTAATGGAAAAAGGTAAATTGACAGAGATTAGTTTGCTTAAGAATAATGAAAAACATGATTAAATTAAAATATTTTGAATTATCTGTACAGCTAAAACATAAACATTAGGAGGCTAAATATTTGTCCTAAACATTAGGAAACATTAGGATAAAGACAAATAGATGCATTAAAGTGTTTCTGTGCTGCTGTTTTTGTTTTTTTGCAACTTTTTTGCTCAGCATTCCTGGTTCTGTGCTTGACTGAATGGGATTGTTAGGCATTGTTATTGTGTTCATATATAGGAATTGTTATAGGTATGGATGACATTAAGTTCTAATTTAACAGATAAATGCCATGGAAATATTCCCTTAAATGCATTAAAAACACTAAGCACTAAGCTGCACCATCTCCCAAAACTGTTTATTTTCATTTATAACATATTTGTTGCCATTGCAAGTGTTTTAGGGGTTTTTCAGTTCATTAGAGGTCCGAAAAGTGTACCGTTTTGTTTTTTACCTTGAGGGGGAGAAAGGAATGAGAAGAAGCGTGGGACTTGCTTTGAACACAGGAGCTCTGCTTCTGATCTTCCCACTGTTCCAGTATGAAAGATGGGTCTGCCTCAAGATCCACTGTTGGGAAGGGGAATTAAATGGGGGTTGGACTGAGGGTGGGGTCTGCCTTAGAGGGATTTTCGTCTCCAGTTGCGCTGAGGTGTCGTCTGCTTCAAAACATTTACTTTTCAAAAGAGTGAGAAAAAAGCCACAGACAGAGCAAACATACATTCTGAAATATAACCTTTAAAAAAGATGTCTTTAGCACAGACTACAAACTATTACAGGACCTTTGCAATGCTGATAAGAGGTTCATATTATAAAATTGTATACACTGCCAATTGTTGTTCAAGGAAATAAAAAGGACAGTATCTAATCTTTTTTTTTTTTTTTATTACACTGTGGCCAGATGCTTGTGACACCCAACTGTAATGATGATATGATTACAGATTACACATAGCAGCATTTCCAGATTTCAGCAATACTTCGTTACCTTTGTGGAAAGAGGCAATAATATTTGAAAAGTGCACACCCCCTATTAAATAGGTCCACCTTTCTGCATTTTCATTAAGCCATGTTTGCAGGCTTGATTTAAATCAGAAAATTCAAATGATGCGTTTTTAGTGCTGTTTATATTTCTCAAGAAAACAGACAAGTGAACAGACCAAGTTAGGCTATTTTGTTTAAAGAAATCACCCTAGTATGCTAGCAAAGGTTCTATTTCTCCTGGCATCTAAGTTTTTGAGCATGTGCAGTTCAGCGTTTCCACTGAACTGACATGTGAACAGTGAACAATGCAGTTTAATAAGTTGGTTACCATTAGTCCTGCTTAAAAAATATCTTTTCAGAATAGGCCTTAGTTGGTCTGTAGATACTAAATTGACTGATTTTTTTTTTTTTTTTTTTTTTTTTTTTTTTTTTTTTTTTTTGCATTAGAGCAGATGTAAGGGCTTTACATGTATACACTTGCATCCAAAAATATGTTTCCAGTAAAAGGCTGGTTTGGCCTGGGGTTTGACTTTAAGTGGGATCCTTACAAGAAATCTACTCGAGTAGCTTTTTATTCCTTTGAACTGCATTTTCAAGCTGCTTTCCATATAAGTCCTCAACACTGTTTAAAAATAAATTTAGCATCAAAGTCTCAAACCAATGCAGTGTTTTTAGTTGGGCTGTGCTATACCACATCATCTGCAATAATAATTTCAATGTTTTCAAAAAAAAATAGAGCAAATTTTCTTGAAATATTGTTATATATTTTTACTTTAGAATATGGTGAAGAGATCATAAGAGGTGGACTTCAATCAAAGATTGGTGATATGTGTTGCAGGTGAGCCATTAGTCATACAAAGTCATGTGGGCTTGTCCTTACCCATTTATCTCACCATTACTAATTTTACTAACAAATAAAGTGTCATCTCATGACTTCACAGGATAAGTTAGTACTAGCCATATACCATAAGGCACACTGTGTGGCCCAAACACAGTAGTTTTACTGCTGTTCAGGGTAGTGTATTTCTCGCTTCTGGCACGAAGTGAAAGAATGTAGACCAATACAGGGATGGGCATTTCAAGCGGAAATTCTATACGACTTTTTCTTGGAAGAGAATCCCAGACGAGAACCTCTCTCAAGTGACAATGCGTAGTTGTTTCAGACTTGAGTCATGCTAGCTGGTGCAGTTTTTTTATGTTTGTTTTTGAAGGAATTCCACATGAAACTTTGACAGCTGTCACACATGCTTTACCCATCTAACACCTGAAAGTTAGCAACATGTTCAGCACAATCCTGTTACAGAACCGAAGAAGATAAGTATAGCTGTAGTCTAAGAGGGTGTCACAAAGTGCACAAAATATACAGCTTGCTTCAATAATTAGTTTATAGACACATTTCACTTTTCACATACATGTGTGCAGACTAATGCATGTTATTTTCCTTCAGTAATGAAGAGATGCTCCAAAACATGTGTATATGAAAATATACCTTTGCTTCATAAGGACATAATGGCATCGGTTTTTAATCACTCCTTAGGTAAAGCAGCTAAGGTTTACATAACATTTGTTGAACATTAGTAGAGCTTTAAAATTTTCCTAATAAGATGTTTGAGTTAACAGAGTGCCTGCAAATGTGTGCTACTTTAACATGGTAATGATTAATAAATTGACATAAAATATTGTGTATACTGCCAGTTCTTCAAGAACTTTACTCAAGTTCTTGAAAAAGTTGAAATGAAACAAAATAATGGGAAAATTGTAATAGGTGGTTTCCTGAAGTTGAATTCGCAGTATCGCATTTGTGTAGATCAGGGGTGTCTAACTCCAGGCCTTAAGGGCCGGTGTCCTGCAGGTTTCGAAATCACCCTGGGTTAACACACCTTAATCAAATGATTAGTTCATTACTGGGCCTCTGGAGAACTTCAAGACATGTTGAGGAGGTAATTTAGCCATTTAAATCAGCTGTGTTGGATCAAGGACACATCTAAAACCTGCAGGACAGTGGCCCCTGAGGCCTGGAGTTGGACCCTCCTGGTGTAGATCATAATTTCACTTCACTACAAAGCAGCTTCTTATTTATTATTAGTTCTGTGGTTTCCAGGAATAGGGCTAAGCTAAAGAGCCTAGAACAGCACCAACACAATTAAGGATAGCCCACAGAGCAGTTGTCGTTTAACAGCTACAACATGTAGCTCTCCAAAGCTTCTGTGTAGCTCCAACGCACAGTTATTCTGGTCCCATGCTTTCCAGGGCTGTTATATTCAAACCTTTTGTTCAAATGTGTAGCCAAAGTTATATAAATTGGTCTTCATTTTTATTGATTCCACTTTATGCTTGGCTAAATGTATACATTAGAATAATGGTTGACTTATAGTAGTGCTTTACATCTGTGCACTGTAACATGTGCCTCCTCAGACCTGATGCAGACCTGATGTAAACCTGGTACTAAAATGTCACATAAGCACAAGGATAATAAAACAAAATATAACTAGCATGTTCATTTTGCTAATGAAATGGCTTGCATTCTTTCAGTGTAATGAGCAGTTTAAGTAATTTTTATAGTCTGTACATCTACATACAGGCTATGATTTTCAGATCTTTCTCCCTTTTTAGTAAAAGCAGCTGGTAAACATTTAATAGTTCCAAGTCTTAACATCAATAGTTCAGTTGGACTCAAGATTGCTGAACAATTCATACACACAAGGCCCAACTAAAAATGAATACATAATCACCCACTATGATTGGTGTATAAATTACACCTAACAGGTTAGCTACAATTTGTGTTTCTGATAGTTGCTGGGCTGCTAATAGGCTAAAATGGCTGACTGGCTGGGGTTTTTTAGCATAACGTCAGCATGGAGTCATGTAGACAGGAGTTAGGTCTTTTATCAGATATTTCTAGAGGGCTGACACTGAAGGATCATGGAGCTACAAAGAAAGTATTTGGCATGATATTCTATAGTTCAATCAGAGCAGAAAGTTTTATCCCAAAGCCACTGCTTTCCCAGGCTGTGTAACTAACCCACCATAAGTCATTATAAACCTACAGAGTCTGCTGGGAGGAATCTATGGAATCACTCAGAGAGGAGTTGACAACAGGAAGTAGTAGTAGTATCATTGGTGTTGTGAAACCCGTTTGTAATGGAATTCCCATTGTTGTAGCCTGGGTAGAGGATCCCCTCTGTGCCTGAGGCTAGTAATGGTACCAATACACTATTAGTGGAAACCCATGAGAGTCTCATTACAGTTAAATTGCTGCAAAATCATTTATTCTGGCTGAAAATACTTGTGCATAAACAAGAGAAAAGTACAGAAAATAATAAGGCAGTTCACCCCTTTTACCTCAGTGCCTATTTACAAGTGAAAAGTATCTACACACTATATACAAGGCTTAGCAATTCTCGGAGATCACACACACAAACTCATCATAGATGGTCTGGAGGCCAAGGACCGGTCTGCTGCCAGTTGCTGCCGGGGGACAACTGCTGGTGAGGGTTTTTAAAACAGCCACTTGATCATGGAACCAATCAGCAGCTGCCAGCTCTCCAATTAGGAACGATCTGCAGAGACTCTTAAAGGCAGAGGACACACACAGAACAAAATCCAGCCACCGTGATCCAAATTGTGGCCAGCATCTGCATCTGCATCATCATAAGAGCTTGTTTTCAGGCAGCACAAAAATTTTGCATCAAAGCACCAGCCAAACTTCAGAATGCTGATATGCTCGCTTTTCTTCATTGCAGCCACCACATTCTTCTTTAAAGACTTACAGACACAAATTCACTCACTCACTCGCACATTTTAACACACAGAAACACATGTACAAAAACGTATAAAGCCTTCCAAGAAGACAGAGTAAAGAATACTTTTTTTTTTTTTTAATTACAGCTTAAAGCAAAAAGCAAAAAAATTGGTTTCCATTTTAGAAAATGCAATGAGCAATTCATTTTAAAAGACTTGTATTTGTTCTCCTTTAAATATTTGTTATTATTATATAACAAAGAAAATCTGTTACATATTATCTAAATGTGTTCTGTAATTTACTCCTCTGCATAAAAATGCTTAAACAGAATTGTTTTTGGTTCGTTTATTCATTTATTTTACATATGAATATTTTAAAATATCACTCAGAGAAAAAGGAAACAGTCTAGGTGTTTACAAAAAAAAGAGCTGTCGAGTTATAAAAAAAAAAAGGACATTGTATCTTTTACCAACTAAAATTGTATGGTCACTTGAGTTTTCCCAAGGTCTCTAAACTTATTTCTATTATCTGTTCTCCATCTAGTCCTTTCCACTGCTCCTACATCTTTCAGCAAATCTGGTCCAAGTTTGACACACTTACTGTCTAACTGTATCAATGTCTTCTTAACTGCAGCTGAATATCTGTGTGCTTTATCAGTTAACTGAGCTACTTGAGCCTGAGATGGTAATAAAATTTGATTATTAGTGTAATATAGGTGCATTTTTTTCCTGTATGACTGTGTGGGGTGGGGGGCCATGCAGAAAGGGTTTATGTATAGGTGTGTGTGGATGTGTGTTTGTGTTGATTTGTTTAAACATCTTTATGAGGACCAAAAATTAGAATGCCACTATGCTTGCAGGGACCAGCAGTCAGTTGTGGGGACTAAATGCTGGTCCTCACGAATTTGAAGGCATTTTTGAGGCTAAGAATTTGGTTTTAGAGTTAAGGTTACAATTAGGTTGTGGTTAGGTTTAGGGTAAGAGTTAGGAGTATGCATTGATTCCTAATGGTTAGGATAAGGTTAAGCATTATGTCAATTTGATGTCCTCACTAAGGTGTGAAAGCGAGTGTGTGTGTGTGTGTTTATTGGCAAGTCTTGGTTGTGTAGTTGTGTGGGAGTAAGTCCAAGGTCATCGAGTGATAACAGCACAATAGTGAGTCTTTAAACTAAATAACATTTTCAAGTTTACATTTAGTTACAGTCGGTCAAGGCACACAAATGCCTTATTACCTTGAACACTTCCACTATCTTTATCATGACATTGTTTCTCCCTTGAAAATATTCCCACAGAGTGTAAGTGGCAGCAACATTCCATCCATCCACAGAGATATCAGGCTGTTTTTCTTAACAATAAACTCTCAACACTGATTGCCTCTGTCAAACCAACCAAAGGGGCATTTAGACTCTCGAGTTATTGCTAGCCTTTTGTTTGTTCTGTAGAATCAACACAGCTGATAGGACATGTTCAAATTGACCTGTAGTGTAAATAATGAAATCGGGCAGCTTGTAATGTGAGGAGATCTTGGCAAAAACAAAATTTGTAAACGATACAAAGAGAATCAAAGGATCAAAGAGTTCATTTTGGCTACACCAGTTCATGGATAAAGAGGCTTCTTGTTATTAGAGGTGTAATATTAGATTTATTCTTGTTGAAATGAAACATTTAACATTAGAAGAAATGTGGCACAGGTTGAGAAAGCCCAAATGCTGGTTTGGTATAGGCCCTGTCTGCACATACACATGTATTTTGAAAAACAAAGCTTTTTATGTGCATCGTTGCATTTTGTCCACATGTAAACAGCTTTGTGCTAAAAATGAAGCTTTGAAAAAGTACTCCCAATGTGATCATTTTCAAAAACTGCGTGTGCATTCATGTTTGGACAGGGATTACAGAGATTATGTCTTGCGACATCAGAGTTGTGTGTCTTTATCTCCATTTTTGACGTCAGACTGGGCTACGTGTTATAGGCTTCTGACATTTTTGTATGGTTAGGGTTATATTGCTTTGACATGCTCAAAGCAACAATGGTTTTTGTATTTTCACATGGATGATGGTGTTCATCAAAACAGTGCCTGTGAGGGAAAGGATTAAAAAACAAAAGCAGAATATTCCTGTTTTGAAAAATACCATGTACAAGGGGGTTTTCCTATCTATATTTCATTTACTTCAGTCCATATCAGTTGATGAGCCTGGAAACTTATAGCTGTCCCTTTTTACACACAGAAAAAAACTCCAAGCAAAATCAAACCAATCAAACCAAAATGTGTCACTAGAAATCATGTGAGAACTTTTTGTCCACCGATTAGTCAAATGTGTCTGGGATGGGAGCAACAAAAGTAACTAAAGGAAGAAGGTACTGTGTTCTGGCATAGTTGAAAAAAAACAAAGGATTTACATTACATTTATGGGCTATTTGGCCATTCCAAACTGCAAAACAAACATGGCTACGGAAAAGCATTTAGCTCAGACTTGCAGCATACACCAAGTAGTTGGTTCGTATTATGTTTACACCATAAACAAACAGCTCTGGGGTTTGGAAAGACCACCACCTCCAAAGGGTCTCAGGGCAGTTGTTTTTGTTGGCACCCAAGCAAAATTACAGTGTTCACCCCTGCATCCCTCATTGTGTAGTTTTAAATTGATTTAAATGGACTAAACACCAGAGACCCTAAGTTGTTTTCATAAGCTCTGTGCTCCCTTTTTCATTTGGTTGTTATTTACAGTTTGTTTTTTATTCTAGTTTGTTTATTTATACATATACAAAAGTACATTCAAGATTGCTCCTTTTTATCATGTTATTTCACCCTGAGTGTCTATTAAGTTTTAGTAAACAAGACATTTGAAGATGAGGCTGCAATTTTAAGTATTTTCACTATTGAAATACTTCTGTAGATATTTGTAAAGATATGATGAAGAATATCCAGTTGTGCCCCAGATTGCAAAAAAATTCCTAAATCTAGATCTGGATGTGTAAGATGGGCAAAGCCCTATCTTTGGTAACAATTTAATGCAAATGCAAATCAAACCAATCTCCCTTTGGTGGTAACTATTAGCAAATTATAGTCTATGAATACTGCAGCCCTTCATTTTATACCCACTTTCTTAGTGAACCACAGGTAACTGATATCATGAAGTGCATGCAATTTGACAGCTAAGCAACCATAGGAGGCAGACAGGCTGTGGAAAAACCTGATGCTTTCAAGGATATTTAGGCAGCGTTTTTATTATATTTACCCAGTACTGTATTCCTGGTGCAAGTTTTTTGCAAAAACACAACACATTCAGTGTGTGTATACTTTACACGACAAGTTCAGATTATTTGGAATTATGTTTTGCTTTTTCACAACACGTTTGGATGTGTTTGCCGTTATCCAGAGTAATTCACAGAAAACTGTGTGTGTGTTTGTGTACGTCTTCAACTTGTGTATTTATTTATTTATTTTATCCAGATCATGATGAACACTAAGGGTCTTGACTTCACACATTTTAGTTTGACTTCACTGGGGCAGCGCTCTCAGACCTGGTGTAGTGTTACCAGCAGGTTTGAGGGGTTCTTGCTCTCTTTAATGTGTTGAGCAGTTTTAGGACCTGAGGACAGGTGCTTTGTGGCACTGTCAGCCTTCTGTTTCTGCAGTAATGAATGACCAGCATACTGCTTTTGGCCCTTTTTAAATATCTGCTATCATGTCCTCACCTGGACGGTCGTCCTTTTCTCTGTCGCTCACTCTTTGTATATCCCCCTTTCTTTCATTTCGCCTTTATTCTCCATCCCCTTCACATCTGTCACTTTCATCCCAGTCCCATCTTTACCTTTTTCCTTTTATCTCAATTACACTGCTTTTTTATGCATTTTTTTTCTCCTGTGTTTTTTTTTCTCCTACTTTTTTGTGCATTGATCTGCCTAAAGTAAATTATTTTTCCTTTTCAGTTTTATTACTTGAAAAAATTGAGAATGATGACATTGGGAGAAAGACCTTGAAGATCACAGACTTTGGCTTGGCCAGGGAATGGCACAAAACCACAAAAATGTCAGCAGCAGGCACCTACTCCTGGATGGCACCAGAGGTCATTAAGTCATCTCTCTTCTCCAAAGGCAGTGACATCTGGAGGTATAATGGATGATAACGACACATGAGGCCTTGACACTAGATTTAAATACTAACTTTTTTTCATTTGTCTGTCAGTGTTCTTTAAATTTGTTTATCATTAGTTTACTTTGTTTTCTTTCTCTTTGTACGTGTGCCACGAAACAGCTATGGTGTCTTGCTGTGGGAGCTGTTAACAGGGGAGGTACCTTACCGTGGAATAGATGGCCTCGCTGTTGCTTACGGCGTGGCAGTTAATAAGTTAACCCTACCAATCCCTTCCACTTGTCCCGAACCCTTCGCTAAGCTCATGGAAGGTAAGTATGAGCAAATATCAGTGCTGAAGCTTTGTTTTTCCACAGAAAATGTATGTGAGACTGGCATCTTATTCCAAGAGACGCACGAGAAGCAATGGCACATGTTCCAAAAATAGGCCATATGGCAATAAATATTAGACTTTAATTTTATGTGTAGATTTGTACATGTGTACATATTTCTAGTGGAAAATGTATGTATGGTAATAGTAAATGTACTCTTAAAATGGCTAATGGCAAGTTTGCTGGTTTTCCCCAACTTTGTGAATTTCTGCTGATCCAGCTGACTCCTTTTTTTTTTTTTTTTTTTTTTTTTTTTTTTGTCAGAGCAGTTCACTAGGCCCACAAATACAGTATGATGTAGATGCCCTGGTCACAGTGGTTATGAGTCCATCTTTTCACGCATTGTGTTTGTCCAGATTGCTGGGACCAGGACCCTCATGTGCGTCCCTCATTCTCTTGCATCCTGGAGCAGCTTTCAGCCATCGAAGAGGCGGTGATGGCCACCATGCCTCAGGACTCCTTCCACAGCATGCAGGACGACTGGCGTGTGGAGATCCAGGAGATGTTTGATGAGCTCAGGACCAAAGAGAAGGTAGAGCAGGAGGAGATTCTTTCATACACTAACATCAATATGTTGAAGCCACTGAACACAGAACTATCCTGGCAGCTGGTTAAACACTTGAAAGTAAACTTAATTTCCAGCATCCTCTCGTCTGTGTCGCACAGTGTGGGAAGTTGGACCCTGACGCCAAGTATGAAAAAGACCAGCTTTTCATCTTGCTTCACTCTTTGAGTTTTAGTAATGATACACGCAGGCTAATCTATCATTAAGTCTAACCCCGATGTATCGCCCTGGACTGCTTTCATGGGATAAAAATGTTTAATTGGTTACTTTCAGTGGATAAGGCTAAATCGCACGTTTAACAATCAAGTCATTAATGCCGAAGTGCTTTAGTGGACTTCCCCTTGTTAAAACCTTAATCTGCTTCCTGTATAAGTCTGCTGTTTCTGGCTTAAAGTGGGGAGAGGGGGGTTAATTAGTGTTTAGAGAAACAGCAGGATCAGCACACAGAGCTGAGTTAATGAATGGTGAACTGAGTTTTACACAAAATACAAAAGTGCACAGGTGGTGTTGTTATTGAGAGTTTTAATTTGTGCCTATTTTTGTATTGTGGATTTATGCTGTCTGCTTTGTTCTAGTTTTTCCAGTTCTGCTAATCCACCGTTTGAGCATGAGGTTTTCTTTTTTAAATCTTACAATCCCCAAATTAAACGCTTATCTGCACAGCTGGTAATTTCTGTTGCCTCACCATGCTATATTAAATTCAACCACTATGCAAAGCTCAAAGAATAAGGCTAATTTAGCTTTGAGCTTTCCCATCATAAATTTTACAAGATTAGGGAATTAGTCCCTTCATTTAAACAGATTTCCTGTAAAAAATCTCACCGTAATCTGTGTCTAGGTGGGTGGCTGAAGTGGTTTGACTGTAAAGCTGCTTTATGGAAGTCATCCAGTAAGGATTATTATTACTCAACTGAGAGCAATTCAAGAGAAAATAGAGGGAGGGAAGAATGAGTAAGCAGTGGTAGGAGAGCATAACACTGCCTCAAAAAGAAGGCTCCTGAAGCAGTTTATTATTGGTGAATTATGTAAGATACCTACTCCTGCCTATTTTGAAGATTTCAGTGCTCAAAAAACATGTCTAACACCAGACACGGCTCAAATGTGACACAGAGGCACAACTTAGCCTTCCTCTTGTGTTAGCTTTCTGTTATCATCTCTTATGTTAACGGGTCGGTTTTGACCCGTGAATTAAATCAGCTATAAAATACACTAAAAACAATAAGTTATCATCCAATTTGTTTCTCACCTCTTGGTTACCTTGTTAGGCTTCCTCATCCATGAAAATGTTGGTTTTAATACCTTTGGTGTGGGCCTCTGGGTCTTTTTTTGTCACAATACCCCTCGATTTCAATTTAAAAAAATAGTAAAATTAACCTCAAGTGAATCATATTAATAAATAAAAGGTTTTTGTGTTACCTTACTATTACTGAGGGGTATAGGACATATCTCTTAAATAAATCTGTTTTATAGATTTTTTCATTTTAAGATTAATAACTAAAATGACATCTATGGTGTTACGGGTCAATTTCGACCCATAGATATTTACATCAAGAAAAGACAAAAAAATGTTTGTTTTTTTCAGCAGTAGACCTTTAATATAAACTGAAGAAAAAGAAAAAGTCCACTCCTCCTTTGTTTTGGTTATAGTCATGGGTAATTGTGGGCTTTTTATCACTTCCCAGTGATACAGCTACACCTTTGTGAAGTTTCCTTTGTGAAGTTCTTGTCCGAGGTCATATCTGGTAAAAAAATAAAAAATAAAATAAAATATCACAGCTGATATTGTGACCCTGCAGTCCAGTGGTCATATCAAGGACCACACATTTTCATTGGTTCTTCACAGGGATGCCACTCGCAGCTTTGACTGTGAAAATCTGTACATTCCAGGCATAGTTGGTTTTTGCATCACAGGGTTCCCAGATTTTTCTGCCGTATTTCCCTGGCTTACTGGGTATGTATTGCCGGAAGGGGCATTTTCCTCGAAAAGTGGACAAGACGTTCATCCACTGTCACCTCTAGCCCTGGGATGAACATCAGCAGAAGAAGCTGCACCCATCTCACCCAGACATCCCTGATGGGAGCAAGCTTGTCAGACCTCGGTCTGGTCTCTCTGTTGTGAAACCTGAGGTCTCTTGAATCAAAATGATATCAAATGTGTGAAGTGACATCATTGCCCAGAAAATATTTCTGCCTGTCGATGCGTCCCATAAACTATCAGTGGCCTCATTGCAGCATCTGTACACTCCAGCAAGAAGAAGAACACATCCAGGTATTCCTCATCAATATCTTTCCACATGTCGCCATGGACTTTTTTTCCTTCTAAGGTTTATCATAGTAATGATGATTCTTTTTAGTGACAATGGCATAAATGGCTCAAAACATCTCTTGATGTCACTGACTTTGGTCAGAGCAAACCTTGTGATTCCAGGGGTCATTTTGATGACATTTGCAGCAACTGCCCTGTCATGTACATCATGAGGTACTGAGCTCCAAAAGATCTTACCATTTTTGGACTTGAATCTTTCAGCAGGAGTAGCTTCAGCACCAGCGACCTCCACCTCTGATCAGATGTGTCTGTGTCTTCTGGATGATACTCCACATTGTCTTCCTCCTTAGAAACCTGCCGATCTGAATCGCTGTGCTGCTCTGTGTCCTCTCCTTCATTTTCACCGAAAATATGATCCAGAACTTGGCTCACTGTGAATCTTCTTCTCATTTTTGTATGCTGGAAATTGTAAATGTGCCCTCTGGAAGTCAAATGGCCACTCAAATGAGTGAATTCACGTCACATGTCTTGACATGCCGTCTTTATTTTGTTTTGTTTTTGTGCAGGTGTACTGGAAAAACACGCAAAATAAGAATCCCCTAAAGCTCATATGATTAGGAGAGGAGCTTGGTGTCAGTGTTTTAGCTGACAGTGCACTTATGATTTCAGTTTTGGCTTTAATTATTGCATTATACTCATAATATTATACCTGGGTCGAAACCGACCCTAACAACACAAAGGTCATAATTTCAAATAGGGCATTTTATAATTTAGTGAAAATATTTTTTTTTGTTTTATTTTGTAGAAATAGAGGTTCCTGACAAAGTCAAAAAGCCTTGATACAATAAACAAATGTATGTGATTTTTTTATGCATTTGAAATTTAAAATGGGTCGGTGCCGACCCTAACACAAGAGGAGGGTTAAGAGTAGTTCTGAATATTGATCTAGCGAGGATGAGATGCATCCTTTCTGGATCTCTAAGGCACTTTTACTCATCCCAGTGTTATCCTTTAAATGTTGACTGTTCACTAAAAGAGTAGTTTATATAATTTAGTTACTGTAAACTACTTACTGTAGACTTGACTAGCTCTGCACTTTAAATTGTGCTTGCTCATGTTTTAGCTCATACAGTGTTGGCAAACAATGCAAACTTGGCTCACTATTGTTAGAGCAGCTATTGAGGTCTATAGAAGGTGCCTTAAGGGTGTCACCATCTGAAATCTTTCAGCCAGTTCTATAAATGCGCTTACCTCTTAATACCCGCTTCTTCCAGGAGCTACGTTCCAGAGAAGAGGAGCTGACACGAGCCGCCCTGCAGCAGAAGTCTCAGGAGGAGTTGCTGAAGCGTCGGGAGCAGCAGCTCGCAGAGCGCGAGATCAACGTGCTGGAGAGAGAGCTCAACATCCTCATTTTCCAGCTCAACAAAGACAAGCCCAACGTGAAGAAGAGAAAAGGCAAATTTAAACGTTCCCGCCTTAAACTGAAGGATGGGAACCGCATCAGCCTACCCTCAGGTGAGCATGCATACTGAACTAAGCTAAAATATTCCTGCATCCAAACCTCAAGATAGAAAGCCTTCCTTTTTTTCCCATAATAGCATCCAAAAAATTGGATTGCAGTGCTTTAAAACTGGAGTTCTCACTCTGGATGGATCCTCTCTGTCCCTTTGTGCCATCACTCAGTGGTACAAACAGAGTGAGATTTGCCATGCCCACTGCCTGTCAAAGCTTTGAAGTTAATTTGGTATTTGAATTTCTTGGAATCTCCTGTCAAAAACAACTCCAAAGTTTAACAAATCATGTTTTCCCAGTATATAGTTCTTGTATGAGAATGGTGTATTTGCCACATTATTCCCATACATCTGTAGCAAAATAAAAAAGTTAAACCATATTGTATTTTCCAAGCTTTTAGCCTACACTTTTCAGAAAAAATAAGCAAACTAACACGTCCAGATTAAATGATCATTCTGATGTTGTTGTGTTTGCAACATTTTAACTGTGTTGAAAAATTTAAGTATACATATCAAACTGTAATCACTCAAACAACTCCTCTGGGATTATAATAACTGTTTTACTTGTCCGGCATATTGCAGACTTCCAACATAAGATCACCGTGCAGGCTTCGCCCTCCATGGACAAAAGGCGGAGCCTTCACAGTACCAGCTCCTCTCCTCCCAGCAGTCCCACACTTATCCCTCGTCTACGAGCCATTCAGCGTAAGTTCAGTTTGTGCTTTTGCATATTCAAGAGTCCCTCAGGTTTTCTTAGTTGTGCTTACTGTCCTACCTTGAGTCCAGCCTGCTCAAGTGTAAAAGAACCAAAGAAATCACATCAGCTCTGAGAATTTCACAGGAACTGGGAACATGGGAACGGTATCATGCACAGTGACTAGAGCCATGTGAACAAAAGCTCCAGAGGTAGAGCCAGTTGTTTGAACAGTTTTATAAAGATGTTAGTCACACACCAACGCCCCTGCAATAACTGGGACAAATTCCTCTTGTGCATTTATGGTAGGTGATAATACAGATAGGGGTCTTCTCTGTAACATAGGAGGCACAGAAAAATCAGAGTACTAGAAAAAAGACGTACATTTTTATACAGATCCATGTGTTTAAACTTAGTCTTAATTGATGCTTTGAGCTACAAGATTAGACAGAAGGTCTGTGCTATCCAAGGAGGAGGTGTGTTTTAGAAGCCTGTATTTAGTTCACACAGGAATGTACACTTGATGAGGAATCATGCATTTGCAGTTGTGTACACTGATTTACCTCAGCATTTTATTAAATCTTTATGCATAGCCATATGATACATAACAATTGAATAACAGCCCTGTTGACATGGACACCTATTTCTTGCACATTTTAAAGTCAGTTTTATTTGCACCGCCCATAAATTTCATTCATACATATAAGTGTAAATGTTTATTCCAGCAGATAAACATTTAGACTTATTTATGGCAGCACTGGCTGAAGTACTCCACCTTCTGTTTTGCAGCATTAAATGCTCTGTTTCATAGTGCTCAGGCTGTAACATGTGCATTTCCCTCCTCAGTGACATCCCACAGGCCGAGGGAGAGTTTGTATGTTTACCAACAGGATGTTGATTTGACCAGTGAGGTGTCAGCCTACTCTGGGTTCAGGAGGAAAGGCAAGGAGACTGGCTTCGCTCATGAGGCGTTGCCAGTAGCACTGAGTGCTGTGTGTTACGTGTGGCTAACTTTTAAATGTTGAAAGTGGTTAAAGTTTCCCATCAGTGCTGATTTTTCTCTTGCAGATTGACAGCATTTATCTGATGTGTGGATCATAACAAGACTTTGGTGTTTTCTGTTGTCATCAACCTTGAAATCAAATAAATTAGCTACACAGTTTATGCTGCAGACATGGGTCACGGAGCTGTTTATCGGTTTTGTTTTTTTTTTTTAAATTGTCTTTGAATTCTACAAATGAATTTGCTGGCAGCTTTCTTTGGCCCTTGTCTGATGCTGTGACATAATTGGTGGATGCTGCTTTTGCTGATGTTTATAACAACTTCACAACTAACCAATACCTGTAAGAGGATCTTATAACAACACTGGTATTGGTTGCTGTTGTTTTTCTTTTTGAATTGTTCTATGCAAAATTAATATACACCTGATTATCACTGTCAAGATTATGACATTCACTCTGAATCTTCCTGAATCAGACATTAAATTAAAAGACTCGAAAGCCATCTAGTGTATAACTTTTGAACTACAGTACTTCAGGGATTCGGTGTTTACCTAATGTTTTTTAAGTACAAGGGTCCCTCGCTATAACACGGTTCACCTTTCGCAGCCTCGCTGTTTCCCGGATTTTTTTTGGGGTGCAATTTTGCATGGTTTTGCTTTTTTCTTACAGCGCATTGTGTTCTGCGTCCTGATTGGCTGTAGACCATTGTCAATCAATCTCGTGCCATGTCTCCTGTACAGTACAGAATGCGTTCAGCTTGTCAAATTTACATAAATCTTCAATCGCTAGCAGTGTGACTCTGAAGTCATGTCCTGTAT
This sequence comes from Oreochromis niloticus, assembly GCF_001858045.2. Classification (NCBI taxonomy): domain Eukaryota; kingdom Metazoa; phylum Chordata; class Actinopteri; order Cichliformes; family Cichlidae; genus Oreochromis; species Oreochromis niloticus. The sequence continues at coordinate 11,864,047 of NC_031978.2, read as the reverse complement.
GTTTGTAAGTTTTCCCCCCAACAAACAAAACAATGTCGGCGAAACGTTTTGCACCGTCAAAGGCAACCGCGGGAGCCTTTGGTTTCGTTCTATAATACTGGACTTATTTTACTACGAAGGTTTGAACTTTGAGAGTGTTTAAACAAGACATAAAAGTGTGAAAATGTTCATGCCTGTCTGAGAAAAGTGTATACAGTGTATAGTGAGGGGTTTTACAGCCTTAAAACATCTATAGTAATTGTAAAAATAAAGTTGGCTACTTCGCAGATTTCACCTATCGCGGGTTATTTTTGGAACGTAACTCCCGTGATAAACGAGAGACCACTGTACTTCATAATGCTTCTATGGATTGATTAATACCAGGATTGTACAGATGGCAGAAAACATTTAATAATCCTACTAACATGTCTACTCCATATTTCGTGTGAGGACTGTCTTTTGGTCAACAGCAGCTTGATTGATTGATTGATTGATTGATTGATTGATTGATTGATTGGTTTGTTTATTTGTAAAACTTAACAATCCCTGCATTTACAGTTACTCAAGATGAGAGCAACCGTACGTGGGGCCGCAGCTCCCCCTTCAGGCCAGAGGAGTTTGATGACGTGAAAAAGGGAATCAAGAAGAAAGGAAGAACCTGGGGACCCAGTTCAGTACAGAGCAAAGAGAGGCCTGCTGCCGCTCAGAGGTGAAGTGTGTTTACACACAGGAAAAAAAGCAGGACAGTCACGTTTTAGTCACGCTGTGTAGTTGAAGTTGAAGTAAAGAAGTCATCATTTGTATGCTTCTCTAAAGGACTGTAGTGCAGATGGTGAAACAACTCAAAGTCTCATACATATAAAAAACAAACAAACAAACAAAAAAACTTTCTGTTCACTGGCACATGAAAGAAACTCAAATAGAAAATGCAACATTGCATTCACACAGGGATGGTGAAGTGAACATAATATATACAAAACTCTGAACAATTGTAATTTATAATCAATCCTTTTATAAAAAATATATAGATGTTAATAATCGCTGTACGTGTGATAATGTTTGTGCAAAGTTTCGCTCAGATTGGCCAACCCGTTAAAGAGGCGATGAGGTATATACAGACAAATGATCATATGCTACAATCATTGTAGTAAGAGGATGGAAAGTGGCATGCACTGTGCTGCACTCTGAAACTCATCCGTCCAGTAATGGTTGGATCGCATGAGCCAATGCATATAGCACACACGAAGACCGTGTCACCTCAAAAGATGACATAGTAATGATATTGTGCAGCAGCCAATGCAGCACTAATTTTGCTCAACCTTGTGGTCCGCGTGGTGCATGAAAGAGCATATTCAATCTTTGTGGCCAGATGTCTGCACAGTTACAGTGCATTTTTATTTTTTTTCTTTATATGTAACTAATTCTGCAGTTTACCTCATGTCTGTACTTTTTTTAATAATTCTTTTTATAGAGTGCGTCCTCTGTCAGATGGCAGTAACCCGTGGTCCACCAGCCTGGTGAAGTCCCAGAAGTCTGTCCCTCTTGCTGCCCTGTTTGCCGAACAAGGTGAGCTAAAACTGTCAAGTGGTGACATTAAATTTGTTTAAATGGTGCTTGGATTTATAAGGAGCAGGTATTTATTGATATTTCCACTTCTGTTTTTAGCAGGGAACAGTAAAGATGAGACTTTCTCCCAGGAATGTTCTGACAGCAGCTCCAAACCAAAGCAGCTCAAGTTCCCCAACCAGGTGTACATCGATCTACCTCTGTGGAGGGACGAGCAGCAGACTCAGATTTGTCCTGGTGGAAACTGCGGGACAGGAGATGCTGGAGTGGGGTTAGCAGGTCAGAGCGGCCAACCAGAGACTCTGGACGACCCATATACCACCACATCCACTTCATCCACCTCAACTACCCCACAGCTTACACCCACCAACAGCCTGAAAAGGACATCAGGTCGCCGCAAGACCGACGCCGTGCTGTATGGCTGCGGTTCGCTGCTGGCTTCGGTTGTGCTCGGTTATGACATCAGGGAGGCCCTGAAAAACTCAGCTGCTGGCGAAGACTGCGAGCCCCCGAAAGAGGAGAAAGAGAAGAAAAAGAAAGAGGGCCTGTTTCAACGTGCAACCCGTTTCCGCCGCAGCACCTCACCACCAAGTGGTCGCTCCCGTAAAGACGAGGCAACGTCAAACCACAACTCCCCCCAACCTGTCAATCTTATTTCCATGTCAGCCATCATGGAATACAACTCCACCAAGTGTCTCTTACAGTCTGAAGCGGAGATGTCGGAGTCTAACCCTGTGAAGGCTGAGCATGTGGCTGTCAATCATCACACAGAGCCATCCAGATGCAGCCCAACAGCAGTTCCAGAAGGCCAGAGTAACAAGACTGCAGCTAAAACGCAGACAGTGGTGCAAACCCAAAGCCAGCTGCCAGAGCAGACCAACCACAATCCAGCAGCACGTATACGCAGAAAGAAATACACCACCAACCACAACAGTGAGTAACTAACACAAAGTGAGAAAACTTGTATATACAGGTTTAAAAAGGATTCCCACTCCAAAAATGTATTTCCCTGTTTGTTCACAGCCAATGGCCTGCCCGCTCTGCCTCCTCCAATCACACAAAAGAAGCAGGAGAAACAAGAGAAAGAGAAGGATGGAGGGCCAGAAAAGCCCACTGGTGGAGAGGCCTTCACAAGACCGCGGCCAGTGTCACTCAGGGCCAAACCCCACACATGGGCTCTGCTGCGAGGACGCAACAAAAGCTACTCCCTGGGTCACTATTCTGGAGAAAAGGCGGCGCAGAACCTAAACATGATGCTGTCCTCAGAGGTAGGGATGGGCTGCTCCCTGCTGGACATGGACACCGAGGGCCAGAAACGAGACTGCACCGTGCCGCTCTGCCGCATTCAAAGCTCCCCTGCACGGCCCTCTGTCTTTGAGCTGGACAAAGAGTTCCTCTCTTAGAAGTCTCGAGAAGCGATCCGCTTGCTGGTGGTTCTAGCTCGTTCCTCACAGCCTAGAGTGTTCAGAACATACACACACAGAACTCCTGAAGGGTTTAGAACCAGGCTGCCTTTGTTTCTATTTGATAAAGTTCTATACAGAGCGATAGAAACGGCTTTGTTGCAGTTCTAGCACATATTCTATGTTCTAGACTGCAGCAGAGTCTGAGGCTTCTAGAAAATTCCTGAGCCACAGGTGTTCTAGTGTGTTTCTTTCTAGTACACACACACACACACACACACACACACACACACACACACACACACACACACACACACACACGGGGTTCTGAAACCAAGGCAGAACTTTCCAGAGATGGATCAGCAGCTCTTCCTGTGATCATCTCGGTGCTTGACTGCCACCTTTGTTTCCCCTCATCCCTTCCTCGCTCTTGTCACCCCCCCCCACCCCTTTTCCTTTCTCGTTCTATCGGTGCAGCTAAACGTTGACCGCTGCTGCAGCTTTCTCAACACAATACCCTCACCTTTTTATTTATATATATATTTTTATAGGTAATTTAATATGAAGAGACTTGACCTTACCTTAGAAACCAACAGGACACACATTCCATGTCAGTTTCGAAGAAGTGTGATCACGCTTTTAGATTTGTTTTTTTTGACTTAAAAATCATGCATGCATGTACCCTTAAAATGTTGAACAAAAAATATACTATGCCTTGTTTGTAAATATTTCTTTTAATCCTTTATCGGCCTAATGCTGGCAGTTTTGTTTTCTTTTATATGGCATTAATGCTGTTTTATGACTGAGGCAGCAATGCTGCAGTACAGTTTGTTCTTGAGCAATAGATTCGGGTTTTGTCCGTGGAGTAGTCGAGAAATGCGTCTGTTAATTTGTGTTCATGAAGAAAAATGTTTTCTTTTGTTTGTTTGTTTGTTTGTATGCACAAAAACACCTGCCACACAGTCTGAGGGGAGTTTGAGGTTCATGAACACAAATTGTAGTGTAGTCCACCCTAGGAAGGGGAAGATGGTGGCATTCACTTAAGAGACACGATTCATGTTTTTATGGTTAAGATTCTGACTAAAATCTTAGGTTAAGGTTTAAACACAGATTGTGGTTTAGGTTCAAATAAAACAGCTGAGCCATGTTTTAAAGCTCTGTTACACTTCCTTTTGAAACACTTCAGTTTTGCAGTCGGGGTTACTGTCACATATTTAATTGCTGTCCATGAGTACACAGGAACAGATCGCATTTCTGGACTACATCACGTGTTGCCACGAGGCCACGCTGTCTCGAGGTAGATTACATACTGAATCCGGGTAGAGATGTGTGTTTCCACCCAGAATTCCCTGAATATTTTAGAGATGCGGGTAGAAAACTGGAAGTCCTACAAAGCAGACCTGGAATCTTCTCATTTAGAAGTTGTGGTCATGTGTTGATAATATGGAATATGGAGTATTTATAGATGTTTTTTTCTTTGTTAAATTTTACTTTATTTGGCACACTGCAGCAGAGCGGGAGGAACGCATCAGCCGTGAATGTTCATGTGAGGGGAAACCCAAATAAACTGCATGGATATTTAGGATTTCTACAAAGCCCATAAATGTGCACACAGGAGAGTGTTTACTTACCGTTTAGAGCATCAGCTGCACAAAACTGCAATACTTGTACTGTAAACCTGATAAATGTGTGCCTTTCAGCTTTGTCGTTTAAAAGCTTGGTCACTCAGTCATAGAAATCAGCCCCAGTTTGGTTGGTTTGATTCTGTGATAGCGCTGTTACATGTAACTGGTTTTAACGTTTAGTTGAGTCAGGTTGTCGGTTGTATCCGTTTCTCTTTGTACACTTTTTATACAATGTTAAGCAAAAGGTTTCTGCATTTAGAAAATATTCAGAGTCAAGACACCGTTGCCTTTAATGATCATGCTAGTTTTCCTCAGTATTCACAAAGGGCTTTGAATGTTGATTTGTCAACATGTTTCTTCCAGACTTGTGTGAACTTGACAGTATGCAGAGCTGATAATGAAGGATATATGCTGGACCCAATGCCACCTGTAATTGTTTAGTGTTGATTGTTCTCCCCCCAGTAAATTGAATATAAAAGTGGGCCATTCAAGTATTCATTTACTAAAAGATATGAATTTCCAAATGGTGTAAATATAACTGATTGCTCATGTGTATCTCACTGTGGCATTTTATAAGTTCCTGTGTTGCTGTGTTTTATGACCACTGAATTCAGAGCAGCTCTAAACATTGTAAAGGGCCTTACTGATCATAAAGCTGTTAAAAGTGAAAGCTAGTTTTTTTAAAATAAATTAAGGGCATCTTTAAACACCAGCGTGCACTGCTGCTATAACACTGCAGACCTGAAGCATTCCCAGACACACATTCCAATATATTTGACAAACTGCAGCAATAATATTCGTGAATCCAGACACGGCACATTCAGGCTGTGTGGCTACAGGACCAAAATTCAGCTCTACCAGCACTAAGGCCTCTCAGTCTTCAGGACCAAAACCACTAAATGAACTAGCTGCTAGTGAGGAGTTCCTACAAAGAAGGCGACTCCACATGAAAACACCACAAAGATCTTCAGTGTGAAGCACTGTAGCTGAAAGACCCACTGCCCTCCCAATCAAATGAGAACTTCCTGTTAAATGCAGTGCTTCCTTTAAATCACTGAACACGTGTCACGCTGACTGTGTCAGATTGAGCTTAGAGTACATCTGTTTCAGTGAGCGCTGTTTGATATCATTACAGTATTTGTCATTTCATGCCTAATTGATCAAGAGTATCGAGTTTATCAATGTTTTCAATAAAGTCTAAGTTGAGACTAATGTCACTGGTTTGTCTTTTTTTTTTCCCTCAAACACAGTTTAAAGTATTATTTCAGTTTTTTGTGTCATCTGAAGATGATTTATGGGGATTTGATTCAATTGAGTTCTGCATCATGTTCAAAAGTTCCTGAAGATGCTGTGAAACCCTCAAAAAGCTGAAAGCTGCCCCTGCCTACAGAAGCAAACCCACCAAAGCGTGCCACAAAGACTGGATGGTTAAAGGACAGGGCCCAGATTCACAGCTATGAATGTGAAAGTAGCAACAACACAAGACTAAAAAAATAAATTCTGACGCAGTGAGGTGAAGCTACTGTTGGTGAAGACCCAAATCCCAAACCTGCGCACTCAGAATATGGATTTTTATTATCATTATTATTGTTTTCCAAAGTCCTGCCTTTCAGGGTAAAACTAAAAATAATCATTCTTACAGACAACCATCAAAAACACATGGTTTGAAGCTCAAGTGCAAGTCAGTCACCCCTGATGACCTCAGATGGTTCAGTTACTACTTTGAAATCTTCCTAACAAGCAAGCTAAGTGCACAGATTATATTATTATGCGACACATAAGCAAGTATAAAAAATATCGTAGGTTTTTTTCCCCATATATTTGATTTCAAAGTATTGTGTAGACTCCTAGCAACAGTTAAAAAGTCTGAATCTTGAAATCTGAAGGCACCACTATGGTGACTCTGTCCTTTAAGTTTGTATTCACTGTTCTCTTGGAATAAATCTAAACTACCACACTAAAAATGGATGAAGCCACAGCTGAGAGTAACAGTAGGGAAAAAAGACACTTCAGGTTTTAGAGCCAAAGTTGCTGTTTCTGCATATTACTGAGCTTTAATAAAAAAAACAACTATATATTCATGGCTGCACAAATAGGCGTAACACTATACCTTTGTAGGAAATAAAATACAAAGAGGAGAAGACAATAAGAAAACTGCGAAAACACCACCAGCTTTACTGTTTGTACAAAAAGGGTCGAAGGGTCGAACTTACAGGACAGAGGTCAATTTCAACAGTGGATTTTATTTGTAGTGTGATACATTTGGCACAGTACATTCTCATAGTTTTCTTTTAGCAGTTTTTTCTTTACAAAAAGCTCTCTTAAAGACGTTAAAGCAGCATTCGCTGATCCTGCATGCAAGAGGAATGAGGAAACAGACATAAGTTGAAAATATTATATCTTGACCACGTGTGAATGAGCACACCAGATTGTTTTTTTAATGATTTATGGAGAGGAAAAGCTGCCTGTCACCACTTTTGACTGCCCGTTAGATAAAAAAACTGCTGCGATCAGTAGATGAATCTACCGGGTGGCTCTTGAGTTCAGAATATTTTGCCATGAATAGAAAAAATTTTAAAAAAATACTCTTAAGTTTAAAAAAACAAAAGCAATCCTCTTCCGGTGAAGGTGAAAGTTTGCCTTCATATGAGACCTTTAATGTTTTATACAATAAAGTGCATCACTTTTACTGGCATGGATGTGAGTGGCTGTGGCCGTCGAGGTAGCAATGGAGATTTAAAGCTGAAGGGATGGCCGACGCTGTGTAAAAAAGAGAAGGAAATCAGCAAACAGAGCAGTTCTGCTTTGTCTCTCAAAAAGATCTAAATATAGTGAAAAGGGTGGGGTGAGCTGGGGTAATTATTGTCATCATGTACAGACTCTCATGATAGGATTTCTCCTCCAGGAGTTTCTTTCCCCTCCCTCCCTCTATCTCAAAGCCTCGGGCGATTGTGATGTGACAAATGATACTAGACGTCTCATGTGGGTGATCTTTTGTTGCAGCAGTATTGTTGGTCATCAACAATACTCTCCAACGGGTCTGTGTGCAGGCAACAAAAACACACACCTGCAACAGTTTCTCACAGATATGGCGTGTTTGTGCTGTGGCAGGAATCTGCATCTGTGGTAATGATCTACAGGAGCTAGATATGTCTTTACCCTGCAGGCAGCTCGACATGATACGATGATGTGATTTGAGGGAATGTATTTTCATACCTGTGTTGTCAGAGGGTAGTGACGCATTTCAGAGAGCTGCGGGCGCTGTTCTTGCCCTGCAGAGGGAGGACGATCTGAGCTTGGAGGCAGTATTCTTCTCTGTGATTCAGGCCCTTCAGAGTCAGCTTGTGAGAACAGCACTTCATGTCAAACACCTCCTAAGGGAGAGAGAGATAAGGAGAGAGACAGTGAGTGTCCACCAGCCCTCAGCAGTAATGGGTGGCTGGAAGCAACAGGTGGTGCAGTTTGACAGAAAATTTCAAGAACTACAGGCGGAAAAAAATACAAGTTGTTTTGTTCTTCTTTTTGTTGTTGTTCTTGTTTTGTCAATCATCTTTTGCTGCTCTTCCTCTTCTTCCTTCTCTATTTTGGAACCGTGCATCGATTCCACTGTAACCTTTCAATTTTACTAACCTTTCAATTTTATTTGTTCTGAGCTCCAGAAAAAAACCAAATACATATTTGCATGCTGCCGTGACGGTGACTGTTTGTGTTTGTGGAAAGAAAACTGCACGCCACCTTCTCTAAAGTGAGTATTTGAGTGTCACAAACAGCGAGGAATGAATTTACAATGAATAATTTACTAATGTTAACAGTGAAACCTCCTAGAGAAAAAAAGATGTAATCTGGTGCTTATCATAGAGAAAATGCAGTGATTATTGATTATTATTTCATTCTAAAATGTTGAAATGTGTGCTAGAATTGGGGAAATGTAGAGATTTCGGCATATTCAGCTGTTCTGGCTTAAATTCCCAATTAAGTGTGATTAATTTATCACGAGTGCACAAATCAAACATAGTTTTCCCATGGAATTACATTCAGGATGTAATGAGTCTAAAATAAACCCAGCCTAATCAGCGTGGAGATGGATGCGCAGCAGAGTGTTTGGTGTGAGTGTGTGTGCGTGTTTGTGCGTACTTCTTCTCCACTGGGGTGTATTAAGTAGATCTTGTAGTACAAATTGCTGTGCAGCTTCCGGACCAGCTCTCGGGGGGGCTTCACTCGGACCACAATGGCTGGTTGTTCGGTTACATTCAGTCTCAGCAGAGGGGGGCTGATTTTGGCTGCATGGGAAACAAATTTCTTAAAGCTTATCTGCAGAGCGATGAACGCACAGTTGTGAGAGCGTGAAGCAACACGGAGGAAAAGAGAGGAAGCAGCGGAGAGCATGCTGTTGTTGTTTTTGACTTAAAGAAGGAAGTTTAAAGAAGTCATGTGACTGTGATTGGATTGCAAGACAATGCAACCTGAACTTTGGAGAGTTTTTTTTATCTGACATTAGTTATACATATATATATATATATACATACATATATATATATATATATACACATACATATGTAGTTTGGAGAGTTGAGGTAGAGCTTTTTTTGTTTTTTACTTAACTAAAATCATTGTTATGCTCTATTTAAATAGCTGGACTAGCTCATGAGTGTTTTTGTGTGCCTGCCTTCAGGCTGTGCTTGCTGCCATACGTTGCTGCATCAGTTTGGGGAAGTGAGAACGAACGGAAAGAGGATGCAGACGATGATGAGAGGTGTTGTGTAAACACTCACTGTCCCACCGTGGGCTGAATCTGGGGGAGAGGGCCCAGGCTGATTTGCTGCTGGTGGCCACAGACACAGCACCAACTCTGGCGTAGTACCACTCTCTGGGCTCAGAGGTCACTTCGCTGAGGTCACAGTGGTGCTTCCGGATCCTCTGACAGTCTGGCACATCGATCCACTCAGGCTCGCCATAACTGAGGGAGTAGACACAAACATGGAGGATGGTTATTTCATTCTGCGCAACCTACCCAGCATCTTACTGAGGGTGCTGGAATAATATTAACACAGTAGATAGATTAGAAATATTCTACACTCCAACTGCATTCATGTTAAACATTCACATCTCTTCTTTTAGAGTTCGTAATCATTAAATTACATTAATTCATTACATTACACAAAACTCATGAAACTACCTTCCACGAATAAATATGATAATAAATGAGTTTTTAAAATGCCTCTGAGTGAGAAAAGGAAATTTCCATGCACTATGTGGTTAAAAATATTGGGCAAAAATCTCTTAAGCTTTGAAATCACCTGTTTTCAGTCCCATTGCCACAGGTGTATGACATCAAGCGCCTAGCTTCCACAAACAATTGCAAAAGAATGGGTTGTGGTAGTGTAATAGGATGCTATAATAGGATGCTACAGCTGCAACAAGTCGGTTTGTGAAATTTCTTCCCTCCTAGATATTGCACCATCAGCTGTAAGGGGGTCTATTACAGAGAGGAACTACAGCAATTCAGCAGCAGACCATGTAAAGTTACAGAGTAGGGTCACAAAGTGTGTTGCTGCTGATTTAATAACTGCAGTGTTCCAAATGTTAAAATAGAAATGTATTGTGCCAGAAATGCCAGAATCTCAGGTTAAAGCTAAAACAGCAAATTAGAGCAGATAAAGGGATCCCGCACAAAGATGTAAACACAAAGCGCGGATCGTCCACCTGACAGCAGGCGGCCACGCTGTCAGGTGCTGAAAGCTGACAGCTCGCAGATTCAGAAGCTGCAGGTTTCGTCACTCTCTGACCGAAATCCACTGAACCAGCAACAAGAAGATCAAAACTACGTTTCACGTTTGAAAAACATCGTCATGAATTCCCTCTTACTTTTGCTTCCACCACCATAAAATCACACTTCCTGCACAGCTCTCTCTCTCAGTGTACTTTGAGACCAGTTTCCCATCTCAGTTTTCTGCATTATTCGCTGGCTTATTCGCACCAATCTACCGTTGTGTTCAGCGCTGTCGGCCGCTGTTTTGTTTTATCTTTTTCAAAAATGACCGCTGACAAGAAAGCCTCATTTCTGCTGTTCAATACCGAAGAAATTTAAACTTTTACAAATTATGCCAAATTGCAAAAGCTTATTTGTGTCTCTAATAAAACCTTCATAACTTTGCTCTGCTTCACTTCAGCAGCATCAGGTAATGTTCATGTGTTGATTCATGGTTTTCTTCCGTTTTTGATCTACTGCAGATTATTTTTAAGGCGGTTATCTGCTATAAAAAGCCAGGACTTGAAAATCTCCTTCATGTTTTTCTGTGTTTTATCCTCAGTTACAAAGGCGTCTGCTGTGATGCTTACACCTCTGATGAAATCTGACAGTGTCAGCTTTGTTTTTATACATAGATATAAAAAAATATGGATATGTACTGATAAATGATCAGAATGATAATGTTTCTGACTCAGTGAAAATTGAATCGAATCAAATCGAATTGGGACCTTGTGAATTGGCATCGAATCTGTTATAGAAATCAAAATTGATACCCAGCCCTACTCCAAAACTCCTCTAGCATTAACATCAGCACAAAAACTGTATGTCAGGAGCTTCGTGGCATGAGTCTGTACTTTAGTCCATGCAGTCTAATTCAGTAAGTTCCACCTTAACAGCAAAACACTTCCTTTGTTGATACTTCAGCAATAATGATACAACGATGAGATGTAATGCAGAAGAGGGAATGTTTTGCCGTTGAATGAATGCTTTTATTTTGATATTTTGAATATCATGCAGGACTGTTACTTGTAAAAGAGTGTTGCTTCCTTTTTTTGTAGTTAAAACTGTGCTGCTGCACATGTGTGTGTGTGGGTGTCCCCTTACATCTTCCACTGGACGTTGTACTGCAGAGAAGAGTTCGTAGTGGGTGGAGTCCAGTTCAGGATGTTTTTATAGTCTACTGAGTCGAACCTCACCTGGGTGGGTCGAGGGAGTATCGCTGGAAGTGGGGAAAAATAATTAAGAACAGTATGGGTTTATGCAAAGACAATGTCCATACTAATGTGTATTATTCAGAAACATAGTAAAGATAATGATCACATACACAGAACAGCAGTATAGTAAATACAGTAAAGGTAAATGACAACATATTAGTTCATTTTACACTCTGAAAGGCTCTGAAACCCAGAATTTAGTAAGATTTTTCTAAGCTTTTTAGGTTAAGCTGCGTGGATTTTATTGAGGGCAACTTGCAAGAAGATGTTTTTAACATTTCTGAAAGATCAACAGCAGCTCCTGTCCAAACGTAACACACTACAGTTAAATTATTGAAAGAACAACAAAAAAAACCCCCCAAACAAACAAAAAAATCAGAACACACATAACAATACAAATGACTTTCATGGCAAACATCATCTCTCATCTCTTTTTCTCACACGGGTGTCTGTTGTTCTTTCTGAACAAACACAGCAGTGTCCAACCATCTTTGTTTTCAATCCCAAACATAACATTACACTTTATTCTTTGTTTCAACAAGTCTAGACATTGATAATCACTCAAAAAGTGTGTTACAGTTGATCATGATTTACTAATGAATTTCAGACCAGGGAAAATGTAATGAAAAAGTAGATTTGATGCAGAAGATACTGTAAGTTCTCCTATTGGTTGGTTTGGTTTTCTGTGGCACCAATAAATATAAAGTTATACTTCTTGGTTTTATTATGCGAGCAGTGAGGTGAGGCAGATGTAAATTAGCCTAACTTTAGATCAAGAACGGCCCTAAACCACATGTTTTACATGGAAATAAAAATACATAGAAATAAATTCTAAGAAGTTACCTTGTGCTGTGACACAGATGCCCAAGTTGCCCAGCAGCGCTGCTCCAAGCAGGAGAGAAGTCATGGTGTTTATGTGGTTTGTGGATGACCAGCATGCAAAGGTTCACAACAAGCCACACTGGACTGGTGCTGTTGGAAACACCCCTGCCTTTAACGTGCCATCAACTTCCCCTAACGTTCCTTTTATGGCATTTTGGACACAGATATAGGATATCGAGTTACTTATTTGATGTAAGATGTGTTTTTTTCCCCCTGTGTTTTGTACAGAAGTACAAATTGTACAAAAGGATCCATGACAAAAAAGTTCCAGATCACATTACCTGTGTGCCACCCTAATGCGTGCTATAGTATTGAATATCATGACTTTGCTGGGTCATTCCTGAGTCAATTTTAAAACACAAAAGACACAAAGCTCTTACAATAGCAGTAAACCTGAGAATACTTGAGTCCCCCCTCATTCTTTGTATTCTGCTAGGAAAATGGGTTTACTGAAACTCCTTTTAAACTGCTTTTAATGCATTGGCAGTGTGTTTGGGATTTTTGTCGTGCTTAAAAATCAAGCTGTCTCCAGTCTGATGCTTGCGATGTATTGTTGGTACCACAATCTGATGGCACCTTTCTGTGTTCATTATTCCATTTTTTAGCAGTGCAAGTTCTTTTTCAGCACTTTTTTTTTTAGGGACAGACTGCACATGGTGTGGAGATGTGCCAAGTTTTCACCTAATAGCTCTTTACAAATCACTTTGTTGGCGGAAAATACCACTTTATGCCTACCAAACTGTTATCTTTGGCATTTTTGTATATTGACCAAAGAACTCAGATTGTGTGCTTTTGCGATATGCTGCCAATAACAAAATGTAGAAGGCTCTGATTTAAAACTGGCTATTTGCTAAGTTTGGTCAGGTTCAAGGACTGGGCTAAAATTTGGAAATAAAAAATCAGGTGAAAATAATCAACACAATTTAAAATTGCAATATTTTGTGTGGCAAAATTGTGTCAATACAAGGACACCAAATATTGATATTTTATTAAATAAATTAAAATACTCTGGGAATACTACTCCTGAGATAACATTAGCTAAGGAAACTTACGTTAAATCGGCTCAACGAAAAAAACAAACCCATCCAACACACTTAGCTTGACAAATCTACCTCCTAATTCAGAGCAAGCTAATGGCTTAGACACCCCAGCAAAAATAGGACAGCAACCTCATTGCATCTAGAACAAGTGGCTGCGTGGTGACTGTATTGAGTTTCTTCACATTCTGTGACAGATTGTGGTGACTAAATGGTTGAGGGTGTTCCAAAGCCATTCAACTGTTTGCCTGATAAGAGGTGAACTTTCCAAAAGAAGTCGCTGTCTGCCTTGGATTGCCTAAAATCACTTTCAGGGAGATTGTTGAAGGTTTGCAAATAAATACGGTTTATTTTCTAAATGCAGACAGTTTTCTAACATGTTGCCATCTTTGTCAATGAGCACAACTTGAGGGGACTGAACTCAACTGGCTGACTGTTGGTTGCATTCTGGTTACATTTCTGTAGAACAGGAAACTTGGCCAGCATATTGGAAATTGTTAAAAGTCACATTAATTTCATATTGTGAGTGAAATATTGTGATAATAATAATGTGGGGTGTCTGGTGATGCCCACCTCATCTAAAAATGAATGAAAAAGCAGCCAATATCAAAACAAAAACAGAGATGGTAATTTAGAAAGACTGGAGAACTTAAGTAATCTATTGCTCAAGATCACTCTCTTTTTTTCCTTTTTTTAAATACAGAAACTCTGGCTCTTTAGAAGGATTGGGTTAACTCACTACTTTTGCACAGTTCTGTATAATGAAATGCATTGTGAGAATATAATAATGGGAAATGGTGCATTTCCCATTATTATCAGTCTCAATATGGAAACGCCTTTTGTAACCCAGATTCGCACAGGATGTAGGTTACTCCTGCTAAGGCCTTTTTTGGTTCCCTGTTGTTCAGGAGGATTACCACACTGCCCCATTTCTGGTGGACCCAGTTATAAGCAATGCGAATCCTTGTGCAGGAGTTTACTGGAAATCTGTTACATACTGATTTCCTTTGCATGACCTGCCCCTTTTCGTCACACTTCATATTTCCACTCTGTGTTCATTATTAGGTATACTGCCACCAGTGAGTATTTATAGCAGCTGTTATTAGGTAATGCAGAACATGAACCTATGCAAATTACTTTATTATTTTATTTGACATCATTGCAGCTAGACTTCATCTTTTTTTTTTGCTTCATAATTTAGCGCAGAGGCATCCCCTACAGCAGCCACGCAGTATGTGAAAAATATTAATTTAATTTAAAACAAAACAAAATTATGAAAGTTTTTTTTATACTAGTTAACTGGTATACTGATAACTGTCACATTCTACTACATATTAAAGTAGTGTCGAAAAAAGTAAATGGAAATGAACATTTGAAATAGTTAAAAGTAATGGGAAAAAATGAAAGACTCCATACTGCTTAAGAACAAATTTAAATGCTGAAAGCTACAGTTTGTGGATATGCAGGGGAAAGTTTGAGAAAAGTAACAGATAGATATTAAGCAGCTACATGGTATGTGTAGATGTTAAGCTGATTTAATTTGTTAGCTATTAATATTGAATGTAGTAAAAGTGTCATGGACAATATGTTGCTGGAAGTAATAAATAAGCAACAAAGTAACTAAGTAAGTAAATAGCAAAATTTAAACATGGCAGTAAAATGTGTAAGCTTATATCTATTGAATCAAATAGTGTTTCAAAAGATAAAGTATATGCAACAAATGACATAGCATCTAAAAGAAAAAAACAAATAACAAAATAAAATAAGAAGTTGAATAAAGTAAAGGATAAATTCTGCATGCTAGTAATAGATCAATGGTGATAAAGTGAAATGCATTTGGTAAAATATTAAAGCAGGTACAAGGAACAGACAAACATAAGTGCCTCAAAAGTAATGGATAAAAGCTAATATTAGATGCCAGCAAAGTAGCCTAATGAGTAGCAAATAGTAAAAGCTTAAATGCTGTGGGTGAATGGTTAAAGTAGCTGAGAGCAAGAAATGTAAAAATGTAATTACTATCCATTGAATTAAGAAGTTAAAAGCAAATCTAACACACCAACTATGAAATCATGACTAAAAAAAACAAAAACAAAAACTCTTAAAGTATTGAATTTAGAAGTTTTAGCCATTCAGGCCTTTTTGTCTTTAACACATTCTTGCAGTCTAATTGGCGTGTCTTTGGGCTTCATAGCTATCTGCAGCTGGGTATCACTGCATATCAGTGAACATGTATGCTATGGCTTCTAACAACACTGCCTAAAACATGCATAATGTAAATACAACTGGGCCCGGTACAAAATCCTGTGGAACTCCTTAATTAACCTTAGTGTGTTAATAACTCCATTTATTTGAACAAATCTAATGGAGTCTAATAGCTTTTTTAAGCTCTTAAGAATAAAGGCTATGATTACTTGCTTCTAAAAGTAATGGTTAAACGGTGACACTATAAGGTAGCAACTAGGGCCTAAAAGTAATGTGTGAAAAGTGCAGCAGGTAAATGGTTAAATTGGTGAAAGTAATAGATAATAAAAAGGCAACAGTAGCATTTAAATAAATGGATAAATGGTAAAGTTAAGTTAAGATTAAAAGATCTGGTAATAATTGGTAATAGTGGCATTTTGTTTTAAGAAGAAGAATGAATACAAACAGGCTGTAATTGACATAAAATACATTTCAGCTGTATCAACTTTCTTAAAACTAAATTTCAACTGAAATTGATTTCAGCACATTAAACACATTTTGAAACTCAGAGTTGGTTTTGCAGAAATTCATCTGATAGGCCTGTGAAGACACAGATAATGAAATCTGTTACTGGCAGAATAAAAAGAAGGTGTCTATTTTCCCCACACAAAGCAAAGAGGAAGGAAACACAACAGACACACAAACACAAAGGAGGTCCCCCGCCTGTTACTGGTGTTACTGGATGCCGAGGAACAGCTTGGGCAGCTTAAATGTCAAAATACCACAGGCATGAGCATTTCTTCCCTTACATGGTGAGGGTGCTGATAAAGTGATTTAAATACTACTGTTGCCTCCACTCCAATAAACCATCAACATAATGACACTGCAAATGCCAACTTCCCTTCCTTAATGCGTAATATCCACGTACAGTAACAGCATAAAATTGTTGCATGATATTTAACGTCAGTTAATCTGTCACATAGCAGCCTTTATAAGAACAGGATAGATGCAAATTCACAGTTCCACAATTTATTGAAATTGCACTACAAAGACCAGACAAGACAGACATAACCACATTGTATTACTTTTTATATATGAAGTATGTTATTACAAGGGATAAGCAGATAAAAAGCATAGCATTATTGGGAATAGAGCATGTCGCTGTGTAATGACTTCTAGGTTTGATTGTGGCCGGACCTTCACAGCATGCCATTTTCACTATTCTCCATTGTCTGTTTAAGAAAGGCACATTAAAAAAATAGTAATCTAGTGCAAGGGTTGAATTATTTGGCAAGTTTTCCAAAAGTAAAAAAAACAAACAAACAAAAAAACAAAAACATCACAAAAACAAAATACAATCATACAGTCCATTTAAACTGGTAATTAGACCCATCTTCTGTCATGTGAAATTTAAGGACAATAAAATGTTGCACAAAAAAAAAAAAAAGAATAAAACAACCAAGAAAAAGCACCTTCTTCCTGTGAAATTGAAAAACCAAATAACCTCTTAACTGTTCATTGCTAGAAATGGAAACAGGAGAGATTCTGACATACATGCCAATATAAATAACTGCAAATAGACAGATGTTAACATTTATACCCAGATCATCATATGTCTAAGGTATAAAAAGTTGAGTTTCCAAAGAAGAAATAATACCTTTCATATATGTTCTCCTCAACCAGATCTTGCAGGGTGGAGAGCAGCCAAAGCGTGTTCTGCATTTAATGCAGAAAAACGTGGTAATGTTTAAAGTGCTTTTGTTTATTAGATCACCTAATGTAAGGTTTATTCCACAGCTGTTCTGGTAGTAACTCTTTCTATAACTGTTACTCTAGCAGTGTGTGGATGAGTGAGACGGTGAATTACAGTTACTTACTGTACAGATTAATTAGTTTCAGTATTTGATTGTTATGCCTGATTAATTTCCAACTTTTCAGAGACTCCCTGTGTGCTGGCCAAAGTTGGGTATAAGAACATGAGTTCAGTTTGTTATTTGCCTAATAAATAACAATATGATTTTTAGTTTTACACAAGTTTAACAAATTTATAAAATGTTTGTGATTTCTAGTTTTAAATGACAGGTGGTCTAACAAATTTGTTAAGCACTATTACAATTTTTTTGGTGTGCAACAAAAAGCACTTTGATTTTTACATTTGAATTTTTGTTGTTTTTAAAGAAAAAAAAAAAAAAAAAATCATACATTTCCCATTTATTCTCTTCAACCACATCTTCCTTAAAGCACATGCCTCATTTAATGTACACAAATGTCATAATATACAAACTGATTTCTAACTAATATAACACAAGCATAAAAGGGAAAGAAATGAATCAGACAGAAAAAGAAAGTGCAAGTAATCATCAAGAGTCTCCAGAGCAAATCCAGTATTCTGACTACCTGACTCAGTAACTGCCAAATATGCTTGTATAGGAGATGCCCACAGATATATTGACTGTATTACAGAAATATTTACAGTGTGTGTTATTGTATAGGAGCCACTGTTCATTTTTGGATGCGTCTGATTATTGGATGGTTTCTGTCACCCTGATGATCTATGATGTAAGGCAGGAATATAAACAATGATTATATTGTTCATTATATACTATAATGAACGATTTCAATTTCCTCTTTACGTCTTCTAAGACCAAAGTTCCCTGTAACATTTCAAGTGCTTCCACTACTGAGGCCTCGTCATGAGGAAAAAGATGAAATTAATAGTTTTACTTTACAATTCTTTTAAATGGGATTTAGCCTGTGCAGAAACATAAAATACATTTCAGCTTTTCTATTAACCCTGACTAAGACAAATAACCCTTAACAGGTAAATAGGTAGATTTCCAGCACAAGAAGCTCCTCAGTCTAATCGCACATATGGGCACTCATACTGATCAGGCTTTTACACGTGTCACCAAGTCTTTTCATATTTTCAAAATGTGAGATCCTGTGCACAACATCTGGTGCTGCCTTATATGTAGCCTTACATTTACTCAGGTGCGACTGGGCCTCGGTAGCCCTTAGCCAATTCATCTGGACCCAGCTCCACCGCCACTGTATCACGCTTCTCATAACCAGAACCAGGATTCTCATCACCAGAATCAGGATCCTCATGTAAATCGGTGTTGCCTACCATGTAACCAGGACCCTCCCCATTTGGTTGCTCCTCCTCCATGACATTAGACATATCTCCATTGTGCGACACCCTGATGGGAAAGCGTGAGTCATAATTAGTAAATCTGGTCCCGTCCTCCTCTTCTGTCTGTGATAGTAAAGGTGTGGGCGAGGAAGGCTCCACTTCATCACACCTCTTTGAACACTCCACATGGTCAACAGTCACCGATTCGGGTGTATTCATGGGCCGGGATAAGGACTTAGGGAACTCCTAGACACAAAGAACAACTACTCAGTATGTGCTGAAATTTAAATCCCCCTCCACCTTCAGTGGGGATACATTATTACAAACTTTAAATAACTCCTGTGTAATGTAATTAGAGCTGGTAGATTGAGATTACCCAAATTTTGATGATCGAATTTGTAGGTTTGGTCAGTTTTTGGTATGCCATGAACAGGATCACCCCGAATGTAGCCACAGCCAGTATAGCACTCACGACATAAACGGCGGTGAAATCTGGACAAGACAGAGAAATAGAGGGAGAATTTTTTTTTTTTTTTTTTTTAAACAGTAAAAGAGCTGTGCACAAATACACGTAAAACATATAAAATATGGATGTGCTTTTGCATCTATAAAGTAAAGCCAGCGCCAAAGTGCCTTAAACCTGTGGTTGATGTAAAAAGACTTCTGGTCCTACAGAAGACAATGGGAAACCATTTTTCACCATTTCTTGTTGACATACTGAATAAAACGTAAGTCCAATTTATAAATCCTGGTTGCACTATGAAACGAGGTTTATTCACAGAATCCCAACAGGCTGACATCTCGTGATGCTAATCTAAGGGCCTCAAATGCCTGAATTACTCAACTGACATCGTGGTGCTGATTACATCTGATTATTCAAATAAAACAAGAAACCTGTAAGTGACTGATGACTGTTCATTCTCATTCTGACAGGATGAGCCCACGATGCTAATAAGCTCCTGCTTCCTCTGAAACTCCTCCTCCTTAACAGTACTGATTACATCTTTTAAACTGTCTATAGGTAGCTCAGATTTATTGTGCTCTCCCAAACTTTTATTTTTTTTAGTTAAATAACAGCAAAGAATATCATTAATCAAAGATAGTCACTGCCTGAGGAACACAAAAACCAAACAAACCCCTTTGGTTCCCATTTTGTTAGTTTTAAATGTCTTTATTTTAATGACTATCACCTGATAAAGTTAATTTTCCTTGCTCGTTTTTTGCAAGCTCATTTTTGTCAAACCAGCTTTTTTCAAATCTACTCAGGAATTTTTTTCCTAATATTTTGATGAGCTGTTTAAAACCCAGACAGAATACCATGAGTGCAGTGTTTCATGGAAATGTTGTTGCACTCACACTTCAAACATGTTTGTGCAGAGACGTTAATATGAACAGTCAGATGAAAAACAGCGTGATTGGAATTGAACGACCATTTGTTTTACTGAGCTCTCCTATTTTATTCAAGCCATGTTGTTAGAGGTTGTGTTCAGTTCTTCTTACCATCTCTTATTTTACACAAAAGAAAAGGTAGGCGTAAGAAATGTCAAATGTGCTCCCCACAATGGCAGTTTGAGTAAATCATAAATTGTTTACTGCTCTTAAGAAAAGCGACGAGAAAACCTTAAGAAAATAAAAAGAAAGAAAAGATTTTACTCAACTGCTTTGTGATGGTTCGTGGAATGGCTTGGCACAGTAGAGTTGCTTAGCTTTAACCAATGTTCCTTGTGATGTTTGTCCGGTGATGTTCACACAGTGTTCAGGTTGTGCTGCGTCCACTGGCAGTGTGTTCTCACACACTCTTTCTTCACAGGTAAATGAGTGGGTCTGCACACACAAGAATTTTGAATAAAATATAACACAAACACAAATATTTTTACACATGGTCAGGAAATGTTATGTGTTTGGCTGACTATGAGAGCATGGGACAGCAAAGTATCATATAATATGTATTTACTCTCCTTTTCAAATCCACCCGATACCCAAAAAACAAAAGAAAAATCTCCACAATCGTCTGTTTAATGGGATGTAATACCAACAGGCTAAGAAACAAAGACATATTTATGAATTTGGGATCCAAAAGTGAGCTTTTCAGCAGAAAAATATTTTGTTACAAGCAGGAAGAAGAAGAAATAAATCAAATATACAAATGTCTATTTTATGCCACTATATTTCTGAGTTTAGCTGCGTTAGAGTAAAGGCATGACCAGTATTATGTTTTCAAAGAGCCTTAACAAAAACCAAACCAAAATGCAGGCGCTTGCTTAGTGTTCTTCCTACCAAAAAATTTGGTGTGCAACAAAAAGCAATTTGATTTTTAACACATTCGTTATAAGTGAGATTTAATTGACTCTAGTTTAAAATACACTTTATGAATTATGCTCATGCTACCTCCCCAAAGGTGCATTTCAAAACTGTTGTTAACACATTTCTAGCAGCTAATGAGACAAAACGATCTTCTCTTTGGTGAAACCCAAAGTTTCTGGATAGCTAGCAACATTTTCTTGGCATTAACTAGTGATACAGCATCAGTAGCAGTATGTCCTGTTTCTGATGACCACATATGAAAAAAAATTTACTGTTTGTTCAACTTTGTAACAATTCCTTAATATGTTTGCTTTAAAGGAGAAAAGAAAAAGAAAAAAGGAAGACAGAACTTGTGTGCACTCTGACCTGATTGAGGATCTTGACTTTAAAGGAAGAATCCTTGCTGCCATTGTCTTTGAGACATTTTTTTTTATTTTTCTTCATCTTTTCGCAATAAAAGACACTGGGATTCACAAAGCTGATCTGGACCTTGTTATCTCGCTGGGCCGTGACGTTAACAGGTGGAAGATCCAAATAACCTGGAAACCAACAGGAACAAGTTTTAATCAGAAGTCACTTTTGATTACAAGTAAGGTCAGAAGTTCAGCATTTGATCAAATGTTACCCATCCCTTCTTGAGCTATGGTGTTTAAAAATGAACCTTACTATATCACAATTAACCTGACCTTTTGAATTTGAGATATTATGTCTGTGTGAAATTCTGTGATAGTGTGTGAACTCTTTAAGCTATGGCCAAAAACAATGCATAGTTGTTTTTCATTTATTTATTTTTATATAAATCTATATTTCTCTATATATAGAGATTCTATATGTAAATACATATATGTGAGAGATAAAGATACATAAAAATAAATACATAAATATATATTTCCCTATACACACACAGACAAACAAACACACACACTCACACTTTGTTTCAACTGGATTTTCATGGAAATAGCTGAAAGTGATTCCATCCTCTGACGGGGCAGGTTCAGACTCACTACCATTAACCACAGCAGTTACTGCGACATAATAGCTGTCGTTTGGGTCTGAGAGGAACGACAGATCAGCTTGAAGAGCTGAAGTATTCCACGTGCGAATGTCAGGGGGACTGAAGAAACAAATGAGAAAATGTAGTTAAAAACTTTGAAGAGACCTTAACAAGCAAATAACTCTTGAGTGACATTAAAAATACAGTAGACTGCGATTAAAAAATAAAAAGAATTTATCTTTATTGCAGCTTGAAACACACTTCTGATTGACAGTGTATATATACGCTTAGGTTGACAAGTGAATAATGACAGATATTTGCCTCTGTACACCTCAGTGGATTGAAGTGCAGACCTTTAGTTTTATGTCATGGGCTTTCACAAAAACCGTAACCGTTTTAAATACATTTTTATCCATTTCTTTTTTCCCTTATACAAAGTTTTTGCATTATCACTCATATTCTCTGAAGTAGAGCCAGAGTATATAATCCTATGAGGATTACTGTAGTCTACCATTTTTAGAGGCTCAAAAATAACTAGAGAAACAATAATAATAATAATAACGATAACAATGATAATAATAATGATGATGGATTGCATTTATATAGTGCTTTTCAAGACCCTCAAAGCGCTTTACAATTCCACTATTCATTCACTCTCACATTCACACACTGGTGGAGGCAAGCTACAGTTGTAGCCACAGCCTCCCTGGGACAGACTCACAGAAGCGAGGCTGCCATATTGCGCCATCGGCCCCTCTGGCCATCAGTAGGCGGTAGGTGAAGTGTCTTGCCCAAGGACACAACGACCAAGACAGGCAGAGCTGGGGACACTTGAAGTGGATGTAAAACTGATTTGATTGTTTTTAACATTAAATTTCATGTAGATCATTCCTGTACTTTTGAGGGTTCATCTAGGTTCAAACATATATTTCAAATTAAGACGTTCAAAATGCTGTCCTATTCCCATGTACTTTTAGGGCCTATAATTTAAATTTTTTATAGTATGAAGGTAAAATGTTGCCAGGGCTCATAATTAATATACTCTTCCACAGAGAAGAGCCATAGCACTACGCAAGGTATCAGGAGTGCTTATCAGCTGTAATGAGCATACAGGGCCCCACACAACTTAAGGTTTCTAACCTAACATTCTTGTTGTGACATAATAGTGCACCACAACTGCACCAATCTTTTAAATATTAATTATTTATATATGAAAAATTAAGATCCTCAAAACATGTTTTTCTCCCTCTGTATCCAATAACCAGCAAAAACAGCAAAAGCACTTCGATGATTTGTCTCCATCTGACTTCAATAATTTTCATAGTATGTGTAATTAAACTGTTAATTTTCAAAGTTGTTATTTTAGTTTGTTTTAAAGCATCTCAAGACAGACTGGCTGGTAAGCAAAAGACAAATTCATACTTTTGATATGCGCCAATGTTCAATCTGAATGAAAGCCCAGTTGTGTCTTCAGGGTAGCTCCACTTCAGCACATTATGGAAATTTCGACAGTGAAGGGTTACATTCATTGGTGGCAGCACTGTGGAGGGAAAAAAAAAGACAAAAATCAGCAAATAACTGTTAGTAATGTGTTGTTTTGGGAAGCATTAGCCTATTGATTCAACTTTTACACCCCAATTGTTGATTTTAGTTTCCCTATACATTAAAGACTTAATGAACATTTAGTTACTAAACAGGTTCTCTCTCAGCCGTCACACTGCCATTCACTTACACTCAAAAACCACTAGAGGGCATAGTGTGAAAACTAGTGCACCTGATACTGCTGATGGAACAATTTCTGTGTGGTTTCCGTTGTTCTCCAATTTGTGCCTGTTTAGCTCCAATAGTCCTATATCTGCCTGCCTGAGAGATGATGCAATCCTTAAAATAAATCAGGAGGAAGAAGGAGAGTGGAGGCCCCAGAGCCTCCTCCCGATGTGTCCAGAACATCTCACTCATTAGGCTCTCAAGGGGCATCCTAATCAGATGCTCAAACCCCCTCAACTCGCTCCTTTCAATGTGGAGGAGGAGCGGAGAGTAGGGCAGAGCATAAATGACCAATCCAACACTTGCCATGACTGTAAAACAAGATTATTTTTAAACCGCATTTTAAGATTAGCTTAGTTAGAGGTGAAATATTAAGAAAATGTGTTTATATTTCGTGTGGGGAGTGCTAAGACATAACAAGAGAATGCCAAAATGTAAACTGGGATATGAGAAAGAGCTGAAAGTCCCTCTGGCACAGTACCCCACTTAACTGTGAAGACTGTCAGAAGCATACAGACAGACAAGACCGTGAGAAAACAATGGTCAGATCTGCAGCGTCTTCTGCTAGTCACTGTGGCAGTGCATTGATAAACACCCACCCACACACACACACACAACACCCACAAAAAAACCCCAAGGACTGTTCTGCCACCAGGAGTATAATTGAGGCTTCAAGCCTCCAGACAGCTATAAAATCAATAATTAGCTAAGAAAACTGCCAAAACAAAAGTGTATATAAAAACATTTATGTCAGAGTGACAAATGAAAGTAAGGACGTCTTATGTTCCTGCTGCCTTGTGCCTCCATCTGCTTCTCGGGTAAGAGGGCGGGACTAAGATGGAACAAGAGGATGTGAAGATATAAACTAGGAAATGAGAAAGGGTGAGTCACTCTGGCACAGTACCCCACATAACTGTGAAGACTGTCGGAAGCTCAAAAGATTGCGAGCAAAGTGCAGAACCATACCAATGTTTATAAACAAGCCCATCAAAAAAAACAGAACAAACACTTCACTGATATAATCTGCAGCACCAAAAAAAAAAAAAAAAAAAAAAATCAAACAAAAACAAAAACAAAGCAAAGCAAAACAAAAACAAACAAACAAAAAAAAGCATAATTTGCAGCATTGCACAAAACTCATTTAAAAGGATGACTAATTAAATCTCAATAGAAATTCTTTACCCAGAGCATGCTTATACAGGCCTGACACTTTACCACACCTACAACAGACATGCTTCATCACACTGCACGGTTAACCACACTTCCCTCCAAACATCCACGCCAGCTACTAATAAATTAAGTTAGATTTATTTATAAATTATTAAGCATTTTCTGGTTGGAGGCATAAATGTTGTCAATTACATGCACATGACATGACGATGCCTAAGTTTGTTAATTTCCCTGACAATACAAATGAAGCTAGATGTGTTAATTCAAACACGAGTTTAAAAAAAAAAAAAAAAAAGTCAGCGTTTGTGACTCAGAGAGTCAGAAGCTGAAGCTGAAATTGGACTTCTTGGAATTCTCATGGGCATTACTGAATATGCCAAGAGAGTTATGAGTCACATTGTACATTTAAGAGGAGGAGAAGAAAAAACCCAAAAGATATACCACGTACTTATCAGTTTCCCTTCCTCTGTGAACAGACATACAATCACTTTCACAAACTAATTCTCACCCACGAAGACAAATTTAAAAGTTTAGCTGAGATGTTGAGAGTGAAAGAAAAATCACTGGTGGGAGCGTACACACTGTAAAGAAGTGACAACCGCAACAGTAAAATTGGCGGCTGAGGGTTGTCACCACAATCTGACACATGCACATACTAAGAAAATGAAATGAAAGTGTTTCTAACAGTTTCAACGCCGTTTACAGATCGGACACTGAAAATGCAGAAGGTTTTTAGTATTGAGCACTATAGATAAATACCATAAGACGCCAGCAGCTTAATAGTTTTCACCAACAAGGCCACATCCCACTGCAACCAACCAACCAAAAAAAACAAAACAAAAAACCCCAAACCCCAAACATAAATTAAAGTAAAATAAAAACCACTGATTACGCTAACTGCTTTGCAAGCCCTATTGTAGTCCCCGCCTTCCATTTGTTCATTTAAAATTTGGATTCAAAAACCGTAAGACAAAAAACAAAAACAAAACCCTACAGCAGCTTTCCGGATGACTTCAAACCATACCGGGGGAAATCACAAGATTGAGTTAGTGAAGATAACAAATAGAACAAACAGTAGCAGGCAGTGCTGACACGCTTGTGCCTACAAAGCAAAAAATGTCACATAGGCAGGAAGAGAAACCAGATGGCATTTGAACTAAAAAGGAGGTTAATTGTGGTATGGAAAGTACAAAGTGACTGAAAACCTGAAGTGTGCTTTCAAATTTATTCAGAGAACAGTCATTCAAATCACATAGGTTTCCAGATACAAAGACTTCTTCATCTTAATTTTAGTACCTAACAGCATTCTGAATTTGCAAATGCACGTTCATTCCAGTTAAAGTAAAGCTCACTTAGCACCTTGTATAACATCCAAACGCAGATTTTCTTTCAGCCAGAGGCACTGAACAACATCAAAATATTTTACAGGAGGAAAGAACGAAAACAGATAAAGAGATTGACAGGGTGATAGACATACTCTGAAACTGGTTAAAAAAAAAAAAAAGCCCCCCCCTACACACATATATAAAACACATTTTAAACCATTTATCTAAATTACACAACCCACATGGCTTTCCTGTCTGCAGAGTATCATCCATGTTAACTTTGTCAGCAAAAAACACTGCCAGCACTGCTGTGAGGCTTCATTATACCAAGGTGAAGTCGAGAACGAATACAGTTTATGCGAGTACTCTTTTTGTCTTAAAACGTACTTGTTTTAACCACCATCAGATACAAGTACATTATCAGTACATTAGCATCTCCAGAAGACAGTAAAAATACAACTACAAACTGTTTGGTGACCATCATTAAACAAGAGAAATAGAAGAACTTTCTATTAACTATTCTGTGTTAGACTGGTTAAGTGTGGGTCAATAAGCAGGAGACACAAGCTAAGCCAAAAGTAACTACAGCCACTAGGAGTCTTGTGTGGAAGTCAGTCATTAATACAAGTAAATGAGGTCTAGTCTAAACTCCCCTAGTTAGGTCTGCTGGTTTTGGGTGAGATGCCATTTCTGAAGAATAGATCAGATCCTAGTGAAAATCAAATCATAGTTTGTCATGATGAAATCCAGCTGGCTGCCTACCTCGCAGATGTGGGAAGCAGTAATGACTTTTTTCAGGAACAGTGTTGCATCAGAGTGATGTTATTTAGGAAAAACAATATAGTTACTGTCTGTTAGCAAATTACTGCTATTTCACAACATTGGGCACTTTCTTAATACAAAGTTTTCATATTGGCATGCTTTGGACAAAATATACTCTGTGAATGATAAATGTAAGGTTACCTAAATCTGACGTCTGATCTATATGTTGGTCGAGCTTGAATAACTTTTCTGGGAGAATCAGTTTTTGGTGTACGAAGAAGAAATTCATGACTTAACCACTGCTAAATGTCAGAGAAAAAGAAATTTGATATGACTAATTATGATACCACTGTGAGTAATCATGAAATATGCAACAGAACCACAAAACCTACCAAATAACTTCTATACTGCTGCTCAGGTTTAACGATAAATAAAAATCATGTCAACTGGTCCACCACAAACATACATGCCTGCATCACTCAGCCAGCATGACATGTTTACTTTTTGCATATCAACACTTTGGTTATTTACTTTATTGTTTTGTTTTTTTTTTTTTAAATCAGAAAATAACAACAGATGGTCAGTATACACTCTGTATAAGGGTTGCGACTTTTCTTTGTGGGTTTCTTACACAAATGTATTAATTCAAGTAATCCAAATAAAAAACTGTTACTACCAACTCTACTTAGTAACACTAAGCTGGGACTTCACGAGGTTGTATTGCTGCAAATACTGATTAAGCTATGAAAAAATAAATATAGTTTGCCTGACTACTTTTTGTCTTACAGTAAGTAGTTTTCCTTGTTTTAACTGGCACAGTGCAATGCACACCTTCCCCCAGGACAGACAACATGCATGCACAAGATTGCACATGCATGTTGTTTGCCGACTACCATTAAACACAGAAACAGAAGAATGGACTACTGACTACTCTGCGTTTGACTGATTAAGTGTGGGCTGACACACAGATTGAACGTTTATGATTAATACATGAGATAGTTATTACAGTTGTGTTGATGGATGCTGACATTGCATTTGAGACACCAATGGCCTTAACTTCCTCTTCAGTTGTGTGTGTGAGAAGGCATGGTGAAGAGCGGAGGAGAGACAACTGAGACAGATCAAAAAGTAAAGAGTCAAACTAATTAATAATTATTATGCCTTTAGTTGTTTTGCTGATATCCGTCCAACTTTGTTACTCACTTACAGCAAATTTAAATAGTTTCCTGCTAGCTTGTAAACCTCATGCTGCTCATGCTCATGAGAATCAACTCCCTTTGAGTGTGTTTGGGGTTCATATGGTGCATTAGGAGAGTGAAAAGTTTCCTAATGCATACACATGAAACCTGAGCTCTTGTGACCTCTGTGACTCACCGTCTGCAGTCACAGAGGGGGGTGTCTCACTAACACTACGGTAACACTAACATGTGACACGACATCCAAGTTTCGCATTTGAAACATTTTAATATCCCAGTTTCAGATTTTTCTTTTCCCCCCCAACAAAATCTTTTAATTAAACAAATGTTGAGTTTAAACATGCAACCTTCAAAAAACTAGAAAGCAAATTTCAACTTCAATTTAAAACAGGAACCCTCGATCAAGACTGGGTGAGCCTGCCTCAGATCATCTGCGAGTTTATGATGCACCCATAATATCGGTGGAGGTAACGGAGAGGAAAATCAGTGGATATCTTAGCAGATGGCTTGGGCTGCCATGCAGCCTGAGCAGTACATCATTATGCAGCTTCCCTTTAAGGCCCCCCTTATAAGAGAAGCACTCAAAGGACCCTTTAGGGAGCTGGAGATGCCAGAAAAAAGGCTGAGGCACAGGTTGTTCAAAGAGCTTTCTAATCCCCCAATACAACAAGTTCCAGGGCAGGAAAGGAGACTACTTGTCTGGGAAGAGGAGAGAGCAGTAATGGCTAGGAAAGAACCAGTAGGATGGCAGGCATCCTCTGGAGGTGGAAGTAGGCTGCCTACTGAGCCTGTAAAATTCAGAGCATGAGTTGGCCTGGGGTAAGATCAGCCGAGGCAGCAGAAAGAGCTTCCAGCTACAGCTTAATGCTACTGAAACAAGTCAGGGCTTGATCAAACACAGCTAGGCCACCTGAGTAAAGATGCATGAGAATGAGCATAAAAACACCCTACAAAACCCCGGGAACATGATGGATGATGTGTCCCAGCACATCAACAAGAACACAGACCTGACCAGAAAAATTCAGTCAGTAATTCTTCTTCGTGTTGTATCAAAACAGGCAATATTCTAGCAAAAAAAGATTAAGAGAAAAGCAGTAAATTTTATTAATTGCATTATCATTTCCTGTTTTCTACAAATTTTAGCATATCACACAAAAGTTCTGCAGTTTAATTCCCAGCATTGAGTCTAATTCCTGTAAGCGGTCACCAGACTACAGTGAGTTTTTCTTTCACTGCTCATTATGCCTAGGGCCTATCTGTTAGAAGAGAAAAATAAATGATAGAAACTTAAAGTAAAGGTGTGGTTTGTGTGTGTGTGTTTTGTTTGTTTTAGGAAAGTCCCAGGCACAGTCACAGTAACTTATCGCTTTAAACCAAGTTTCAGGACAATGCCAAGCATTTCAATGAATCAAGTAACGCGGTGGTTGACACGTGATGTGTCTCCAGAGGTCAACAGCAGGTTGTCCTTCACAGAAAACTGCCAATACCAATCTTTACTGCCTGAAGAAATCGGCACTGTGCGAAAGCCACAGTGCCAACATCAAACCCTCAACAGCATGTTAATATATACCTGAGGTTCACACACTCACCCACAACACCCTTCTGAAATTGACAACATTCAGGGTGTACAAAGGGTGAACCGCAAAATACAGAACCATCAGTAAACGACAGGATAGCGATGCTGCACACAATATCTTTTGGTGTTTTAGCGTGCACGGTGGGTTCACAAATAACAGGTATCGCAGCTGGTTTATTTAACCTTTTCTTTGGTGTGTTGGGAGACGTTGACATGTGGAGTTTAAAACGTCTTAATTTTGCAGTGGATGACTTTTCAGCTGGTGGGGAAAAAAAAAATCGTGGTACTGCTACCCTGCAGCAATAGTTTTACAGCATGTTTTGTAAATTACCGCATTTTTTACAACATCCTCCTTGTGAAATCCAAACGACAAGCGAGTCTCATTCTGTCGCTCGTCTGAAACTCTCGCTGACACTATATCATTCCCTATCTGGTAGGGCTCACCACAGCGCGACAGAAAACTGTCTGGTCGGGAGGGAGGCATTAATTATGCATTCGCAGCATGTAGTAGAAAAAAAACTCAGTGAATTACACGCAGACAGCTTAATATTGCCATGACAATTTATAATTGATGGTTACGATAAAACCATTTGATACGTGGAAAAACTTGCGATACACTGAGTATATTCGATATATCGCCATACCCTAATTCAGCACTCTTCACAGTTTCCACTATTCATTTTAAATACCAAAGACTGGCATTTGATATAATCCATCAGTCTACACAGATGATGTCACAGAGGCCAGAAGAAGTATGCCAGAGGTTGTTGTCAGGCCCACTGGAAGCCTTTTTTAAAAAATGTCCAAAAAGGAAGACAAAAAAAAAAAGAAAAAGAAAAAGAAAAAAAAGACATACATATTGCTGCCTTTTGCAACAGGAAGCATTGTGTCGCAAGTCTTTAAAAATGATTCCAGTCATTAGTCATTTTCATCAGAACCATGTCTCTGAACTGTCGTCACTAAAGGCATTCGTGACTTCCTGCCTCTACACAACCAGAAAAGTTGTTTTTTTACACTACAGAGGAACTGTTTTTTTGTTTTTTTTATCAATGGTGTATTGGATGAAAAAAAAAAAAGACATTTTCTGTCCATTAACAAAAACACTTCTGGTTTTAGGTAACGCAACAAAGTCCAGCTGATTAACCATGGAGCTTGTGTGTCTATGGTTAAGTTACAAGCAGCCATGCTGACAGATTTCCTATACAGCGTGTTTTTATAATAATAGTAGACAGGTTGAATGTGGAATGACAGGTGTATTGTTTAAAAAAAAAAGCAATTTCATTCCTAAACACATCTTGTATAGTTTATTAAATGCAAAAGTTTTTACGATGTACTTCGTTACAGTAAAAGAAATGGAACAACTTGAGGGGTTTCCCCTCCTTATTAAACAGTAGGTTTAGTGGCCAGAAATTTTTACAAAAAATGTTTACCTTTCAAGTAAAGTTATTAGTTATTCTCCTGGCTTTTCAGCCCTGGAAGTGGAAGGTATTGAAGAATGAACTAAGCTTAAATATGAATGTATTTATTGTTGAATTAAAAGTTACCACAAGAGAGGGGTTAAGCAGATCTTATATCGCACATCTTGCATTTTATATTGCAACTGTTTGACATTTAATATATTTTGAGTTTTTGTGGTAGCTACCTTGTCTATTATGTCTTGCAAAACATACTAGTCAATGGAAACGGTAAAATAAATAAACCTAAGTTTAAGTTACACTCTTTGTGGCTCTCAAACCAAACCAAGTTTACACACAAACCATAGTGTAAAAACCTTTTTTTTTTCCTCCCCTCATATAAATATTCTTGATCCTTGGCTCAGTGGAGCATTTGTCATTGCTTACAGGAATTACAGGTCAAGTTCACTTAACTTTTTGCATCCCAGTATCATACTTTGATGGATGGTCACCGAGCCTAACCAAGTCCCCATTTTGTTGCCCAGCTGAAGAGTCTGAGTGTATCCAAACTTGTCCTATTTAAATACATTTTTGAACATTTGGGACACTTAAAGTTTTGCAAACATTTTTATACCCTTGACTCTGACCTCTGGATACATTTAGCTGGAGCCCACTTGATGTCCCAAACCACATTTATTATTTATAATGACTGAACCTTAAATTATAGATGAGCCATCTATTGAAGCTTACTTCATTATCATTGGTGCTTCCTTCCCTGCATTGTCTATGCAAACATAATTTCTACTTTCATTAACTTCACAGAAGTCAAAAGACGGACGTTAAGTTATGATTTTTCTTCCTCTGCAGCCAAGGCTGAAAAGATTTCAATTCCTGTCACGATTTTCACTTCATGTGTGGAAAAACAGTGTATAACCAAGGAAGACACAATGCTCAATTAGAGTAATGCGGTTACGTTTGTTACATTTCTCTGTGATGTGTCTGCTTCTGGGAAATTTGCTTCCTTTGTTAGAACTGTCACACAGGTAGCAAAAGATCCGAGCTTGATTTATACCAAAACAGATGCATATTCACAAAAATAACCATTTATATTCTGTCCTCAATTTCAGTGATAACAGGGCTGCAACAATACATTATTTTTAATAAATGATAAGACCGGGACAAATTTATACGAGGCCCTTTACAGCAGTAAAATTAATTGTTTATTTTCTTTCAGCAGCAACATAGCTGGGTTTTATTCCTAGCCCAAAGCAGGCTTGTAGGGAAGGCATTTAACAAAAGACTCAAGAAATAAATTCTTGTCACGGTCGTACTGAGTATTTATAGCAGCACACATACAACAAACGTTAAGCACTCATATAAATGAGGTGTAGATGTCTACACTTAATGTCTGTGTGTGTGTGCGTTTTATCGTCTTTGCAGACTGCACAGGATCAATACTCATTTGGTTGACGTCTTTGAGATCTGCCATTACCTCACTTCTATGATTTGAAGCAAACCAAGTTAGATCTTGACGTAACCTAAAATCTAATATGGTGAGATCATTTAAAACCAGAGTCTCCAACTCCAGTCCTCTAGAGCTACTGTCCTGCAGCTTTTAGATGCATCCCTACTCCAACACAGCTGAATGGTCACGTACACTGCAGAATACACAATGGCCTTCATTACCTCTTCCTGCCAAGAATTTTGGACAACTGTGTTGAAACACATTGCACAATGAAAAGATTGGGCAACACCTAAAACTACAAAGAGGAAATAAAGAAAAACCCCAGAAAGCTAAAGGGAATCCATTCAATGTCAGTGTCTGTTTTAGTTTGTGCACTTTATACATAGACTCATATTAATACCCACAATGAGACTTAACAGCTAGTTTTAAGTATACCTAATAAGGTTGGTTGCCACATATGGACAAAGCAAGAGAGATATTCAGAGATATATAGGCAAAAATAAACACCTCATCGTGCTTTAGATGCATTTTTTGTGTTGTTTTCAGCAACAGCTTCGCAACACCGTCAATACACGACTACATATAATAACTTGTAGAATGTAAAATCCACATATTTTTAACCAGCTCAGGTCTTTTCCTGGCCCTCTGGTGTGGTGGCAACGTGGACCTCTGGTGCAATTAAGCACAAACCTTCCTCGTAGAGTTAAAACAAACAGTCCGCACTACCTCACTTAGCAGAAGCATAGGGACTTTTCCTGATAGTTTTCCTACAAAGCCTTCCCATAAATATGAACCCTACAATAAACCTGTTAAAAATCAGTATTGGTGACTTTCCTTTGCGGAGGAGAGACCAAATCCTTTTTGTTGGAAGCTTGAATGTTAGACGCCTATGGTAAACTGTAGCCACAGGAAAGAACCTCCTTTTTCCTCTAATCTTTCCCTGATAGTGTTAGCCGTTAGCCATGTACCGTGTTTTCCCTGACAACACAGACAGACAGACAGACAGACAGAGAGAGAAAACAAACGGCGAAAATATCTTCAGACAAATCATTTTGATTCACACGCTCCAATGTCGACGTGTTTACAGTCTCACACGAACCATTTTAGCACATACTGTAGTTAGCAACTATCATAGCTACTCACCGCGAGAAGCTACCACCGTCATGCAGGAAAAATACAGAAAAACGGCGTGGAATGAATCCATTAGCCCGATTTAAACTTCTTCAGTGTTCCAACTTAGCACTCACAGTTCAGCCTACAGTCATACATATAGCTCGTCTAACACTTTAACCAACAACAGCTTCACTGCGGAATAAGTGGGAGGAAAACCAGGACTGCGTCTGCTGCTCCGGTGTCGTGGTCCCTTCACGGACTGTCGTTTCTTGTGAGAGAGGAAGCAACTTAACGTAGCGAGAAAGCCACAAAGACGCGTGACAAACACTGGCTAGGTACCTCATCTGCTTCCACTTTCATTTTATGTTGCTTTGTTTTTTATGTATTGTTTTAAGGAACTTATTTAAATGTATTTTCTTCTCGAGAAGGGTTTTTTTTTTCAGGATTTTTTTTAATCTCCCAAATTGTGTTTTCCTTTCAGCCCAGCAGTGGGTGGAAATTACAGTGGTTGTGAGGACGTCTAGGCCACACCTTTTACTGAAAACAAGTAAATCAATGTAAATATATTGAATGTAATTATTAAGTAATATTGCATGCAGTGAAAGCTGATGTTTTGCACTGCTTTTTCGCGCATTTTCAGTCTAATCCTTGTACATGGCCAATTTTACAGGAATTTTGTTTTTGTGTTAAGCCACTAAACACTGGCATATAAATCCCTTGAGCATACCCATATGGAAAAGATATATATAAAAATTATAAAGTTTGTATCTGTCTTGTGTGAAACTTGTATGAAAAGAATACAAGAGTGAAAACAGATATAAGATCCCTTGAAAAATCATATAAATGAAACTATGTTTTGGATACTTACTAAAACAATATATGAAAGTAATGAGCAAGTGGCCACTTTCATGAGTAAATCATATAAGCCTTATATGATTCACTATACGAAGTATTCCACATCTTATGCAAGTCTTTTATAAGTTTTTACTATTTCTTTTCCATATGGGTAAAAAAGACAACTAAATCAAGGGATGAACTTGAGTGTGACTATGCATAGCAGACAATTTAGCAAAAAGCAATTTTAAGTCATATCTTTTGGGACTTTGTTACTAGCAGCCTTCCACAAAAAGATACATTTTGTAGAATATAGTCAAAGGAATTTGCAAAGAAAAGCGTCTGGACTTCTTTGAGTTGCTTGAAGACGTTTCACCTCTCATCCGAGAAGCTTCTTCAGTTCTAAGGTCAAATGGCCGAGAGTCCCAGATTTAAACCCAGTGGGAGTATCCCCCCAAAGAGGGACAAAGGACCCCCTGGTGATCCTCTAATCACATGAGCCAAGGTGTGAAAGCGGGTGTGGTACCTAATCAGCCAGGGTTTCGGGTGAGCTCATTGTGAAACCTGGCCCCACCTTGTCATGTGAATTCCTGAGGTCAGATGGCCCGGGATGTGAGTGGGCGTTAAGGCGTCTGGGGAGGGAACTCAAAACTGGATTATAGATGGCAGACAGTTGCAAATTCCTTTGACTATGATGACCTGGATGACTGAGAACCTTCACAGACATTTTGTAGAATATAATTTGAAAAACATAAAATAGTCATTTTTGCACCAACAAGGCAATTCACAAATAGCTCTTAGTGAAAAACTTGGTATGTGTGGCATGCAGTCTTCTTGGCGAGTGAGGGGATTTCCAAACCACCAATTCACACCTTCAACTGATATTGTGATAATAGATGAAAACATTTGCAGGAAATCCCATGTTAAATACATTCCTAACAAACTGCCTAAAAGCATCTCAGTCTTGTCTAAAGCAAAGCATGTGATAAATCAGAAATCACTTCTCATTCTTTACTTTTCTGAGGTGTTACTATATTGAAACTGGAGGTCTGGAGAAAATACATATGAAAGTTAATCAAAACCACTGCATCCTCTGGGGGGGGGGGTAATCTGTTGCCAAAGGTAGTCAGAAATTTTTCTTTGAAGATACACAGTGTTTAAAAAACTAGGGAAAGTTTTAAAGTTATTCATATTTGGAGTAAAATTGTAGAATAGACTAAGCTTTGCATTAAAGCCCGAAACGGTACAGGTCAAAAGCAACATTTTTCTTGTTTACAGTGTACTTCCGTTTTATTTACATGTTTGAAATCAATCAGTCTTCTTCTTCTTCTATCCACCGCTCTCTGTTATTGTCTGCTTTCTTGTTGGCGCAGTGTATTGTCTTTTCCTCTTCCACCATCCCTTATCCGCTGGATATTGTTTGAACCTGACCTTGCAATTACAGATATGATTGTTTTTAATAACACTACTGCTTCTTGTGGGTACACACATATGCAGAAAGGTGCATCTTTAGATGGACCAATTTCGACTAACCTTATGTCTTGACTTGTCAGAGTAGGCCATAACATGATCAGAAGTTACATCTCAAAACAAGCGGTGTGGATCAATAGGTGCTCATACAACTAGCAGTGCAGACTTATAATATAAATGTCGATAATACTTGACTCAAATACTTTGAATATGTAGGTTAAATGCTTAACATGGTGATTCCATTATATAAACACATTGTATGTATATAGGTTATACGAGTATATATGATTATGTAGTATATTTGTCGAGTGTAGGTATATATATATAGTGTATACAAGTATATATGTCATCAAAAAATCCACAACAAGCTCAAAAATTGAGTTAATTATGTAAATACATAAACTGCCTTTAGATAAGATAGAGAAAGAAAGACTTCTGACTGAGCTACGTAAATATCATTAGAGATAATGTCGCACTGCACTGTAAACTCAGTGAGCCTGCCTGTGTTGTCAAGGAGCACAAATAAAACATGTTGGAAGTCTTGGCTTTAGCTTCCTGTAACCTTTAATAGAAAAAAATTGCATCATTATGTGTGTTGTTGGGATTAAATTATTTGAAGTGCCTCAGTTCTATGCTTTTTATTAACTAAATTGCCATATAACCATATAGTGTAGTATTAAGTGGACACAGCCCTGAAAATAAAGGTATTAGACTACATGTCCTTGGGTGGTAGAATGCTATAGAATCTTGCTCATGCTTGCCAGGGAGAAAGTAGATAACAGAGGACCATCTTCTAGTGGAAAGTTACTGAAACACTGTTGTTTAGACTAGAGAGGGACCAGCAGGCACCTAGATTTGATTTCTGTGTGTCAATGTGTGCTGCTGGAACTGCCCCAGTGGATTCTGACGTTGGATGCTGAGCTATGAAAATCCCCAAGTACATGTAATAAAATTAATTGATTGTTTATTCTGAGAAAAAACTGGAATGGGATATTACACTGTTTTATGATGCATTATACTGCTGATTTATAAGAAATACTGTTTGCAGAGAATCATGGCCTTATTTGTCTGATTAGAAAGAACAAAACATACTGCACAGGAAGCCGAGGTCATAACTTAGGCTCATCGGGAGAGAGAAAGAATGTGAATGCTTAGTTTGGAGGGGGGCGAAGCTATAAGAATGTGAGAAACGGTCAGACACTTTGAGATTTTGCCGGACACCCTCCTGTGCAAATCTCCCGTCTGGACGTTTGTAATGCTCAAAGTGTGTGTATGGAATAAAGAGAATTGTACTGATTAAAGTGATTGTTGATTAAACACCGAGTGTTGTTCTTCCTTCAGCCCAAAGATCAAAGAGTTGGGGTTTTTAACAGTCTCCATCCTTGCTCATATTGTGTGCAACCAGAAATTGCAAAAAACCCACATCCATTAAATACTGGTGAACTGTTAACAGTTCTCACAACAAATCAGTTTCTTCCAGTGAAAATGTGCAAATATCTTATAAACAGAGAGTTTATTGAAGTTCAGTACCACCATCTCCAAACCATACACCATAGCAGGCTTTTATCAACCCCACATTAAACCTATATGTCACTTCTACCACACACCATGCCGCTGTCTCGCCATCCACATACATGTCCAACACCTCCCCCACGTACTTATCTGCCACTTCTGACTTCCTCATGCAGTGGCTTCCGCTCTTGGCATTGTTTTCATCATTCAAAGCTCTTCTAAGTAATCCTTTGAGTTTTTCAGCTGACTCTCTTCACTTGTAAGCACATTTCCATCTCTAATTCTATTTGTCCTGACCTCATGCACATCCTTTCCAGCTCGATGTGGTGGTCGAAGCCAATAGCTTTTTAAGTCCTATTCGCCTCCCTCATCAAATTTTAAAAAGCACAATGTAAAGATGCTGCAAACTTAAATTAAGTAGAGAAAAAGCTAGCAAATCAGTATGCTTTCCCCCCCTACAAATGCTGTCTGTTTACACCCAGATCATCACCATCAGTCAAGATGCAGTTCTTAGTGGCAGACTGTAAGGTGGCCTTGCATTTTCTTAAAAAAAAAAAAAAAAAAAAAAAAAAAAAAGCATTTTTCTTCTAAAAACTTTTTTTCAAGAATGCAGAAAATCAGAAGTATAGAATAAATTAATCAATGAAGAACTTTACTGAAAAACACCTGAATGTAGCTTCTCTCTCTTGAACTTCGAGATCAAGTCAAATTCTGGGATTTCCGATAGCACTTGAAAGCAGCAAACTTTGGATCCCTTCCATGTCGCCTTAACGGGAAATCACCCGTTTTCCCCATGTGTCAAGCCAAAGAAAACCCTCCTCACAGCTATTATGTGTTATATTTACCGACAGACAAAAAAAATTAAAAAGCCATTTATGGAGTCGTCACATTATATAGCTTATGAACAAAAGATGTTTTAAATCCAGAAACTTCAATGCAGTGATGACAAAAAACGTATATATAAAAAGGTAAACAATAGGATTCTTCATGGTTCACTTATATTCAGAACAGAGAGAACTTTATTGTATTGCACTTAAGGCTGATCTCAGTCTCTTCCAGATGTGAGTTACAGCTTCCTAAGTGGGATACTTCCCACATCTTGACGTCAGCTGGATGTTTGACTTTCCCTCCCAATTCCAGCCTCACTCTGACGCATTCGCATATCTGCTCCTCAGCAGCATTTTGGGGTAAGTTACACAGCAGAAAACCATGAAAAACTTTCTCTATGCTTACTAACACTGAAAAGGATTTAGTGTACACTAACAGCTGTCAAATGTGTTTGTTTGGGTCCTGTTGTTAACGCTATGTAAGGATCAGAAAGCCGAGCCCTATGTGCATTCTCATATTACATTACATAGCTTATGCATTCCTGGCAGTGTGCGTTATGTAACAGAAATATTCTCACAAATCTCTTTAGGTGAAACAGCTATGCTCATGATGCTGGATTATCAATTGAGAGTGCCTTTAATTCACTGTTTTATGTCTCTTCACACTTTACTGCGAACCCCTGAAAGTTTTTCTTCTGAGACTGCTGAACAAACACGGATTTCACAGAGATTAAACTTAGACTGTTAAACAGGACAGAAATTAAATTTAACTCCGACCCAAAGAATACAGCCTGATGTTTGAATTTTGTCAATGAATCACTGCATTAACAGACTCTTGCTGGACAGTGATTCATGTTTTTCACATATGGGGAAGAGAAAGGAAGACAGTGTTCCATCCCAAATATAGTCACGTGAAAAGAAAAGTTTACACAAAACTCTGTGTCTTGGGAAATACCAAGTACACCCCATTAATTTAATAGTTTTTTTTTCCCCTCCGCTGTATATTTTCATCAGTCTCTCACATTGTTCTGTCTTCTAACATTGTTAGTAGGCCCCGATACAGAAATTTAATCAGAATGAGGTTTGGGCTTTAACTGTGACATGGCAACACCGTGATCCTGCCATTCTGTTGTGCTTGGGATCACTGACCTGTTACATGACCCAGTTTTAACCAAGCTTTAGCTTTGTTACAGATGGCCTCACCTTTGACCCCGGAATACTTTGCTATACAAAAGAGTTGATGGTGATAGTGCTGATGTGCTCTGTTTGTTTTTCACTGAACATAGTGCTGTGCATTATGACCAAACATCACCATCTTGTCCAAAAGACATTGTTTCCTAAGTCCTCCAATTTAATGAGATGCAACCTTGCGAAAGAGAAAAGAAGCTTTCTCTTGGCAGTGATTCCAAACAAGCCATACTTGGCAAGAACTTTAAACTTTTCTTTTTCCAAGTCTAACTAAATGCAAATGATGCTCATTTTGTAAACTGCTGTGTAGTGCCTTATGATGATTTATTTGGTAGCTCCGACTATTCCTCAGTCAGATATGCCAAACACGTCTGATTAAATGTATTTTTACTAAATGAGCTAAGCAAACTGTTGTCGGCCAGATCGTCTGTCACAGTCTGTCTGCGAAGCTGACTGTGTGGATTGAGGAGGTGGACCCAAGTGCAAACACACAAAATGGCCAAAACTTGAGTGAAACAAAAGGAGACGTTTATTCAAGGCCAGCGAAACAGAATAAACCAAAAGGCAAAATTAAATCATACCCTAAACTGGGTGAGCTAAACATAACAAAACCCTGGAGACATGGCATGACATGGAAACAAGGTAGGATAACAGACGCTCAGACGAGGAATGAATGAACACACATAGACGCAGGACACACAGGAGGTGATCAGGGAAAGTGGAAACACATAAGGAAAGAGCAGACACAAATGAACATAACAACGTCAACGTGGAAGACTAAAACTAAACACAATGAACATAAAAACACAAGACCTCTTCAAAATAAAGCAGGAAACATAATGAGACGCAGATATGACAATACAAACTTGACAACATAAGACATGCAGACATGAAACACATGAAGGACAAGGGAGACTTAAACACAGGGGCTGAAGACACAAGGGGAATCTAATAAACCATGAATAGTAACGGCAACTTAGGCATAACAGGAATGAACTTAGAGAACCTAATAAACTTAAACTCAAACATGAACCATAAACATCAATATATATATAAACTCAAAACGCTGAGTCAAAAGACCCAGGATTGTGACATCGTCCACGTTTTAGTGACCAATTTTCATCATTCATCACATTCAGACGTGACTACTGTGGAGAAATACAACATGTGGACTCAGAAACAATTTTATTTAATGTAACTTTATCTCAAATTATTTTTTAAAAAACTGCTAGGATTATAACTTTTCTTAACTGTTGCTACAGCCGATCAGATATTTACAATTTAAATTATGCTCCTTTTTCTCAGTTGTTTTACAAATCACTTCTTTCCTTAGTGTTTCACTGTCTTATGTCTAGTCCTTTGTATGTAGTTCATTCCTGTCTATGTGTCTTACCCTTATAGTTATAACACTTCCTGTTTTATTTTGAGAGTCAGTGCTCTTTGCGTTTTGCTTTTAGTTTTGCTTCCTTCATCTCCTCTCCTGTGATTTACTCCACGAGTCTTCTATTACCCACCTGTCTACTATTCCCCCTAAATATGTTGTTGCTGTCTCAACAAATCCTTTGTCAGATCATCCATTTCTGTTTCCTGGCTGCTTATTTCATTTTGTATTTCGTGTTTATTTCTCTAGTTTTAGGTTTTCAGTTGTTTTTTTACAGTCACTCCTTTGGGCTTTGTGTTTTGCTGGACTTTCTACATCGGGCAATAAACAACTTGTCTTCTGTTCGGCTTTGCCTCCCTAAGCGTTTCTGCATTTGGATCTCACAGATTTATGATACACTGAGATTTTTGCAGCCGTATAAGCCACTCTGCGTGACACAACTTTAACAAACGTGAGCAGAACATCAAGTGTTTGTTTTCTCCTTCTCCTTTCGGAACAGGAAATGGTCAACATTTTGTTTTCGTTATTTTTCCTTGGGAATAGGATGGCTGTCAGTGATTTTGTGTTCATTTGATTTTTATATGTGTTAATAGTTGTTCTTTATATGTTGTTGGTTGTGATGGATGCAGACTGTAACATGCTAAATCAAGCATGGATCTTATCCCTCCTCTGTTTGTTGTCGTGCTATATCCCCTTTGGCTGGGTCATAACAGCTGCTGGGGGAAACCTTTTTATTTCAATCCCAAGCATTTTTTTCCTGACATTTTACTTCCAACCATTCCCTTTTGAGTTTGCTTTGGATTTTTCATACCAAGTTGATTACCTCCCTCTCCGATTTTAGTGGTTGGTTACATTGTGAGATGGTCATTCTAAATTGCTAACACTTTTTCCCAGGCAATCTTTGAAAACATGACTGTTAGAAAGGCCAACTTTGAACCTCATGTCATAATTCTTTCATTGTTGGTCATATTTTATCTGGAGCAGCCCAGAATCTCCCTGCATATGTTGACACGCTTTACCTTGTGTAGGATGGGCAGACCTTAGTCCGTGTTGGCTGTGGCCAC
This sequence comes from Oreochromis niloticus, assembly GCF_001858045.2. Taxonomy (NCBI): domain Eukaryota; kingdom Metazoa; phylum Chordata; class Actinopteri; order Cichliformes; family Cichlidae; genus Oreochromis; species Oreochromis niloticus. The sequence continues at coordinate 11,821,936 of NC_031978.2, read as the reverse complement.
CTGTAGGCACCATCAGCGTAAATTTGTGCTGAACATTGGGGGGGTCAAGATCTCTGTCTAAATAAATAAATATATCTGGGTAAATGTCCAGATGATTAAACATGCAGCTATTTTGCTGGTAATAACTGAAATTAGTAAAGAACAACCTATTTATACAAGATAATTGATAATTTTATTGGGGGCTTATATTGGTTAGGTCTGATTATTGGGAGGGTCATAACCCCCCCTAACCCCCCTGGAAATTACGCCCCTGGTAGGCACCACTTTGCTCCAACCCTGAAGCAGAATTAGTCTGAACAAAAGGAAAACACTCACCCTTAAGGCCATTGTCTGTCTGTGTTGTGCACAATGGTTGTGAGAATATGAATAATTCTTAAATGCTGGTAATCATACTCTCTACTTCTAGGATTTGCAAGCACAGAGTCAACAAGTTTCTTTTATAAATGCAAAATTAAATTGGATTTTTTTCTTTGCTTTATGTTACTTTAAGACAATTAATGCAATTTCTTAGCTCTTATGACAACCTTTGCAGTTGGTGGAAATGTTTGCTTTCTTGCAGAGAAAAGAAGCCCAATTTCTGTCTGATAAATATGAAACCACAGGGAGCAGCTGTCAAGGTTAGCTTACCAGAAAGACAAGAAACAGTCATTGTAAGTTGTATTTATTAGTTGGAGGCTGTATTTCAGTTGGTAACAGCAACTTTCCCAGCTGTCATTACATTGCATTCCCATGCAATGTAATAGCAGTTGGCTGTCTGCAGATACCTACAGTAATGCACGTAATCCAAGTGCACATGACACAGCTGTAATCACATCTTATGAGTTTGATACATTTCAGTTTTTTCCTGACTAATGCAAGGGTTGTTTGTTGTTCTTCCCCTTTGCCTTCCTCTACTTTATATGCTTTTCGTGATATGGTATTACAACTGAAAAACCCCCTTTTAAAATTTACATTGATATGTATGTAAAGTCACCCAGTTTTCTTATGTATCCAATTCTGCAGTCTCCAAAAATATTTTGTTACAAAGAAAGAAAAATAGAAAATAGTAATGAACCCTGAGATGTTACGTAAATCTCATCCATTGGTGAATAAGTGTAAGTACAACAACAACAACACAATTTTGCTCAGGATCATTTGAAATAGTTGAATTTAAAATAATACGTTGCTTTTGGTATATTTACAATAAAGGCTTTCAGTGCATTTAACATTGTGTATGTCATAGTTGTAGGATTTCTATGCTTCTGTGTATTATTAGTTTTTGGATCTATATCTATATATCAATATTTTTACAATGTTCGGCTTTTGGCATATCATTTTGTATCATTATATGGTATTCAAATATTTAAGTTTAACAACAGGGCTGAGGTGTCTTTTACCTAAACTACACAGAATGAAAAAAGTCTGTTAAATAGGACAGAAATTAAACTCCGACCCAAAGAATACAGCCTGATGTTTGAATTTCATCAATGAATCACTGCATTAACAAACTCTTGCTGGACAGTGATTCATGTTTTTCAAATATGGGGAAGATGAAGGAAGACAGTGTTTCATCCCAAATACAGTCACGTGAAAAGAAAAATTTACACATAGCTCTGTGTCTTTGGAAATACCAAGTACACCCTGTTAATTTAATCATCATCACAAACATCACGATTTTGGTCTTGTCCAAAGGACATTGTTTCATAAGTCCTGTAATTTAATGAGATGCAACCTTGCAAACGAGAAAAGAAGCTTTCTCCTGGCAATGATTCCAAACAAGCCATACTTGGCAAGAACTTTAAACTTTTCCATACCAAGTCTAACTAAATGTAAATGATGCTCATTTTGTAAACTGCTGTGTAGTGTCTTATGATGACTAAAAACTTTTAAGACTAAAACTAAACACAATGAACAAAAAAACACTACAGGTCCATCAGGTCAAAGACAAACAGACTCAACAGAAGTTTTTACCCACAGGCTGTCAAACATGCCCTACCTCCACCCTGATTGGAGGATAACTGCACTGCCAACACTCATGGACATTACACCTTATTTATAAATCGTATTTCTGTTTATACTTCAATGCAACCAACACCCTTACCTCTTTAAACTGTATTTATTATAACATTATTTAGTATAGTTCCAACAGCCCCCCCCCCCCCCCAATGTGCAATATCATCCCCCCCACACACTCAATGTGCAGTATCACTGATCACACTGCACCTCTCAATGCACCTGCTAGTTAGATGGCATGTATGTGTATGTATATAGATGTAAGCGTGTATGTGGAAATATGTGTGTGTATGTATGTACGGATGCATATATGTATATATACATATATGTATGTATGTGCGTGTATGTTTGCAAGTGTATGTATAACTTGTACATATCTTTCTTGTGTAAATGTAAATTTGTCTGTTATTGTGTAAATACTTACGCTATTGTGTACTTCACACACATGGACAGATGCCAGACTGCCTTTCACTGTTCTTGTAACAGTGACAATAAAAAGCTATTGTATTCTATTCTATTCTAAAAACACAAGACCTCTTCAAAATAAAGCAGGAAACATAATGAGACGCAGACATGACAATACAAACTTGACAACATAAGACATGCAGACATGAAACACATGAAGGACAAGGGAGACTTAAACACAGGGGCTGAAGACACAAGGGGAATCTAATAAACCATGAATAGTAACGGCAACTTAGGCATAACAGGAATGAACTTAGAGAACCTAATAAGCTTAAACTCAAACATGAACCATAAACATCAATATATATAAACTCAAAACGCTGAGTCAAAAGACCCAGGATTGTGACATCGTCCACGTTTTAGTGACCAATTTTCATCATTCATCACATTCAGACGTGACTACTGTGGAGAAGTACAACATGTGGACTCAGAAACAATTTTATTTAATGTAACTTTATCTCAAATTATTTTTTAAAAAACTGCAAGGATTATAACTTTTCTTAACTGTTGCTACAGCCGATCAGATATTTACAATTTAAATTATGCTCCTTTTTCTCAGTTGTTTTACAAATCACTTCTTTCCTTAGTGTTTCACTGTCTTATGTCTAGTCCTTTGTATGTAGTTCATTCATGTCTATGTGTCTTACCCTTATAGTTATAACACTTCCTGTTTTATTTTGAGAGTCAGTGCTCTTTGCGTTTTGCTTTTAGTTTTGCTTCCTTCATCTCCTCTCCTGTGATTTACTCCACGAGTCTTCTATTACCCACCTGTCTACTATTCCCCCTAAATATGTTGTCGCTGTCACAACAAATCCTTTGTCAGATCATCCATTTCTGTTTCCTGGCTGCTTACTTAATTTGGTATTTCGTGTTTATTTCTCTAGTTTTAGGTTTTCAGTTGTTCTGTTTTTTACAGTCACTCCTTTGGGCTTTGTGTTTTGCTGGACTTTCTACATCGGGCAATAAACAACTTGTCTTCTGTTCACCTTTACCTCCCTAAGCGTTTCTGTATTTGGATCTCACAGATTTATGATACACTGAGATTTTTGCAGCCGTATAAGCCACTCTGCGTGACACAACTTTAACAAACGTGAGCAGAACATCAAGTGTTTGTTGTCTCCTTCTCCTTTCAGAACAGGAAATGGTCAACATTTTGTTTTCGTTATTTTTCCTTGGGAACAGGATGGCTGTCAGTGATTTTGTGTTCATTTGATTTTTAGATGTGTTAATAGTTGTTCTTTATATGTTGTTGGTTGTGATGGATGCAGACTGTAACATGCTAAATCAAGCATGGATCTTATCCCTCCTCTGTTTGTTGTCGTGCTATATCCCCTTTGGCTGGGTCATAACAGCTGCTGGGGGAAACCTTTTTATTTCAATCCCAAGCATTTTTTTTCCTGACATTTTACTTCCAACCATTCCCTTTTGAGTTTGCTTTGGACTTTTCATACTAAGTTGATTACCTCCCTCTCCGATTTTAGTGGTTGGTTACATTGTGAGATGGTCATTCTAAATTGCTAACACTTTTTCCCAGGCAATCTTTGAAAACATGACTGTTAGAAAGGCCAACTTTGAACCTCATGTCATAATTCTTTCATTGTTGGTCATATTTTATCTGGAGCAGCCCAGAATCTCCCTGCATATGTTGACACGCTTTACCTTGTGTAGGATGGGCAGACTTTAGTCCATGTTGGCTGTGGCCACCTGTAGGCACCACTTTGCTCCAACCCTGTAGCAGAATTAGTCTGAACAAAAGGAAAACACTCACCCTTAAGGCCAATGTCTGTCTGTTTTGTGCAGAATGGTTGTGAGAATATGAATAATTCTTAAACGCTGGTAATCATACTCTCTACTTCTAGAATTTGATGACATTTGACATTTAATGCAATTTCTTAGCTCTTATGACAACCTTTGCAGTTGGTGGAAATGTTTGCTTTCTTGCAGAGAAAAGAAGCCCAATTTCTGTCTGATAAATATAAAATCACAGGGAGCAGCTGTCAAGGTTAGCTTACCAGAAAGACAAGAAACAGGCATTGTAAGTTGTATTTATTAGTTGGAGGCTGTATTTCAGTTGGTAACAGCAACTTTCCCAGCTGCTATTACATTGCATTCCCATGCAATGTAATAGCAGTTGGCTGTCTGCAGATACCTACAGTAATGCACGTAATCCAAGTGCACATGACACAGCTGTAATCACATCTTATGAGTTTGATACATTTCAGTTTTTTCCTGACTAATGCAAGGGTTGTTTGTTGTTCTTCCCCTTTGCCTTCCTCTACTTTATATGCTTTTCGTGATATGGTATTACAACCAAACTGCTAACATTTTTAAAACTTACATTGATATGTATGTAAAGTCACCCAGTTTTCTTATGTATCCAATTCTGCAGTTTCCAAAATATTTTGTTACCTAGAAAGAAAAATAGAAAATAGTAATGAGCCCTGAGATGTTACGTAAATCTCATCCATTGGTGAATAAGTGTAAGTACAACAACAACAACACTATTTTGCTCAGGATCATTTAAAATAGTTGAATTTAAAATAGTATGATGCTGTTGGTCAGTGCTGAGTAAGACTATTTTAACTTAGATTTGCTGTAGATGATAATTGCCTTTTGTTTAATGTAACCCAAAGGAAGAATGTAGCGGTCAGCTTCATCCGGACTTCAAAATGAGGTTGAAAGTTGTGTTTCTCCACTGATTTTATTGCCAAACCAGAAAATCTACCCAGACGGTCAAACAAACCACGATTTCAAAACAGTGTTTTCTCTGGAATCTCAAAGCACAGCTGTAATTTTCTAAGTAAGTGTGTTTGTTCATGTGAAATTCAATGTGGGCTTTCTGTGCCAAACAATATATCCTTAACTCGGGTTCAAAAAGAGCACACCCATCACACATGTGTAGGAGTGAGTGTGAGTGCGTGTGTGGGTCCTAATTCAAACCATCTGTAGATACTGTCCATATCCCCTCTCTTCACGTGTTGATAAGTAAATATTTAATGCAAAACAGGTACAGAGTGACCTCAGTCCATTTAATTTAATTATTTATATAAATTAATTATATCCTTAAAGCTCAGGTCCTTGAGGCCTGGGAGCTTTAGGGTCTTACGCAGTATCTTAGCTGTTCCTAGGACTGCGCTCTTCTGGACAGAGATCTCGGATGTTGTTCCTGGGATCTGCTGGAGGCACTCGCCTATATATATATATATATATATATATATATATATATATATATATGGAGAGAGAGAGAGAGAGAGAGAGAGAGAGAGATACAGTGGCTTGCAAAAGTATTCGGCCCCTTGAACTTGAACATTTTGTCACATTACAGCCACAAACATGAATCAGTTTTATTGGAATTCCACATGAAAGACCAAAACAAAGTGGAACGAAAATCATACATGAGTCCAAACATTTTTTACAAATAAATAACTGAAAAGTGGGCTGTGCGTAATTATTCAGCCCCCTTTGGTCTGAATGCAGTCAGTTGCCCATAGACATTGCCTGATGAGTGCTAATGACTAAATAGAGTGCACCTGTGTGTAATCTAATGTCAGTACAAATACAGCTGCTCTGTGACGGCCTCAGAGGTTGTCTAAGAGAATATTAGGAGCAACAACACCATGAAGTCCAAAGAACACACCAGACAGGTCAGGGATAAAGTTATTGAGAAATTTAAAGCAAGTTTAGGCTACAAAAAGATTTCCCAAGCCTTGAACATCCCACAGAGCACTGTTCAAGCCATCATTCAGAAATGGAAAGAGTATGGCAAAATTAAATAAAATTGTTACCAATTTTATTTAATTTTGATGTGTGTTTCTACTGGAAGACCGTCGTGTCCGTCTAGCTGCTGATTTGAGGTGAAGTTGAAGAATTTGGAGGTAGTCCTCCTTCTTCATTGTTCTATCCGCTTTGCGCAATGTGCCAGTACTGCTGGAAGGAAAACAGCAACAGAGCATGATGCTACCGACACCATGCTTGACTGCTGGTACAGCGTTCTTAGGTTTGAAAGCCTCACCTTTATTCCTCCAAAGATCTGTATCATTGTGACAAAAGGCACACAAATTGGAAATATACATTAATTGTAGTAAACACAAATTGGAATGATATTACTGGTCAACTCAACAGCGACTCCCATAATTTCTCTTTTTTATGTTGGCAACAAGAAACCACCAGTTGTAGTCATTAATGATTGCTAATGAGAACAGGCTGTAGTGCTGTCTTGTTAAAATACATTGTAAATCAGCAACACTAATCAAGAGGCTTAAATGCATATATTTGAGCCTTTATGTATACTTTTGACCCCATGTGAATTGGAGAAAATCAAAATTATCATTGGATTTCTCCACCCTCGATAAAGAACGGTTCAAATAAATCTTTAAAAGCCCCAAATTACCATGACATATATGCCCAACTAAGAACACTGTACCAACAGGCAGGCATGTTTGTAAACTTCTAACCACAACTGTATATTTACAACAAGAGCTTTCAGTGCATTATCATCGTGTTTATCGTAGTCCTAGGATTTCTATGCTTCTGTGTATTATTAGTTTTTGGATTTTGTGATTATTTTGAGGTTTTCTGTTACCATTTTTATGATTTTAGTTTTTTATGAGTTTCTTGTATAAATTTTCAAGATATTTCCCAGTTGATAATGACTACATATTTATATCTATATATCAATGTTCAGCTTTTGGCATATCATTTTGGATCATTATATGCCATTCAAATAATTAAGTTAAATAACAGGGGTGAGGTGTCTTTTACCTAAACTACACAGAATGAAACAAGATGCAGGCAAGTAAAAAAAAACAAAACAAAGTTATTAAAACAAAAAAGCTGCAATAACATGCAAAATTAATAACTATGGACATTCATCAATGTATCCATCTATTTTCTTTCACTTATCCAATTCATGTGGGCTAGAAAGCCTGAAGTGTATCCCAGCTTTCACGTTATTAATGTAAGATTTCATGATAACAGGCAGCCAACTGAAATCCTTTACTTAAAGGGTTAGCGTTTGGCATCAGGGCTTTCTGCTTGATTCGATTTAGGAATGGCATGGTGTGCTTTCAAATTCCTGCTTTCGGAAATGTCAACCTTGTCTGCTAGAAAGCTTTGAATTCAAACCTCTCGTGTGTGTGTGTGTGTGTGTGTGTGTGTGTGTACTGTTTTTACTTTATTTAATTATTTATTTTAAACTCTTGTTCAGGATCAATTGACCTATTCTAGTAATAGCAAACTCAGTTTGCTATTTGTTATTTTCAGTGACTGAATAAATCAGACTCTAAAGACGAACTAAAACTGCAAAAAAAGAGAGAAAAAAATAAGAAAATTGAAACTCATTAATAAAATATGTCCAGACTGAAGTCTCCCTGTTTCAAGCTCACACAGTCAATACAACTTTAGCTGTTTGTTTTCTGGCATGGTCCCTGGGTTGTGAGGTACAGTGGTATGAAAAAGTATTTGCCCCTTCCCGATTTCCTATTTTTCTTGTATGTTTGTCACATTTAAATGTTTCAAATCATCAAACAAATTTAAATATTAGACAGAGATAACAGAGGTAAACGTAACGTAGGGGGAAATTACATCTGAACCTACATTGCCCTGTGTGAAAAGTGAAATATTCTATGGACTGACGAGGCAAAAGCTTTTTGGATCCACAAACTTTTTGGATAGTGTGCATCCCATTATATCTGTCGTAAAAGTAACAACAGAAAAAGAATATCATACCAACAGTAAAATATGGTGGTGGCAGTGTGTTGATTTGGGGCTGTTTTGCTGCCTCAAGACTTGGAAGATTTGCTGTTGTTAATTTAACCATGAATTCTGCCGTCTACTAAAACATCCTGAACGAGAATGCCGGGCCATCTGTCTAATCTCAAGATGAAGCGCACTTGGGTTCTGTTGTAGTCCTCACATTGTAGTCCTCTGTTCCTCATTAGATGATGTTTCATTTTGTGTCCCTTCCTGTCTGTGTTTCTGTTCCCGTGTTCTGTTCCTTCTGGTTGTGTTTTGATCGTCTCTCATCTTGTGTGTGCTGGGTACAGTTTTGCTTCCCCTTGGTCTCATTGGCTAGAATTAGTTCAGCTGTCTTTTTTCTTCAGGGGTCTCCACTCTGCCCTTATCTTCTCTTGTCTATTTAAACCCTCAGCTTACTTGTGCTCTTTGTTGCGAACTTCCTCATGTTGTGTCCCATGCATTCTGTGTTTCTTCCATAGTGCCTAATTTGTAAGTTCCTCGTTCCTGCCTTCTCAGTTTTTTTGTTTGTCGTTTTGTTCCCGTGAGTTCAGCAACAAAGCTGCTTTTAGCTTATTTCTTGATTTCTCTCGTGTGCATTTTGGTCCCACTCCTTTCTGCCTTACAGTCAGCCCTAAAACTTTTAGCACTGAAATGGACGTTTCTTCTTAAGTACTGTACTATTTTATTATATGACAATTCCCATAATGTTATCATCCACTCTGGAAACTGAGCATTTATACTTAAACTTCTATATTAGGGTGCATACAAATATAATACCCAACTAAAAATGTACAAATGAATTAGAATCAGTGTCACATCATTACACTTTAATGCTGCATCAACACTATAGCTGTCATGGTCCTGGGTCTTTTGACTCAGTGTTTGAGTTTTCCTGTGTTTCTTGCCATTTTGTATTATGTTTAAGTCCACTTGTTGTTCTAAAGGTTAATTATTTAGTTCCCAGGTTATTCTGTTCAGTATGGTTTATTAGATTTCCCCTTGTGTCTTTGCCCTCTGTCTCCCTCTGTGTATCTGTGTTTATTTAGTTGTGTGAGTCCTTGTGCCTTGTTTCCCCTCCTAGTGTTTTATTCCATCATGTTTCCCGGTCAGGTCTGTGCTCTCCCTCGTGTTCCCTCGCTCCCTCTCGTCTGCCCCTCCTTCACTGCCGCATCATGTTTCCTGTTTTATTGTGAAGGTTCCGTGTTTTCATGTTGACTCTGTTCAGTCTAACTTCCCCTGTCTCCTTATGATTATTTGTGTCAGCTGTGTTCCCCGTGTGCTCCCATGTCCCTCATTATCTTTCTGTGTATTTATGTCGGCATCTCCCTCAGTTCCGTGTTACGTCCTCCCTCATGGCTGTGTACCTCTCCGTGTGTTTCCCCGAGTGAATTATTAATATTTCCCAGTTTAGTTTTGTACCATTTTGCCTTTTTTTCAGCAATAAAGCTGTGTTTTTGAGTTCACGTCCTGCTTCCATGAGTTTGCATTTGGGTCCTCTCCTGCCTCCGCTACACAGCCAATACAGCAAATTGTATAGTTATGTACACTCAAAAAAATCTGTTGTTGGATGAACACAATTTAATCATGGCACCTTTTTCCACATGATTTAACCAAGTACAATAACCTATTTTTGACCATGTCAAACCAACATATTTGGCATTTGGTGGTTTAATGTAATCAGATTTCGTTGGATCAACGTAGTATACTTACATTGACTTTCAACATGTAAATTAATCAGAATGGGGTTTTTTTTGTATGTATTTTGTATAGTATTTTTTTTTCTCTCTCTTATTTTCTTTTCTAAATGTACCTGTATATTGTTCACATGTTGAAATAAACATGCTCTACACTAAGAATGGTGGAGATTAACATAAAACAAGCCATTTATTTGTTTATTAAAATATAAGTGACTTACAAAAATATAATAATAATAACCTAAACTAGGGCTGAACATGGAAATGGGAAATGGGAGCTCTGACAAAGGTGAACAGACATTCAAGAGGAGACTGAGATAATATATACACAAAGGGCGATTCAGAGAAGCAGAGACACATGGGCAAAATTAAACTGGAAGCAGAAACACTGGCAGAAACTAAGACACAGACTTGACAAAATGAAAACAAACATGGATACACAACAGACTGCATACAGGGAATGCAAAGAAGGACACACAGAGATGAGACTAAGATGACAAGGATGGAAAAGGGAACTAATAAAAACGAGATCAAGTACTAGAAACATGAATAGCTAAACTAGAAAACAGTGGAATTACTAAACTAGAACAACAAGCTTCTTCAGTTCAGTTCAGAACTGAAGAAGCTTCTCAGATGAGAGGTGAAACGTCTTCAAGCCACTTAAAGAAGTCCAGACGCTTTTCTTTCCAAGCTCCTTAGACTACGATGACCTGGATGACTGAAAACCTTCACAGTGCCCTCAGAGATGCTTTTCTGAATACCTTGATTGTAATGAGTGGTTATTTGAATAACTGTTCAACGCAGTCTGGCCATTCTCCTCTGTCCTCTGAATCAAACAGGCCTTTTCACCCAGAGAACTTCTGCTCACTGGATATGTTCTGGTTTTTGAACCCTTCCCTGTAAACCTTGGAGATGGTTGCATGAGACAATGCCAACAGATCAGGAGGTTCTAAAATACATACACCAGCCCACCAAAGGTCACATTCAAAGTCACTCAAATCACCTTTCTTCCCCTTTCTGATGCTCAGTTTGAACTTTAGCACGTACATATATAGTTTGAAATGTGTTAAAAAGCATTCAAAGAGGTGTTCCTTAAGTAGTGACTGCCTCCGAAAGTGAGTACGTGTCAATAATAATGAACTGTATTCTCAAAGTTTTGGTTGCTAAATGACACTTCGGAGAATCAACCTATGACTGAACTGTAAAAAACAATAAATAACAAATGAAAAAAATGACTGTCTGTTCAGAGAATAGTAGCCTTTGTTCATTCATTGTTCACCTTGATAACCGTGGCCATAATTTACTAAGACTGCTACAATAAGTGTGATTTGCTGATAATAATGTAATGTTGTGTTTAAATGCAGGAATGATGAAGATGCTTGAGACTCTCCTTCAGCAGTGATGGCTGCCTTCAGCCCCCCTGCCCCTTTCCTCTGTGTGCTGCTGTGTGTTTCGGTGGCTCTGCAGCGATCTGACTTGCGCCTGGCTTATGTAACCCACAACAGCTTTTTGTACTACTCCTGCAGCCAGGACCCGCAACCCTGCAGCATCTCATCGCTTACAGATTGCATATGCAAGGACATCCAGCTCTCCACACTGCACCGCCTACAGTCGCACTTGTCTCCTGTTTTCCAGATGAGACGTTTAACCGTTTGGTTCACGTCACCATCAAATGCAGCACGTCTGCTCAACAACTCAGAGGTGAGGCACCTCACATTGATCTATTGCGGATCCAGTGGGATGCCTCCTTTTAATCTGGAAGGATATTTTGCCGTGCACCACCTGGAGAGGCTGACGGTGGTCAACCTGCCGCAGAATCCATTTTATCCCTATCCAGATTTGAACAGAGCCAAGAATGGAGACCCAGACAGAGAAAACAATGCTCACTTAGACACAAATAGGTACAACACAGAAATAGACACAAATCTGGGCTTGATCACAGACATAAAGAGAGATTTTTTAAGTCTGTCTCCAGCACAGGTCCAAGACATCTTCCTGGGCAGGGAGATCGGAGCAGAGTATTATGAACAAGCCAGACTGGGAATCATCCACAAATCAGTGCTGGACGGGGGAGCAGTGGTTAAAGCATACACAGTAAAGACACACATAGACAGCAGTGGTGCGCTGCCTTTCCCTGAACTCCACCTGCCGAAATTGCCAGAGACATCTGTCATATATGTCACTTTTGTATATTGATAAAAAAAATAGTTTAATCTCTCTTTACAAGCAGGATTTCGGTCATTTGAATTAGTGGGGAAAATGTCCAAGTTTCTTGGAAACTGAATGCATTTGAAAGAGTTTAAATTTGTTTTTGCATTCTTGTCCTGGGAAAAAGTTTTGAAGTTTTGGTTCAATAACTTTAATCACATCAAGCTTGCACAGTTCTTTATTAGTGTGTTAAAATAGGCCAAACAAAGAGTTTTGCTGTTTCTATGTACAATCTTTTTCCTTCCTGTGTTATCTAGCCGACCAATATTTACTCTTTTGTTTCCTATGCAGTGCTGTGAAAAAGTATTTGCCCCTTGCTGATTTCTTTCCTCTTTTCACATATTCGGCACACTTACAGGGTTCAGATCATCAAACAAGTAAATACAAAATACAGTTTTAAAATGGCAATTTTTATTTATTGAGGGAAAACTGCTATCTCAATCTACTAATTGACGATGCATACAAGAGGTCAAAAAGAGCCCATAACATAATCTAAAGTGTTGGCTTACTTCAATCAGTTAAAATCAGAGTTCATGGTTCAACAGTAAGAAAGAGACTGGGCAGAAATGGCATTCATGGGAGATTTCCAAGGAAAAAATCCACTGCTGACCAGAAAGGAAACAAAAGATGCCAAAAACATTCTTGATAATCCTCATGACTCATGGGAAAATATTCTTTAGACTGATCAAAGCAACAGGCAAACATGGTGGTGTTAGTGTGATGGTCTGGGGCTTTTTTGCTGCTTCGGGATCAGGACATAGACGACTTGCTGTAATTGATGGAACCACGAATTTTGATCTCTAGCACAAAATCCTGAAGGACAGCTGTCCAGCCATCAGTTCGTGCCCTGAAGTTCAAGCACACTTGGGTTATGCAGCAGGCGATTCGTGCTTGTAAAGCCTCGCGTGGCTGAAGTAAAGCAATACTGTGGGAAAAAATTCCTCCACAGAGATGTGACAGACTCATTGTCAGTTATCACTAATGCTTGAGTGTAGTTCTTGCTGCAGTAACCAGTGGCACAACTCGTTATTGGCCTTAGAAAATGACTTTTTCACATAATGCCAGGTAAGTTTGGAAAACTTTTTTCTCATTATAAATTAAATCACCATTTAAAAACTGCATTTTGTATTTATCCTGGTTGCCTTTGACTAATATTAAATTTTGATTGATCTGAAACACGTGTGACAAATTTGCAAAAATAAATAAAAATGGGAAGGGGACTGAATCCTTTTTCACAACCTGTAGAACATGGAGAATGCAATGAAAGCTGTGGTCCACTTCCTTTATCTAATGTGAGGCTGCAACACCGTTTCATATACTGCAGCAGTTTTTTTTTCTGCATGTCATAATGTCAACCACAGCTGATGTTGTGAAAAGATGGAGGGTCCCTAATTGCAACTAAACATTCAGCTATTTCAAAATGATTTGGTGTAATGTTGACTCAAAAATAACTTCACTTACGCACAGTCTCACGTGTCTGCCATTGCTAGAAAAAAACTAAAGAAGTTCATTTGTAAGCAAAACATGTTTTTATGAATCCCTCCCAGTTCTGCTTTCTTGAGCTGACTTTTTATTTTTTTTGTACGATCAGCAGAGCTTTTTGTGAAAGTATTAAAAACAACTTTTTGTTGTTGTTGTGACAGTTACATCCTAATTTTTCTATGTTTTTATGATTTCATGAATTCAGTATAATGTCTGTGTAGTGAAGATGGATTGTCAGCTCACCAAAAAGCTCCTGGCATAGTGGAAGAAGTTGGTCTTTGAGGATGTTTTTAGTACAGTCAGTCCCACAAACTGTGATCTGCTGATATCAAGCAGCCCACGGAGAATTTATGAAAAAGAATGGGCCACACTGTAAATACCTTACTTTATAGATAAATTTGACTTATTTCAAAATAAGTCTTTGAAACTTTTCCATTATTTAGATTGCACAAAATCTGAATATAAAAATGAAAGCTTTTTTGGCTACCAGTGCAGAAATATATAAGCTAAATTGTTTGGGGTGGCTGTAGATTACAGAACAGGCCATCTACTAACGAGACGAATATTGAACCTTATGTTGCTCCTGATGCATTCGCTGGCATGTGAATGTGTTATTGTTAGATAAAAAGTGTTTGTATGAATTTTTGGGGTGAATGGAACATGTTGTATATATGCTCTGAGTGCTGAAGTGTAGCAGACAAAGACTATATAAGAATTCATTTCCCATCTAAACAATATAATCCAGACAACTGAAGTTGCAGCGTATGAAACAAAATGCGTGCCACTGTCATTTGTGCTACTCCCACAAACGACAGTGGCACAAATGAACCACAAGGTGGCAGCAGATACATTTGAATCAAAGAGGTGGCGACAAACTGAAGGACTGAGGAAGGACTGAAGCGATCTACAGATCCAGTTAACCTAAATGTAAAAGTTGTCATGATTTATCAACACCAACCAAAAGCTTGTGAGGAGTGTTATATTTGTAGGCAGTGATTCTGCATGTTTAACTTAATAAAGCCAGACAGTATTATCTTTAATAGTATAATAATAAACGATTTAGACTCTCAAACATTCGGGATGTGTATTTGAAAATCTAAACATATATGAAAAAAAATGAAAATGCTTCCCAAAGCCTCTTGGCTATGAGTGCACATATGTATGCTACATCTAAAAATACAGCCACGTGCTTATAATGTGCAAAATGTTTACAATAAAATGATGTTTTGGATTACAGTTGTGCTCAGTGTGGTTTTAATGTTTTTTTTAAATCATTGATTATTGTTTTTGGGTCATTGGTCATTATGAGGCACAGCTGCATATGTCAGCCTTGTGTGTCTGTGGTTACATTTGTAATGCGATAATGACTGCAGTGCTGTTAAAGCCTCTGCTCGCGCGCATGCACGTGTGCGTGCGCACTCATGCGAGTGTGCGCTGACACCTGCTAGAGAGCTGCTTATTTGCATGATAAACGTGCAGCCCATCTTGTTAAGCGCCCTGTGAATGCAAACCGATACCGCCTGTTGGCCCCGCACCTGAGAGGTCAACGCTCAGCCGACTCACCCACCAACCGGGGGCAATTACCGGAGAAATCACAGGCGGGTGGAGGAGCGAGTCAACCCTGCGCTTTTAAAGGTTGGTGTGAGTCTAACCTCTGCTCGGGATAACCTGAAGGCAGACTCCTCTAGTAAAAGCAGCTGCTGAGCATGTCCAGTGCGATGACAGAGCGCGCCCCGTGTGCACGCTGCGAATATTTCTGTCAGTCTAAAAAGAGGTGGAGAGGGCCCAGACTAAATTGGATTGATTTTAGGTGGAGTCTCCCTCCTCAGCACCCCTCCAAAGTGAGTCTTTTACCACGCTGCCGCCGTCTCCTCACCGGCAGTTTAGCAGTAAAACATTTTTATAATCAGACGTTATTGTTCGCCGCCTCCTTGTGGGAGATGCGCCCATGTTCATTTTTTAAAAGGGCAAATCAGCCATAATTCAGTTTATAAACTGCTGCGCGCAGGGGAGAAATGCCTGGATGAATATTCATTAGAGTCCGCCCGAACTGCCACGCTCGGTGATTCATTAGGCATATGTAAATATCACTCACTTTAATTGCCCCTAAACTGACTCAACATAATGTTGTCATTAGCAAATTATTACTTATTTGCGATACTAATGGTACGGTATGGCGCGCGGAGCTGAAGCCACACATATATGATTGCAATTACAGCTCGTTTTATTCACAGGGTGACTGCGGGATCTGATGGATCTGTAATCCGTGTGTGTGTGTGTGTGTGTGTGTGTGTGTGTGTGTGTGTGTGGCTAAAGTGGCAACAATTAATTTCCTTGATTCTGAGTCTATCAGCCAACACAAACACACTGTGCGCACATCCTGCCAAACCAGCCCACGATAACAAAATAAATCGGCGTGTTTTAACATACCTCTAGAATGAACTCGAAATCATTTTAAAAATTGAAATGTTGAATTAACCTAATGAAAAACCAGTAAAACCAAACAGTTACTTTATCAATAAAGGAAGCATGAAAGTGTTTATGCGTCTATTCCATCGTGCTATTTAAACAGTTTAAGAAACACAAAATGTGTGTTTAAAAATATAATACGTGCGCAAAAAAATAAAATGAACGTGTTTTCTTCCTCACTGATCATGAATAAATTTACTGATTTTGATTCATAACTCCTGTACTGGTTGATTTATAATGCTCCTTTAAATGTTGCAACACTGCTTTTGCATAAAATTTGCTTTAGAAAAACAAATATTTTGATCATAAAGAAAATGATTTGATAGTTTAAAATTAGAGGGGACATTTGAACAGACTTAAATTGAAGAGAAATATTTGTTTTCTTCTTTCAAATACTGTTTGCTAACAATATAAGGCTACCTGTTTGAAAGGGGCACAGTGTAATTCATTATTCATATTAAATTTCATCAAATATCCCCTAAAGCTTCATATTAAATTAAGGGAAATCAGTCAGTGTTTAATTACTTTGTGTGTGTTCAGTTTAGCTTCAGAAAAACAAGGCTCAGCCTCAGATTCCTGTCAGGTACCTAAATCCTCTGATGCATGCTGAAACCAGCGGCTGTCACATTTTAAAAAATTAAAAAAAAATCCCTCACTGCTTGTCACAGTCTGCAAAACACAACTCGGTTTGGAGTTGTTTTATAGAGGCAGCAGCAGTTTGAAACAACAACCATGACAAAACAGGCCCACAAAACAGAGGGAGAGGCAGAGACAAATAATGATGTGTGTGTGTGTGTGTGTGTGTGTGTGTGTGTGTGTGTGTGTGTGCATGCATCTGTGAGAGAGAGTGAGGGAGCTAATAAAGTAATGTGATGGATGATCTCCTTTCTCCCAGAGGGACCAGCACCATGTAAATTGGCCCACACAATGCATTATGGATAAGGCAGTTGAGATTATAGCTTGTTAATGTGTCCCTCCCTCGTCCCCTCCCTCCCCTCTCTCCCCCTACTTCTTGCTTTTCTCCCTCGCTCTCTCTCTCTCTCTCCATCCCTCTGCTTCGGCTCAGGCAGTGACATGGCCACCTCATTGTCGGGGCGCGTGGGTCTTTTAGGTGCAGATGGAGAGGAAGACGAGCTGTACTGCAGCGACCTGCCAGACTTACTGGAATAAGTTTATGTATCTGTGCATGTGTGTGTGTGTGTGTGTGTGTGTGTGCGTGCATATGCTGCTCACATTGTGAGGACAACAGTTTGTTCACCCAGTCACATCACAGGGAGTCACCTCCCAATGCGGGGGGACAAGAAGTAAATAAGTAAGCTGCCTTTTTAAGGGTTAAGACTGAGCATTTGTCTATAGAATTACAACAGTCATCAGGGGATATATGGAAGTCAATGCAGCATCCTCCTAAGTGACAAAAACATGCTAATGCATGTGTGTGGTGTGTTTGTGAGAAAGACAAGCCAATCGCTAAGCAGCCAGCAGAGACAGTCCGTCAGCAGGGGCCAGGACTGTGGACATATGTCTCCTTCCTCCCTCACCCACACTACACCCCCCCTCAGCCTTCCTTAGAGGGTGCCAACCCCCCCTCCTCCCACACAGCCCCTTTCTCTCCACCTTACAGGCCCGTCCAGGGATCTGTTGGGCCATCTGTTGAAGCATGGCCAGAGGAGCCGGTCTAGAGAAAATGCTACTCCAGCGTAGATATGTGGCCAGTGTTGCTGTTGCTAACTAGCAGGGCTATGTTTGTATATGTGTGTGTGTGTGTGTGTGTGTGTGTGTGTGTGTGTGTGTGTGTGTGTGTGTCAGGGTGTCCCAGGGTAGACACACCCCATATTGTTTGAGCAAAAAACATGGCTGTGTTGTCTTTAAAGCCTGTATATGTTGTTAATGAGACAGAAAGCATTTTTTTCTCTTTATTAATGTAACTTGAATGTGTTGATTGTGATTGATCACATGAACATCGTTACAACAGCCTGATGACACCCATGTTAGCCTCAGGTCTTAATAGTCACACTGGAACTGCTACCAGGCTGGACTACCTGCATTTCCTCATCACTTGTATGTGAATGTATGTGATTGACATTAGCAGAACACAGTGAAGCAGGTGCAGAGACCTTCATATGTGACTTAACATGCATTAGTGCTACAGCTCACTCATGCTCTCTATCACTTTGTGCAGCTGGAGTTGAGTTAGATGGCTAAGTTGCATGCAACCTTTCCAGCTGACACTGTAGAGCATGTTGGATTAACATTATAAAAAAATACACCGAACAGACAATGACAACACTGAAGACGTAGTGAGTAGGTCATAAATTAAAAGCTATACTTATGAATTGTTGAGCTTAGGGGAAGATTTAGATTTTTGTTCCTGCACTAAACCAAACCAATCTTTCCTAAACATCAGCTCAGTAAAAGGTTTAATCAATTTGAAGTCACAGGAAGATCTGAAATAATTCTATCTGGAAAACAGCATCTGTGACCTGCAACCAGTAATGTCACTTAATCAGTGACCAAATGCATAAATGAACGATTCCTCATTATGAGTAGAAAAAACAATCTTGCTGACACACAGCTTATGTTCAAATATTTGACGCTTGGAGAGAGAATGCAATAATTAAATGTTATTAATGTACCGTGTTTAAAATCAAAGTGCTATACTACGAAAAATTAAAACAGTGAAAAAATAAAAGTACTTCAGGATCAATAAAGTTTTATTGAATTGAATTGAATTGGAAGTGAATGGATGCAGCATATATAGCACATGTGCAGGTGCAAGACCATTTAAGGCTTTAAATACAAATAGTGCCACTTTATAGTAGTACTGTAGTTTACAGTGGATTACAGTAGTCCAGTCTAAATGTAACAAATCTGATGCTTTTAAAACAAGTTCTATTTTTACCAACAAATTCTGTCTTCACCACTCATCTGATCTTTTTCTAATGCACATTATTTTGATTAATGAAATAGGAACACAATTTAAAATTGTTTGTAGAGGTTTAAAACCATTTCTTCTTTTCTTTTTTCATGACAAAATCATACAGTAATTAAACTGTCCTTGTGTCACACTCAAGGATACGCTGAACAAATGTGTCACTCAGTAAAAACCAGCCAAAACGCAAACCCCTTTCTCTGTAAAGAAAACCTTGGAGAAAAAGACCCAGAGAAGACTATTGTGCATTTAATGCTATTGACTAAATGATAATCTTAAACCTTGTAGTTCGCTTTGGCAAATGGTCAGCGGGGATGGAGAGCATATGTAATCTGTACCCAACTGGCTAACAACATTCAAAAGCAGCTGCGTGTGTCCTTTAAGGGGTCTAATAAACAAGCATGGAGGAAAATGGCTGAATGATCCCACTGAGAGCTCAACACCTGCACACACTCAGCTCACCAAAACAGCTGGTGCGATCCACAGCGAGGTTTTCCCTCGTTCTGGAGAGCAGTCTTTGTTCGATCTCAGTTGATATGATAAGTTTGAATACCATCTCAAGTCAAACCATTTTATCACACAGCTGCTTAAATTGTGAGCCACTATCTTTGAATCCAAAAGTGCACAAAAGTCACCAGTTTTTAACTTTCTTTACAAGGTTGCTCAGGTAAAATGCTTTGCTCCTGTTCCTAAACTGAAGTGTCAGCTAAATCTGCAAATCTGCAAAACTGCTCGCTTTATGAAGCTTTGTGTTAAGCTTCAAATCATTGTTTACGGTTTATAGTCCAGGATCCTTGTGTCATTTTTAGCTTCAGGGTGCAACTGCTTTCACTGAAACCAACAGTACACAAGAGATAGCAGAGCATTTCAAGAGCCTTGTTGTTCTTTCACGAGTTTGTGGAGAAAAACTATTGTAGAAAAGGCTGATGAGTTCATCACAGTTAAAAGCTTATGATGTGATGATCCACTATGGCTTGGTTTAGTTGTTATTTAAGGTTTAAAGCAAGACATTAAATCAAACAAACTAATAAATAAATGCTTCTTCATCTACCAGACAATTTTGAGATAGTGGAAAGAAAAATCCCCTATACACATGTCAGTATTCATTTAATTACTCAAATTATTCTGTTTAATAAGATTATACCTCATGTGCAAATTACATCCAATTTCCAAAAACTTAAAAATAGATAAATAAAGAAATAATTAAATTAAATCCACTGGGAGAACATAATGTATAGGACAGTTCTTTGTTTTACAACACAAAGCTTTCAAAGCCTGATTTCATACTCTGAGTCGGAAAGTTTCATAAACAGAAAGTGTTCAAGTAGTTTCAAATACTCATCACTGCAGTGCTTTTTGCTTCTTTTTTTAGAACTTTATTTGAGCACAATCCTTCAGAAGCTCTCTAAAACTGCATTATTTTTAATTGAAGGAATATAGTTGTGAATAAAATGTCAAGCTATCTCTTTACCTTATTCACCTGCAGTCTCACCTGAAATAAATCAGTAACTAATGGGCAGTTATGGTTAAAAACAAACAAACAGGTGTGCTCACAGGTGGCACAACCTTTATCTGCAGTAGATCAAAAGCAATACAGTACAAGTGTAACATTTCACTGATTAATCTTGCAATGTTTTATAATAAACAAAAGTTTTGCTTTGCTACTTTACCACACAAGCAAAACATTGTGACAGATTTTCTGTGAAGTGACCAATCGGTTAATGATCTGAACTTCATCTCCAGACCAGCTTCGGCCGTCTGTCTTGACAGAGCAGGGCAGGGTTTCCACAAACTTGAAAATCATCTGTTAACGGTTTAAATCGTGCAGTGTCTCCTTGGCTCACTGCGTCTTGATAAGCCCGGCAATCTTCGGCTCTGTGTGTGTGTTATGTGTGTGTTTTGGCTGGACCCTCCACGGCTGTGTGTGTGGGTGGTTGCCTCCACCCATTAGAACGGGTCATCTCTCTCTCATGGAGAGTTTTCACGGCTGTGGAGCGGATTAGGAGCAGAGAGGGAGGCAGACATAGAGAAAGGAGAAGAGATTATTGGGCATGCTGGAAGGAGGAAGGAGGGAGTCTCAAAAAGCGAGAATTAGCATCTACACTTCAGCATTTGTTTGTGGTATGTAGCTGACACTCATCCAGAGTGCCCGGGTGTACAGTGAGTACAAATGGAGGAACAAGTGAACACTGGCATCTCGTCACAAGTGGCCTTTAGAAGAGAGGAAAGGAGGTCTGAAGGGAAGAGAGAGGAAACTGTTGGGTTAAAGAGAGCCTATGTTAATGCATTTATAATTACATAAACTACAAGACAGGTTAAATCTATGCTGACATTTTAACAAGGTTTAAAAATCTGAGCCAAGATAATATTTGTTACAATCCCTGCTTATTTAAACTAAACTATCTTGTAATTACAATTGCAGTGTGATAAGTTTCACTTTGATTAACAGATAGAAGCTTAAGGTGAAAGTCAAGCTCATAGAAATTTAAACATTCTTTATTTAAATATTCTAAACCACTCATGTGGATGCAAATTGACTAAAGGCTTACTAACTTTTTTTATGGCTTATATGATCGAGTCTAGAGGTCCATGATAAACTGAAACAACACCAAAGCAGAAGAAGAAGAAGTTTAAATATTCAAACATTCAACCATCCAAAGAAATGGAGAGTGCACAAGAGTGCCAAAAGAACAGCAGGAAGAGTGAAAGACATCTTTTACAAGAGGCTAGTGAAACCTGCTGAGGTATGAATTGGAGACGGTAGCACTGAGGAGGCTGAGGTGGAGGTGGCAGAGCTGAAGATGCTTAGATTTTTATTGGGAGTGACCAGAATGGACAAGATTAGAAATGAGTATATCAGAGGGACAGCTCAGGATGAGTGCTTTGGAGACAACGTTAGAGAGGCAAGCCTGAGATGGCTTGAACATGTGCAGAGGAGGGTTATAGATATACTAAATATAAAGAGTGTTGAAGATGGAGCTGCCAGGCAGTAGGAAAAGAGGAAGACCTCAGAGAAGATTAATTGATGTAGTGAACGAGGACATGCAGCGGGTCGGTGTGACATAAGAGGATGCTGTTGGATCATCTGGAGGCAGATGATCCACTGTGGTGACTGAAGGGAGCAGACAAAAGAAGAGCGTCTTGTTGTGGTTTTCCCATGTTGCCTTTCTTTCCCCGCCGTTTATGGTTGTCCGCCCCACCCTTTCCCCCGTCTTGTTTCTCTTGTTTCTCTCTTACCAAAAAGATTGCCTTAAAATTACAAAGTTGCCTTTGTTGTTGTGTTTTGTTAGAAATATGTCAAGGCCTACTGTTTTAAGCCCTTTAGGTGTGCATTTGACCCACCTGAACCTCCCAGTTATGTTGCAGTGGTGACATTTTGAAGCATGTTTGTTTAAACTGGTTTCTCATTGTGTAAAATACATGATGGGGGGGCGGGGGCACCCATCTGTCAGCACGCCACATCTCAAAGCAATTGTTTAAAAAAAAAAGTTGCAAAACCAACCGCGTTAAAATGTCATTGTGTCCCATCTCATATTTATAATGAATTACAGGCTCGACAGTCAGAGAATATATGATCGTCTTTATGGAATGTTTACATCTCGGTGGGTGTCTGAATGGAGCCGGGAGGTGATTAAGACTTGAAGTGAACCAAACATTAAACCAGACAAAGTTTCGCATTTACAATTAAAGTTTGAACTACGATCTTAATGGCTGTCCCTCTCTTTCACACACACAAAGACACGACACAACCCCCCTGCACAAACACACACACACACGGAGGAGCACCATTCGCCAGTTGGTCTTAAAGAGGCAAATTCCTCCACAGCATTTTCTCAACATCGTAAAGCGTCTGCCGTTAAAGCAATGTTTTTTCAATCCGTCTGCTCCCCCTGACATTTCCAGATAACGCTGGCGTTAGGTTGATTTGGGGGAATTTGCACACCATATGCTGCTGTGTCAAACACCTACATTTAAGCCGACTATGCCTCTGCATCTCCTAATAGCGGCATCATTGGAGCTTGTTTATCTAATGTGCCTGTTAATGTTATTTATTGGGAGTCTGCCCGCTATCCAGTTCCTCCATGCATGCTAAGGAGACAGACATAAGATATGCAAATGCTAACGTCGACCGAACTTTGTGGCAGTAAAACAGAACATTTGCATTTGATGTAGCACATAATAAACTAGTTATTAGCATTTTAAATGCGTCAAACAAACTTGAAAAATGTGGCCTGTGCTGATGTGCTTTTTATTATTGCTGTGTGCAAGGAAAACACACATACACACGCCACACGTGCCTTCAAACGCTCAAAAAAAAAGAGTGCATGGGGAGACACATTACTATAAAACTGCTGTACACAGGACAGGATGTCACGAGGCAAAGAGTCACAGGACGAATGATTTTGTTTCCTCACCGTCTGGTATTCTGGTGCCATAAACTTCCTCTTTCTCAAACTCTACCCATTAAGCTATGCAGAAAATTTCATTTCATCAGCAAATCAGAGAAGAAACTCCAGTTTCAGCTTTGACAAGAAGAGATGATAAACAGGCTGGCCTGCCTGCTGCTGATTTATTAACTGAGTCACAGGCATAGACTGTATATAAAGGATGGACATAGATTTTCTGGTCTGAACAATGAAACCAAAGTGAAAGTGCCTTAAAATGCCATTCTTTTCAGTGGCCAGCAGGGGGCGATGGTTTCAAAAAGAAGGCAGATATCTCTTACTGTAATGCACAAAATCTGTGTTCATTTACCTTGAAGAGTTGAGGAACCAAACATGGCCAGATGTAGCTGCTGGGCTGAAGACACAAGTGTACGATTATGCTGGTTTTTGCCGCGGTTTTAATGGTATCCCTGCAAGGTTTAAAGACATACAAATACACACAGATAGATGTTGCAACTGTTTAAAAATTTGCAAAAAAAACCCTCGACAAAGTCTTGGCCTCTGGTTTTGACTTTTTCTCCTCCTTATCATCGCGTTTGACGTGATATTGTCTAAAGTTAGTGTTGAAAAGAAATAAATACAGCACAGCTGCAGGGGCCTATATGACCTTTTAAGGAACAATTTTAGCTGCTACTGAAGGTCAAATTTTTGCGAAACTTGCACACAGTGACTACCTCAAGGGTCTTTAACCACACTGTGCTTAAGGTAATACAGGTCGTTTTATGGGGACTCAACACTCCTCGTGGAGTATTGGTGAGATTTCACTGAAACAAGATTTATTTGTCCTGGATGTGACTGTTTACAAGCTTCCTTCACGTCTCTGTGGATTTTATTTCTCACTAGTTTGTGCAAGACAGCAAACCAACCAAGAAAACTTGTTACTTCCTTTCTGTATTTCATGCATTATACTAACCTATTAATTGTGATGGATCATAAGTCAGATACGTTATTGACATCCTGCCATTAATCAGCCTCCTAGTAGTGCAAGGATGCTATCAGAAGCAAATTTGACTTCAGTGACTTGCCCGAGGGCACTTTGGCAGGTGGAAGATCAAACAGCTAACCATGGGAGTAGCAGCACAAGTCAGCTGATCACAGCCTGCACATGAAAAATCCACTGTGCTCACCCAATTTTTGGTTCCCACCTGTGGTATTCCACTTTAACCCCTGCTGATAGCCTCAAACCCAGCCTCAAAGTATCCCAAGTGACTGTATTACTACTGCTGGTGTTGGTTTCAAGCTTGGATAATGGACGGTTGCATCAGGAAACACATCTGGAATTAAATTTTGCCAAATCAAACATGAGGATCGATCTGTAGCAGGATCAGCCGAAGGCACCTTTACCCGATAGCTTAGCGGCTAAAGCAACAACACAGTAATAATGTGTAAATAAACTGATATTTATACGGCATTTTTTTGCGTATTTTCCTGAGCATCCATATGAAATTCTAGTATTGTGACAATCCTGGTACCTAAATGATTTTAATGGGAGTAACACTCATTAGTTAAGATCATATTTCTTTTTTCTATCTTCTCTTCCTTTTTAGACTGTTTGTGTGATTAGCATGCTGAGCCAGAGCTTCAATGAATAAGAAGCATGGATGGCTTATGTTTCACTGCCCCTGCTACCTAGCGAACACAGAGCGGCGGGGGGGAGCTGTCTGAATTGGTTTTTCATTAGGAGTTAATGATGTGATAATCTCTCTAACAGTATCCAGGCCTTAGACCCTGCAGCCTGCAGTACTCCTCTAATCGAGTGTGTATGAGTGTGTCTGCCGTCCCACATACATATGTTTAAAAGAAGGGACTGTATTTGTGAATGTGCATCATTATAACCCAGTGTGGATCGTGAGCGTTATACAGTCAGGGTTGAGATGGATGGGCAGTCATCACTGAACCACACATGCACGCAAGCATGTGCACAGATCAGACCTGATCTGATCTCTACATGTAACCCCGCTCACCCACCCTCACCCCATCACACCAGCTTAAATCCTACATGTTAATCTCCCTCCTTCTCTCTGTCTTTCTCTCAAACACACACAAACATACTCGCTTTCATTCTCCGCTTGCAGAGACCCCTGCTTCATTTTCTGGTCATGTGCACCCATTGCGAGGGGGCGAAGCGGACACAAAGTGAAACAGGGAGCAGAATGGGGAGGAGAGGAGGCGAGGCTGGAGCTGCGGCCTGAAAGGAGGCGGTGGGAGGTGTCTAATTGTCCCACGCTGAAAGGGACAGTTAAAAGGAGAATCTTGTTGCAAAAGCTGGTGGGCTGGGCCGGAGGCTGGTTAAGTGCTGGTGGTGTGTGTAACTGTGTGTGTGTAACTGTGTATGTGTGTCTGTGTGTGCTTGTATGAGTGTGAGTCTAATGAGGAGGAGGATGACTGATGACCAAAGGGAGGATGAAACTGAAGAGGATGAGTTTAAAGGTTAAAGAAATAAATTAAAATTGCAGTTAAGTTAGTTTTAATATTAATATCAACACTCACCACGATCCAATATTGTAATTAGCTAATAAAAAAGCAAATTAATTCCAAAAATGTATAACTAACAGCATGCATAGTGTCACTTTCACTCCTGGTTTGCACTCACACATCCCAAAAAAACCAGAGGTTATAAACTATGTTGCATGGTAGAAAACCCGATGAATTTACATTTAAGACAGCACTGCTTATTCACAAAACATATTATACTATCTAAGACAATGCTGGTATAATTTTTTATGTGATGAAAATGCTTTCATACCATGATCATATTGATATAAAGCATTTGCTTTATATGAGACAACGAGACAAGGCCTAACATGTGAGACCAAGAGCTGCAAGACGATTTAGTACCTATAAAAGGGACATAAATTATACAAGTTATACTGTAAGTAATTGTAAGAGGTGTGTAATTTCTGGGTTAAACGTTCCTCATCTTACATTTAGGCACATTGGCAGTATATGTAGTGCCTTAACCTTGCCTTTTTACATTTTTATTATGCATTACATTAGATGATGAATTGCATGAATGATCCACTAATCCAATTGTCCTCTTCATATATATATATCTATATGTATATATAGATATATATATGTGTGTGTGTATTAAATATGCAACAAGGACTGTTCTCCTTTTCCTACCTAGAAGAAAAAATAAGCACCAGCAAGCGTTGCAGTGCATAAACACATGTGATCCTGTAATGATGGAGTCAATTATAAGCCCCTTGTTCTAGTGTACCTCCAAGTATATGTAGGTAAATATAATTACACCATAATATCAAGTAAAATAAGTGAAAATTCCATTTAATTTTTGGGCTGTATTATAAAGTATTACTAAAATTTCCAGAGGAAACTCTACCTACCTTGGCTACGTTTGTACTTATGCTGTATCACTGCTATTTTACAATAATGTTGCTGCTGATTTCATCTGGTGGTGATAGATTTACACTTTGAATTAGGTAGTGTGTCATCAGTGACAGTAGCTCAAAAACAAAAAACATTACTTTTTTTATATAGTCATAAAAATCATTATCACAGATTTTCTTAAAATATATTATGGTTTAAGGGTACATCACCCATCCCTGCCACCTGTACAGGCCATCCAACAAATTCAAGTTCTTTAATCCATATCACTAGTCATCAGTGTTGGTCAAGTTACTTGAAAAAAGTAATCAGTTACTAATTACTGATTACTTCCCCCAAAAAGTAATCCCGTTACTTTACTGATTACTTATTTTCAAAAGTAATCAATTACTTAGTTACTTAGTTACTTAGTTACTTTTTAAAAACACGATTTACGACCTGAACAGGTAATAAAGCGATAGATCTTTCAGCCCAATTCTACTTTTTCTGCATAATTCATCATACAAAATGTAATCAAATGGAAAAGTCTCTTTTTAAAACTTGTTTTATTAGTTTTAATCTTTTAACTTTATGCATCAAGCAAAAATTAAATTATATGCAACATTCTCTGACTGGAAGAAATTTGTTTAACATTTAAACCTATTTTCTGCACATTCCAG
Organism: Oreochromis niloticus; assembly: GCF_001858045.2. Classification (NCBI taxonomy): domain Eukaryota; kingdom Metazoa; phylum Chordata; class Actinopteri; order Cichliformes; family Cichlidae; genus Oreochromis; species Oreochromis niloticus. The sequence goes on along the minus strand of NC_031978.2, from coordinate 11,794,509 downwards.
CACATAAAATAAAATTTTTTTTATGTTTACACTCACTCTTTCAAATAGATGCAAGTAAAACACAGCAGAAAATAAATAAAATCAAAGACTAGCGGTCCTGTTGCTCTATTTTCACCTGTAAAGCAGGACTGGGGTAGGCGGAGGTTTACCCTGGTGCAGGTGTGCTGCAGCGGTCAGTGGAAGAATCCGCGAGTTTCTCTGTGAATTTCACATTACGTCGTAGTACACTCGGTGCTTGCTTGGAAGTTTAGGGTTTTTTTCGCTGTAAAAAGAAGTTTTCTTCCCACGCACAACGGACACTAATGTTTTTGTCACTTTTTATGGAATCAAACTCAAAATAAGGTCAGTACTTCCACGCTTTAAACGCTGCATGCTACACTCTGTCCCGCACTCGATATATTATGATCTGCAGACAGCTGTTGTCACGAATGTCGCACTGGCTTACGTCACTGTCATGAGACGTTCTCGCAAAAAATCACGGTTTTAGTAACGCAGTAACGCAGCGTTCCTACGTGAAAGTAACGGTAATCTAATTACCGTTTTTGCAATAGTAATCCCTTACATTACTCGTTACTTGAAAAAAGTAATCAGATTACAGTAACGCGTTACAAGTAACGCGTTACTGCCCATCTCTGCTAGTCATCGCCATGCACCTACCAGGTAGTCACACTAGTTACCTCAATCTAATGCAATCTAACAGCAGTTCATGAAATAATCACAACCTCTAATCTACTGAGTCGTATCTACGAGCTTAATTTTTCATTGGGCTAAGCTCATATTCATAGATTCATGTGCCATCACTTCAGATGCACTAAGCTACTAGTAACTGAAGGGTTAGCTTTCGCTTTATGGTTAATGCAGTGACCTTGAGGAGATCAGGTGCTTCATTACCAAATGGCATGATTTAATTTGACTTACTGTTGTAGAGTATATCAGCAGAGAGGGCAAAGGGACATTTTTGGATGAGCATAGACACCAACACTGTGGGGTTGTTTGTGCTGATTAGCAAGCTAGCTGTGAGCTAGCTGTAGCGCTACTAACACAAGATGCAGGACGTAGCTGGTGATAATAGCTTTGCTATGTACAGCTCAAGTCTGTTGTCCTTAGGCCAATGCTCAGGCATACAGTACAGTATATACACTGATCTCTCAGTTGTGTTACAACACATCTGACTTAGACGCAGCAGTACCTCAGGAGTTCAAGCATGCACCAAAAGGATGCTGTCAGTTAACGGTCACAGGTGTTTACTTGATGTTTGACAAAGAACTGTTAAAGATGTAAAAGATTTCATGCACTGATATGTAGCAAAGATTCGAAACTAAATTGTTTTCCAAAATTGTTTTCAATAAGGAAAACAAGAATTGCACACATTGATCAGTCGTGCGTTGGGATGAAAAATATGTGTCTGAAAACTTCATTGCTTGTGTTTGATAAAAACATGCCTCAGAAAGCTTTGAGATGCCAATTTTGTATCAGAGTGTGTTCAGACAGAGAGAAATAAGAACATGAAGGTATGTTTCTTCATTACTGAAATGTTAATTTGACTTGTTTTTGCCTAATTAACGCCAGTGTCTTCCAAGAACAAAACAGCCCCACAAATATTAATTAGGACCTCAATATTCATGTTGGCAGAGATGGTTGTGAGGTCTGTAATTAACGAGATTTTAATCGTTTGATCATCTCCTTAATTAAAGGCTTGCTATAATTTGAAGGTTTGTTTACTTTTCACAAAATAGGAATGAAGAAATCTTATTGATATTCTTTTACCCACAATTCACCCAAAGAAAACTGAGAAGGCAAAATCAAGCTTTTAAAAGTTGCCATAACATATCTGAGAGGTGCGGTACATCTTTTACTTTTCAAATGTTGACCTATCATTTAGAAAAGTAAATCTCAGAACTACTTTTTTACGGTTTCTGCTTGGCATCACTGTGAGATATCAATGCTCCTGTTGCTGTCTTCCATCTGCCGCTCAAACACTTCGAACTAAGCGAAATCTCTTTTAGTGAAACTTCAAGCTGTGGTTTGATGGTGTCTTTGATGGGTAAAATGAAAGGAGTATACATCCACAGTTATTCATGCATGGATTGTATTCAGTAAAATGATGTGTAGGCAACGTTTCTGTAAGAAAAACAAACTCTATCTACTGTCAGCTCAAATATTTACAAGAATTTACAAGGTTCTTTTTTCAGATTATATTAGCATATAGAAACACATTTGCCCTCTTAAAGAAGGAATAAATGTAGATTGCAAATCATTCACCACAATTAATAAGCCAATCACATGGCAGGAGCTCATGCATTTAGGCATGTAAATGTGGTTAAGACGACCTGCTGAAGTGACTGAAACAGCAGTGTGTGCTTCTTGGTGAATAAAGGGAATAGTAGCTGAAATAACCAGTTATTAAAAACATCTTTCTGAACCTTTGCGCACATGTGCTACAACAGCAGAAGACCATACTGGGTGACACAGTAAGAGCAAGAAACTGAGGCAACAATTTCAGACTGTTGGTGGTGGTTTAATGATGTGGGGATATTTTCCTGACACACATTGTGCCTCACCAACCGAACATTGTTTAAATGCCACAGCTTACCTGAGTACTGAGTACTGTTGTTGATCATGTCCGTCCCTTTATGACCACAGTGCTCCCATCTTCTGATGGCATCTTCCAGCATGTCATAAAGATCCGATCATCTCAAACTGGTTTCTTGAACATGATGATGAGTTCACTGTGCTCAAATGGCATCACAGAATTATGGCAGTCCAACACAGTACTAGCAAGGTGTAACTGATGAAGTAGACAGTGAGCGTACAGTTACTTGATTGCTACAAATGAACGGCTCTAGGTTTCTATTCGCACTTTTGTATAGATGTTAATGGAGGTCCATAATAAATAAAGTCAGAATAACTCTCAGCAACAACTGCAGTACATTTTTAGGTTTGTGTGAGCAATTATATTTTAACCATCAGTAACTATAATATAATTGAATTTTTATTTATTTATTTAAAGTTACTGTCAGATTTCTGTTTTCTTGTTAATTTGTTAAAGTATGTGTAACCAATCCCAGATACTTCCACATTTTACTCCTTTGATAGTGAAAGTTAGCATCAGATACAGAAGAGATGGCACAAAAGACAAACTCTAAAAGTAAAAAAAACTCTACAGTATAAAACACACAAGCCAACTTTTGTTAATATGCCAGCAAAGAAAAAAAGTATTAAAGTAATTTTAAATCAAATTAATTGTTAGTGTCTTGTAGCCTCGAGCAGTTCGTTTTAACAAAATTGTTCAGCAGAAAATGTTACATTTTGATGATTTTTAAAAAATAATGTTAACTGCTTCATCTTATTTATGCATGATATATTTTGGCTTTCAGGAGAGTCCAGGTGAAGCTCTAATCTTTTAAAGCTATAACAAGATTTCTAATGAGTTCCTGCAACACATAAATAAATGTGTAAGGTCACAGAGTGAAGATTCGTATGCCCACCTCCACAGACCAGGTAAGTGTTTACAGTCTTTACTGAAGTAAAGCATGGTTTGATATACAGACGATTACTCCATGTGAACTAAAGCAGAAAGAACACAAAGAGGCAAAATTAGGAGACAAAACATGTCTAACTCATGCCCCTCTTGCCCGTTCTTCATTTCAGAGTATGTGTGAACTCAACACATAATATTTCATTCTTTTTTATAACAGTGACATCAGCTATGATCTTTGGCTCTGACTTTTACCTTCTTTATTGTCTCAGGTATGTGATAGAGAGATACTCAGCCAGTCATGTGTCACAGACACTCACTGCTGACCACAAACTACCACAGAGAAGCCTCCATTCACTGTGGACTGTCCTGAGACTAGTAGAGGTGGTCTAGTAGCTGGAGCCTCCCAGGAGGTAGATGAAGAGGAGACTGGTTGCTACTGGAGATCATGTTTAATTTTTTAGATGTTTTTACATTTAAATTGATGATCTGAATCAAACTCCATGGGCCTTTAGAGATCATAACAAATAAGATCTTCTGAACGTTTAGTTGTCCGTCGTCTTCTACTGAATCCTATCCCAGGTGCACCAGGCAGGATGCAAGATGAACAGGTAAACAGCAACAGGTCACCTGCGAACTCCACATAGAAAGCCCCTCAGCCAGCTGATGGGTTCAAACCTGGGACCTTCTTTCTGTGATGTGATGATGCCAACCACCAAACCATCATGCTTCCAAACTTTTAGCACAACATATTTGTCTTTTAAATTCATATACTCATATACACTTTTTAATTTTTTGCCTGTTAGATGTTCTTAGAAGACATCTAAACACATGCTTATAGAATCTGCATTATGGGACATAAACAATGCTTTTTCTTACCTCATTTTCACCAGACCTGCTGAGCAGATAGAGTGGACCGGACTTTTTCGAAGGGATGCCTTAAGTGAAAGGGGCTAAAAAAAAGCCTCTCTGGTCAAAGGTGAAAAAAGGTACTGCAGTAATACAGTATATACTGTAAGGAAAATAATGTGACTATAAAACAATACATCAAAGCATATAAATGCTTTCTAGTAGACGCTATTCCAGTAGAAACTTTATAATAAAACTGTAAATGAACCTATTATGGACTTAACTGTGTTACTATCTTGTGCTTTTGGGGTCAGTAATCTAAGCAGACCTCCTACCTCCCGCTCTTTGGTGACACATCAGAAATGTTCCCTTATCTCTATGCCTATCTATTTAAAGGCATCTTTGTCTACATGCACACATGTGCAACACTCAGTCAATTTTCTCATGACCCAAAGTATGATTGCATGAACCTGTGATACCCAATACATGCATTACAGAATGGTATATGTACAACATCAAAACTGCAAATTTAACACACCTTTTAAAATAGTAACAAACAGTGACGTCTAAGATTAAAAAGCAGCAGCACTGGCTCAATTTGGGTCCCTGTGATTGTGTCCTTTTGCTGCCCAGAGAGCTGATGTGAGAGGGCAGAGAGCCACTTCTCAAAGAGAGGAAGAAAAAAAATGTGAGAGGGTTTCAAGAGAAGAAGCAAGCCTAACCAGAATCTTGTGAGAAGGAGTACAGAGAGTGAGAAAGATTGTGAGAGGAGGAGAGAGGGGGAGAGATAAAAAGATACGAACAGAGGAATAAAAGGAAAACGAGGAGCTTACGCAGTGAAAAGAGCACATTATGGGCGACCTGCTGCGACAGTAGTGTGGGGAACGGTGAATAACTGCCTTCATTTAGGCCAGTGTCCTGGTGGTGTGGAATCAGAGGCCTCAGATGGACACACACACTCACAAACACTAAAATACATAAGCAAAAATACCCTTTGCAAAGCATGTGTTCCTGCACAAATTGATATCTGACACACACACACACACATGCTAACAGACCTGCTCTGCCCCTCTCATTCACACATTTCTCCACATTGGCCGGATTAGGAACACTTTCTCTTGGGTGTGCGAGGCTGCCCCACACACAAAGAAACACTTGGGGACAGGATTAGTAGGCTTACAGGGGATTCACATATGTCCAGTTCAAGCAATTGGTATTCAAAGCTTTACACTATCAAATGCCACCAAGAGAGAGCAAAGCCGACCAGCGCTTTTCTTTGCATTGGCAGCACCTTTATGAGAGGGGCTCTTTTGCTGGGCCAACAATGAGGCTGTGAATACACATTTTTACTGTTCTACCAGGGGGATCTCATTGGTGAAGGATGAAGCACGGAGCAGAGTTTGAGGCAGACTTTATTATCAGGGTTTGAAGTGCTGGGTGGGTGAGAGTGCAGACGGACGGATGGATAGAGGGATGGATAGACAGATGGATAGATAGGGATGCTGAGGTGGTTGGTCAGAGGAAGAGTGCTTCAGTTACTTCCACATGTTATTGTTGGTGGCCCGTTCCTCCACTCCACCTCGACAAAACAGATCTGGAGTAGACTCTTCAGAGTGGAGAGAGCACTCTCAGCTGCTCAATATAGACAATACTGACTCAATTTACACCATTCGCCCAATATTTTAATGCACATTGAAAGATCAGCTGTTTGCTTCAGTGGATAAAAACTAACGTTTTGAATGTTTTCACTGCGTGTGTACAATACAGAATTTTTATGACTGGTTTTAAGATTTAGTAGTCTTTCTTCCCTTTTGTTTTTGACATATCTGTAGTTTGGCAAGTCTTCCCATTTTGTCTTTTAACATTTTTTAGACGTGGTTTGTGTGCATGGCTTGTATTTGCCTCATATTGTATTTTAAGTATAATTAAATTTAATTGATTGCTGAAATTATTACAATGTTTGAATGTTTTTCTTTCAGTGGTATTTATTTTAAGGTAATAAATATTAGATAATAATAATAATAACAACAACAACAACAATAATAATAATAATAACAATAATAATAATAATAATAATAATAATAATAATAATAATAATGTGCTTTTAGCACATGGAAGCTAGAAGTTGGGCCATGAGGCACAGCCTGGTAAACTCTGACATCCGCATGCTGCCATATGGCCAGAAGAGTGCCGAGAGTCGGAGCCGGCATGTTACCTCCGTCCCAGCGGAGGCCCTGCACCCCTGCGGCAGCACTAACCGCTGAATGGGAAAAGCAATTTCCCTTCCCATTCCTCCTCATTCCCTCAGGCGACCACCGGCGGAACCTCGGAGACTTTGGCTTAAATTTTGACCGTCCGATACAAAGTGAACAGTGTGTGTGTGAGTGTGTGTGAGGCTAATGAGGTTTTCTTCTTTTACAAAAATGCAGCATGCTCTCTGCAGTTGTGTTTCATTCAGTCAACAATTTTAAACGGCTCTCTTTTTAAAATGTATTTCTTCTTTTTTGCGATGTTATCACTGTGCGTGTGTGCGTAAAGTAGGCTATGGGATGATCTCAAAATAAACCGCGTGTGCTTTTTTTCAGTAAAAATCACTAAGGAAGAAAACTGACCGGTTTCTCCAGGAAGAGCAACTTTCCCATCCACGAGAGAAGAGGAGGGGAGAGGAGAGGAGCGCGGTGCCCCCCGACAGTTTTCTGACAATGGCAGTGAATGTTTGCGCACCGCGGTCACTGGGACAGTCAAAGCACACCGCCCCCTTTCTAACGGGCACGTCATCCTCCTAACTAGGCGTTATGAATAGGAAAGCCGCTTTTGTCTGTCCGCGCGTATAAATACCCACAATCAGTGTCCTCCTCACCGCAGAGTTACAGAGACACACGCAGAGAGAAAGTCGACAGACACTGACGCAAAGTGGGCACCGATGTGATAAGGACAGAAGCGCGGGACAGGAGGGATACAGGCAACATCAGGTGACCAGAGTGACTAAAGGCTTCGGAAAAAGAGAGAAAGGGAGAGGCAGAGAGTAAAAGCTGAGAGGGGAGAGAGAGGGGAGAGAGTGAAAGTGAGAGTGAGAGAGAGAGAGAGGGAGGAAGCCAGCAGCGACCTCCTACCCAACAACCTCGGAAGCAAACTCATAAAATGAATTCAGACTCCAGCCCAAGCAGCAGAGCCTCATCCCCGGACATGGACGGCATGTTTCTCCGTGACCACCACCCGCATCACCATCACCATCATCACCACATTGGCTCCTCCGTGTCCTCCTCCACGCAGAGTGGCGAGCAGCAGCGCCAGAAGATGACCGGCGGCGAGCACCTGCGCTCAGGAGAAGCAAAGTCGGCGTCGGTGGGAAGCAGCAGCAGTAGCAGCAGCAGCAGCAGCAACAAGTATAAACTGAAGAAGCAAGTCACCGAGGAGGAAATGTACCAGCTCCGCCTCAAGATTAACGGCAGGGAGAGGAAGCGCATGCACGACCTCAACCTGGCCATGGACGGCCTGCGCGAGGTGATGCCCTACGCGCACGGGCCCTCAGTGCGGAAGTTGTCCAAGATCGCCACGCTGCTTCTGGCCAGGAACTACATCCTGATGCTCACCAGCTCCCTGGACGAGATGAAGCGGCTGGTAGGGGAGATATACGGAGGGCAGCACTCAGCCTTCCACTGCGGCACGGTGGCGCACGGCGCCGGCGGACACTCCGGAGGTCCCGCCGCTGCCGCCGCTGCAGCAGCCGCTGCCGCTCACCAGGTGCACCCTCTTCTCGGGAGCGCGCTGTCTTCTTCCACGTCCTCCACTCTGTCCAGCGCGCTGCCGGGGCTCACGTCCATCAGAGCGCCCCACTCCCTGATGAAGGGCGCTCCAACTGCGCCCTCGGCCCTGCAGCTGGGCTCCGGTTTCCAACACTGGGCTGGGCTGCCGTGTCCCTGCACCATCTGCCAGGTGCCTCCGCCTCCTCCACACATCCCCATCACCTCCACCGGCCTCACGAGACTCTCAGGGGAGGGGAAAGACGGGATGAAATGATGCCCGTGTGTCTGATGAGCAGCAGAGACTGAGAGATGTAATGATGTTTGTAAATAGATAATTCAGGGCATGAGGGGGAATTTGGCCTCACTGGTGCATGTCGTTGTTTAGTCTGTTTTCTTGTTTGGCGTATAAGAGAAAAGCCTTTTTCCTCCTTGTAACAAGGACTTAGACTATATATATATATAAAGACTACTGATTTTTGCCAGTTGATGGTAAAAAAAAAATGGAAAGAAAATATCTCATGCAAAGAGACACACCACGCTCCTCCTGTGTTTAACTGAGTCTTCGTTTCACATCACATTGAGAAAGGTGAAGGAGGCAGCATGAACATTTTAATTTTGCTTCTTTCTTTTTCTTTTTTAATATTTTTTAAATATATCAAGCGTCATTTTGTGAAAACGAAGAATGCTCTCTGTGCCTTGTACCAAGGATTTTAAAGTTGAGTTCTATGTAAAAATAAATAACATGTTTGTGTTTGGCTAAAACGATTCTGCCACCACGGAAATTTGTTTTAAAATTTTTTAAGATTTATTTTTAAAAAAGTGGCTCACTGTGTGTCGATTTGTGCCCTGATTTCTATTAATTTCTATTTTGATTTTAACTTCTTTTTTTTTTTGCATGATGGTGTAATTTTCACAGCATGATTGTTTTTGCTGAAATGAATTTGTTATGCCCAGAGACCCCGTGTCTTTATTTTTGTACATTGTTGATGACTGATGAAATATTTATTATCGCCCAGCGTCACTGGATGAAATTTCAATAAAACTGGAATTATGAATCATACCCAATTTATTCCTCTGTTTATTTTAAATACTCACTTGAAAGCCTAAATCATCGAAACGACATTTTTTTTCCTATCATATAAGAATTAAACCCCCGGAAGTTTAAGTCAGTTTTACTTTTTTATTTCTTTAATTAATTTTAGTAGTTTCACACAGAATCTTAAGATAAATACGAAGCTGTGCTTCTTTAAATATTTTATTTTGCCCACATATATTTAATCATTGCACATTAACAAAATAAATCTTGTTTTAAATAATTACTGCGCAATGATTATAAACATTTCAAGGCCTCAGTCAAAAACACCTCAGCGCGTTTTTTCTTTTACACTTCTCATCATTATTTGTTCTTTTTTTAAGACCCCGGATTTTTCTGCCCATTTAAAACAGGCTACATTGAAATCAACAAAACGCAGAGATGTTAAATGAACATTTGCTATTTTATAGTAAAAAATTCTAAGGAAAACTACATATAAATAAGTGAAAATTAACATCTGATATTTTTCTCCTTTAAATGATCCTAGAATAACTGCTGAAATTACGCAGTAGGACATTAAACATTTTGCTGGTTGTTCAAATTCATGTTTTAGAACTGTTCTAAAATTAACCAAAGTTTTGAAGCCATGTCACCTTCTTCTCGGGGCATACATGTCTGCACAATAACACGAATGCATCATTTATTTAGGATTCGCGCAAATGTTAGGAACAGGGAGAAACGAGGGGGAAATGAGGCACTGAGCTGCAGCCTAATGGAGCCCAGCTGAATTGGTCCCTGTAGCAGCTAGAAAGTGATCCGCCTTGGGGAGCGCAGAGCAGTTTGTCCGCCGGGTCCCTTGGGTGTTTCTCCGTCTCATCTCTGCAGCGACAGAATGCACGTATGTTTGTGGAGATTACAAGTTAATTGTTCATGGGGGACCGAGAGGAGAAAATCACATCACAGAGAGGCGTCGGGATTACAGGCTTCTAAATGTAGAAGATTATACATTCAGACCCCCTCCTCGGCCTCGCCGTATGCAAATGAGTGTGTGGATTAAAAAAAGTAAAGAAAGACAGAAAGAGAAAAGGAGACGAAGCCCTTTTGTAACTTATTTGGAGGGAAGAAAACACAAGTTTGGTGGCTAAGTCGAGAAAGAGTGAAAGAGTTCATTTTACGCTTCTTCTTCTTCTTTTTTTGTCTTTAGGAATGAGTGTAGCCTGTCTGTCCCTCGCAGGCTGCCAGATGGGATGTAAATAGCTGGGTAGCTGCAATGGCCTTTTAACCACACAACACTGAGGAGGATGTTGTCAAGGGAAGCTGGCGGTTTGCGAGTTAATAGTCATGAGTTGGGGTAATTACTTAAGGTTTATTATGCTCTGGTTTCAAAGGAAATAGACTCTTCAATGGGCCGAGAAATACTTCTTAATTCTGGCTAATTAGGAGCCGAGCAAAGCAGAGACAACTGCTGCTTCTGCTGCTACCAGAGAGGGAGAGCATTTGTAAGTAAGCCACAAAATAACGCACAAAACAATCATGCACATGCAAATGACGTGCACAAGACACATGCGTGTTAAAGAGAGGAATGTAAACCAGCTTAAATTTGGAAGTGTACGTCCTGCTCTGATATGTCGATCATATGGCAGAAGAAGCATCTTCCTGCCTTTGGCCTGCACACTCAAATGTAAGATTTGCCTCTTATTCTTCTGAAAGCTGGAAAGGTAAACAGAAAAACTAACTTGCAAGCAGCGAGTGAATTACAGGTTTTCTGTGTTTATCTAACAGAGGGGCTTATCTTCCTGGCAGGGCTCACAAAAATTATCCTCATTAGACTGAGACTTTTAGTTTTGTTTTAAATAAATCCCACTGATATTCAGATTTGTCTTTTTCATTAAGGCAAAAACAGGAGGAGAGAAGAGGATAATGATGCAACTCGACAACAATAACAACAACAACACAAACGCAAAACTAAAAAGAAGAACTGATAATGTTAAAGACCGAAAAACTCAACTGGAAAAATAAAAACGGCTTTCAAATGTGGAAATTTTTATACATTTCAGCAACTATTTGTTATACCAGAGACAGTTAAACCAGAGTAGGTTGTTGGACAGCTGACTTTGCTCTTCTTCTGGTATGCAGTTCTGCAGCAAACATCAAAATTAGAGAGTGTGCCAACAGAGAAATACAAATAACATAACATTCGTAAAGAAACATTAATGCATTATAAGTGAAAAAGGTGTATAATGTGGAAATTATATGGAAAATACCAAAAATACTTACAAAGAAAGCTATAAACTATAAAAAATGAGATGCATATATATTTATATAGCATGTGAATGAGGCTGTGAGATCAAATCCATCATTTCTACAGAAACTATCTGTGTTTTTGTTTGTAGGCTGGTCAGCGATCATAGGATGGACTCGTGGCCATCAGCTCTTCTTTTCATGAGGCTTGACAAATGACTGGCCCTTTACAGAGCACACACCTGTTACTGCGAGCCACTCGAGGTTTATCACTTAGAGCAACACTGCTTTGTTCACCCTCTCTTACACACACACACACACACACACAGACACACTGAGAGGCCTTTTTTCCCCCATTCTTAAACATGGACGCTAACAAGGCAACAAATGCTGTCAGCCTCACTCGCTGGCCCTGTGACAAAGCTCCAACCTCCAAATCTGAAAATCCGCAAAGTTGTTTTAATTAAAACACCCGACAGATGCTTGCCAGCTCCATCACAGATATAGTTTTACAAAGCTGCAAATATAAGGGTTGTTTTAGAGGGGGGGTTGTCAGATATGTACAAACAGTAGGGGCATTTAAGGCTTTTATAACTCCAGAGTTTGTATAAACATGTCATTTGGCAGCCACAGACTGCTGTTGCATTGAGTGTGAAGAGTCCTGCCTGTGTGGAAGTGTATGAATGTGAAGTGGTCTGCTGGTTTGTTTACTTGCTCGGTCAGTGAGCTGCTGCCTGAGGGCAGCAATTGAAAATAAATTTTAGTTGAATAAGGGGCAGTGGCCGCATCAGCCGAGCTGCTGCTAGAACAAAAGCAGTTGAGGGGATAAGTTATTGACCGGGCTGACAGCCTGAACGAGGCTGATTATAACCGCCTGGTTATGCTCAGTGTGTGTGTGTGTGTGTGTGTGTGTGTGTGTGTCATAGTCATATTGAAGCAGGTGCAAACTCCGTTCCCTCTCTGAGTTTACCTCGCTCTATCTTTCTCCCTTTCTGCCCTGAGGGAAGCTTCTGAGGCCTCTGCCCTAATGTCCTCAGCTGATTCCTTAGACTAATGTTTAACCCATACTGCCAAAGCAGAAAGCATATTTCCATCATAAGAGCGCTTTGCCATCGCCATTAGCGACTCAGCTCATTTGCATGTTAATTGTGCAGTTAGAGAAGTGGTGTTGACACTTCCCTTTGTCCAAGCAGGGTCGCGGAAAGTGAGAGGATGGGGCTGCAGAATGATAACCATGTGTGTTATTGTTTCGGGCTGGTTATATCATCTGTCATCACGGGACGTTTGAACACAATGGGAGATAGACTGAGTTAATTTCATAAGGTGCTATTTATTTATCATGTGAGAATTAAATAAAGTGTTTATCTGTATTAAAAAAAAACGCAATAGTAAAGTAGCTCCGAGCATTACTCCCAAATGAATTTGTCATAGTGTGAAAAGTAACACACATTTACTCGGGTAGTGAAATTTTGAGGCGTTTTGATCTGTGCACAGATGGTGAATTTCTGGGCCGATGCGGATACAGAAATATTTCCCATTTTTGCTCGTTTTTGTTTTTGATGTTATCAGCAGTCCCCTTTTGTGTCAGTGAAACAAAGAAATAGCCATTCAGAAAAATGTCTGAACTATTCTAAAGGTTAAAACCTCTTCAACACACTTTGAACATTTAGCTAACAAAATTTTTTTAAGTCAGAAATTCAGTCTGTTTTCTCCAGTAAAGGTTATCTTCTCAAAGATTTGAGTTAGTAAGTCAAATTTTTGGGACATACCCAATGAAAAATTCTCAAAATGTTAATAATAACAAAAGTTTGGCAAAATAGTATGTTACTATGAATGTTAACTTGAAGTAAGCAGAAGAAACTGTGGGTGAACACAGCCCATAACAAGCACTGATGCAGTGTTATGAACAAAAAGTGCTTAAAAAAAATTTGTGCCAGCTTTAAATGCAATATTTGCTTTTGAAACATAGCATAAGTAGAAAGTAGTTACAGCACTTGAATAAATAAACAGTAAAAAATCCCAACATTTAAATGCAGGGTAAATGCTTCTACATCAATTACAAAAGTAATTCTCGAGGAACTTGACATGACTGCAACAAAGCCATCTTTCACCGTAGCAAACACTCGCTTTCATTTAAGAAAATATCCGAGTTCTTCCTCCAATAAACGGCCATGTGTGCAGGATGGCTGTCAATGTTATCAATTACGGGCTTAGAAAATAAACTGAAACACACAAACAACGTTCCTGACAAAATGGACATGCTGTGTTTACACATACACAAACACACACACTTTCACTTGTCCGCATACAAGCCAGTTTTGGTGTGAATTTTGTGTGATAAATACAGATTCAGCCAGACAGAAAGTGCCTGTGCGTGCGTATCTGTGTGTCTGTGTGTGTCTGTGTGTGTGTGTGCGTCAGCAGTAATATCCTCCTACAGTGACTGACAGATGGCGTTCAGTGTTTGGCCGTAAATGTGCTCTCTGAGTGTTTGTCTGTGTGCCAGTCGCCTGTAGTTTGGAGACTCCCTGTGAGAGTCTAACTGTCCTGACACTGTTCAAAACCAACTGTCCTTGATTGTCAACCGCAGATGAACCGTAGTGTATGTGTGCGTGCGTGAATGTGAGTGTGTATATATGTACATGCTGATGAGTGTGTATGCAGTGGCCTTCTGGAAGGAAGTGTTGAGCAGGCCAGGGGAGCAGATGTTAATGGGTGAGATATATCTATCTAAATCTCTGGCCACCACATGCTTCAAATCTGCCCAGAGGAACGGGTGTCTCTGCATGATGACACGAGGCAAACTGTGCAGGAAAGGTTTTCTTTTTCTTTTCTTTTTTTGTCTAAAATATAGGAGACGGAGAGAAGATTTTGTGTGTGTGCTTATGTGTGTGTGTGCCAACTCCAGGCCTGGCACAGTCCTGGGTGACAGTCCCCTCTCAGCGGGGGGGAGTCGGGCGACAAAGTGAAACATGGTCATGAGGAGAGCGAGCCACGACTGAAGCCAAGAACAGACAGCACAAATAGAGAGATCAGACTACCTCTTTGCACGGTCCAGTCCAAAACAAAATAGAAATGTGTTTGATAATGTTCCTTCACTGACAACAAAATGAAATCAGGGGACAGGAAAGTTTTAAAATGAAGAGACTTTGAGCGCGGATCAAGTTTTTTTGTTTTAAGGCTTTGAAGGGAACCAGTACTGAACAGCTCATCATCTTTGCCCACTGTGGAATCAGTCATACGTCATATATTCTAACAGCCTGCAAAATTTCAGTAGAGACAATTTAGTGCTAACTTAACTGATAATACATGGTGAGGTGCTTATGAATGCTTTGAGGCATGATTGATCAAGACATTGGTATTTAAGTTGATTGGCTGAATGCAAAAATGCAGGACCAGTATGAAAAAAGTAAAAAATTACTGCCCTTACACCAGCATCCGGACATAAAATTTTTTATTTCAGTGCTCATTGTCCAAACCAAAATAAAACTACTCTATCATCCTTTCATTTGTCTCATGAGGAAGCCAATTCAGTCTCTGAATCTGCTAATGCACGGTGATTGGTCATGAAGACCTAGAGACCTTTCGGCAACCACTGACCAGTTGGTGAAAGGTTGCCAGTTTGTCTGCAAACACATGATAATTAACCACCAAGAGGAAAGGTAAAAGTTGTGCCTTTGAAGGGGAGCAGTCTCCACTTCCAGTTTTGTTGAACTTCTCATAGTTTCACTACACACTGAGTAGCTGTTGAGTATTTGCAGAGTTGGTATCTTCTATGCGAACTTTGTTATCAGTTTCATCTTGTGACAACAAGCAACTACATGAATATTAGCCAAGCTATTGGAGAATACACATTTTTTCCCTTTGACTGGTGTTAACCCCGGGTCACTGACTACTCTCTAATTATGTGTGACTGGGGCTTCATGAGTGATTTCACAGTCCAGCAACCACTCATCAACCAGCTAGGAAAGGTTTTTCCCTAGCAACCTGTGGTTACCGGGTGTCACTGGTCTCAAGACCTGTGTGAATTGGGGCTTAGGCTCCCTGGTACAGCACAAAGGTGACTCAAACCCCTGAACGCTCGCTATGAAGTCATGCCAAGCTAACTGGTCTTCACACTCAGCTCATCACAGGATTATGATGCTGGGGTCGGGGAAGTGATGGTTGTGGCAGTGAAGACATGTTGAGTTCAGCCGGAAATAAGGTTTAAATTGAAATTACATAGATGTAAAAGGCTTAAAAGTCCATCCATCCATCCATTCGCTTCCGCTTATCCTTTTCAGTGTCGCGGGGGGCGCTGGAGCCTATCCCAGCTGTCATAGGGAGAAAGGCGGGGTACACCCTGGACAGGTCGCCAGTCTGTCCAGGGCCAACACACAGGGACAGACAACCGTTCACACTCACATTCACTCGCACATTCACACCTAGTGGCAATTTGGATTATCCAATTAACCTATCCCCACAAGCTGCATGTCTTTGGATGGTGGGAGGAAGCCGGAGTACCCGGAGGGGCTTAAAAGTGTTATAATAATAATAATAACAACGGAATTTTTGAGACCCTCAAAGCGCTTTACAATTCCACTATTCATTCACTCTCACATTCACACAGTGGTGGAGGCAAGCTACAGTTGTAGCCACAGCTGCCCTGGGGCAGACTGACAGAAGCGAGGCTGCCATATCGCGCCATTGGCCCCTCTGGCCATCACCAGTAGGCGGTAGGTGAAGTGTCTTGCCCAAGGACACAGCGACCAAGACAGACAGAGTTGGGGATCGAACCAGCAACCTTCCGGTTACAAGATGAGCTTCCCAACCCCCGGAACCACGGTCGCCCCGCCCAGTTATTTATATTAATAAAAACAGGCTCATGAAGAGAACATTGTATGGCTACATGTTCACACCCATTAAATAATCAGATACACTGTCAATCAAATGTATAAAAAATCAAATGTTTTAATAGTTGAATCGATATTTCTTGCTTCACAAGAGACTGTTTTTGTACACGTCTGTTTATCGTGTGACTTTTACCTTTTGACTGGGTAACCTCACTGACTCCTGTAGCTTCTGCAGGAGTCAGTGTTCAGTGAAATTATCAGCTGTATTTACCTCCATTGCATTTATCTGTAGTCGTAGTAGTTTCACCTGTCACAGTTAACATGTACAAAAACATGCCCGTGTATCAATCATTTCAATCAAAACAAAGCATTTGTTGCTCTTCTAATTTAAGCATAACAATACTGATTAATTTTTATTTTTGTTCTCAAGTTTCACAATTTAATTACACAAATAGTAAAAAGCCAACATGCAATAATGTCATGTGATAAAGTGACCATTTTTCTTTATTTTTCAGCTAAACGTGAAGATGAGAGATTCAAAGAGGCCTTTGGGAATTGATCTAACATCTCTGTTGGCAGCATTGTTAAGACAGACATTACACCTCTCAAACTTAAGGTACGTGGCTTGGCATGTGCCTACATTTACAGGAGGTCTAACCTTCTTGTCTATCGTACATCAGTTGGCAGCAGAAGTATATATATTACATGTCTCCAATCTGACCAGATGTTAAGTACATCTAGGAAGGTCCTGATCAAAGAAACCCAGTTCCCTTAAAGCTTTCTCTGAAGATTTCAAACCTTTTCATTACATTTCCTCAGGTCTGTGTAAGACTTTGTGATCTGGCAGTGCTGTTAACCCAGGCGTTAGCCTGCTATCTAACCCTCTATGTGAGCTGGCGGCGATGTTAAAGCAGACATTAGCCTCCTCCCTCTGGCCTGGATTCAGCTGGCACGTTCAGACCTCATTGATGGCTCTGCCAGGCGGACTCCGTCACAGTTGGTGATTTTGATCAATATCAACACCCAGACAGCTTGTTGGAGAACAAACAAACATGTAAATAATGCGTCAACACGTTCTGAAATTCTGGACAAGGTGATTATTGTATGAGAGGGCAGAGAAAGAGACAGAGAGATCAGCTTATGCTTTGCTAAGTGTGTGCAACCTGCATCTATAATCTTCTCATGAAGACAATTTCAATTGTCTCTTTCACTTTAACTCCCTCTCTAGAAGCTATTAATGCTATTCATTTCATTTCAAGGCAGCTTTTCTGAGCCTTATTTTACCAACAGCCCTCTGGTTTCTCTCAGTCTAGACTTTGTTGTCCAGAGGACTTAGAGTTGAGTCTCTTCCATATATTATCCAATAACAAAATAATACTACTTTAGTAACCTCAGAATCTCAGTGTGGTAAGAAAGTCTTTGGGCGTTACAGGTCAGGAATTCTCAACCAGCAGGTACACCAGGAGAAATTTAACATGATTCTTGGAAAAATAGATCAGCTGACATGAAAAAGCAGAAATGGCAATTCAATTAAAGAATTAAGTGTACATTAAAGAGTTAAAACAGTTAACAGCTAACTGAAGATTAAAAAAATAAAAATAAGCAGGAGATATGACCAGAGTTAGTTGTTGGAGGTTAGAGTTAGCACGACCTAAAATTTTTGTTTCTGTGTGCAGTCTTGTTACCTTTAAAATCAATGTGGACCAGGTCTGCAACCAGTTTCAGTCAAAGTGGCTTTGGTGCATCAATACAGTGACAAAAATCAATAAGATTGAGTCTGCTATCAGTCTTTGATTGAATGGAGCCAAGTTGACGATTGCATGCAATTTGCTTGTGCAAAATCTGTTGCTGCCTATAGATACAAAAAATTCACATTAAAGAGAAATTTTCATTTCTGTCCAACAAGAACATTAAAAGGAAAATCTGAAATTTCTCCACAAATGCTGTGCAGAAACGTCGCCTTTATATAGGAATCTAACCAGAATACAAGCCACCTATTACAAAAAGATATGTCACAGACATCAGCAGAGACTGATTGCAACGTGTTGGCAATCTGTAATCTGCAAGCCTTCCCCAGTCTCTCTAAGAGTCATTGCAGTCAATCCGAGTCAAACTGTGGTTGTTTGGAGACAAGTTACCTCCTATCAGGTAGCCTGTGCACTCGTCTTAGGTCTGAAAGCGGTTGTCCAGAAGTTACCACAATTATTTGTAATCAGTCGCCCAGTGAGAAAAAAATTCAATGTCATTTCATAATGTGAATGAGCCATATATATGAGCCAAACGTAAAGCTAAAATGATAAAAGTTGGAAACTGTGTAACTAAATGTACAGCTGTCAGGTATAAGTACAGTATATTATATTCTGTTTTTCACATTTAATTAAGAAATAAGTTAAAATGGTGTAAAAAGTTCAGATTCTTAGGAAACCTTAGATAGTCTAATGTATAAAGTCTTAAAATAGCTAAAAAAAAAAAAAAAAGTTAAATCAAAAATATGATTGACAAGTAAAAAAGGAAGTAGAAGAGACAGAGTGAGCGGTGGGGTATGACGACAAGGGTGATCCGGAGAAAGCATCAGTTCTAATAAAAGAAAAGAAGTTTAGGAGGTCACAAATGAAGCAAAAATGATCTCAACATGATCTCCCCTGAAGGGAGTCAATCTGCATCAGCTTTGCTTGGCAGTGCTGGTCGGTGTGAACACAGCACCGGCGAGGAGAGGGAAACACACGAGGAAGGCACAGCTCTAATTATAAACAGCCATTATCATGGGTGTGAAACCAGAAGTGACAGCAGCAATGGACAGCCAAACACACACACACACACGCACACACACACTCTGATGGGCCAGAGTCATCATATGGCCGAATCACAACTGCTCTGGCTCAGTAATGTCTGGCAGATGTTAGCGCTTTGTACTTAATGACTCCCCCGAGACCTCACCCAATCAGACAGGACACAGTGAGGCGCCGGGGGGGGGAGTGTGTTGACTGTGTGTGTGAGTGACGCAGTAGCTAGTGGCTTGGTCAAAACGCAGATCTTGAAATTCATACATGTCATTAAACCTTGTTTAACATCTGTAGTAGCTGAATCTTCTGTGGTTCAGTTTAATCAGAGGTTTCAGATCAACTGTTTAAAATGTAAGTGTGTGTGTGTGTGTGTGTGTGTGTGTGTGTGTGTGTGTGTGTGTGTGTGTGTGTGTGTGTGTAACAGAGGGAGAGGGAGAGGAACCCTTCTGCTACCAGAGAGTCATTTCATGCTTGACTACTGCATGTTTTAAAGAATAACTGGATTTATGTTGCACATCTCAGCAAGTAAAACGATCAAAGCGAACAGAGTGGGATTAAAACACATTTTCAAACCTCCTCTCTGAACGTGAGATCAAAGGACGACTCACGATAAATGTTAACGTTATTGCTGGAAGATACATTTAAGGTTAGTTTTGTACCTCTCCTCAAACTAACCCAGTATTGTTATGGTTATTATAATGATGATGATTATTATCAAGAGCACTAAAGTATTTTGTTTATATGGCATTTCTTTCATTCTTTGTCTTTTTTTTCTTTGTTTTATTTTCTTTTTCTTTCCTTCCTTTCTTTCATTCTACATTTCATTCTTTCTGTTTCTTAACTCTTTTTATTTTCTTTATTCTGTTTTCTTTCTGTCTGTCTGATGGGTTTCATGTGTTTCTCTTTCACTTTTTTGCCTTCCTTCCTTCCTTGCTTGCTCAATAAAGAATGAACTTGACACTCAAAATCCAGATTAATAGATTTTCTTTTCTTGTCTCTTTTGGACCTGTAAGAATTCTGTAATATAAGCTACAGTGAGAAAAGTGTCAAACCTCTTAATGATGGAACCAGAAACAGCTTCGGGGTGGGTCTGAGATTAGTGATTCAGTTGTGTACTGTGTGTAGGCGTTCACTACAAAACAGTTGTTATTCAGACACAGTCTGTAAAAAAAAAAGTAGTTAATGTAGCTTTGTGCAAAAATATTTCTCTCTAACACATAATGTCATAACAGCAGCAGTGCTCTGATTTGCTATATTGAAAATGTCAGCAGCAGCAGATGCTGCGCTAATGGCCACTGGATGCTGCACCAGAATCTAGCAGCTGGAAACCATGACGCTAACTACCACCAGGGAGAAACGCCAAGCGATCCACAACCCTGTTGCAGTCGGGCAGCAGTACACAACACTCCATCACAGTTTTGGGGACAATGCGATACATAAGCCTCAATTTATACTTGCTGAGTGAGGAGGCTTAATGAGGAGATTCACTCAAGGCAGAGCCAAAGAGAAAGTTGGAGTGTGCACTGCAGTGTTCAGAATCACCAGTGCAGCAGAGACAAATATTATATCCCACCAATTCTTCATCTCTGTAACCACTTTACCCACAAGGCAGCTTGACCATTACATAAGTCATAGACTACATTTTCATGTAGTTTTCCGTATGTCACTTGAAGCAGTCCACATAACTTGGCCCTGTACTCAATGTCATATCAGAATAGGCCCAAGTACACCTGTGTGCGTACAGGTACTTAAAGTGAAACCTGCCTGTATGTTTCCAAAGTTCAGATGCAGCTAAACTAGTTAATTCTCTGGCTAAAGCTGCACAAATCCAGAAACCCAGAACCCTGCCAAATCTGGCAAACATTACTGGTTCATTGTCAGAACTCTGCTGAGTGATACTTCGCAGACTCCTTTGTCTAACACTTTTAATTTAGTTGCTTTCCAAATTTTCACAACTTTTTCACACATGCATCAATGCCCAGATGATGAAAACAAACATTTTACAAAGTGAAAGGTTCGAGGTGCTGCTGAAAGGAAAAGTTGCCCTCAATAAAAACCTCCACCCATTGGCCCTGTCGCTTTCTGATGCCCCACTAAGAGCTGTCACTCACCCCCCAACTCCCCATCTTCCTCTGTCTGTCTGTCAAACAGGAAGAGTGCGTTTCCCCTCCATCTGTTATTATCTCCTCTTTTCCATGAGTACTGGGGGGTCAGTGGGGGCTGTCCATGGGCTGGCCATCCCGTTAGAGGCCTATTAACAGTCCCCAGGCTCTCTGCTGGGGCCTACTGGAGAGAAATCCATATCAATACCTGTCTGTTATGCCTCCAACCGTTAGACACAGCCATGCTGCCTGCCTGGCACAGTCAAGCACTGCATGGGCCTCCTGTCGAGACACAGAGAAGATGGGGTTTCAATGCAAGCGTGGCACTTGAGTGCGGACCTCCTGTCAGTCCTCCTGTTGCACTGACGGACCTAACTAGACAATGCACAGTTTGAAAAGGCACACTTCCCAGTCCTGTTGCTGTCTCTAATAGCATCAGTTGTCTCTTTGGATCACATCTGGCCTGCAGAGATTACAGCATGCCGCTTCCTCTAACAAGCTGGGAGGAAGGTGGCTAGAGGTGAGGTAAAGAGAAAGTTGGTGATGGCAACGACATGTGTGGGCTGCAGTTTGTAAAATTCACAAAACTCTCACAAAAGGCTAATGTGTGGTTAATGCAACTCATAAATTAAAGACACAGTATAAGTATCACTTTTCACCATTTTATTCAGTCTCATCGTCATTTGTTTGTGATGGTTTTTATCTCTTTTTTCAGTACCTGGATGCTGCAGGTGTATGATGGATCACATACACTCCTTAATCTCACAGGGTTAAATGCTCACAACATTTCTGCTGCTCAATAAAATTAATGTTTTATTTTTTTGCTTAGGAGGTGATTGTTCTTTATTTCCAGTTTGTGTCACATTTTTTGTAGTTTTACTACCACTGGGCTAAAAGGTTAAAGACAAGCTGGCATCTTCCATGCTTACGGCTATGGTTATGCTTGTGGGTGCATCATGCAGAATATGGCAGATAAATTAAACATTTAAAGAAACAATTCTTGGCAAACAGGATGGCTGTCTAGGCCGTTCTTACTGCAGTTCATGTTTATGATGTTCTCCTGCCACTCATGCACAGTGAGTGAGAAAAATAGCATCAGCTGCTCAGCTTATCCACCTGATTATCATGCAAACTGATTGTTGGATAATTTCTACACCAAAGCAGTGACTGAGTGCACCTTTTACACTGTTATACCTCAGTATTAAAACATGAACATGTACATCATAATAAAAGTAATCTTATTTATAGTAATCTTAATATATTTCTAAGCACTAGTGGCTCCCTCTGCTACATTGCTTTCTACCCATTGTACCTTTACTATATTCTTAGATGCTGGTGCACTTTTATTTTTATAAATATTGGCAGATAAAAAGGAAAAAGATATTAATAAAAGTATTTTATCAGTTTGTCTATAAAGAGTCAGAGTTCTTGTTTGTGCCATAAAAGAAAAAAGCAAAAACAGAAAATGTGACAGCAGTTACTAACAACAAGCTGACAATTTTGTAATAGCCGACTAATTTGTAATAAAATCTTTGTTATAGCATATAAATTACTGCCAGTCATTTGGCTCCAAATGGAGCTACGAGGACCAATCAGAGCCTTTTCGCCTCTAATCCATCATATCAATAGGAAGTTTAAAACAAACATGTCGTGTGTGTCCATCTGTCTTGATGTTAGCAGGGAATAGAGGTCTGTTTCCTCATTAGCAGCTTATTAACAGCCCCAGCTCAGCAGAGAGCACTTTCTCTGGAGGACGGGGGCCCTGGGGGAGGGCATTTGAATGGTACAGAGTGCTTTGTTTCTGGGTCTGGCCTCCCAGACCAGCCCCCTGTCCGAGCCTGCCCAGGGGAGGCTGTGTTATGCATGTAAGGGATAAGGGGAGCTAGAGGAGAGGGACGGAGAGAGGAGGAGAAGGAAGGATGGATAGAGGAGGAGATGGAGAGGGAGTGTTGACTGGAGGTCATCCATCAAACCTGCTGTCAATTTTCCCACCTCCTGTGGAGACACAGAGAAAAGGAAGGAATTAAACACTGTGGTATAAAACCAGATACTTATTAAATATTTTATTCACCAAGCAGATGAAATGTAACTTTTATGTTTCTTTCTCCCATCACAGTGATCCCAAGATTAGTTTTGTCCAAGTGGAGGCGATTTATCTTGCAAAGTCACACCCTTGTAGCTTGTGTTGCAATAGCTTTTATATCTTACTCAAATTTAATGTGTCCCTTATCATTTATTCCTCTGCATTTTCTTACAACGCTCTGTATTTGAACCATAACTTTAAACCCTTAACTTTAAAGACTTCTTTGAAATCCTAAATCAACAATTTTGTTACAACGACAGAAAAAATACACTGCAGACATTTTACTGTAGTAGCTGCAAAAAGTCTGCAGAGAGTTGTATAAATGCACCTCAGTTAATTTGCACAGATCTGTGCAGATTTGTAACAATTTAAATCCTATTCATTTAGATTTGATACATAAAAACATATTTTTGCACAAAGCTACAAAAAATATATTAAGGTGTTATTAAATGCACACAGATTGCCAGCACATTGCAATCAAGAGTCTGCACCGAAGTTTGTTGCCAAATGACTTTATTCTGGTAATATTCCTATATAAAAGCAAGGTTGCTGTATTATTTTGTCAATGGTAAATGGATTGTTTCTTATCAAACCCTCCTACTCTGCTTGAGTCCTTAAATGAAGTAATTTCTTAAATTTTGTTCTATATCTATGACACCTTACAGATTTATCACAGATAATCGCTGAGTTTTCACAAAGAGATTGCTTTTATTTTCCAACCTGACCCCATGCAATCACAGACCGATAGCAGACTGACGCTGTTATAATGCTGTTTTATCAGCAATAAGAAAGAGACAGCAATGGACTGTGAGGAGTCGCAGATGTGGCCTCCATCCTCAAAGCAACCATTTTAAAGGCAAAAGGATCACATTCATTCACAAAAGTTCATTCCACAGTTGTTCCGCCGTCTCCAGCCACTGTTTTCTCCGGTGTGACTGTAGCACAACCAGTTAAGGAGATGGATGGATGGTGGAGTGTGATTAAAAACAATTAAATTAAAATAATTAATAAATAGGTTAAATTGGCAGATTTACAATAAATGTGCATCAGCCACGTTCATCTTATATAAAAGCAAAAATATTCCCCTGCTATGAGTTTAAAGCTCTTTATGCAAAAACAAGGAAGATTCTAATTTTACGTTTTAATATCATATTCTTTTCTCCCACCGTTTAACCTGTTGAGCCACAGAACTCAGCGAACTCACTTTCAGAAGACAATGAAGCTTATCACTGCTATTTGTCTCCTGATTTGAACAACACATCTGTTCAGTGTGCGTCTGTGCCAGCACAGACATGTGTTGACCTCAGACCAGAGTTTGACAGTGCAGGTCTCGAGGTATTTGCTGGGTTTGTAGCAGCAATCAGGACCACTGGTTTCAGGTCTCTGTTGACAACACCTATGCTGTGACCATCTGTCAAGCAAGCGATATATGCTGTACATGTAAGAACACTGATGATGCATATGGTGCAACAATAGACACTCCCACAGAGGCACACAGGAGCGCACATGTTAGCACACACAAATGCATTCAAGTTTAGAAACACACACGGGCAGCTTCCCAAGGCACACACGTTTTAACAAGGAAAACACCATATTCCACCAGTTAACCATCTAATTATACAGTTATCCTCCTATTTACAGTACTATAGACGTGAAAGGCAGATGACACAAGCTGTCATTTCCTCACCATGCTTTGCAGAGCTCTGCGAGGCAGCTGGTTAGCAGAGGGCCTGAGTAGGAGGAGGCAACTTGGCAACAGCTGTTGGAATGAATGCGAGTAGTTAAACACAAGTCCTCCAGAGGCTCAGTGTTTGGAACAATCACCTGAAGCTTCATATTCCTGCACGATGCTTTAAACAGGATGGAAATGAGAGATGGGGCGGGTGAATGATGGCGCGGTGATTTTGGAAAACAACAAATCCTCCAAATTAAATGACAAAAAAACTTTGCAACTGCACTTTAAACTAGAAGTAGAAATTCATTTTCGATATGATGTATCAGATGATGTGAACTGTGCTGCCTTAAGATCAAAAATCCTTTGGTTAGGTTTAGAGATCTACATCATGGTTAGGTACTCTTATCAGGAGCAGTGCTGGAAAATATTACTTGATATTAATAATTACTTGATTTTTATTACGACAACAACAAAAATGTGTGTAAAAAAACAAAAATGACATTAAAGACTAGAATGAAATGGTCTAAACAGCAGCTAGATTTCAATAAAAAATAATATTTTATATATTTTATTTTATAAATATATATATTACAATTTTATAATGTATAGACATTTTAAGAAAATACTTTTTAGAGTTAGTTGTTGCTTTACAACAAAAAGTAATCTGCTATCTGCTAACTCACTACTGTATTATCAAAAGTGAATTACCTCTTTAAAGGTAGATTTCATATGTTGGTAAAACTACCCACAGGGTGTGTAGCCTGACTTATATGCTTACAGGCATTGCGAGTTATTTATTGCCTGCTGACTTTAACTTGTGCCTAACATTGCACAGGGAAATAAAGAGGGACAGGTAGCAACAACACAACTATAGTACTTTGTATAACTGGTTGGGTGTTATCGTTGTATATTTTCTGGGTATTTTTGCAGTCAGCCTTGCGGGATTTTAGCTTCTATACGTACCTTTTTCTACAATAGGATCACTGTGGCCACATTTGTTTATAAAGTGTTCTTTGTGCTGGTTTTCAACTCTGCTCTCAGCTTTGGTTCTTTTATATTTACTACAAGATCCCATGTTTGTTCCCATTAGGATAGGCATTTGTCTCAGTGTGTTTATGTATAATTAATTGGGCAGAACAAGAGGCAAAAAGGCTGCCAGTGGAACTAATTACTTTCTGCAGGGAGAGTAATTAAGTAGTATTACTTTTTTCAAAAGGTAACAAGTACACATTTAATACATTACCGTTTCTGCGTAAAAAAACTAACATTTTCAGTGTTTTTTCGTGCAAAAAAATAATAATAATAATAATTTGAGTACCCTAACTCCCATTTTTTGAGGAAGAAATGTGATTTAACTGTCTTTCAGTGTGGCAAGCGTTTAGGGTGGTGGTGGTGGTGTAATGTTATAGTGGATATTTTCTTAGCACAATTTAATTTAATTGAAACTTCAAATTCAAACACACGTCCTATGTATGTATTTTGTTGACCATGTCCATCTAACAATAGTGCACCCATCTTCTGATGGCTGTCATGTCATACTATGTCACAAAGCTCAAATCAAAGTGGTTTCTTGAACATGACACTGAGTTCATTGTACTCAAATGACCTCCACAGTCACCAGATCCCAATCCAAAGGAGCACCTTTGGGACGTAGTGGAACCATAGCGCTATCATGACAATATGGTATAAATATCTTTGAGGATTCTCTCCAACAGTTTTTTTCAATCTATGCCACAAAGAATTACTGCAGTTCTGAAAGTGGCTAAAGTGGCTGGTTAGTGTAGTTCAGAAATGATTACACTCGTGAAATGAAGGCTTCTGAAATAAGCAGCAGTCTTCTGTATTAGAGTCAAATGCTTTGAAGTCTCATCCATCCACCTCAGCCGCCTCCCTGTGTGGTCACCTGACTTCCCACTTCTCTCTGTTAAAAGACAAAATACAGTTTTCCCAACTTTTCTTTTTGTTCCTGCTCGTTTGATAGTCTACCCCTTCCTATAACCACTCTCCTCCTCCTCCCCCACTCCGCTGCAGGCCACCCTTCCCTTCCCAGCCTGCTTTGCGGTCCCTGAGGCGCCAGCCGCACCCTGTCCCGTGCAGTCTCCTGCCGTCCCGCTGAAGACCGTGAAATCAGCATGATTAATAATTATAATTATTGGCAAACGTGCCAGCTGCTCTGTGGCAATGGGCACCTCTGATTTATGGTTCTGTAAATGCAAACAGTCATTGTCCATATTCAGAGAAGAAAGGAGGGAAGGCAGGAGGGGAGACTGAGGCAGACGGGGAGTTTTGGATGCCTGCCCTCAAAATATGATTTTATCTTCGGAAGTCAGCAGCCCTGTCCTGCAGGCATTGTCCTGCGTGCCTCCCTCCTTGCTTCCAACCATTCGTCTCTTGTTCTGCCCATATTCCTCACCTAGTCTGTGCTCCATGGAGCATTGCTTTTTGATCTCAGTGGGCTTCAAAGGAGTCTGGGGCCACAGGGTTTCAGGCATTGTGCATGCAGACTGTGGCTTTATGAACAAGCCTATCGTTAGCATTGTATTATCACAATTCAAACCCTTAGTGTTGAGGTGTTTGTACACTGAGCTATGTGCACTGATTAAAGACAATTAATGACTTAGAAGAGAAGTAAAACTATCTGGCTGAGATAAATCATTAATTATCTGGGCATAATATATCTGGAAAACAACCAAGAGTCTGTCATGAAGTAGACAAGAGTTTTGTTGCTTTATTTGTGTTTCCTGCATGCGTGAGTGTGTTTGTGTTTGTTTGCCCTGACTGATGGAGTGGCACGGTCTGTTCATCGGGCTCTGGGGGTCTGCTGATGTGTCTATCACTGACAGAACGAGACTATGGATTACCTCGCTCATTAATCACCATCAAAGTGGCAGCTTGCACACACTCACTCGTGAACCGCATACATGCAGTAATGCTAGCTCGCACAAGTTTGCCCACATACAAACACACACACACACACACACACACATCTCTCCACACACAGACAGAGTGGTTGTGACAGCTACTGGCCACCAACCTGTCCGCAGCCTAATCTCATTAGGGTCCTTCTGGCATCTGGGCCTGTTGTGCTGAAGGATGGCCTATGATGGAGTGAAGAAGACAAGGCGTTCAAGCGTATAATGGATGTCTAAATCATCTGGCCTCAACCAGCGGGTCCTCTTACTCTTTCATTTGATGATCTGGAAGCATCCTTTGGAAATTCCTGGAAGATAAAAGAGCGGAAAAATGCAAAAGACACCTTGATGCTTGAATTGCAGTTGGGTTTTTTTTGTTTTTTTAAAAAAGGCAGTAACCGTTTGGCAAGAGTAATTACATGAAACTGGGGTTTGTGGTAGTGCAGCGACACTCATCACACCTGTCTGCCACTCTCTAGTATGCTGCAGGCCTGTCCTGTCCTGTCTGGTCCTGGAGCACAGTGTTGTACCTGTCAGTGTTGTGCAGATGGGTTTCAGCTCCCTCAGGTATCTGGGCTAAATACCCGTCATTAATCACCACATAAAGCCTCCCCAGCGGGAGATGCCCCAGGTTAGACCACATCAAGAAATAAATTGGCTGAAAAATGGCTCTGGACGAAGGCTCTATCCCTGGAGAGGAGAGGAGAGGAGAGGAGAGGAGAGGAGAGGAGAGGAGAGGAGAGGAGAGGAGAGGAGAGGAGAGGAGAGGAGAGGAGAGGAGAGGAGAGGAGAGGAGAAAACAGCCTTCTCGATCCCACTAAGTGATCTGTCAGCGGGCTAAGCGACACCATCATTCACTCGGCCCCTATCGTGTTCCCGTGGTGCTGACAATCTCGGCTGTTTGCTTTCAGATTTGCACACATTCATCTTCTTTATTTGCCAAAGTGGCTTTATGCTTAGACAGAAGGCTTGAGCTTTAACGCTTCAAGTGTGGGGGGCCTTTGGGTCCATCAGGCTTTAAATAAACATTTCTGGAAGATAAGGATTTAACAGAGGACACACAGAGAAAGTAAAGCAGGTTTTATGCTTCAAACTCACAGGTCAAAGCAGGATCATTAGCTTATTCAACTCTCTTATTTATTCTCTGACATGGAAATCTTGACAACTTGTTGTTGTGCTGCACACTGAGTTTCCAACTCCCTCAAAATGATCCATAATCTTCCCATCGCCCACCTTGAGGTCATGACCCAGTCTTGAACAAACACTGCTGTAGGGCTCACACTTATTTAAGTGCCAATAATGAGCAGAAAGCTAAGTTAGGACACTTCCCTCTGCTCGCCATGATCCTATCAGCACTTAATCAACCAATTAAAATATGCATATACAGCATGTTTCGCTAAATAAAATGCAACAAAATGGAAGAAAATACTTTTCAGGTGTGTTAAATACTATGATGAGTTAAAAAATGATAAAATAAAGTTGATGAAAGCAGAGATAAGGTCAAGGACATGTTGGAGTCCAGTGGCCCAGACCTGCCCAGCTTAGAACAGCATGTCTGTGGCTGTCCACTCCTATGATTAATGACTGGATGGATTCCCCTGGTCAGTCACAGACTCGCTGCTCCATGACACTGGTCCACCTTTCACTGTATCCTGCAGCCCTCAGGGCCTCACTACACCTTCAGTGGTGGGCTTCACAATGCAAATATGATTATTCGTATTTATTTGCTTAAATTGAATAAATGATATGACATTTTTCTGTTATGTTCTTACCTGCATTTTTTTCTTTCTTAAAATCTAAAATTCAACCAGACTGAGATAAATATATTTAACAATAAAATACAAAATTCCTCAAAAAAAATATTTTTAAGTGTTTTGTTTGTTTTTTTTTAAATAGGAGCATTAGTTCAGTGAGAATGTTTCAGTTTTGTTTTCAGTCTAGTGGCAGCTATTGCAAGAAAAACTAAACAAAACAAAAATAAAGAAAACATTTATGTATATATATACATTTTTCAAATAAAAAAATGGCTTTTTAAAACTCTTTCATTAAGTCTTCATGTGTGCTGCTCCCATGTTAATGATAAGGATGACATAATGCTTTGTGAAACACTTGCTGCAGTGCATTACAACTCAAGTCTGTTCCTGAATGTTACACTGTGCCTGCCTGCTAGTCCTAATAGGAGAGGATCAGTAAAGGACAGCTTAAACTGTCTGATATCTATAATTCTACATATTATGGCAGCAGGAAATGGATGGATTTTGGAAAGTCATGACTCTTATGCAAACATTTATGACTGCATTGTAGAAATATATCATTTGATAAATATTTGCATTATGAATTTTTTTAAAATTTCAAAATAATCACTGATATTACAGTTTATATTATGCAATCAAAAGCCACATGTTAAATTGCTCATTAACAAAAATATCTCATCAGCCAATCATGTGAAGGTAACTTGGTGCATTTGAGGACCAGAATAGGGAAGAAAGGTGATTTAAATGACTTTGAATGCCTAATTGATGCAAAAGGTCAGAGGGAAATGGCCTGACTGCTTCAAGCTGACAGGAGGGAACAGTAACTCCAATAATCACAATTTCCAACCAAGCTATTGAGAAGAGCGTCTCTGCACACAACACGAAGGTTCACTTTGACAGCAGAAGGTTAGAAAAATGTTTCCGGGACTGATAAGTCTCAAAGTTTGCTGCAACATTTGGATGGCTGGGTTACATTTTGGTGTGAACAACATGAAAGCTCCACTGATCACTTGAATTCTAAAACTAACATTTTATGCTTTTCGATGCAACAAAAAAAGCAACTTAGGTACTCTAAAACCAATGTGTCGGGGAGGAATGGTGATTTAAATGTCTTTGAATGTGGCATGTGTTTGCTGAGAAACAGAGTATGAGCAGTTCAGGCTGCTGCGGTGTAAGGAGGATATTCCTTTGGGCTCCTTAGTACAAACTGACCATTGTTTAAACATCACAGTCTGCCTGAGTATTGCTACTGACCACGTGCATCCCTTAATGCCCATCTTCTAATGGCTACTTCCAGTGGAAAACTACACCATGTCACAAAGTCCAAATCATCTCAACTGGTTTCTTGAACCTGGCAGTGAGTTCACCGTACATAAATGACCAGATCTCAATTTAACAGAGCACCTTTGGGATGTGATGGAGCAATTCTCATTGTGGATTTGTAACCAGCAAATCTGCAGAAACTGCCATAGTTAGTTTTCATCAGTTTTTTTAATCGAGTGAGTTTTCTCATTTCAGTTTATTTTTATTAATGTTTAGTTTTTGTTTCATTTCTATTTGTTTTAGTCATTATTATTATTTATTACTATTGTATTATATTATTTACAAGATTTGGGTAAACCAGTCTCATCTAAGTCTCAAAAAACATCTATCAAAGATAAGTTTTGGGGTTTTTACCAAACCGACAAACACTAAAACTACTGGATTTTTATTTTTAGTTGGTTTTACAGGTTCACAAAAGTTTCACAGTCAGTTTTAAATTATTTCAAAGATCCAGATTTTATTAACTCAAATATTTTTTCACATCTGGCTTTAGTTTTTATGGGTTATTATAGCTTTTAACTACAACAGCCTTGGAAACTGCCTGATGTTATCATGACATTATGAACCAAATATGTAAATAGAATGAAGGCATTGCCACCTTAAGTTGATGGGATCACTTAATAACATGAAATCCCACCATATGTCAGTGCTGACTTTGAGCTGAAACACGGTCTTTACCTCAGCATCTCTGTACATACTTTCTTCACACTCACTTAAAAGGACCACAGGCCATTATGTATTTTAAAAAGAAGGGCATGGTGAGTGGCCAGGTTATGCTCCTCTATTCTTCTTATTCTTCCCTCACCAGAGCGGTCGATGTCAGTAGGAGATGGAGGGACAATAGAGGTGATCTCTCTGATCTCAGTGCTCCTATTGTGGCTTGTCATATTATTAATGTTCATATCTGAGAAAAGCCATGGCCTCTGCCTCGCTGCTCTGTCATGTTCTCTGCTGGACTTTCTTTCTTCACACTGTTGTGCTTTATCTCAGTGCGGCTCTGATGCTGTATTTGATCTCGGCAATATATGGAAATGTAAAGAGGAAGTGTAAGAATTTCTCACATTTTCATTATCTGATTTGGTTCCCTTTGAAAAATATGCTTTTGAAGTCTCATTTGTCCTTTGTAGCACAATCATTTTAAGAGCTGCGACAACACATTTATATTCTCGCTCTTCCCTAAGGTTTTTGCCCCGTTCTGCAAAAAAAAAATTGCAAGACTGAAGGCATGTTGGCCACTCTCCTTTCAAAGATGTCATTCATTTATCAGTGGTGCCGTGGCTTGCTCATGCCTTGCTGTGCTGTGCTTGGGGTCAGGGCTTCTTCACTGTGCACTCAGAGTAATTATTAACCCACTGGGATTGTCCAGCAGCCCTTTGGTCATCTGGGACTGCAGAGTGTCAATCGGCAAAGGTCACAACTAGGCAGCAGAGTAATGAGTAAGGAGACGGAGAAAGAACACAGACAGAGGGAGACTAATTAATTAAACCTGAAAATGACAAGAACCTCCTTTTGCTGTGCAAACATTTGTAAGATATATTTGGTTATATTTTACTCCCGTGAAAAGAATAAAGACT
This sequence comes from Oreochromis niloticus, assembly GCF_001858045.2. Lineage (NCBI taxonomy): Eukaryota > Metazoa > Chordata > Actinopteri > Cichliformes > Cichlidae > Oreochromis > Oreochromis niloticus. Next base: position 11,762,124 of record NC_031978.2, on the reverse strand, counting down.
ATTGTTTTCAGCAAAGCATTACTAAGCAACATGAATGGCAGTGCAGTAATGAATGGCCTAACCTACTGTGGGACGCGGCCCCTCGGTGGGCTGTGAAGGTACTGCAAGTGAGAGGTGAAAATTAATTTACAATAAAAACTTTTTTTTAAATTAAGCTTGAAAAGAACTTATATAAAAAGAATTTATAAGACTGCACATTATTTTCATTTTATGACCTATTTTATGTCTTAGGTGTTAATGGAAAGTCAACCAACAAGCAAATCATCAAAAGGTCAAAAACATCACTGAAAACACAAAGAAGGAAATGCTTCATCTTAGACTAGTCTGATGATCACAGATGTGATTAAAGCATTGTGTGAGCTGCAGAAGAGTTTCAGAATTTAAAATAGGCTGTGGCAGTCAAAACGTTTGGGACTAGCCCGTCTAAAGGACTGTAACTCAAACATTACAATTATGAATCCCAGTAAGACTTCATTCTGGAGTTTGGATGTTTGCTTCCTTATTAGAATTTAGACTTTGGTAGATAACAGTTTTACCAAAACAGTCTGACATTAAAACAATACAGTGAGTCAAAGAGATGGTGGAGTAGGAAATATAACTGTCATTTTTAGTGATGAAGAGAGAACCCAAATTCAAAGAAGAGAGAAACATAATAGACATCCTTATTAAGGTTGCAGGGAAGACTGGACTATATATACAAACGGTGGGGAGTGAGACACAGGTGAAAACAATCAAGACAGTGAAAAACAAGGCGGTCAAGCTGAAACAAAACATGACAGGAAACTTAATGAAGTGTTTCCCTTCACAGCACAGAATCTGGAATAGGTACCAAAGTCTGCTGTTATCTAGATCAGGTAGCTAACTCTTGCTGAACTTCTTATCACTATTCAGTTTTTAATCAATTACATTCCTATACTATAATAATATAACTATAAGTGCCTGTTTCTGCTGGAGGTTTCTTCCTGTTAAATGGGAGTTTTTTCCTCCTCGCTGTCACCAAAGTGCTTGCTCATAGGGAGTCATATGATTGTTGGGGCTTTCTTACAATATAAATTGTGATTAAGAATTATGAATAAAATTGAACTGAACTGAATTGAATAACTTCTATAATTTACTAAATCACAATTAATGCTAAAAAATAACTAAAAAAAGTAACTTATTAACTGCATGCTTGTTCTTATTGGAACATTGCATGTGTCTGTTATGTAATGTGCTGCATTACTGTTCCTAATTTCAGTCACATTACAGTTATTGATAAAAGAATTATTGCACTGCATACATTTTGCAAAAATTTGCAAATTCAGGGGGAAAATTCATCAAATGTGGCTTTTCACGCGCAGTTTGCACCAATGACTTGACCTCAGTTTGTGCAGGACATAGAACAAAAATGGCAGAGTGGTACACTGCTTTTTAAAGGTGAGGATATCGACATTATTTTTGGAATTTGCTTCACGAAATGAAAAGCCTGTGATGCGGAAGTGCAAATTGTATGCAGACAAGAAACCACTATCCACCTTAATAAAACAAAAACAAGTAGCAAAAGCCCTCCAGTCCCCAAATCATGATCAAGATTAGTGTAACAAAATTAGAAACAAGTAGATTCGTCACCATACAGCAGCTACTAGGGAAAACATTCACCATATCTATAGTAGATTGGTACTGCCACAACATTTTTAAGGTTACTTCCCACTTTGTCGTGATATTTAAACACCAAGACCTTGTTTGTGTCCTTTGTATTAGGACAGAGGTTTATCCCAAAGGTTGATCTATTTATCTCTGCAGTTTTCTCAGTACGAGGTTGCTGAGCATGCATCAGAAGATAGAGGTTTGTGGTCATATGTGAGCTGTGGTTATTATGTGACCAGGTGATCTCAGCTAATGTTGCAGAACTGAAAATGTAATGAAACAATCAGTGCAAGGAATGAAAGAGTGCAGTAATACTTAAAGTAAACCATCACTTTTTACTTTTTAAAGTAATAAACATGTCATTATGTTAGTAGATTAGTAAATCATTTACATTTACAACAGTTGTCACTTTGTAACTCAATAACATGACATATTCAGATTTATAATTATCAAAAGATGTTAAAATATCAGTTTGATGGCCAAATCCCAGATACAGATTCTGCCTTCCTCTGCTCGCTCAGCCAGACCCCTGTGTGTGACATAACCTGGGAAAAGTATTTTTTGCCATCATGGGAAGTGCAGAGTGTGAAGGTTCTCTACATAAAACCCACAACCTCAAACTGAAGGTTATTTATGCCACTACTGTGGCATTGTGGCCTACAGAGTCTTTGTGATGCAGGGAACAACATCCTCTAAAGCTGCTTGGGTTTTGTGGGGAATAAATTGTGCGGTTCCTCTGGTCCAGCTCTATATCATATTCGGCTAGCTTGTGGGTGCCACTGAGGTGGTGAATGGGCCGCCAGAGGCCCAGCCACTGGCGGGTGGTCTGACACAGAAAGGTTAAATATGGTTCAGCCATGGACTCTCTCAAAGGGCCTGGTTGTTAAAAAAATAAGTTATGTGTGCTATACGTCTTCATGCAGTCAGAAAATTGACAATACTGGCGCAGTGAGGCACAGGGCTGTCCGAGAGCTGAACTTCATGGTTGACCATCCCACTGAAGAAAAAGAGTCGCAACCTCACTTGTTTCCGGTGGATTTATTGACGGCTCATCAAAGACTCGGCTAGACGAGAGGTGTAAAATCAGCACAATGACCATAATGGTTATGCTCAGCTCTTTGCACTCAAAGCTATGAACTCTAAACTTGAACTCAGTGACAGAGAAATGGAAAAGCAAACAAAAATGTAGCCATTAAATAAAAGAAACAGTTCAAATGCTTAATATAGTACAAGCATTGAGTGATTAAATCAGACATTGCTCTTAAAGCCCAAGTGAGTTATTGTACTACTTGTATGGTCAACTGATAGGTCAGTTTTGCATGCCTTTATCCATTATCATCATCATCAGAGGATGATTACTGACTCCTCTCCTTCTTTTCTCCTCTAATACTACAACTATAACACTACAATCCATCTTTTTGTTAAAAATGTAATCAAATTAGGGATGATGCAGAAATAAAATGGGTCAACCGGTGTTATTTTCCCATCTACAGTGTGTATGCCATCACTGTTTTGTGCAGTTAGACTGACAGAGTCAAGATGACTTTATTTGAAAGCTCATCTCAGTTTAAAACATTTGAAAAAAGGAGCATTTTTCTACCTATTGTAGAACAATAGAAATTTCTAGTTATTTATAGATAGCGAAAAAACAGGAAATTGTTTATGTAGTTTCTGGTCTAGTATGAATAGCCATGAGGAGGTCTTTATCAGTAGGAAACGTTGTAAAACGTATTAAAATACAGTTGAAAGTCCAAAATTTATATCCTATAAATGTTCTAATGTCATACAGTGGGCCAGACTGGAGTCTTTGCTGTCTTTGTGCTTGACACCCCTGAATAGACAACGGGGCCTAGCTGATTTACCTGCAAAGAAGGTACAGGTATAACTGCTTTTCATAGAAAAGGATTAGTATTGTACAGAGGGACTTGCACACATTGATTCAACAACCCCAATTTTCTCCACACAGCTGTGTCAGCTTCTGGATTTCTGCGTAATTCAATAATAAAAAAAACCTAAAAGTGCTTTATCCACAGAGAACAGGGGTGGGAGTGGGACATGGAGAGAGGGCGTGTGTTTTTGTATGTGAGTGTATGTTGGGTTGGGAGGTCCGAAAAGCAGTGAACGGGATGGGAAGGAGCTTCAAAGCCTGGGGAAGAGGTCCCTGGCCCCCCACTGCAGCCTTGTTCACATGAGAATCAATCTGGTGCCAGTGTTTGATGTGAACCACAGATAAAAGAAACGAAACAAAGAATGACAGCGGGGAGATATGGAAAGATGGGGCACAAACAGACAGGGAGATTAATGGGATAGGCAGATAAAAAAATGTAGAGGTATGAAGAAGTGCCAGAGGGCAGTGTTTACCAAAGAGAGACAGGGCTACGGTATCGGGACAAGCAAATCCATGGATATGGAAAAGGAGTCACGAAGATGGTGTGATTTTAGGAAAAATGCTGTTGGGAAGAGACAAAAAAAGAAAATCAAACCATCTGATTGACAGATGCATGTAAGCAGAAGGACAAAGTAAAAGACAAAATGTCTTTCAGTCAGACAGACACAATCCATCAGTCAGTCAGACATCGAAGGGCAAACGAAGGTTCAAAGCCAGCGTGGTGGACACCAGTGCAGTGTCTCCTCGCACAGTCTCCCCGTGACGCCAGGAACTCGAATTATCATCACAATGCAAACTGCATTATCATCATCACCACTACCATTATCATGAAAAATGAAAATCATATTGAGTTCGGAGCAAAGCCTTCAGCTGGACAGCTTTCACTAAAGGATTCACCCCTGTGGAATGTGGAGGTTATATCTCAGTGTGCCTCAGCTTATCGAGAGCTTTATATTCACAGATAACACTGAAAATATACTGTGACAAAGGAAAAAGTTGTAAAATTAGCATAAGAGTGTAAATTAGAAGCCTCCTTTTTTCCAAACCTCCTCTTTGAAACTCCCCCCTCACTTGTCCATCGGCCGGTCGTCATGCTCCTCATGGAACAAGGTAGGAATGTTGTTTTATTTGTACTACGTTGAACAGAAAAGTCACAGTTCTGTTATCACGGGCCGTATGGGGACAATGAGAGGCGGAGAGAGCAGCTTTTGGGTCTTTTCTTGTTTTCATTTCAGTTGAAACAGCCTCGGACATTGTTGTTCTTTCTGCTAATTAAGCTGTTAGAGAGAGGGGCTGGTCTGACAGGGCTCTGCTTGGCAGGGAGGTGAAGAGTCAATGGGCCGAAGCTGAACTGGAGACATTTATGGGCTGCCTTAAGCCATTGTTTCCCCCCACTGACGATCTTTTCAGGCCAGTCGCCTCTGTCTCGGTGACCTGTACAATGAGAAGAATGCCACTCTGAGAACCCAGAGCTGGCCACAAAGAGCAGTCCCGCAGAATGAGGATTTCACGGCACTGGGCCGAATCCGGACGCTGCCAAGATTCCGCGGATAGTTCTTACTTTTTCCGACCACGAGACACTCCGAGCAGCTCTGCGTGTGTCTGTGGTTGTGTGTCCAAGCAGGAAATATTTTAGACATGGATGTTTTGCATATATTCAGTAATACAGGTAAGTTTAATTATGTCGTAGAGATGCTCCAAAGGTTAATTCAACAGAGCCATTAAAAAATAAACATTAAGAAATGTTATTTGTTCTCTGTAGTAAAGCATTTATTTAAGTATTTTAACATAAATTCCTAGTTATTACCCAGGGGGAAAAAAGAAAAATCAGATTGGACTTTGATCAACTTTTTCTCCAAGTTTGTCCAGCAGCAGTTGTTTCAGCCACCTGTTCCTGTTACAGAAGCTGTCGCCCAACCTTGCAGATTAAACAGGTGAGATTAAGGCAAAGCTTTGGGCAGCTTGCAGAACATCCCCTAACACAGGCTACAAACACCCCTTCTGTGAGTGTGTGCATGCATGCATGTGTGTGTGTGTGTGTATGTGAGTGTGCTCTGGTCCATTTGATGGCCATCCAAGCGTCTCTGTGTGTTTACTTGGACTTCACGGCAGATCCGTCCTCTCTCGCCGAGTCACACAGCTCTGTCGCTGGCCTGAAGATTAATTTGTGATCTGCTTAGTTGTCTCAGAAAACTTTTTTTTTTTTTCAAATTGTGGTTTTCTAGTGACTTAAAACAAACCATTTCTGTGTCAACACCACCTGCTTATGTCTTATCAGCGTGCCAGTTTCTGCTCCTTTAGCAACTGCCATGTGTTGTGGTAATGTAACTCCATTTACCACAAAGTGTTGAACAGCACTTTCAGACGAGTCTGCGCCTCGCACAACAAAGCGGCCCAATTATAGAGCCATTTATGTGTTTGTCAGGGGCTTCAAATGGGCACTGGTTTCTTGGGGTAGCCATATTGGCGAGGTCAGGCACAGCATCTAAAAAGGCAGCTTTATTACAGAACGACCCATCCCTCTCTTAGATGAACACCCAGGAAGAAAAAAAATGACAAAAAGGGAAGAAATAAAAAATGACAACTTTGTTCTTTACAACAGTTTGGCTCAGCCTGCCTGTCTGGCTGCTCTGTGGAGCGCAGCAGCATGTGTTTCAGGGATTGTTCTGGAAGGGGGAGTGCAGAAACAGCAGGGAGCAGAAGACAAACAGGCAATTCGTGACTCATTAAACACGGCGACGTTGGCCAGCACAGTGGAGGGGTGTGAGGACCCACGTTCCAACCGGGCGATAAACCCCCCCTGTACCAGCTGGAGCAGGCATCTGTCAGCCGCGCGCCGCACCACGCCACGCCACCGATTATCAGCAACAAGCCATATCTGAGTGACCGGCCACCGCCATTTTCAAACACCTTACACTTACATAACCGCCCTGATTGGCTCTCAGGGGACCTTCAGGTCCACTAACAGGTTTCCTGTTGAAAAGTTGTTGCAGGTCAAGCTTTAGAGGGAGGCAAAGCAAAACCTGTCTTTTTTTTTTTTTTTTATCCACATGCCACTTTCTCATTTTGTTATGAGTAGCAGGTTGGCAGGTTTGTCTGGAAGCTTGTCTGCTAACAGTAGTCCATAACACCAAAGCAAAAAAAGGACACTGAACCCAGACTGACAACCTGTTCTCAGGGCAAGAGCTGAAGGCTGAAGATAGTTTTAATTATAAACTGGTGGCACACACAAGTGAGGGCGGTACTTATGACAGCTTGTGTGCTTTTGTGTGCTTGTGTCTGTCCTTGAAGTATTACACAGGTGTGCAATACTTCAAGGACATCTCTTTATGGACTCAGAACTAAAAAAGTCTGGAAAATACTTAATGATAGCAGTAAAACTATATATATTTTTAATGTGAGCGCAATTTATTTAGTGCTAATCATGTAAAACAATGGATCCTTTAATGCAGGCAAGTTACATTTGCAGGCAAGAAGCAAAGTACCTCTACTGCACTATATGGCTTAACAGTACAGCAAGGAGTGACGTGAAGCAACAGGATTATATACTGCACATAACTGTAAATAAGAAACAAGTGTGCCTGTGAAATCTGAGCCAGCCACACCCACTTCTGAGAGGAGGCAAGATGAGTTAGTTGAGTCACGAGGAGAATCAGAAAAGGTGTGTCAGGGGACCATGACACCAGGCGTGGCTAATCAAATGCACTTTACTCATCATCAAGTGTGACAACCTCTATGAAAGCAGAAGGTTTGGCAGTTTGAACAAATTTATATTAAGGTCAGACTCTGCAAGTAAATTGTAAAAAACCAAAAAGCCACATTTCAGACTCTACAGGCCTCGGTTACTATGTTAAAGTTCACAAAAGTACAATTTAGGAAAACCGTGAAGAAATATGTCTGTTTGAAAGCAATGCCAGGACTCACATGGCAGGACAGCTGAGGTTTGCAAAGTTGCATCTGAACAAACCTCAACATTTGTTGAGCAACAACCTTTTGACAGACAAGACCAAAGTAGAGATGAATGGCCATGATGCACGATGCCACATATCAGCACAAATACCTCACACCAGCCGTCAAGCAGGACATGGGCACTCACTGACACGAGCATGAACTCTTCCTTATACCAGTATAAACCAGATATAAATCATCTGTCTGACAGCTAAAGCTTGGCCCAAACTGGGTCACGTAACACAGTAATGACCCCAAGCACAACAGTAAATTTACAACAGAACGGCTGAAAGAAAAAATAATCAAGGTGCTGTAAGTTGACACCTCAGCCTGATTGAAATGCTGTTGCAGGACCTTAAAACTGCCACCCATGTGGAATATTTAATTACAGTAATTCTGGGGCATTCAGTTGAATGTATAGAGCATTTCTAGTTGAGCCAAATGTTTAAAGTAGGACATGTAGCTATTACAAAGACATATTTCCAGGAATAAGAAATACTGCATATTTCTAATGGTTTAATAACTATAACGTACTGCTTGTTGTAAACTGTGTCCACTGACACCAAATTTCAAAGTCACATGAATGAGGCTAAAAACTGACTTCTCTCAAAGCTTTTGTAATAAGTCATTTACTACATTTTCTTTGTGAACAATTTATTCCTACATATGTCTCAATAGGAACAAAGAAATGTGAGAAGAGAATATTCTCCCTGAAAAAAATAACAGCATAACTTATTACGACAGTGTGGCTGCAAGGTAATCAAAAGCCTCCATCGCCTGGAAAAGCTCAACCTCAGCACAACTTTGCAACAGAGTAAAAGTTTGCTCCCAATAGAATTTAACGAGCTGCTAACTGCCTAATTAAATGCTGAGAGCAGATAAAAGCATGAAATATAGATAAGCTGGAAACGCTGCCTATAGCTCAGTGGTCCATGCAGAGGAAGACAGCGATGTCAGAGGAGCTGAACGGCATCTCATTCTCCACCCAGCCGTGAATGTTTAATAAGAAAGTGAAGCTAAACATGCTGCCTCACAAGCCGCGAATATGACTGAATCGCCTGCCAATGGATGTAAAAAAAAAAGTGTAACTTTCACTGAAAAGCTGGCATTAATGTGGTGCTTCAGAAGCCCATGGCACTTTCTAGGACACAGGAATCAGAGCTTTAACGGTGCTCATGGTGCGACAGAAGGGGCCTCTCCGTCTCCTCGCCAGTGGTAGCCAGGGTTGTAATTCTGACTTTAGCAGTCTTTACGACTCCCTCTCCTCATTTCTCTGGAATATGAAAACATCAGCATATGGCTGCTGACAGCACCGAGGCTAAGGAGTCAATTTCCCCTAAGTAACATTGGGACAGGGGTGACATTCACATCAGGATTGCCCCCTGATTAAAAAAGAGGACAGAAGAGAGACAAACAGAGAGACTGAGACAGACCCGCACTGTGAGAGGAGACAGATGGTGAGCTGCACAACGACAGAGAAATTCACAAGGAAAGGAAGACTAAGATGGTTTCTCTCTTATTTTCTTGCACCAGCAGGTCTTCAATGCCTTTCTGCCTCAGTGTGTTCAGCGTACAGTTCACAGAGTTTCATGTGGCTACCAGTAACAGAAAATCTGTCCGTCAGCTGCCAAAGGTTCCAGCTCTGCTCCGTTCCTCTGAGCGCTCTTAAAAACCCGCTGTTTCACACCCATGAATTACACTATTTATGGCCCTGGTTAAAATGGGCAGTTTCTGGGCACGCTGCATGTGTGTGCCTCTGTTCCTGTGTGAACGTGAGTGTGCCATGTGGCAGATGGGAAGCAATATGGCACACCTCTGCCCAGGCAGATGTGACACAGCACATCACAGTGAGCCGGGAGAGGGATAGTAAACCTCAGCAACATCTGGACCTGTGGCAACCTTCACCCTCAGCCAGCAAGCTAACTTTACCTAGCTGCTAAGGACCTGGGAGGACAGAGGAGGAAAAACTGGCTCGTAACATGTCTAGTCCCTGAGATCCTTTGCATGGCATCTTTATCTCCGGCGGCATTTTGACTGACAGATGAGGAATCCCACCTCCCTCAGTGAGAGCTGTCAATCAACTGCTCTGTGGAGTGGAGCGCTGAGGCCTGTCCCAACATGGGCCTGTCATGGCCTGCTGCACAGGACTACATTCCCACCACTCGGGGGGCAACCAGGCAGGAATTCAAACGAAGGCCAGCCAGGGGACAGAGTGATTACAGGAAGAGGGAGGGTGGTAAAAGGAAGCATAATGATAGCAGTGTCAGACAACAGACTCTCAAGTCTATTTATCAAAAAAAAAAAATGTTTTCTGTGATAGCAGATGTTGGCACTAGTAGGGTTTTTTATTGTTTTCTTTATACTGTATGTAAAAGATGGAGTCTGAAAAGTGAAGCCAATGCAAAAATTGCTTAAAACTGCATTCTTTCTGATGGCCAGCAGGTGGCGACTCTTGTTGCCTCCTTTAAACTCCAGTTGTTTAAAAGTCATTTTGTAAAATAAATATATCATTATATCTATAAAAACTATAGTCTCAAGGTTTCAAATCTTTCTTTATTAACACAGCACAACTTTTATTTTGTAAAGAGTTCCTTTCAGAATAAAACATGATAAATAAGGGATTTGAAATGATGGAGGGCTATGTTTATTTTTCACTTACAGCCTATGTCCTCAAACTTTTTTGTCTCTTCCATAAAACTTCTCTAGTATCAGAATAATTGTGATTCTTTGAAAATTGCTGTTTAATTATACCAAAAATGCCAAAAAGCAATGTTTAAAAAATCTACTGAATCTGAGACTAATTCTATGATTTAGAGACAAGAATATGTGGTTAAGACTTTTGAAAACAACTTTCCCTCCTGCCAGGGTGAAATGGGGAAAAAAAGTATTTCAATGCAGTTTCTTAGATAATATTCAACACTGGGTAGACCATAATAACACACTGGAACAGCCACTGAAGCTCAATTAAACAATCACCGAACAATTTCACAGTAGAGCAGACAACAGGTAATTAGTTGACTTTTCAGGGTGAGGCTGCAGCAAGCGGTTGTATTTTGCTCTAGTTTACACAAACAAACAGGATGCAGACATGGAGAAGCTGTGTGAGATTGTCTGAAAAAAAGCTGTTTGTTTTTCTCTATATGATGCACAAAAAACATACATTTATGCAGGGAAATCGTAACAAATTTTATATCAAAGGAGCAGACCATATAATCCCTGTGACTGTAAATACCAACCAACTACCTTTTGTGTATTTTGTCCTTTCTTCCTCATGTGTCTCCCTCAGCCTGGGTCTGCCAGAGTTTTCTGCCTGTTAAAAGGGAGTTTTTCATTCCCACTGTCGCCAAGTGCCTACTCGTAAAGGGTCATGTGACTGCTGTTTTTCTCTGTATTATTGTAGGGTCTTTACCTTAAAGTGCCTTAAGGCAAATGTTGCTGTGATTTGACGCTATATAAATGAGATTGGATCAAATTGAATTTAACAACCAAAACTGGAAAATGTAGAAATGCCAAAAACTTCAACTTCTCAAACAGCCACTGGAGCTTGGCTCGAAAGGGAAGTCAGTCCCATAAATTCTAGTGTTAAATACTCAATGTTAGAACAGGAATACCTACTTCTAACTTCTTAGCCATGTCAAATGCAGAGTGGAGATTTTTTAAAAATTAAACATTATTAAGGGTCGAGGCTTGAGTTGCAGGCAGATGCCGACACATGCAGCTGTAGCTGGCACATCACCTCTGTCAATCCGAGATGCTGAGTTGGACCTCTTAATCGTGTTTGTGGTGTTGGTGTCATCTGGAGCATTTTCAACTACCTAAGAAATAATAGGGTTTATAATAGGGTTGCAGTTGTAGGCCGACTAACAGCCTGTTTTTTGTGAGTGAAATTCCAGTATTTCATTAGTCTGTTAGTTAGCAGTAATTCCCAGGCACAGTTAGGTCCCTAATTTGTTAAAGAAAGGGACGATAGTTAGTTTTAATAGTTGTAGTTTTATATTTACCTACTGCAGTAGATTTTAAATCAAACAGTCAATATGTATTTCAAGTGCAGATGTTCAGCTTTTATTCAATTTTTAACAAAATTTCCCACTAATTGAACTGCCTGAAGGAGAACCCATGGATATCATCAAGTCCTCTGTTTCCACCCGTGGGAAGCTCTGCCAGGCCACAGCCGCCTTAAATTTGTGCTTGTTTGTGGGTCTCTACGTTCAATTTTGTATTTAATAACGGAAAAATGCTCTATTGGTTGAAATTAGGCAACTGACTTGGCTAGTGCAGAATTTCTTTTTATTTTATTTTTTTTGCCTTGCAAGCTTTTGGGCTGGTTTCTGCAGTATGCTTTGTGTCCTCATCCGTTTTGTGGACCACTGAGAGTTCCTCCTGCTACTGCTGTTTCTATCAGCAGTCACATCACAATAAACACACACTCAATCGCATCTTGATTTGATTTACACCAGTGTGATGGCGTACAAATGCAAAACTACAAAAAAAAAAATGTGTCTTTCTCCAATAAATTATAGACCTGTGTCTCTGTGTTGTGCATTCACAGTATAACTAAGCTTTCTATTATGTTTTTATAACTTAGACTCCATGCTCTCTTCAAACATGGTCATCTCTGGCTACATTAGTACCACAAAATGATGGGTGATGTCTCGGTGTCCATCTTTTATATACAGTCTATAGCACCAAAGAAATTCTGCATCATGGCTGAGTCCACAGATTCCATCATTAGACAATCCCGCCCCATGAGGAGGCTTCTGTGGGAAAGGGAGCAGACATGTGTTAGGCAGAGATGTCACAGATGCCTATAGACTGAAGCACAGATGTCCTCCTGTTCATACAAAACACAGGCAATATGGATCACATCCCCTCCATCTCACTGCTTCAGACCAAAACATCCGAAACTTTAAGGACGTTTTGTTATTACCCAAAAGCAGCCGGTTACACGCTGTTTTAAAAAGAGATGTGAAACCATTATTTACATTAAAAATATCAGGATATAAAACAACTTATTACCCTCTGGAGCAGAGATTTTTAATGTTAATTAGTCCAATAGTTAACAGTCAGTTATGTCAATGGCTTCACGTGTATTTAAGAATGTATATGTTAAGTGATTTTAAAGGATTTTTACATCTTTGTAGGCATTTGTCATTTTTTTATGTGTCTATGCTAATTTTAAATTAAATATATGAGAAATGTTTGATGTAGTTCATGTGATATATAGATAAATTAAAGCATATTTAAATAATACAAACGTGAGTGCATAGAAATCGCCTAAATCAGCTTATTTAAAGTGTCTGTAATGTAACGCGGTAACGTGGTTTTGTTCTTGTATTATTATAATACACACAGGAAACAAACTGGTAGATTCCTTTTTTGGTTCTCTCTCTCTCTCAGCTCTTTGAATAATTAGTGATGTGTGTCAATATTGTGGCCCATAGTAACCATATGGTGGGTGCAGGCAGACAGGCCATTGTTGGGAGCTGTGAAATATTGTGTATCCCTGCGAGGGCTGGAGCCAGCAGAGGCAGGAAGTGTTGTCAGGACTGACAGGGACATTGTGCGCTTGAATGGGCGAGTCCTCGGTGGCAGGGAGCACCGCGGACCCAGACAGAAAGTCTTGACCCTGGCGAGAAAGGCTGATTAGGCATGGTGCTGCAGGCCTCTCCTTCATCTACCCCCACCACCACCTCTGCCACCCCCTCTCATCCACACCCCCTTCTGGAAGCTGTTAGGGCCCAGGCAGAATACAACAAGGCCACTTAACTTAGTGACGCCTTTTCAGTGCGAACATAAAAACACTCATATATTCATGTCAGGGGTGGAGAGGAGAGGGACGGGGACTCGGGGCTGCACAGGCAGTGTGTGAACTCAGGAATGATTAGAGTGTGCGTGATTTGTGGGAATGACTGAGCTAACGCTTCTTTAGTAGAACAAACTAGAGATTTTTGACCATTCCCGACTCACTTCTTAGCGTGCGTCAAAGCTAAATAATGTAATTAGTGGGTGGAGTAGAGAACAGATTGGAAATGATGCTAAGCTTTTGTTTTACATTCTGCATATAGCCACAGTAAAATCAGACAAACACATTAGTTCAGAAGGAGGACAACATTATCCTGTCACATTAACAATCTGTGAAGTGCATGAAAGCGACACAGCTAGTGTATCCTAAGCCTTAAAATACCACCTTAAGCCCCAGCAAATATCAGACTCTTAACTGTGCAAATATTTAAATTCAAGAAATTCTTCAAAATGTCGAGGGCACACATTTAGTATCTGAGCTTTATGGCAAACACTTTATGTGGTAATTAACCGTTTAAGAAATTTAAATGCAGGGAAAAGGTTCACATCATTCACAAGCTTACTAAATAAATCAGTGCACTAACTCTGAAGTAGTGGTGCATTCAGGCGGTTAAAACTGAGCTTTATGACAACATTTCTTCCACAATTTCTTCAGCTCAGTCTGACTTGTGAATGATATCGTCAATGGGTGGGCAACTAATTTTCCTTCCTGCAAAACAAGCAGGATATTTTCTTACCGACGGCTGAGTTTCACTTCACCGTCCACTGTTCCTCTCTGTTGATCAAACATGCTTCCATCCGCGTCCCCTTTCCTCCTCATCTCTCCATCATTCTCCTCTTTCATCCCATCCTCCTTTCCCCTCACTGCCAATTATCTCTCCGTCAGTCTGTCACACTTTGTAGTCTCATAAAGGCCGCCTAAATTGCTGCCCATCCCGCCTTTATCCCCCTGATAAAGCACAACAATTAAGGCTCATGTCTCTTTGCTCAGGGCCTTTGATGGCGCACAAAGCTGCACCAAGAAAGAGGGAGAGGTGGTGGAGCTGCACTCAAGTTAGCAGACGTCTCTGTCTCTCTAAGTCACTGTAAGAAAACATAATGAAGGTATGAACAGATATAGACACACAGAAAAACAGGTGATTGCTTTACAGTCAAAGACCTAAAGTAGCTGTAGCCATTGAGTTTACTCCAACCCTTGACTTGGAATACATGCTTATCCCACACTTGAAATAGCCAATCTTAAATTGATTTCTTTCTGCCAGAAAAAAAGGAAAGAAAGAAGAAAGAAGGCTAATAATTGCAAGAAAGATAATACATTTTTTTCTGGGCACAAGTACTGGCTAAAGATTCATGCCTAATATCGATTATAAGAAATTTCACAGGTGTTGCAGCAGCCTGGGAAAGGAGCCTGTAGCAGTTTGAAAACATGTTTTATCTTATCACAAAGTCTTTAAACGCCTGTCCTCAATATGAAGACACCCTACTGCTGTCAAAGAGACTGGTTGAAAATTATGGGGGGGGGGGCAAAAAGTGCAGCAGATAGCATTGTGAAAACCAAACAAATTAAGGTGATATTTTGGGTCTTTGGGTCTCAATCAAATAAATGCCACAGTCTTTCTGAGGTTTATTGATGACCCTGTCCATCCCTTTATGACCACAGTTTATTCATCTTCCACTTCCAGCCAGATGATGCACCATGTCACAAAGTTCAAATCATCTCAAACTGGTTACTTGAACATGACAGTAGGTTGACTGTACTAAAGTGGCCTCTACAGTCACCAGATGTCAAGCCAACAGAACACCTTTGGGATGTGGTGGAACGGAAGAACCTCACCATGGATGTCCAGCCTGCAAATGTGCACCATCTGTGTGGTCTCAAAATGGACTGAAATCTCAGATGAATGTTTCTGAGATGCAAGGTCTACTTAATACAGTAGCCAGTGAGTGTATGCCAAATATTTGATGATTACAATTTTTATAGTTTGTTGATATAACTAAACTTGGATTTTTTTTTATCAAGTAATATTCAACTTGGATTTTTTTTTTTTTAATTATTTTTTTAAAAGTGTTTTGTGGGGCATGCCAGAGAAAGCGGGTTGGGATAGGGCTTGGGTTAAAATAATCTCTAACTGAAACAGTCAAATGGGAAAGCTTTTAACAGATAAACTTCAATGTCAAATTAATTTATGACAATTTATTTGGAAAGTTACATCTTACATTTCAGCCTAAGACAAAGCCTAGACAGTAACAGAGAAAGTGGTTAAACCCTTTCTTGGTAAATTACCTGTTTATAAAAGAAATATCCAACCAGATAAGATGATCTGAGGATGACCTAGATCATCCTAAGAAACACCCGTGTCTTTTATAATCCTGGCAAAGCTGTGTACAATAACTTCTAAGACTAATTTCATTAGAAAACATTTTAAGTCTTTCATAAAAAATGTTACTGCTGTAAATGGTCTCACTCTCCTCTTTATGACTCTCAGGTCATTGGTTATTGTACTATAAAATTATGTGAATACTGTAAAACTTTTATGTGACGTGTATCTTGGCAGGCTTTTTGTCCAGGTCACTGTCATGAAAGAAGATAATGTATCTACTGACACTTCTTGGTACAATAAAACCAAATCCTGCATGTCAAACAAGGGGAGGAAACGCTGAATGTGTCAACAACACAATAATAAAATGAATTATGTTATTATACTCTGAGCTGTCGAACTGAAAGCTGTGAAGAAAAACTGCATTTCCTCTCAGAAAAGAACAAAAGTTTGTGTTTTTGAAGAAAGAAAATCGCTTGGAAATGATTGATGAGTCTTCAAAGAGCAAAATGTGGTAAACAATCATATTTACTGTGAGTATTTCAAATTTGGTAGATGAGAATTAAAGCATAGATAATTACTAAGTAAATGCCAAAACATTTAGAAGGGAAAAAAAGGACATTTAAAAAACACAGCGTGATGCCTGCAAAAATGTTCAACATGCTACCTTTTCGTTTATTGATGTTTGTTTTTTCCCTATATGCCATGACACCAGGGGGTAAGCTGTAAATTTGAATAGACAGTGGAAGTAAATGAAAATGTGTGAAGGAAAGCAGAAGACACAACGTTGTTAAAATCCATCTTCGGTCTGTGGAGGATTCGGATGCACGAGAGCAGCGACGCCGCTGACGACTGAAATCAAATCCGCACCCTGTTATTATACCGCGTCTTTTCACCAGAGAGGAACTTTTCTACCTAAAGAGAGACAAAATGATGCAAGGCAAAATATCCTTTCTCAGAATTAACAAATGATGAATTCAAACACAGTACGTGTACATGGAAAGTTTAAATTACCCGTGTGCCATTGTGTACAGCTTTAATATTTCACAAATTGATTCTGTGTTTTTACGGGAAAGTGAGGACATAAAGAAGAGTGTTTTATTTTTGTTTTGTGGATGTGGAGCTGATTTGCAGGTCAAAGTTAATCCAACATCTACATATATCAGACTGATGCCATGTGTGGATAAAACTCTGCTTCCAGATGTGAATTAATGAGTTTGTGGTTTGGTTGAGCAGTTAAACTTAATCATTTTTTTTCCTGGCTATCATTCAGTCGGCCCACATTCTGTGAGGGTGGTGCTGAGTCTGTGCTCCATCTCTCCATGCAGCAGCACCAGTTCAGCAGGGTAGTTACCTGGGAGGCAGGGCCTTGTGAGTGAGTAATGCTGCTGAAACAAAAGCTCTGACAGCAGAAGTGTGGAGAGAGTGATGAGAGTCCCTGCTGCTGTGTTAGCTGGCCTGGCCTCGGAATCTCCTCTCTGGCTTTCCCTTTCAGACTCTTGCCCCTGAGGGCCAGGAGCCTTGGAGACGTCAGAGCGCCGGTTCAGCACTGGTCACCTATAATGCAAATGCCACAGCCCGCTCACACTCGATTCCAAAACATATTTCTGATCATAAAATGATGATATGGACTTTAAAACTGTAACACTTTATCACCTGTTCCAATCCAGCATTAAAGCCTGCGCTAACCTACTGAAATGAAAAAGGGTAATCATCATTGCTGACATTATTATTACTTCACCAATAAAATAAAATAGCATTGTTTTTAATTTGCTGCAGTATTACACTCTAGTTACTTGTTGAGTTTGCATACAAAACAACATTAATCATGCCAGAATATATAATGCGCTGTAAAGATTTAATATAAAACTCTTACAATTTGTCTCTAACTCTTTTTACTGGCACACCTTCTGTCTGCTCCACAGTTACTTGTAACCAGCACAAAATAAAGCAAACTCTTATTTACTTTGCCAGTAAATCATATCTGTTAAATTCAGTTTCAAACCATATTTTTCCCATGGTAATGCACATCTCTCTACCTCTGTTACATGCCAGGGCATCAATAAAAATAAGCCACCAACACTTTACATATAAGTTTGTCTTTCTAATCATTTTACTCAAGTAAACGTTTGGATCTGGTTTGTTTTTGTTAATGAATAAAAAGAAATGATGACCGCTTTTCTGGTTGCTCTGAATGAATCCAATAGTGCTGTCATCAACGACAATACATGAAATGTGACGTATTTTTAGGCTTCCAAAGAATCAAACCCTCATCAGTTGAAAATATATTCGCGTAGTGTTTAAAAGCTTCAGCATGCAGAAGTTTTCATTTACACTACAACTAGATGAGGTGACACAACAGCACCAACTTCTCCCGGCTTCCCCGTTTAGGCCAGCTTCATGCATTCACCGCGTTATGGGCTGCAGAACTGCAGAGGGGACGTCTGGCTGTGATGGGGCGCGTGACATGATACTCAACAGTCAGACACCATGACAACCTGGCAGCAATGCTGTTGATTCAGCAACTTGACTGAACTGTATGAGGAGTTGGAGGGAGGGGGCAAAAACCTGTTGCTGAAGGGAGGAAACACAGGCTGCTGTTGCAGGATCAAAGGCTTGTGCTGGATACAGGCTGTGTTATGACACCCGCTGAGGAATAGCAGGTGATTCAAACGAGGAAAATATTATCCCAAAGTCTTCTAGTCCATGTCACCAATGCTCTTTTTTTTTTGTCTCTCATGCATAATCATGAAGGTGCCTGCTTGGTGTCAGAAATAGAGTCTGCTGTTATTAATATTTTTAAATGATAGAGCAGATGATCTAATAGAGAAAATATATAAATATTAACCCCACTCTAGAGCATATAGATCAGATTTTACTCTAATAACATTAGAAATTATAAATGTGATGTTTAGACCCAGAGACTGCTGGGTGGGGAGAAGTCTCTTAATAGAGTTTGGTTCCCAAAGTGGGGTCTGTCAACCCCAAGGGGTCAGTCACCAATAGCCAGTGGCCCTGAAAATAATTTGTTGTAAATTATACAACTATGCTGTAATATTAACCAGTGCACAACTGCAGATGGGAACCATTTCCAACCTGAATCCAACCCACACCATCTTTGGGCCAGTTTAAATTCTGATATAACTGTGACCTTAGCATTGGGTTAAAACTTTTTAAAAAACATATTGTTTGTAGAATATTTATATTGTCAACGCTAGTCTCAATCAGACATTTTCATTATCAGTTGCTTATCAAATCATTTTGGCATTTGGATTTTTTAATTTTTTTAATTTTTTTGACGTGAAGTTGAAATGGTGATTCTTCTTTTGGAATGTTTCATTAGTAAATTAATCAAAATAATGCTTTTTTTTGCTAAAAGTATTTATTTATATATTCATTTATTTATTGTTAATTTTAAGCTCTGTTTTTTTATATATGCATATAAAAGTTTGAATTTAAGTCAACATTTATATCATATTGAATTTCACATTTTTGGGGGAATTGGGTAGCTGAACTGGGGAGTTAAGACGTTTTTAATTGCATTCTTCCCTGTTGCTCTAAGACTGTTTTGAAACATTAAGTACTTTCCATATAGTAAGACAGAGCATTTAAAAGTGCATACAAAGAACAATAAATTAAGATGCACTAAAATGTGATTAAAAGTGATCAAATAAAATAAGCTACAGACAGATGACAAATCAGAGTCCAGAAATAAGTTGTAAACGGCCTCAAAATTAATAAAACAAATAAAAGTTTGGTAGTGAAAACAGTTTTCTAAGTTATTGGAGAAGACCAGATTTTTTTGATGTGTCCATCTGTGCCGAGATTAAATTCTTCAAGCTGATGTTTTTTTATCCATGGTTTCGATTTATCAGCAGACATCGCCATTAAAAAAAAATCTAAGATGTGCTAAACTGGAAGCCAGAGCAACAGTTTAGGACTAATAAAAATGTGATAGAAGCATTAAATAGATGCTCAAAAAAAATGCTCAAGTTATCTGATGTTATTGGGAGGGGGAAAAGCTGGAGATGAAGTCATGGATAGCTCTCTCATCAGACCTTCAGTTTTTTCTTTGATTCAGCTGACAAAAAGCTGATTTTGTCACCGCTGCTGAAACTCCATACTTAATGTAAAATAGTTTATTATTCAACCTCCTTATTTAAAAGAAAAATTTTCCTACAAGATGCATTATAGGCCCCGATGAGCTAAAGTGCTGCAGGAGAAAGCAGCAAGGCAAATAACCATGCTTATACTGCCACCATGTGATGGGAGAAGAATATGGAGAAAATATTAAAACAACTTTGATATTCTTTCTAGGTTCTGAATATATATAGCTCTCTATATAATATATAATATATATCTATATATCTATCGATCTATAGATCGATAGATATAGATAGATATCTATCTAGATATCTCTCTCTCTCTCTCTCTCTAGATATCTCTCTCTCTCTCTCTCTCTAGATATCTCTCTCTCTCTCGATATCTCTCTCTCTCTCTCTCTCTCTAGATATCTCTCTCTCTCTCGATATCTCTCTCTCTCTCGATATCTCTCTCTCGCTCGATATCTCTCTCTCGATATCTCTCGCTCGATATCTCTCGATATCTCTCTCTCTCTATATCTCTCTCTCTCTCTCGATATCTCTCTCTCTCTCTCTCGATATCTCTCTCTCTCTCTCTATATCTCTCTCTCTCTCTATATCTCTCTCTCTCTCTATCTCTCTCTCTCTCTCTCTCTCTCTCTCTCTCTCTCTCTCTCTCTCTCTCTAGATATCTCTCTCTCGATATCTCTCTCTCTCTCTCACTCTAGATATCTCTCTCTCACTCTCACTCTAGATATCTCTCTCACTCTCACTCTAGATATCTCTCTCACTCTCACTCTCACTCTCAATAACCCTATACATTGATATCTAAATCTCCACATATCTTCCTATATATATCCATATATCCACTTATCCTCCCAAGTGTATCCTTTTTGTTATAGCCAGTCATGTTTTTGACTATTAATTCCCATTAATAATAAGAACAGGCTCATAATTATTGAGTAAACTTGTTTTTTTAAAATCGGCTAAAATGACTATTTTGGAATAATTAACCTTAATTAAATTCATGTTTGCTGTAAAATATACAATAAACATATGTAGTGACTCTGAACATCTTTTGGAAATGTCATTGTAAAATAATGCTTGCTTTATAGGAATAATTTCATTTTATGCAGTTATGAGCAGTAACTGGATCTCAGCAAATGTTTGAGACTTCAGAGAGAAGGACAATAAAATTATTTTTCTACCTTAGTCCAAATAATGCATGCTCATTTTATTCAATACATTCAGGAAAACGCACACTAAATCTTTCTTCTTGATGCTCCAATCACAAACAAGCTCTTCTTGTTTCTGGATTATTTCATCTGGGGCCTCATCTGCTTCTATGTATGTATAAACACTGAAGTAGAGATTTATTATTCAAATCATTTTCTTTTTTGTAGAGTAATTAAACATGTCAAGCACTGCCAAAATACAAAGAGTCCAACCAATTATAAAGTGCAACTCAGTGAAAATACCCAATTACATGAAAATTGTGCTTGAATAGGCCACAATATTTGAGAAAAATTATTTAGTTTCAAAAGAACTGGGAAATGTCTTCATTACAGCAGCTGAAATTTAAGTTAAATACAACGTGAATAAAAACATGACAAAATACAATGCATACAAACTCATTTTGGTTCATTTCACAGTTATCTGCTTCAATTAGTGAGGAATTTAGGGAAGTTAAGTGCCGTGACAGTGCAAGATTTAAACAAATGGTTAACACGAGAAAAAAGATGAGACAAACTGGGTGAAAGCTTTAGTCAGTCAGTGCTAAATTAACATTAGTTTAGCAATATAACTTGAGAGATGTTAACTTAAAGAAGTCAAGGGGGGGGGGGGGGGGGGGGGGGGTGTTGCTTATGCGGGAAGAGCAGCTATAGATTTTTATCGTGATCATTTATTTTTCAGTGAATTGTAAAATTTGTGCTGTAAAAGATGTCTGGTGTATGCTTCTGTTCACATAAGCTTAGAGGCTGCTGCTTAATTTCTACTTTTTCACAAACTATTTTTGGACACTAGAGGGAGCCCTCCACTCAATGTCCATGCTTTCTTGAGCTCAGTTAAATGTAGGCTACATGTAATACAGTGCACACAGTATGTGGTTACATGCATAGTCTCTAAAAAGACATTCTAAAATTACTATGGCAGGACCAAAGGATAGCATCTGATTGACTCTGATGCTGTTCCAAACATGTTAACTGTTTATAAAAAAAGAAAAGGGATAAAAAGAAAAGAGAAGAAAGAGTTATCATCAACCTCCAGTCGATGACCTAGGAGGTACACTGTATTCCCAGAAAGTCCCTTTACACAGTTTAGACTTTTCCACTTACTGTAAATAAACAGTAAACATAAATAATTTTTGCAAGTACAAACTTTGCATTTTGAGGAAAGAAAAGCTTAATTTAAGCGAACAAAATTCATTGCTGTGTGCAATGAATTTTGTTCGCTTCTCTGTACACTGTGCCACAAAAACAACCAATCACAGAGTTGGATGCAAAAATTCTGATTGGCTATTTTGGTCACCCATCAGCTCGCTAGCTACTGCATTCCAGAAACATTAGTATCTTTAATGAGTTTATTTTAAGATGTACAATTTTTTAAGAAATTATTATTTGACTGCATGGCTAGATTGTCATAGCAGTTCTGATATTGATTTTAAGCATAAAATACCTGAAATCCAAAATTAATTAAAATGTGTTTACAGAGTAGAACGACTTTGACTTTGGCTGGATTGCAGTCAGTAGCCAGTACCATGATATTCTTCACTCACTGGAGGATGGCCTGCTTGACATTTCCGATGTCATTCATCTCTTTGGTGTCCACTACATATTTGTGCCTTGACTCCAAGCATATCTTGGCACCTTTGTTGGAGGAAGGAATAATAATCCCATCAGGACAGAAGGAGGTCTCACTCCTGAACAGCTCTGGTGTATGGGACATCTACAAGAGCTGGACGAGGGCGAGAAACTTGAGGTAGCAGATCATAAAAGACTTTTTTTTTTTTTTTTATTGAAAGGTTAAATTTCAAAATATTAGTGAGCAGGTAACTCTTGTCTTCTGACATTAACAAATTAGACACTTGCAGGACATCTGGGAGATGTTGCTGGTGATTTGTTTTATACATTCTTGCTTTTCAGTTACCACTAATCTAAATTACTGTAAGAATAAAATGAAAACCAAAGGTCACCTTTTTTAATTTATCTTTTGGAACATTCTCAGTCACATGGTGTAACCTGTACATACAATTCTTGCAACAGGTGTCAAACCAACAGTGACACCCTGACACCTAACATGGACTTGAAAGTCAATGCTGTTGAAAGCTCTCAAATACTGGATATTTTTGCTGAAACATTCAGATAACAATTAGACAAGCAAACAAAGCACTTGCTTAGTATCTCTCAACATAGAATCCTACACAAGGTTTTACCCCAAAATGTAGAACTAATGACAAGATGAGTACACAACTACCTAAACAATGGAGTGTTGAAATAATTTGTACTTTAGTTTTAAATGGCAATCAGCTGCCATTTTTTTAGGTTTGTTACATCCCCAAGCTAGCCTAAGGGATAGAAGGGACTAACATAAAGTTAAAGCAGTGAAGGAGGAGTCAAGATGGTAGTTTCAAAAGGTTGACTTTCAGGTAGTCGTAAAGTTTGGGTTCAGATTGACAGTCAGCTTCAGAGAGCGCCAAGGCCAACATAACAAACAGCACATCCCTTATACGAAAATAAGAGGAAATTACCTAACTCCAAAGAAAAAAAAAAAAAAAAAAAAAAAAAAAAAAATACAACCTATAACCATAACCTACCTAACGACACATAAACAAGAGAAAACAGGGGATCACAAAACAAAAGGCAGCTCTCCCCTACAAGCAGTCTGAACACAGACTCACAAGATGTACATACACGTCAAAAGGCATGAAAGCCTGCACAAGTATGGCAGTCCAAACGGCCAGAAAACACAGCTGCACAGGCATTATACAGGGCTCTGCTGACTGGCAATTAGGTGGATTCAGGGAGCAGCACCCAATCAGGACAGAGGAGGTGGAGCCTAGACAGAACATAAGGGATTATTCAACAAGAGAAAACCAGCATCCTCCTGGGGGATGTAACAGGTTCCTGTAGCTAAAACTAATGTAATTGAATCCAGCAACACTGCTAAAAATTAGAAATTTCATTTGAATCAACTGTAAAACAGATGACCCAAAAACAGAAAAATAAATATTGTAGCCTTCAGGAAGGTACGATTTATGGGGCACTGCTGGATTGGATCGCCTTAGTTTAAGCTTGAAGTCTCAAACAGCCTGGATGCAAAGTGTTCAAATTACAGCATTCCAGCAAAGTGGAAAAAATTAAACTCAGCTTTTCAGAGTGAATGCATGCAGGGAATCCTGTATAAAAGGACATGTTGCATATATTTCAGGATAGAGTTAAACTATTGTCCTTGTGCTACTGAACAGTTCTTAAGTCTTGTCATTTCTATGAAACAGCAACAAACATTCTAACAGCTAATGTTTAGAAACATCTTTACTCATACAGTTCCCAAATTACAAGAGAACCATGTGTTAAACTCTGTGGAATCCACCACCATATCTAACTGCTTCACTCATTGTGGTTTTGTGCAAGTGTTCAGATGCTGCACTGGAAAAGGCACAGTACAAGTGCATGCACTCACAACTGGGTAACAAATGGAGTGATCTCCTAGCCGCTCCTTACATTCGTGGTCAAACTTGCATGTTATTTTGAAATGTCTCTTTTCATCAGGATGGGAACATAGGATTGGCCGGTCATCCACTGGAGCACATGCTGGACAGCAAGAGACTGATTTTTCACCAGGTGCACCACCTGTGTTTCCATCTGTGATGTTTAAAAAATGTTTATGAAGTCTATTGTAAATAAAAAGCAATCTGAATGACAGTGTTTTAAATTAATATCTAAGGATGCTTTAAGGTGTAAAATAATTAAACATACTAACCGAAAATGAGTTTTAATCTAGTTTAAACCACTGGATTTAGCTACATTTTGGACAGTGTTTCCGGAATGCAGTAGCTAGCAAGCTGATTGGAGACCAAAACAGCCAATTAGAATTTTTACATCCAAGTCTGTGATTGGTTGGTTTTGTGGCACATCTATAACGGTGTACAGAAAGAGTTGAGCGTGCAGGGAGCAGAGATGTTGAGAGCGGGAGCGACACACTGACAGCAGGTCCTCAGATGTCTGTCAGAACACAGAGTAGAGGTCTGAGCAAGAGCAAATGCCAACAACTGAGCGAGAGGGGCTGTTACTGTGTGTGTTAATGGATAAAGACTAAAATACATTTCTTGCTCACAGCAATGAATTTTGTTCGCTCAAATGAAGCTTTAAAATAATTTTCTCCTCAAAATGCAACATTTGTACTTGCAAACATTATTTACGTGCGTTCAGAACAGAGGCACAAAAATAACGCCATACTATGGAGGTCTGAAGGTTCTGTCACTGTTCTCTGACCCGCTTGCTAAACTTACCAATCGTTGTCATCATGTGCGTCTCTCATATTTCTGCTGGCTGTTGGGACCGGCTAATATTAGCACAGACACAGATTAACACGACTGCTTTCACTCTCCCTTTCAAAAAACACCAATTACTTTCCACCTGTCAGTTTCACAGGCATTAACCTCCTTCTCCTTGCGTGCCTTGACCTTTTCCTATGTATAACTTCATCTTAGCCATTATAGTGTGAGGGAGAAGGGGTGCAAAGGAGCCTATTATTGAACCCATAGTAAAAAGAGGGAAAAAAAATACAGCTAGACATAATAATCCTAGCAAGCCAGATAATTTAATTAGTGTAGTTTTTGATCACCTTTGTGAAATATTTATTGATTATTATATTGATTGTGGTGCATGTAAATGTGCTCTCTC
This sequence comes from Oreochromis niloticus, assembly GCF_001858045.2. Classification (NCBI taxonomy): domain Eukaryota; kingdom Metazoa; phylum Chordata; class Actinopteri; order Cichliformes; family Cichlidae; genus Oreochromis; species Oreochromis niloticus. The sequence continues at coordinate 11,736,557 of NC_031978.2, read as the reverse complement.
TCCCCTTTTTCGAAAGAAAAAGCTACAAATACAGTTTACAACTGCATGTAAAACACTCAAGATTAAAACTTGGACATTCTCCTGACACACTGAATGTGTATCAGATTAGTCGACTACAGGAAAGACAAGTGAGTCACCTCCAGCGACTCCTAAATGTCACATTTAATCCTGGGATGGAGCGGGATCTTCAGGATAAATGGCGGTTGTCCCTGAGAGAGAGGAGTGGTGATCCGGCATCTGTCAGACACCTGATCACAGTTAACCAACTTAAACCTGAGCAGCTGTTTAAGGTGAGCTTTAAAGCCACCCTACCATTTCTCTGTCGTCCCTTTAGCTTTGTGTGTACATTGACTGTATTCATCTCTGTCCAGTAGAGTTTAGAGTGTTAAAGTCTACAGGAACGTTACAGTGCCTTGTTTACCTTCCCTAAACAGCTTTGTTAGATAACAGAACTTGAACAAGCATTTCCTAGATAAACAAAATGCCAGTGCAAACTCACCTCACTCACTACCCTAGCTAATGCAAACAGTCCAAGCTATGATTACACACCTGCCACCAAACTGCAACCTAAGAAACCCAAGACAAAACCATCTTACCCATCTAGTTGTTGTGAAGCTTTTGTGTTACAGGATCTTCATCTACTATGTGTTGAGCAATGGACTACCGGATTAGCTTGACCACATAAATTACCTCCTGTACAAGGCTTGGACAGAGCCAGAACAGCTGTCTTTAACTTTTAGTACCCTTTATGTCATTTATTTGCTTAAAAGGTATGTCCAGGTATAAAATTGGCAGATAATTGAACTCAAGAACAATAATAAAAAGATCTCCATAACATAACAAGTGGTATTATTTAAATTTTCCTTGTTTTTTCCCCCAGTAATCAAATCAGTTACCTTCAAGGTTTACATTATGCAGATTACGTTTTGTTATTGTTTTTTTAATTTGTTTGTCGTTGATGGTTACATCTGTTGACTCATATTTTCCAGTATTTGTTGAGCATTTCTTTGTTTGACAATTCAATAATGGAAAATAACATTATAATACACTTTACTCACAGTTTTAACATTGTCCCAGCACAGTATTTTGCTCTCACACAGCAGGCTTTCTTGTGGTTCCTGTGGCAGAGCCTTCAGCTATCAAGCCCTCTCCAATGGAACCAGCTCCCAGTTTGGGTTTAGAAGAAACTCTTTCTACTTTTAAGATTAGAGGTCAGTCTTTTTAATTAAGGCTTATAGGCTCAAACTACTACCTAACAGTCACAACAGGAAAATAATTGAAATGTAGGGCATCAGCAAGAAAAGTAAAAGACCAACTGTACCCATGTCAAGTTTCCTTGCTGTTTGCTAGGAGATGCAGGAGGACAATGAAGAGACTGATTCACTAATTGAACACAGGTGCAGGTTTAGCACAAAAAGAATGCAGGAATGTGGGCAAAGCCTGCAGCAGACCAAACTGGAGTTTAAGTCAAACAGAGATTTCAAAATAAAAGTAAGTGACTAAACAAAAACAACACAAAGACACTAAGGTTCTTACCATGAAGCATCCTTCAGTCTCCTCTTTTCATTACTCATGCATCTGTATATCAGTACTGCATATCATCAACTTGTCTATCCTCTCCTACTTCTAATTCCTGTGTTATATTATTTTGGTGGCCTCTCTGTGTTCCTCCTTTATCTTCTCTTTGCCCTCACAACACATCCACTCATGGCAGATGGCTGCTCCTCCCCACACCTTATTCCACTGGAGGTTTCTTCTGTTAAAAGTGAGATCTTCCTCACCACCATCACCAAGTGTTTGTGCACAAGGGACTGTGATCAGTGGAGTTCTTTTATTTTTTGTAGAGCCTTTCTGACAATATAAAGTTCACAGTTCAATTCAAAATCAAACTGAACTGAATTGGATGTGTTATCATGCCAATGAAAACTCACATCACTGACTTATCAGACATATAATTAGAGGGTATGAAGAGAAGCTACCCTCCTTTTTAGCAGAGAAACTTAACGGGATGTCAGTCCTGTATATTGGATGTGGGCAAATACATGAACTGAGTTTATTACACTAAGAAGAACTTTTATGGCTTTTTGTTTAGTAACCATCGTGACTGAGAGCAGTTACAGCCATAAAGTTAGTAAGCAGAGTGCAGCTTTTCTCTAATGTCTTGAATATATGGCTAAACACGTGAGATAACTGCTTATCTTTACTGTGGCCAGTCTCCCTGTGTCAGCAAAATTAAGCATTGTCAAAGTAAGGAGGAGGAAAATTTTGCTGAAATGTACAAGGCCTGAATATGGCTGCTAGTGGCCACAATATGTAAATAAATTAATGGTGAGTTAGTGAACTATTGAAGGAAATAAAACTGAAAGTCATGCTAGTGGGCTTGCGTGTGTGTGTTAATTGCTAATACTAGGATCCTTCTATGCTCGCAATGATAGTTTTGGCATGTTAAGATTAGCTAATCAGTGCTAAACACAAATAAGCTGATGTATACATTGATTTGATAGGGCACAAATGAAAATGTATTACATTTTCCTTTCTGGTTTTTGTGTTGTTACATTTTGATTTGAGATGCCCTCACTACTTCCAAGATTAGGCCTCAAACTTTAACCTTGAACAAAGGTTATCATTAGGGCTGGATCAAGTGCAATCAATTCACACTGCTGCTGGACTTCCCATGATGCACTCAGCAGTTCTTGTACACTTTGCCCACGTATTTTACTACTGCATGCCATTAACATTTGTCTTCTCTCTACCCCAGTGTGTTTTTTCATCGTCTCTTTATGCTCTCCTTGTCTCCCCAAAGCCCCTAAAAGTCACAGCAGATGGCAGCCCCTCTCTGAGCCTGGTTCTGGTAGGTTTCTTCCCATTAAAAGGGAGTTGTTCCTTCCCACCATTGCCAAGTGCTGTTCTTAGGGGATCTGTTTTGGTATGTAACCGTTTCCTCCCAATGGCAGTCAAATGTATAATGCCTCCAACGGTACCTAAGACTGAGCTGTCAGTCAGCTATCAGTGTGTTTTAGTTTTTAAAAATGTCCATAATGATCAATTCTATTCTAATCTAGTGGTGGCAGTGATCATATACATTACTGGAATTAATAATAATAATAATAATAATAATAATAATAATAATAATAATAATAATAATAATAATAATAATAATAATAATAATAATAATAATAATAATAATAATGATGACTGAAATATTTTGTGATCACAAAAAACTTAAAATAAGATATACTCATTCAACATATGCCTCCAGAAGTCAAAGCAGTTCAGCAGAGGCCAACCCAGAGGCAGAGCTAAAAGGGAACAAACAACAGCCTTGATTAATCTCAGTGACCACAGTGTATAAATATACATACCACACCCGAGTTTCAGTTTGCCAATAAGAATTGTCTTATTTAAACAAAAAAGGAAAGCTAAAGGGTTGTAGGCCTGACAAAAAAACCCCTCCAAAACAACAATAACAACAGGTAAGCGGAGTGTAGACCAGCCCTAATTTAATACAAAAGAAAAGCTAAGAGCCTCTTTCTCAAAGGCAAGGAGGGGGGAAAAAAAAGTAAAGCCTCACAAGAAACTAGGGACCAAAGGATGCTGTTAAATAGAGGACAGAGCAATCATTAATTACTCCCACCTGAGAGAGGGAGAGAAAGCAGAGCAAAAGAGAGAGAGAGAAAGAACACACAAGGGGTAGACATGAAAGCACTCAACTTTTGATTTTCTTTTTTAAACTTTCCTTGGCTTAATAACTGTTCAAGTATAATTTATTCTGCTCCTTTAAGTATGTCTGTATGTAAAGATGTATTTCTGATTGTGATTATTAGACAAGAACAAGAGTAGTAGAGAAGAGAAGTGAAGCACCCAAACAATAAAGAGTACAGGCAGGATCCCACAAAATGTTGAGGAAATGGATATAATTTCCTTCAAGATCCCTATCTCACACTCTACAGATGGGAAGCAATGTTGCAAATGATGGTAGCATTAGTGAACCAATGAGACCTAGTCATGTTAACAACAGAAAAATAGAATAAGACGATAATGCTGTGGCTATGAAGGCCAGGTTAAAGCAGCAGCTCTGAATGTGTCACATGTAGCTCTCATCACATTTCCTGACTCTTTGTATAATATTACAAAAAGAAACTATGCATGGACACTAAAACAGTTTTTTTTTTATTAAGCTGTAAACATGTTTTTTTAAATTATGTGAAGATGGGCATCTATTGGAACTAAGTCTAAAAAGAGACCCACAACCATCTCCTTTGGCTCTTCTGATGGGACACTGAGGCTTTCCCAAGCCAGTCTAGATGCTTAATCTCTCCAGCATGCCTTGGCTCTAACCATGGCCTCCTCCCATGTCCAAAGAGGACATGCCCCAAAACTCCTTTGAGTTGTCCAACTATCTTAACTGGCTCCTTTTCAATAACGAGGAGTAGCAACTCTACTCTGAATTCCTCCTGAATGGCCCATTTCCTAATGCTATCTGAAAAGGAAAAGCCCAGACACCTTCAGGAGGAAGTTTATTTTCCCCACATGTATCTACCATCTCATTCTTTCAGTCCTCTACCTTGGCTGTGATTCCCACTGTTTGTCCCTCTGTGGTATCTTGCAGGATCCTGGTAGGTGAGGTTTACTGGTGCAACTTGAGTACCTGGTCAGTCTCCCTTGAGTATTTTAAGAGCTGACTGTTTCAACTTCTGCTCTTTCTTTATTGACCCAGCAGCAGTTTGGGAATGGCCTGTCTACCAGCAGTTTCTCTGTTGTCTGATGGAGGCAATGTACAAAGCATCTGGTACAACTGGTCTGTTGGCCATTCTTGCTTATGCTGTTGCTGGGAAGAGCAAAGTAATAATGTACAAAGAGCCGAAAGAGTAACAAGTGTTAAAAGCAATGAAAAGTGTCCATTGCAGACCAGTACAGCATCCACACTGATGCTAATGATGCACCAGACAACAGCAAGACCTAAAGGTATTTGAACTCCAGTTGAACAGCAGCAACTAATTCCCAACCTAGAGTTCACCATTTTATAAGTGAGCCATGGCCTCTAACTTGGAGGTGCTAATCCCCCACGAAGGTCCTGATCTCTTCAATAAATAAAGAATAACTATACTTTTTAAATTATATTTTTGTAGTAAACAAACCCTAGATGCCAATAGAAGTGCTTTCAATGCCCACCAGGGGGCTGCAGCTCACACTTTGGGAATCACTGCAACAGGGGGTTGAGAGAACTCAGGGGGTTGCTACGCCCCTGAAATCAGACTTTATGCTGGTGTCAGGGGGACGAAATTTAAAGTTTAAATTGGTGCAATGATTAGTTGAACGTGTGGTGTAAAATAATTAAAGAAAAACTTGTTTTGCCTCTGGGATATCTGTAAATAGTTTGCATTGCTGCGGCAGCAGCCACGGGGCGGGATAAAACTTCAGCAGAGTGCGCGAGAAGAAAAAAAAGCTCCTTTGACGTCAGCAACGGTAGGTTTCAGTAGTCCAAGATGGCGGCGGAGAGCGGGTTGGAGAACAGAACTCACTTAGAGAACAACTATAACCACACACTCGATGGCAAAGGTAAAGTATTTTTATTTGTGCGAAAAGACGTGTGACAGCGAGCTGATGAGGAGAGTGAAGCCGGGACCGCGTTTACGAGTTAAAGTGTTTATGTTTCTGTGGTCTTTGTCCCAGTCAGGGGGCTTTACCGTTAGCCAGACGTTTCTGTTTTCAGTTGGAGAGACCCGTGGTGTCCTGCCAAATGCGGTACCCCGGCCAGAATGTGTCTGGTGTAGCTCGCAAACACAGAGGCAACTTGGTTTAAAGTCTGCGAATTTTACTTGAGTTGAAATGAGTCTTATCGGGTTTTGAGTCCTTTCTGTTAAAGTGTAGGTTTTTTCTTAAGTAACTTCGGGAGAAAAAGCAGCTGTAGAAAAGTGGTGCAACCCGGATACAAAATTCAAACGCGACACCTGTTTGCTCGTTTGTCCGGGCCGTCACTTTCACCTGGTTTCAGGAAGAATCCACGGCTTGTCCGCGCTTTTTTTTTTTTTTTTTTTTTTAATTTTCCACATCCTGCATGCTCACTTTGAGCTGCCTTAAAGTGCTTTCATTCTTAAGTTTGAAACCAATGTCCTTTAACCGGATTGTAGGCTATACAAATCGAGTAACGTCGCGCTAATCTCATCCCACTAATGACTGGGATATTTTTACATACCCTATAAGTAGTCTGCTCACTTTGTTAGCAGACCTAAACAAGGTAATTGCCAATCAGATCTGCATTTGCTTATGTTTTTTCGCAGAAAATAAAAAATAAGTAAATCATAGCCATGAATCTATGAAGATAATGTAGATCGTATGTCTCTTTTTCATTTAGTGTTTTTTTTGTATTGAATTTTATGTATTTTGCATATTCATTGGCAGAGTTATATCAGCCCATTGCCATTGAGTGTAGTTCTGATGTTAATAAGTCAGAGCTTTGTATTACAATTTTAACACACACGCGAGAATTTAACGTTTTCCAGATGATAATATGTCTTTGTGATAAGCCTTTTTTTCATCCCAGTGGGCAACTTTTATTCAGTGCTGAGGAAAGTGGTTTTGCCATTTGTTTTTATTTTCCCTCCCCACACAGATAACCTGAGTAAATACAATATTTAGTTTTTAAATGAGGATGTAATTTATTAATGGAAAAAAGGTTACCTACCTGGCCCTGTGTGGAAAAAGTAAGTAGCCTCCCTTATAAAATATGACTAAACACATTTGTTGTAACCTTTTACTAGTCACACCCAGCCCTGATTACTGCCAGACCTGTTGAATAAATAAATTATGCAAACTGAACCTGTCTGACAAAGTGAAGTAGGCTAAAACGTCTTAAAAAGTAACACATCAAGGCACACTCTACTGAAACTCAACAAATGAGAAACAAAATCATTGACATCTATCAGTCTGGAAAGGATTACAAGGCTTTGAAACTCCAGCAAAGAGCCATTATCAACAAATGGAGTAAACTTGGAGCAGTGGTGAACTTTCCCAGGAGTGGCCTTTGGGAAAGTATTCTGTGTTTTGATGAGACAAAAATTTAAACTTTTTGGAAGTCAGGATCTGGCCGACTTGCTCTAATTGATGGAACCATAAATTCTGCTCTCTACCACGAAATCCTGAAGGAGACTATGTGACTAGCAAGTTCAACCGCACTCACATTATACAGCAGTACAATGATCTGAAACACACCAGAATAGTCCAATTCTGAATAGTTTAAAAATAATTGTTTTGGAGTGACCTAGTCAAGTCCAGACTTAAATCCAATTGAAAGGCTTTGGCATGACCTTAAACAGGTTGTTCAATCTCAAACCCTCCTGTGTGGCGGAATTAAAGCACTTGCGAAAAAAGAGTGGGCAAAAATTCCTCCACAGTAAAGTAAGACTCATTGTTATCGCAAGCCCTGTGTGTGGCACAACCAGGTATTAGGTTAGGGACCAATTACTTTTTCACACAGGGCCAGGTGTTTTGGGGTAATTTTCCATTAATAAATGAAATCATTTAAAAATAAATGTTTTTATGTACTTGGATTATCTTTGTCTAATATTACAATTAGTTTGTTTTTAATTATAAATCAGAAAGGGCCAAATACTTTTTCACAGTAGAGCAGGGCGATATGACCAAAAATATTTATCACGATATACATTTGAAAATTTGCGATATAACTGACGATATAATTGACACTAGACAAAATACGTTACAACTCCACAACTTTATTAGTGCAAAAAAAAAAAGTCAATGTATTTTCACTTAAACAAGCAGCTGTTTTTTATGTGCATTAAAGTTGTATACAAATTTTACAGTGCAAATGCAAATTTCTTGCTGACAGTTTAACCAAAAGGCATTTCCAGTGGAAATTGGCCGACATATCCACAGAACTTAAAGAGGTTATACACACAGTACGGTAATACTATGTTGAAGCACAGTACGTATCACTCCACGAGGCTCCTGCCTACGATAGCCATAATGCTCCGACAATCCATCAAGCGGTGCGGCTTCGTAGCTTAGCAAAGTCGTACTAAAACATTTGACAGATGTATACCACATAAAATCGTTTCGACGTCAGTAAACACAACCAGAATTCATACATAAGGCACACGGGATTATAAGGGGCACTGTCGATTTTCAGAAAAATTGAAGGATTGATTTTAAGTGTGCCGTATATTCCAAAAAACACGGTAATAACGACGGCCCGCTAGCATGCTCTACCAAAAATAGTGCTTTGTTGTGTATCTGACGGACGAAAGCTAAACTGAAGTTGCAGCATTTTTACAAACCAATTCTGGTTCATCTGTTTCATTCAACGATCCGCTTTCGCCCTCCTCATTCTCCGTCGCCGCCATGCTTTTTCCGCCATGTGGGTATGAAAACAAAGGCACTGCGCATGCACGTTTTACCCATATTCTATCACGATAATTCATTTTCTTATCGTTGCCCAACATTATACCGGTATTACCGTGGACGGTATGATATGGCTCAGCCCTATTTCACAGTACAGTATATTTCATTGTCTGCTAAAACTACATAGCCTATTACCTCAATCTGTTATAGCATAACTTTTTAGATTTCATTTTAGGGTACAAAAGCTTTTGACACCCAGGAAAGGGATTGTGACCTTCCCCCAAAAGGAAAAATCAACAGTATAAAAATACTTTTAATCAGTTTAAAAGTTGGGCTTTGTTTACTTAACCTTAAAATATATGTTTCGTTATCAAATAACCATAAATAACACGGAAAAACATTTTGTCAAGTAAGGTAACTATTTACATCCTGTTTACATCAATAGATAACCCCCGAGAAAGTGATTTAGATTTCATATAAATAGTCTAAACCTGCAAAAATAAATAAGGCAACTAAAGCTATATTCCTTTACAGATAGAAAGAGAGGTGTGGAATGATTGATTTCACCCTGCAGCAAATTTTACAGGAAATCTGCCATTATTTAAAGGTCATGCCAGGCTAAACCAGCAGTTTGCATAAAGGCAATTTTCATTTTACCTCATTAGGACTGTGCTCAGGCAACAAGATATTCTTTTCATGTTCAACCCTGTTAAACAGACGGTTTGATAAAACATTGTATTGGCTTTTACCTGCAACAGTTGTTTCAGTAATACAGTGAACAGAAGTGGTGTGCTATATCTTTGCTACCAGTTGTGTGTAACAGAAAGGAGAGGCTGCAGCTTCACCATAAACCATCATATAATAGTTATTGGTCTAAATTGGACTGTTAACTTGCCCATGATACTTTTCACTGCTTTACTGAGCTGTGGTCATAATGGTTATGTTGAAACCTACAGTTAATGTTAAATATTTTTAAAAGCCTGTCACATCTTTCCCGTCTATTTTGTCATAACTTCAACTTGTTTTACAAATGTAGAAAATAGTCCTGTTGCCAGCAGTTTAATGCAGCGTACATTGGTTAAACCAAGCCAAAATATTTGACTGAATACTAAAGAGTTGCTGCTGTGACAGTCAGGAATCCTTATCGTGATAACCCTTATGTCTAGTTTGGAACACATCAGCTGACTCTGTGGCAACAACAGCATTCACTCCGGCTGCTCTTAATCTGCACTTTGTCCTCGCAGACTCCACATTGGTCTGCTTGCTGCAACTCAACATTTCCCCTTGTTGACTCGTGTCCAGAGAGGCCAAGTCAGGTTGTCTTTTAGTGTTGGAGTGCAGGGAATTTAGCATGGCTGCATCTTAATAGCCTACAGTGAACTCTTCCTTCTTTATGTATTGAATAAAATAGTATCACCTAGTAATTAACATGTATATTCTGGATGTGCTACGGCTGGAAGGAGGAGTTTTAACCGGGCTTGTGTCTAGCTGGTGTTACTAATCTGTGGTTGCAACAGATTTTTGCTTGAAATTTTCTCCCTTTTTTTCCCCCCAACACTTTAAATGCCAGTTTTGTCTCTTGTGACTCAACTAGAAATCTTATTTGTTAATTGTTTAATCATGCTTGACTAACTGGATATGATGTTTTCTTTTTATAATACAGTTTTACTCCCAAAGGCCATTTTCTTTGTAATTTTTGCGCTCCTACATAGACATTGCCTGTTTAAAGTAGGAAACATTCCCTATTTAGACAGCTGCTTAAGTTACTGGACTGTAGCTTTATCAAAGTCTGCTTCAGATGTAGTGCAGGAGTTGAGGGGAGGGGGTGAGGGCAGGGAAGCTCATTTGGGATATGCTGCTGAGATGTAGGCTACCTTGCATACTATTCTTGCACTTGATAGTTAAAGATAACTGTGTAATGCTTCGGAAACCTTACTGCAGTAACCTGATGTTCACCTCTACAAATGACAACATCTTGTACTATGCTATTGTTTCCTCCTTTACATTTCTTGTTAATCCTACAGCCATTATTCAGATTTCGACGGCATAACTACAGATCACTGCAGGCACACAATGCACAAGTATTAGTTCTAGCAGCAGTATTGGTCAGTTGCAGACTTGCATACTGTACAAAAATTGAGCACAGAGGAATAAATTTCCCTTTAGCGTCCAGATTGTGTTTACATATCGCTACAGTGCTGATTAGAGCTGACTACACCACAAGCAGCGCTGGTTTGCATGGTTGTCTTACACTTTGCTTGTTTACATCTTTCTGTCACAGAAATCGAGATGTTTCAATCCATCCCGAGTAGCATTGGAGCATCTCAAACAATAGATAACTGATGTGGATTGTTTCACATTAACACTTACACTTATTAAAAAAATAAGAAGAATTTGTTTTCTAATGTCATCTAACGAGGGATCTAGTGTTTAAATGGCTTGTCAACTAGTCATGCATATCTCTAGGATTTGTGTGCTGCTTTATGCTTGTGTGATGCAAATTCCTCATCATTCTAGCACTGTGTGTCAGGGAATCATGTAGGCCAGTTAACATCTGCTCTGTGCCACCATAAGATAACAAGTTAAGGAGGCTAATTTTAGGCCTGTCCTCATTTTTTGGAAGCTGAGGAGCAGGGCAGTGCATTTGCTAATATATCATGAAGTGTTAGTGTTGTAGTGAGTGCACATATCAGCAGAGCTAGTGGGGTTTTACTGTCTGTTATGGTTTCTTGCATACTCGGCCTATATTGTTTTTGTTTTGCAACATAGGCCCCTCACAGTCTTTGTGTAGGTCTCTGTAGTCTGTGCCACTTCATTCTGCTAAGTGTTGCTTTGGTCTTGATGGAAACCTGCAGTGCCAAGGACTAAGGAAATGCTCAGGGCTAATTTGTGTGCAGAGGAGATTACTGTAACTGCCCTGTGCTTACAACACCGCTGTGGCCCGTTTGCAGCTCCAAGAGGGTCTTTGGGTGTCCTATTTACAGTTGTTCTCTTAAGAAATATCACCTGATGTTCTCAAAAGCTTAAACTGTTAAACAGCTGTAATTAATCTTCAGGTTATTTAAAAAAAATATTGATTGTTGGCTTCTCCTTTGTGAGAAAACATAATAAACATTGTTGTTGAACCCTGAAAACCTAGCGTGAGGTTTCAAAATATTAGACTAATGGTAAAGTCCAAAGTAGGGCTGTTCGATATAACGATATATATCGGATGACGATAGAAAAACGTCTATCGTTTCATTTTACGCTATCGTTTGTTTCGTGGTGTCGCAAAATAAACTGTTTACGGCAATATTTTTTCATCATTTTGATGGTCACTGTAGTGGCTATATTAATTTCTTAAAGTTCTCTCTTTCTCTTATATTTAATATAACCACACTACGGACGGACAAGCGCTTGTTTTTTATGCGTTTTCGTTAGCAACAACGACGGTAAAACCATGGCGTGTCCGCTTGTTTATTTTCCACATAAACCTTTCACAATAAAGCTCAAGATCCTGTTGAGGCTTTTCAAAATAAAACGAGTCACGTGAAAGATGCAGAGTATTTACGGATGAGAAGCAAAAAAGAGCCGTCAGGTGCTAAAAAATAAACCTTAGACTCAAACGTTAGAACAGACTTTTCTCCGCAGCACGCTGTGTAATAAATACTCACAAAGAAAACGGCGGCAGTTACAACCTATGTCTAAAAATGTATCGTTTCATGCATCTGTTAAAACACTGGACTCCAGGTACACGACGCCCAGCTGGAAACACTTCACGCAAGTCGAGCTGCCCGAGATTCACAGAATTTACAGGAAATGTTACATTTTTGTAATTTATATCGTTATATCGACGATAGATGTCTTAATATCGGGATATGAGATTTTGGTCATATCGCACAGCCCTAGTCCAAAGATCCACATTATTAGTAGAAGTAAAATATTACAGAAAGAAAAGAAGCAAGACATCATAGATGAGGAGCTTAGAAGTCCAAGTATCACACCATTAGAAAAGTTTGACCCATTACCACTAGAGCTGGGCGATATAAGATTTTTTCATATCACGACATGTTTTTTTCATTTCAGGCGATAACGATATATATCACGATATAAGCCAAATAACTATATTTGAAATAATCAGCAGCTTGTTTTGATTTAAATATTTATTTCCCATAATAAGTTCAACAGGGTAGATTTGCAAATATTGCAAACTACACAAAGGGCAGCCGCTAAAGCGTTTAAGTTTCAAAATAGAACAAACAAAACAGACTACTAAATTGTCAATTCCACTTAGAAACAAAATATTAATTCTAAAAATCTTAGTTTGTTTTACAGAAGATCAGACAAAATTGACTAACTTGTCAATATCAAATAAACTGAGAACTAAAAGGAAATTCTCAATCTCTCCTTGTTGTATAGCTTAGCTTTTCAAACAGTTTTAACAGTTACTTTAGTCTTACAAAAGCCGAATGACGAATTAGCACTTTCAGTCAGAGATTGAGCATGCACCGCTTTATTGTATTTCCAGACTTGCTTTCGGCACAATTTACAATGCGCGCTACTCTGTTTTTTGTCAGACTTGAAATATCCGAAATACCTTCACACTACGGAACTTCTATGGCCTTTCCGTTCGACAATCTCTCCGGCATTGGAACCATCGTCTGTTTTCTCTTCGATAACCTTCGGTCACGCTCTCGGTTGATTTTTCTCTAGCGGGCACACTCATTTCCTCCATTACCCAGGCGGCACGGCGGCTGGCTGCTTCCCAAACAAATACACAAGTGCGGCTTGGCACTTGTGCTGTATGTAACAAGTCACGTGACGTGATGCTGCGGCTGTGATTGGTTCAGCTCTGCACTACTTAATTTGGATTGGCTGTTCTTTTTTTTTCTTTTTTTTTAAGAGCGCAAGAGAGATGAGGCCTATCGCAATAGTTTAATTTTTCTATCGAGAAAAAGTTATTTCGCAATACATATCGTTATCGTTCTATCGCCCAGCTCTAATTACCACAGAACTTTCTACAACCTTATATATTTCAGAAATGGAATTATAAATATATTATATTTACTTCTAATTTATTATAGAAGTAAAGAATTAGGTAGACAAATATAACAGGAAAAAGGTTCAGTTAAGTAAGGCAGGACACATTCTTTGCTTCAACGATATTTGGTCAATCACGCTTGCATGCAAAGCCACTCCCAAATCCAATTTTGAGCTAGGAGAAACTTGGTTTAAAAATTATTTTGAACATTTAAAATGTATACGAAGTTGAGCTTAAACCCTAAGTCCACACTTAATGGGTGTCTCTCACAGGAAATACTGGTCCTTAGTTGCTTTAAAAGTTCTGCAAGAAGTTGAGGCGTTATTTCTATTATTTGTGTATTTCACAATCTAACATAACTGCCCAAATGGCTGCCGATCTCAGCTAGTTTTTAGTACGCTCTTAAACAAAGAATAATCACCTTTGTTGCTTTCCACCATTGCTTTCCTTGCTGCAGCTGCTTATATTCTCTAAAGCACACCAACTGTTCTGTGCTGGCTGTGTTCACTGCTGGCAACACAGCAGTGAACACAAGTGTCACAACTGAAGCCCTCTGTTAGCTGATGTTCTGGTCATATGTGCTCTGAATATTTCCTGATTGGCTTTGTTTCCCTGAGAAAAGATCTGTTACCAAAGTCATTTTCAAAAACATTTATTTCCTCTTTTTTTTTTAAATATTTTTTTAAAATCTGCATATTCTCACATTTGAAGAACAGCAAATAATTCAATTTTGGCATTTTTCTTGATTTAAAAAAAATAAATAAAAATCTTTTGTGTACATGCTCTACCGGTACTAGCAGAACTTTTTTTTTTCGTTAGGATTTCCACTTTATCTAAAAACATGCTCAGTTTCCGTAAGAGGCCACGGACTCACAAAACAGACTATTAATTTCAAGACTTGACTTTCTTGTTTAGTGAAAATGTTCGACTGAAATTCATGTTATACATAAGTGATAGCGCTTCTTTTTAAAATAACTTTCTTGTAAAATGACTAATGGCACAGCTTGTGGTCATGAATAGAAGAAGTTGTGTATAATTCCTCCATTTGTTTTTCAGTTAAACACACTAGTAATGCATAACCTTCCACTTTCATAATTGTGATGTCTTATCTTGTATTGTCAGTTTTGTTACTCCTGATAAATGCTGTGTATCTTGATGGTGTCTATGAAGCAGGAGCTCATAGTTATACCTTTTTTTTTTTTTTTTTTTTTTTTGGGTAAATATCAGGACTTCGACTGAGGTCATGTACTTATCAAGAATGCCAAGCAAATTAGAAGAGACTGGTCACGTTGCTTTCCTGAAAGCTCATTTGAATCTTGTGACAGACGTGACTGAGACAACTTGGTATGAATGGCTAATCGCGTAAATATTTGAATGAGCAAGGTTAATACTTGTAACCCAACCTGTTTCATAGGCTGTCAGTAATTTATATTTAAGTACACGGTGAAGTGTGTACTTAAATAGAGTGTCGTTTTAGCCTTTACCTGTGAATATTCTGAATCTTTAAAAGAAAAAATGATAATGTTTTTGTTTTAAAAGATGATTTTGTATGTCATTCAAAGATGCAAGAAGCCATTCATCTATAAATAATAGATTTTGGAGTTCATCAAACTCATGTTTACTGCCTTTATGCCAATGATACGGGAAGAAATCAGTTTTTAAGGAAAGGGGTTTAAGAGTTAGCAGTAAATATTTACAGAAATTGGGGGAAAAAGGCTGAGAAGAACACTAAAAGCACTGTCCTGCTGACTTACTTGTCCTTTTTTTCCTGGCCCTGTGTGATTTTCAGCACAAAGCTATTTTAGAGCTTGACCTAGATGAAGGGAACCAGAGTGGCTAGCAGCATTTAGCCCAATACACAAAGCTGGAAAGAGTCCCGTCTTTAGTTTGATCCATGTGGCTTTTTTTTCTCTCTCCAGCTTTACAGAACAGTAGTCTAAAGGAAGTTATTATGTTAAAACTTCCTTAGAAATAAGGAAGTAAGCTTTTCCTTAGAAATTGAGCTGGCCTCAACATTCCCGTTTCTCACTTTATCTTTTATCATCTAGCGTGGTGTTATGTAACCGCTTTCATTTTAGCTTTTTATCTCCACTTGGTCTTAGGCTCTAAAGGTGTCAATGGATTCAAAGATTGCACCATTTCCCAACGCAAGGCTCCAAAACCTGAAGCGAAATCTGCAGATGACAATGATTTGTTTCCTAGAACCATGGATTTGGGCAAAAATATCAGTCCCACCCCCCAACCAACGGAAGGGAGTCAAGAAAAAGATGTGAAGGTTTGATGTGTTTTCTATCATATTAGTCTATTCATGAGATTTGGGATATGTAAATATAACAATACCTTTATAAATGTTTGACGTAAGCAACACGTAGGAGAATAATGTGACCAACTGAGTTCTTTGAGGGTCACTACAAACATCACCTGAACCTCCCTGGCAAACCTGACTGTTTGCAAACTTGTGTCTTCAGCCTGTGGAAGAGAAAAAAGTGGCCAGACCCATCCAGATTGTCCAGGCAAATGAGCACAACTTTGAGCTGAACGCCACGGCACTGGAGGAAGTCCTGCTGCAGAAACATGTGAAGGACCTTAACGTGGTTGTCGTGTCTGTGGCTGGAGCCTTTAGGAAGGGAAAGTCCTTCCTGCTGGATTTCATGCTGCGCTACATGCACAACCGGGTGAGACAACTGTTGTATTTACACTTTCTATAGTAGGGATTTTTTTTAAAAAAGTTTTTAAAGGTACAAATATTAGTTGCATTACATTTTCCAAATATTTAAAGAAATATCGACCAACATGCATTTCGGCAAGAATTTTCTGAGCTGTCTCTTTCTGTCTGGGGTTTGCATCTTTTTCTATCAGCCCGTGTGGCTGTTCTGGCTTCCTTCCACAGTCCATGACATGGAAGTAATTCTAAGCTGGCCATAGAGTATGAGAACATGAATGAATGTGTCTTTCTGTATTAGTCCTGGACATACACTGGAGACCTGTTCAGGCTGTACCCCACCCCTTTCCCTATAACTTCTAGGATAGGCTCATGAAAGTACGCTGTGTCAGACCTGTAGTAGTTGTTATTGTTGTTAAAGAATCATTCTTTAATCATACTGGTACAACCCGCAATATTAAAGATATTCTTTAGATATAAATAAAGACAGTCAAATTGATGTCTCCTCATATATAAAATTTACTACTTTCATTT